>NC_090447.1:378549327-379154327 GCF_031143425.1 Pleurodeles waltl
GACTGGGCCACCGGGGAGAAAACATGAATAAAAACACACATAAGAGGTCAGGATATAGGTATCCAGACACTATAGGACACATGGAGGGGTCTCTAGGGGACTCCTCATGGGCAAAGAATTGCCCAACTTTTTTGGGGCCCACTGCACGAGGTCTAGTGTAAATCCACGTTGGATCCGCAGATGCGAAGCCCAATGTGGAAAAAAAACTCACACTCTCACAATCCATACCCCCGCAGCGCACAACCGAAAGCCGTGCACAGTGTGGGGTTGGGTGTTTATTGGGGGGTTGGCAGTAGGGCCTGGCTGCTTTGACCATGTTCTGTAGAGTTTGTATTAACATACAGTATTTACATATTACTTTAAGTTTAAAAAAAAACAGAAATTCACTTGAGAAAAACAAAGGTTACAGGGACCTTATAGTTAAGTTCATGTTTTATCTACACGATACCAGAGAAATTCAGCCGTTATACTTATAGTTTTACTCATCTGAAGAAACTATAATTTGTGCTGGAAAGTTACTTTAGGTCCTTTAACCTTTGTTTTTCGCAGTAAATAATAACAAAAAAAAAAAAAAAATATATATATATATATATATATATATGGAAAAAAAACAAATGCTAAAGTATACATATATATATATATATATATATATATATATATATATACATACATACATATATATATATATATATACACACACACACACATGATGCTTAATAAAGTTTTGTTTGCTTCATCAAACCTATCTATATTAACACCCATATGCACATTAAAGTGCCAATATTTACAAGGTGTGCAGTCCAAATGTATCTAGTGCTACATTTCTTATCATATCAAATGACTGTTTTTAACTTAGATATATATATACAAAGAAGAAACAATTGGACATTGTCTGAGATATACATGTATTTTGTGATGTAATACATAGTTTGTGTAAAAAAAGCTCTGTTCCTTACTGTAAGAAGTATAGTTTGTCAAGTCTGAGTATACTGTTCTGGTACATTCTTGAATTGCATGTATAATCTTCATGAGGGAAAGAGCCAGCTCTTGACAATCTCCTGAAGTGGAGATGATTGTCTGTCAATCTTATGTTTATGGTTAGGGAATTCAATAGTTTGGCTGTTTCAACAGAAAATGATGTTCCATCCACGTTTCTTTTCTTGCATGTAGGAATTATGAGGTCTGTGAGCCATTCTTCAGTGTAGGTTCCCTTGTTGTATGTATTTGTTGACTTTCTTGCTGATGGAGAGTAGCCTTTTGCCATGTATTGCTTTGTGTATGATACAAAGCAGCTTGAAGGAGGATCTTCTGGCAACTGGTTGCCAGTATAGCACTCTCAATGCCAGCGAGATGTGCTGTGGTGGCTTTACATGTAAGTGGAGTCTAGCTACATTTTTCTCAATTCTTTGCAGTCTTCTCATAATTGACAAAATTGAACCATGATGTAGACCATTTGTGTAATCCAGTTTTGGTAGGACAAGAGAGATGGTAACTTGAACCTTTTGTGGAAACCCTAGGTGCTGGAAAATGTGTTGCAGTGTTTTCATTGTGAGGTAATTTGTTTTGGCACCCTTACCTAATTGTGGATTCATTGACAGTTTGGCGTCCACAGTAATTTCAAGGTTTTTGTGAAGGGTTTTTACCTCCTTAGGTAGTTTGGTGGTGGTCCTAGATCATCAAGCCACATGCAGAGAGGGTTGTAGGTTTTGCAGTCTCCACAGGTGAGTATATCTGTTTTGGAGGCATTAAATTTGATCTGGTTCCATGTCATCCACTGGTCCACGGCCCAGAGGCAAAGAGTTTTGATGTTTTAATGACAATTTCAGAAGCATCTGCATATCATCTGCTTAGTTATAGCAGATGATGTTAAACCCATTGATTAGATCTGGTAATGATTACATGTAGATGTTGAAAAGCAAAGGCAAGATGATTGAGCCTAGTGGGTGGTGACTTTGAGATAACTCTTCTACCCAATAAAAATGCAGATACTCTAACATGAGTATAGTGTTAATAATACAGGATTCCCATCCTGTCAGGGTTAACAAATCACCTCAAAGTAAATTCGAAGAAATGGGGAATCATTTTGTGATTCAGTTCACTTGCAGATTAGAAATGTGATAATCACACAGAAAAAAATCTGCATAGACATGGAAAGCAATGTACCAGCATTGCTCATAAAAAAAGAAATGTGAATGGGTGAGCTGGGTAAGTTTTTGTTTGTAGCAAATGGAACTAGACACATATTGCTTCCTGTTTGTATGTGGCTTTGCGGTACAATCACTATAGTGCAAGATGTAAACATCTTTTCACAAAGGAATCATTGTAAACTAGCTTCTTCGAGTTGTTGTTTCTCAGAACAAGTAAACAGGAAACAATTTGAGGCCTGTCGAATCTTTCTACTTTCTTAATCTGCATCTAAACAAATACATGGCCCTAAAATGTGAATTGAGACAACAATCGTTCCACAGCAGACAAGAGTAAGAGTTAATTTGAAAAGGTCTAAGAAAAATAAATAACTTTGGCAGAATGTGACTAGAGTTTGTGATTAATTTACTACTTTTTGCTTATACAAGATGTATGCATGACCCATGCAAGTATGAACTCTGCTAATTGTATTCATTGTTTAAGGTGCATGCGTAACTCTAGTCATATATATTTTGAAAGTGAACATTTTTTTCTTTAATATAAATAATCATTTGAAATATGCATCTTCTTGATGCACACAGGAATTGCGTACTAGTGTATTTGGTGCACGTGGTTTGTGTGCATGCCTTATAATTTTTCCCCTTTAAAAAAATTTGTGACTAGGCTCCATTCCCTTTGGTTGCTTCGATTCAGCTGTACCAAACAAAAACACGTGAGGTGGCAGGGAACGGAATCCCCCTTGAGAAAAGCGACTTGTGCGTGGCGGCTGGAAGCGATCATGCTTATTCACCGTGGAGCCACATGACGTGTCTTTATAAATTCGTGTTGTCACCAGTGCTGTTCTGGGACCCACTGCTGTAAATGGCCCATGCTTCCTGATAAGCAGCATTCTTCCTTCGCACGAAAGCTTCAAACAATACCTGAGTCTGTCAAGTCATTCCAGGACATTGACTAAAGTTATATAGCAGGTTGTTTAGTATTCAACATATCGACATTTCCAAGATCTCACTCAGGCAAAGACAATGGAGGCAGATATATTTCAATAAGCATTTATTAAAATATCTGAATCTTAGATAAGAGCACGTGCATGGCAATAATGAGGATAATAAAAAACAACAGCAGCAGGTATGTGACTAAAAGTGTAAAACACTAAAACAGTCCTACCATGCTGTCTAAACAGTGGAGTGGATCGATACGCCCTCACCTGTGCACAGCATGCTAAGCCTAATCTGCACTTCCGGTTTTCCCCTGGGAGAACATTATCCCTCATACCTGAAGAAGAGGCCTGAAGTCTAAAAAGACACCGTCCCCATCTGGATCAAGGCTCGGACGTCTAAGCATGTAGCCGTAGTGAAGCTTGCAGCAATCAGCACACAGTTGTGGTCATCTGGCTGGAACCTCCTTCTAACGTGTTTGGGACGAAGGGGTGTTTTAAACTAAAACAGCTAACATTGTAAGAAATGGTCCCCACGTATGAGTGTGTTTTTTTCTGTGAATGTTGCAGACACAGCATACCACTTTTGTCGGCAACCCTATCTGACTGTAGCCTTGGAGGAAGCACAAAGTGAACTACATGTCCTACTGAGAATGTGATGCTTTCCTAGGTGAAAGAACAATAAGATAGAGAAAATAAAACAGGACCACAAATGTAGCTGTTGGTAGAAAAATAAAGCAATGCCAAATAAAATGTAATTGGATTAAAGTGCAGAGTGGCAGGCCTAGTTAGCTAAAACAACGTGTCTAAAACATAGCTAAAATAGCTTTACAACAGCCAATGAGAGAAATCCGATTCAAGAAGTTCAAGAGCAATCGGCAGTGCTTAATTTGAGCTGTGATTGCTGGTGGGGCCCACCTGCACTCATTTTTAGGTCAGACGGGCAAGCGCTATGATGTGTTGTAATCTATCTGTGGGCTTTTAACCACGCCCACCGCACGCCCATCACCATCAGTCGTTCATGGGCTTGCCTTTCAAAAACCTTTTGTTATCATTGGTAAATGCTTTACGTTTGTCCCTCCTTGGGGCACTTTTGTTACTGCTTTGGGCACCAACCCTGTTTCAATGATAATTGCATGTTTGCCGATACAGTTGACTGCGAGTGAACTTCTTTTTCCTTTTGTGTCTCTCCTTTGCGCTCACGCTCATGGCGGCCATGGTGCTTTGAACTTGTTTGCTTATGTCAACTGTTTTACTTTTCATTTTCACTTTATGTGGCAAGAAAAGTCCAGTTAGGAATTTACAAAGCTAATAGCTCTAACTCGAGCGAACGCAAGACCCAAAACCCATTGCATTGCAAATGTTTGTTGGGGACTGCCACCTATTTTTCCTCATCAAACATTTCCCGGGAGCAAGAGAGGAAAAAACACACATACAGGAAAAAGGAGTAAGATAAAGACAGGAAAAAAATTACCAACGGAGAAAGCAGAAATCTGCAGGAGAAATTAAGGGGCAGGCAAGGCAGATTCTAGAAGAGGATTAAACATCACAAAACAGTAATTTACAGAGTGCTGAAACCTTTCAAGCACTCACCCCCAGTCACAGATCTTGGTTAAATCTATTGTTCTTTTGCTCACCATGTCACCCCAGTTTGGACCCAGCCATGTGCAAATCATTCTTGACCCTGCTCCCCATGGGAACAGTCCAGCCCGAACTGCCAGGCCAGGTGCACTTAATTCCGGTCCAGATCTGTGACTGGGGTGAGTGGTTGAAAAGTTTCAACACTCCATCCATCATTTTATTTTGGTTTTGCATGTGTGCCCTAAGTGGCAAGGGTATGCAAAGGTGTGGGTCCCTTGATCGCTGCGTCACTGGATTCAAGCTAGCCTGGCTGATGATGAGTGATACCCTGAAACTAGTCCCAGGATGTTTGTTTCTGGTCAAGGGAGGACCTGGCTTGGCAGTTCAGGCTGGATTGTTCCCATGGAGAGCAGGGTCAAGACTGATTTGCATATAGCTGGGTCCAAACTGGGATGCCGTGGTGGGTAAAATAACAATGGATTAAACCCAGATCTGTGACTGGGGGTGAGTGGTTGAAAAGTTTCAACACTCGATCCGTCATTTTATTTTGGTTTTTGCAGAGGTTAAACATGCCTGATGTGTATTCAGGACTAAGCAGCCTTGGTATTTGGCAAACTTACTTAAATGGCGCTGACCGTATGCCTCTGAACTGCACTTTGGGCACTAGAACTCATTATTTTGCAAAATAAACACTAACAAAAAGAACCTACTGGACCCTAATTGTCTCAGTGGTGGTGTTTCAAGTTTGGTGTCTTGAGTATTCTGTAAAGCACACCCTCAAACTGAGGTCTAACTACAGCTTTTAGCACATCAATCTCAGAAGCGAGGCAGGGCAGTCAAAGTGACATGCTGTGCAAAGAAAATCAGAGCTCATCAATGCACGCAATGACAATGAATAAATGCCCAGGGTGTACTTTTTCTTTAAAATGCAAAGTATTTAACTGATTACACAAGTAAATACTATGCATAAAATTACACAGGTATACAAGATTTCAGGTGGAATTACAAATTGGAACCTCTCCTAAAGTGGCCTCGCATTATAACTAGGGTACAAATCATGCACAATAAAGAAATACCGGGGGGTAATTAACCCTCATAAATCTAGTCTGTATTGATTATCTTGAGGTGCTGTATGAAAACATCCATGCTTGTAATCCCTAACTCTAACAAAAAAGGCAAAACCCTTAGCTAGATCTATTGCAAAACATATGATTTTTCACAATAATACCAGCCCCACTGATAAAGCACATTTACTTAGTAACTGTACGAAAGTACCATCTTGCCTGGCATGTTACCCCCATATTTCACTGTATATATGTTGTTTTAGTCTATGTGTCACTGGGACCCTGCCAGGTAGGGCCCCAGTGCTCATAAGTATGTGCCCTGTATGTGTTCCCTGTGTGATGCCTAACTGTCTCACTGAGGCTCTGCTAACCAGAACCTCAGTGGTTATACTCTCTCTGCTTACCAAATTTGTCACTAACAGGCTAGTGACTAAATTTACCAATTCACATTGGCATACTGGTACACCCATATAATTCCCTAGTATATGGTACTGAGGTACCCAGGGTATTGGGGTTCCAGAAGATCCCTATGGGCGGCAGCATTTCTTTTGCCACCCACAGGGAACTCTGACAATTCTTACACAGGCCTGCCACTGCAGCCTGCGTGAAATAACGTCCACGTTATTTCACAGCCATTTACCACTGCACTTTAATAACTTATAAGTCACCTATATGTCTAACCTTCAACTGGTGAAGGTTGGGTGCTAAGTTACTTAGTGTGTTGGCACCCTGGCACTAGCCAAGGTACCCCCACATCGTTCAGGGCAAATTCCCCGGACTTTGTGAGTGCGGGGACACCATTACCCGCGTGCACTGTACTAGGGTCACTACCTATGTACAGCGTCACAATGGTAACTCCGAACATGACCATGTAACATGTCTAAGATCATGGAATTGTCCCCCCAATGCCATTCAGGCATTGGGGGGACAATTCCATGATCCCCCGGGTCTCTAGCACGGAACCCGGGTACTGCCAAACTGCCTTTCTGGGGTCTCCACTGCAGTTGCTGCTGCTGCCAACCCCTCAGACAGGTTTCTGCCCTCCTGGGGTCCAGGCAGCCCTGGCCCAGGAAGGCAGAACAAAGGATTTCCTCTGAGAGAGGGTGTAACCTCCCCCAGCCATTGGAAATGCTTTGATGGGCACAGATGGTGCACATCTCTGCATAAGCCAGTCTACACGGTTTAGGGATCCCCCAGCCCTGCTCTGGTGCAAAACTGGACAAAGGATAGGGGAGTGACCACTCCCCTGACCTGCACCTCCCAGGGGAGGTGCCCAGAGCTCCTCCAGTGTGTCCCAGACCTCTGCCATCTTGGAAACAGAGGTGTTTGTGGCACACTGGACTGCTCTGAGTGGCCAGTGCCAGCAGGTGACGTCAGAGGCTCCTTCCTTCTGATAGGCTCTTACCTCTCTTGGTAGCCAATCCTCCTTCCTTGGTAGCCAAATCACCTTTTCTGGCTATTTAGGGTGCCTGCTTTGGGGAATTCTTGAGATAACGAATGCAAGAGCTCATCAGAGTTCCTCTGCATCTCCCTCTTCATCTTCTGCCAAAGGATCGACCGCTGACTGCTCAGGATGCCTGCAAAACCGCAACAAAGTAGCAAGACGACTACTAGCAACCTTGTATCGCCTCATCCTGCCGGCTTTCTCAACTGTTTCCAGGTGATGCATGCTCTGGGGGTAGCCTGCCTCCTCTCTGCACCAGGAGCTCTGAAGAGATCTCCCGTGGGTTGACGGAATCTTCCCCCTGCAACCACAGGCACCAAAAGACTGCATTACTGGTCCTCTGGGTCCCCTCTCAGCATGACGAGCGTGGTCCCTGGAACTCAGCAACTCTGTCCAAGTGACTCCCACAGTCCAGTGACTCTTCAGTCCAAGTTTGGTGGAGGTAAGTCCTTGACTCCCCACGCTAGACTGCATTGCTGGGTACCACGTGATTTGCAGCTGCTCCGGCTCCTGTGCACTCTTCCAGGATTTCCTTTGTGCACAGCCAAGCCTGGGTCCCCGACACTCTTTCCTGCAGTGCATAACCTTCTGAGTTGTCCTCCGGCGTCGTGGGACTCCCTTTTGTGACTTTGGGTGGACTCCAGTTCACTTTTCTTCCAAGTGCCTGTTCAGGTACTTCTGCAGATGTTGCCTGCTTTTATGAGGGATCCCTGAGTTGCTGGGTGCCCCCTCTGTCTCCTCTTCCAAGTGGCGACATCCTGGTCCCTCCTGGGCCACAGCAGCATCCAAAAACCTCTACCGCAACCCTTGCAGCTAACAAGGCTTGTTTCTGGTCTTTCTGCATGGGAACACCTCTGCAAGCTTCACCTCGACGTGGGACATCCGTCTTCCAAAGGAGACGTCCCTAGCTCTCTTCTTTCTTGCAGAACTCCAAGCTTCTTCCAACTAGTGGCAGCTTCCTTGCACCCTCAGCTGGCATTTCCTGGGCTCCTGCCCACTCTCGACACTGTCGCAACTATTGGACTTGGTCCCCTTGTCTTACAGGTACTCAGGTCCAGAAATCCACTGTTGTTGCATTGCTGGTGTTTTTTCTTCCTGCAGAATCCCCCTATCACGACTTCTGTGCTCTCTGGGGGTAGTAGGTGCACTTTACACCTACCTTTCAGGGTCTTGGGATCGGCTATTTTTCTAACCCTCACTGTTTTCTTACAGTCCCAGCGACCCTCTACAAGCTCACATAGGTTTGGGGTCCATTCGTGGTTCGCATTCCACTTTTGGAGTATATGGTTTGTGTTGCCCCTATACCTATGTGCTCCTATTACAATCTACTGTAATTTTACACTGCTTGCATTACTTTTCTTGCTATTACCTGCATAATTTTGGTTTGTGTACATATATCTTGTGTATATATCTCATCCTCATACTGAGGGTACTCACTGAGATACTTTTGACATAGTGTCATAAAACTAAAGTACCTTTATTTTAGTACTTCTGTGCATTGTGTTTTCTTATGATATTGTGCATATGACACCAGTGGTATAGTAGGAGCTTTACATGTCTCCTAGTTCAGCCTAAGCTGCTTTGCCATAGCTACCTTCTATCAGCCTAAGCTGCTAGAAACTCCTCTTCTACACTAATAAGGGATAACTGGACCTGGCACAAGGTGTAAGTACCTCTGGGACCCACTACAAGCCAGGCGAGCCTCCTACAGTAACCTTAAGAAAAAATGCATTATCTGGGTGATCCAAAATATATTTGAGTTCTCTCACTTTTGCAAACTGCATTTCAGTTTCAAAGAGACAGTTCACAGACCGCAAGAACCGTATTAGGATAGTAATGCACATTAAATTGACACTGTGACTGTTAATGGATTCTTGTCAGTGGTGCTTGAGATGTGTTTTTAGCAATTAGCATCACCCAGGTTACCTAAACTATTTTAAGTCCAATAACACTATTCTCAATGAAGATCACGAGGCCACTTGTGCAGCAGCAGGCTCGGGTTGTAGATGAGAAAGGTAAGGCTCTTAATCAGTAAAATTCCTTTCAAATGGCTCTCTGTACCAAATGCTCCTCCTCCTGGTTTGTTCAGTACTAGGACAGAGTTCAGTGATAGGGTTAGATTCAAAACTCAGGCTACTGTAAGGTGTAGGGGTAGGGTTATGGCTAACGGTAGGACTAAAGCTTCACCTAGGGTAGAATTAGGTTGGGGTTAAGTGTAAATGTGCTCATATTTTTACCATGTGCTATGTATTTTACCATTTTGGTGTCTATATTTATATAATATGTATGTACCAAAAACAATATTATTCCAGACAATGTAAATATAAACAATATTATTGCAAAATACATATATTTTGGACACAGTATATCTGTAGCATAATATTTTGTACTTGATACTATTACAAACAAGCTAGAGCACTTGCAGGCTGAAACTCCCTTTTAACACCTTCACTGCCCTAATGATGTGTATATAATTCTAAATCAATCTATCTATCTATCTATCTATCTATCTATCTATCTATCTATCTATCTATCTATCTATCTATCTATCTATCTATCTATCTATCTATGTATCTATCTATCTATCTAATAATATATATAATAAAATATATATATATATATATATATATATATATATATATATATATATATATATATATATACATATGTATGTATATACATCAAGGGCAGCCAAGACACCCCTCACCCCGTGGCTCTTTTTTGTTCCTCCAGTAAGGTTCAAAAGTATGGTAAAAATAAAACCCAACACATAAGAGAGCCCAAAGCCTATTATGTGTTAAGATAAAATAGTAAGCACCACCACAAAATAATTAAAAGAAAACTGTCATTTCAACTGAACAGTGCTCTCGCTAGAAAAGGGTGAGTTTTGGCATAATGCTAAAATATCTAAAATTTAGGATAGTTAGGATAGTTTCCTCTCAATACAAGTCTATGGAATCTATTCATGTGTGATGTGATAAACATGAATCATTCAGCAAAAACATATCTAATGAGCACGTGGCAGGATCTTCCCCAAGAGGAAGCACAAGTTGCCCTTGAGGAGAAGACATCACTCATGAATGCAATAATTAACTAATTTTTTGCCCAGAGTCCTGCTTCAATTTTCCAGGACTGAGACCCAGCTTATGGGTTGCAGAAATGTGCAGATGTACAACCTTGAAAAACGTTGCTTCTGGGTCGCCTACAGCCATTAAATTTAGTACGGATATTTGAGGTTAATGAATACCTTAAATCAATAAACATAAAAAATATTTATTTGTTTATAAAATATATTGCTATACACTTCATCAAACATACATACAAAGCAATATACTATGATACCGAGGTATATGTGATTATGTTTTCACATGCCCCTTTTTTAGGAAGAAAGAATCCCTACAACAACCCAATAGAAAAAGCGCTTATTACGTTCTTTTTTTACATCTTCATTTTCACTTTTCTCATCATCCACAGTAACAACAAGGCTAAAAGTATTAACAGTACCTTTATTTTTGCACAAGCGTTTGATGATGCACTTTATTAGTTATATTGCTATGTATTGATGACAACCATAATTAAAACAATTGCAATGATTGATTCCAGAATTTCTATTTTAGACTTCCCCATGCCATGTCTGGATGCTATTGGACTGAGGTGTTGCCCACTCTTTAAATTGTGTAGCTTTCTGTTGAGTTCCTTCATGTTATCCATTTGTTCATGTATACCAGGAGAAGGGTTGGTATGATGAGTACAATGTTCAGTGCTTACAGCAGCGCAAACTCCACCTTTGGCTGCTAAAATATAATCAAATGCCATCCTATTTTGAATTGACATTTTGCATGGGTATATAGTTGTTCTCTCGCTAACCCTAAAGTGAATGCAGCAGAATTAACTATTTCTTCTAAAATGTCTGTATTTTTTTCTTATTTCGTCTAAAGCAACAGTTATACCATACATGGGAATTAAAGCAGAAAAGACCTTAGTGATAGTTGAAATGTCTCGCCTACCCCCTTTTGATTCTAAAGGATAATCATCAAAGTGTCACCTAGCAGGAAAAATGAATCCTGGATAACAAGCCCCAATTCAGTCTAGGGGCAGTCAAAGGTAGGCTTGTGACCACCAAACGAAATATGCATGACTTCCTTGCAGGAGGCCCTTGGAAAATAACAGTCCAGAAGGAAGAAGGTACTTAAAAAAGGTAATTTTAAAGACATGCTCCCCACTGTTAAATCACATTTACTATGTCAAATACAATTACTAGAGACATTTGCTCCTCACTGCTCTCAAATAAATCCTTGCTCATTTGTTGCAAGATAAGTCACATCTAGTATAGTGCAGTTCAAAGGATTGCTAAATCTTTCAAAGAATGGGAAGGAAGCGGGGAAGATGTCAGCACACTTTGGCGGTCTATTTCCATAGTAGAAACAATGGAGGCTAGTGACATTAGAACTGATAGGTACCCCAATCAAAAGAATATTATCCCACAAATCAAGATGCATGTGCATGCAAATCCAGCAAGAGGAAGAAATAATTGTCTATCTGTACTTTTCCAACAACAACACATAGAAGTTACCCTTATAGGGAGAGTGGGAGCTCTGTACAAAGAAAGGTTTAGTACAGTTTGTTCTTGGGATAATTACCTATTCGTTTGCAAGAATGCATCCCGCCACCAACTAGATGTTCAGAGCAGCATTGAAGACAGCAGTCCAGACTTACAGAGGAATCTGGTATCCAGAAGGAGAAGGAAGCTTGCCTCAGACAGAGGTAGTAGCTATGACAAGCTGCAGGGGAAACATATGTTTGTTGTGGAGCAAGCAAAGACGATGGGCATGAAGGACATCTTTCACTGGCATGCAACGGGCGGCATCAGGAACAGCTTTGGCAGAAGAACGGGAGCTAAGCACAGGGTGTGAAGTAGTGGTAGGAGCACCATTGTCTCTAGAAAGAGCAGTTCACCTATCGTGATAAGAGTGGATCCAAGTCGCCAGACCACAGCTGTGTTTGGGGTGAGCAGGATATTAAAATGTTGATACCAGAGGGACAAAAGTGTAATGTTCCTTTTTAGACCAATTTGCCATGCTGAAGAGAGTGGCAGACTTCAGTCGGATTCACGGATAAAGTTGCTTGCACCTGAGAATAGAAATTGTAAAGCCATTGTATGAGCTTTCTGCAATAATGTAAGACTGCAACAATATTTAACTGTACATCCAACTTGGCAGTGGAAGCTTTGGGATCTGAGTTGATGATTATTGTATTGTTGTAGGGTGTCAAGCCACTTTCATTGTATTTCTGAATATATCTTCACTGTCTTATTGTGTTGGGTACCATTGCTTCTCTCTAATTCGATCGCAGACTTTGGGTGGTGGGTACAAGTAAAATGCCAATCTAATCCTAGGGCCTTGAAATTGCCTGCACTAATAATGAAATGAAATGTATCTCATGGCCACTAATGATTCAGTACCCCGTATTGAGGGTCAAGTCTCTGAATAGCCGCTTCTATACTGTACATGGCAGCGGCACTAGCAGAGGGGTACGTGTCTACCATTGCTGAAAACATACACAAAATGACTTACGTGCATGTATAATTTGCACATGCGGGCATCTGGATAAAGTTTGTCTTAATATGCAAAGAGGAACCCAAAGGGAGAGTTGAGTAGTGAGGGTGGCAATAATACCTTTTTGGACACTTTGTGACAGGGAGCTGTCACAGGATTGGCAATAACTCTATGCTATAAAAGGAAAGAAAGGTGAATACTAACAAGGGCTGCTCTGTGATGGAACCTGCTAAGGTTGAGGAGTAGCAATGTCATTGCAACTTCTCCAATTGTTGTCTCTCCATAGCCCTTCAGAGTCTTTTTTTTTGCATTGCTGCTTGATCCCGAACTGTTTGTCATTTTCAGAAGTTTGCTCCTGCAATTGAGGCAAGTCCTTTGTTTTTGGTACAGGAAACAAATCAGTTTGATTAACATAGATATTAACATTAGCAGTAGTTCTAGTTAATACAGCCTTGTTATCATCATTCCTATTGGCTATGACATTGTCCTTTGAAACATCATCATGAGGGTGCTGGGGTGCACACATTTCACAATTGCTATCCTTTCTGTTAATTGCAAAGCATGACTTATTACTTGTTTTAATAGGCATTCTAGATGAGGTTAAGGAACCTCTTTGCATCCATAGGAGCTCAAAGTCATGCATCACTTCAAATGCATACTTTGAGTCCATTTATACACTGACAATTTTCTTTGGCTATGATGTGGGCTCCGAGGAGAGCAATAACTTCTCCAACTTGAGCTGATTTAACAGTTGGTAGATTGCAACTCTCTATGATTTGATACACAGTGCATACAGACTAACAGTCAACTAGGACACTTTAATCTTTTCTGAGATATGATCCATCAAAATATGCTAACTTACAGTCAATAGTTTGTACATCAGCAAAATCAATTTGTGCTTTTGTAACATGGGCAGTAACAAGGATTCAATCACGAGGATCCTTATCCACACTGGTAGGAATTAAGGAAGCATAATTCAAAACAGGACAACAGAATAACATGGAAAGCAGAGTACAACAATGTTTCATATCAAGACAGCTGGGCTGTAGAAGGGTGTTGGGTTTTCATAGTTTTCATAGTGAGAAGGAATGCCCCATAGAATGGGGCACAGTAGCAGCTGATGAGGAACTCAACATAATATGTTCAGAAGTTCCATCAATACTTGTGGCAGCCACCACAGACTATAAACCTGGTGGGAGCCCAGACATGACTGGTGTGAAAGTGAGTGGTAATACTCTGTGGGCTTTTCTGGTCATTGTGGCTTTAAACCAACAGCCCAAATGGGAAACCATTTTGTTCGTAACAGTACAAAGTAAGCCTTGTGCCCTTTCTTAGCCAATTCAATGAGAAGATAGACTGAGTCCTCTTTGCACAGATCTAGAGTAACAGATGATAATGCTAAATTGTGTACATATTAAATAAGAGTAGACACCCAGGTTTAAGCTAACTTGTTTAAATCCTTCTTTAGGGCCTGTGGAAAGACTGAGGGATACTCTGTTAATCTTTGAGGAAACTGGGTCCATGAATGCTGAGACTCATGGATTGTGAACAAGGAGGGACACTGTCTTTCCTCGTGTATGTGGATGGAAAAGAAAGTAGAACAAAGAGGAACCACAGTGAATCATTGGGTGTTGACAGGGATGCAGGAGAGAATGGTAGCGGGGTTAGAGAACACAGGGGAACTTGGGATCACCCCATTATTATTAGTCCTAAGATCTTTTTCTACTAATATTTCTCTCATCTCACAGAGCACCACTAATTTCAATAACTGATTAATACATGCTCAATAGGGTCTGTATAGAACAAGCATTCATTCTCAGAACTGATTTTCTCGAATTATGGGGAATTGTGTTTTTAAACTAAATAAATCTGAGGGTGTCCACGGGACAGGCACCTTAAATCTACCCCTGGCCATGGGGCAGTCCCACAATGGGAGAAGGGGAGAAGAGAGAAGAACCTTGTTGTCAACATCACTTGGATAGGGAGAAGGGAGTTGCCTTCTAGACAGGCATTGTGCTTTCCGGCTCAGGTTTTCTAAGGTAATAGTGGGCCTCTTTTCTCTTAGCTCTGTACATCTGAGGATGGACCATGTGTGCTCTCTAGATCAATCCACAATAGTGAAATCAGCCTCTGACTTGATCACTGTATTCCAGGCCAGTCACTTGTTTGCTTGCACATTTATTCTTTGTGCTCTGGCTGCTGCCAGCCTACAGGTGCTGCTCCCTGTCCAGGTGCATCAATAGCTGTCCTTCCAACTACACTGTCTGGCATAGGGAAGATGTCCAGCAGTTCCTCCTCCTTCATGTCTTCACTCTCTTTCTCATTCTCATGTAGTTTAGTGATCTAGGGGAATAGATGTGAAGGGCTAAGAGCAATTGGACACAAGCCCTAACTCTGTCCCTAAGGTGGCCAATTTTGTATTCTTATTTCTCTTGGGTGTCGCTCATACTTGAGGCTTGGGATTCATGCTTATGCCTGTTTGCCTCCTCATGACATTGTATGAATTGGGGGTCCTGTTCAGCATATATCTTATTTTTAGGATTCTTTAGTTTTTTTCTGTAAATTAGCTAGTCTTTCTATATTAAAGGTACCATGTTCAGGAAAGGAATTCTTCTCCCTTCATTAATACGTCACACTCACTCTTGTAAATATTTGCATGTGTGTTTGCAAAATTGTAGGTATGGACAGGAGTCCCTTTTGGTGGAGGCTTACTACATTTCGATTATCCAGCTCTTATCATCTTTCCTTACACTTAACTCACACTTGGGTAACATGAAAAGGGTCTGCAGGTCTTGTGCTCACATCTGATCTTGTGAATGGTGGGGTAAGGGGTAGGGAAGGAAATAGAAAATGGGATTTGGTTCTCTTCAGATATATGTTTTCTAACTAATAATGTGGAGGGAGCAGGGAAGGTGTTGTGCACTCATACCCAAAGATCTCCTTGAGTTTGATGTACCTTTATTCAACATATGGAGAAGGTGTTGAGGTTATCGGGTGGTTAGCTCTGAGGGTCTCTCTCTCTCTCTCTCATATGTTCACTATTCAAGGGTCTGTGCTTCAGGTTTGGGCACTCCTTCATATTTTACCCATTACCATATTATTTCTAGAACATGCTCGCTCTTTACTGTGGGTTCACACTTGAACTCATTTTCTGTTCTTTAAACTCCTCTGAGTCCTACCTACCCAGCCAATTTATTTTTATATTTTCTATTATCTCCTGCTAGGATGACATTTGTTTACACTCCTTTTTTTACAATGTATTAGTCATAAAATAATATAAGCCATGCAAGCAACAGCAAACAAACCATAAGTGCAGTTAGGCTTAGGTAAAGTTATGTTTCAATTGAAGCTCACACTTTTATCCAATTCACCCCATCCAGTGCTAGTTTGTTCTCCACCCCAATTTCCCTGGAGATAATTCACCCTTCCCTATCGCACCTGGGGTCATCATATGGAACTAGGTCCAGTAGTCCCATGTTTCCTTTGTGTTGGGTCAATTTCTGGCCAATGCATCATCTGTTAAGCTCTTGCTAGAAAATGGTCAGTTGGAGGATAATGCTAAAATTCATAAAGTTTAGGACACTTTAGATGGGCTTTCTCTCAATACAAATCTATGTAGTCCAATAACAGAATATTGTTACATTCCCCAAAAACGTATCTAATGAGTAGGTGGTAGAATCTTCTATAAAAGAAGCGCAATATTGTCCTGAGGAGACAATATAATTCATGAATACAATTCTGAGCTCATTATTCTTCCAAATCCTGCTTCCAGTTGCCAGGACTGAAAGCAACAACGTGCTTTACAGAAATGTGCAAATGTACAACCATGAATAATATGGCTTCTGAAGCTATGAAAGCCATAACATTTAGCAAGCATTTCTTAGGCTAAAAGATACTTCAAATCAATATAAAATGGCAGCTACATTTGTATATAAAATATAGGACTGCACACTTCACCATGCTTGTACATAAAACAACTTACTGTAATACTTAGGAATGTATGGATTATGTTTTCACACTTCTTCTTGGCCTGGGAAATGTAGGAAGGAATTTGCCAATGCCAGATTCTTTCTGGACACTGGCAAAGTCCCTAATGAGGCAGCTACCTGCAGGCCACCTCATTAATATGCATGCAACATCAGTAGAAATGTCACATAATTGTTTGATGGGCCTAAGAGAGTTTCTCTTACCCCTGCCGCATATATGCAAGGAATAAGATTGAGGCTGGGTTTACAGGAGGGTAGCTTTTACTCCCCTCAGCGTCTTCCTAGTCATGCCCCCTAGCTAGAGCTGCATTTTTTCTAGTGGTGAGAGGGGGTGTTAAGGCACAAGGAGCGACCACGGGGCACATGCTGAGTGGCTGCTGGGAGGGCGGTGCTGGTAGGGGGCGTGGCGGCTGTACCTGTAGATGCGGTGGGCACAGAGGGGCCTCCACCGCAAGGGAGCTCCCATCAGAGGATGAGTCGGTGTCGCTGGTCTCAGCTCCTGTCCCCACCGTGGAGCTCCCCTCGCCCTCCCTCCCATCTTTTACGGTAGTGGGTGCTCCGTCTGTTGTGGACCCCCAGGGCCCGGACGTCCTTGGCGATGGCATGCCAAATATCCTTCTTCTGGTGGGCGCTGACCTACAGGAATAGTACAGGGGAAAAGAAAAAACTATACCAGGTATCAAGTGAGTGAACAGAGATAAAATGGCGGTCACGTCCGCGGCGGTGCGTACCGTCACCACCGGCGTACATCGTCATTGGCTCCTGGGACCCATAGGGTCCAATGTTAACCAATGTTAACCTAACGCGACGGTGTACAACGCCAGCACAGTTACCTCATATCCCCTTGTCCCACATTACTGGTCAGTCAGCCGCTATTTCAGGGGGCCACATTACATTAATTTTAAACATGTCACACCAATGTAGGCCTTGCATACAACCTAAGACAGGCACATAGCGGATTGACAAATGTGTGCAATAAAGTTGTTTATTTCGTACCTCAGTGTTTGCTGACCCTCTGCTCGCTGTTCTCATCCATAGAGCACGTCCGCTGTGGAAGGTGAGGAGATGGCGGCATCCTCCGGTATACAGACCGCTGGTGGACCTGTCGACAATGGAAGAGCGACATGTAATAGTCACCTACAGACTTGATTGTGCCACAATCCAGGAAATGTGTGCCCCGTTGGAGCCAGACCTGATGTCAGCTATCCGCCATCCTACAGGAATCCCCCCTCTAGTGCAGGTCCTGTCAGTACTCCATTTCCTGGCAAGTGGGTCCTTTCAAACAACAGTGGCCATTGCATCAGGCATATCCCAGCCAATGTTCTCTAACGTGTTGTCCAGAGTGTTGTCTGCCCTGCTGAAACACATGCGCAGCTACATCGTTTTCCCTCAGGTGGAGGATTTGCCTACAGTGAAAAGTGACTTCTATGCCCTGGGACATATCCCCAACATCATAGGTGCCATTGATGGGACACATGTGGCCTTGGTCCCCCCCGCAGGAATGAACAGGTGTACAGAAACCAGAAGAGTTACCATTCAATGAATGTGCAGATGGTGTGTTTGGCCGACCAGTACATCTCCCATGTGAACGCCAAGTTTCCTGGCTCAGTGCATGACGCTTACATTCTGAGGAATAGCAGCATCCCTTATGTGATGGGGCAACTCCAGACTCACCGTGTGTGGCTATTAGGTGAGGACATGGACCCTATACAGTGTGAATAGTTGTCTGGGTCTGGGGTTGTCCCTAAGGGTTAGTGTGTGTCTAACAGTTGTCCCTCAGCATTTGCAGGTGACTCTGGCTACCCCAACCTGTCATGGCTACTGACCCCAGTGAGGAATCCCAGGACAAGGGCAGAAGAACGCTACAATGAGGCACATGGGTGGACTAGGAGGGTTATAGAGAGGACCTTCGGCCTCCTGAAGGCCAGATTCAGGTGCCTCCATATGACAGGTGGTTCCCTATACTACTCACCAAAGAAGGTGTGCCATATCATCGTGGCCTGCTGTATGCTGCACAACTTGGCTTTGCAATGACAGGTGCCTTTTCTGCAGGAGGATGGTCCTGAAGGAGGTGTTGTGGCAGCTGTGGAGCCTGTGGACAGTGAAGAAGAGGAGGCAGAAGAAGAGGACATAGACAACAGAAACACCGTGATCCATCAGTACTTCCAGTGAGACAGAGGCAAGAAGACATCACTGCCTCCTACAGCTGATAAACTAGTTCGACCTCTCATCTGTCTGTCACTTTCACCCAGTGTATGGACCCTGATTTGCCACTTTGCCTTTCGATTTCACAGATGTGGGTCCCACTGTGTGACCCCTGCTATGTTACCTCATGGACTAGAGCTGTGTGACATAGGTATGTTGACAACAGAATGGACATTGCTATTTCCCTCAGTTATTGCAAATACACAATTGTGAAAGCACAGACTGACTCCAGATTGTTTTGTGATTTAAGGGTGTTTATTTAAGTGCTAAATAGTGGAGGGGGTTGTAAAATAGTCAGGGTTGATGGTGGAGGAATGTCCATGGCAGAGTCCAGTCTATTTGTCTCACACGTGCATTGTCCAAAGGGGCATAGGAAGTGGAGCTAGGGCAGTTTAAGGATGGACAGGGTGACAAAATGGGACAGAAGGATGACAATCAGGGTGGTCTAATTTCTTGGCGGGGGTCTTGGCATTGTTCTCTGTCTTTGTCCTGGATCTCAGGGACCGCTTGCGGGGTATTTCTCCATCTGCAGGGGGTGGGGTGCTGATGTCTGGGTCTTGTGGCGGTGCCTCCTGTCCACTAGCGCCGGCGGAGGTGGTGGGCATTTCATCATCCAGGCTAGTGTCAGGGGACCCTTGTTGTGCCACAGTGTCCTTCCTGGTGTTGACGAGTTCCTTCAGCACCCCTACAATGGTGCCCAGGGTGGTATTGATGGATTTGAGTTCCTCACTGAACCCCAAATACTGTTCCTCCTGCAGCCGCTGGGTCTCCTGAAACTTGGCCAGTACCATTGCCATCGTCTCCTGGGAATGGTGGTACGCTCCCATGATGTTGGAGAGGGCCTCATGGAGAGTGGGTTCCCTGGGCCTGTCCTCCCCCTGTCACACAGCAGCCCTCCCAGTTCCCTGGTTTTCCTGGGCCTCTGTTCTCTGAACCGTGTGCCCACTACCACTGCCCCCAGGTCCCTGCTGTTCTTGGGGTGGCGGGTTAGCCTGGGTTCCCTGTAGTAGTGGACACACTGCTGCTTGATGTATCCTGGGGAAAGAGGTATGGACCCGCTGGGTGGGTGCTGTGCTGGTGTTTCCTGAGGGGGGAGGCTCTGTGGTGGCCTGTGACTGTGTCAGGGGAACCGACTGTCCTGAGGTCCCAGATGGGCCGGGCTGGTCATCTAGATCCAGTTGGACAGAGCTGCTGTCATCACTGTGGGCCTCTTCTGTGGGTGGAGTGGACATGTCTGGAACCTCCTGTCCAGTGACGTTGGGTAGGGGTCCTGCAGGGGTGTAAAGGCATGATTATTGCATCTGTGTGTGCCATGGTGTGCAATGGGTGGGTGACCCTGTACCCCAGTGCTTCCATTCCTGTGTAGGACCTTGTGTGATAATTGTTTAGGGGTCTGTGTGGGTATGTGTAGTGGACATGCATTGGTGATGGGTGTCCATGCTTTGTTGTTGCATGCAGGGCTTGGTGTTGGGATGTGTGGTTTGTGATAGGGAGTCATATGTGAGGAGTTGGATTGATGGGTGTGAGGGCGAGGGTGGGGGTATGTGATAGCATGCAGGTAGGGTGGGGGATGAAGTAGTGAAAGATTTAACTTAGCAGAGTCCATTCCTCCAGCTACTCCTGCGAGGCCTTCAGGATGCAGTATAGCCAAGACCTGCTCCTCCCATGTTGTTAGTTGTGGGGGAGGAGGTTGAGGTCCGCCGCCAGTCCTCTGAACTGCAATGTGGTGTCTTGAGACCACGGAACGCACCATCCCCCGTAGGTCGTTCCACCTCTTCCTGATGTCATCCCGTATTCATGGGTGCTGTCCCACTGCGTTGACCCTGTCCACGATTCTGCACCATAGCTCCATCTTCCTAGCTATGGTGGTGTGCTGCACCTGTGATCCGAAAAGCTGTGGCCCTACCCGGATGATTTCCTCCACCATGACCCTGAGCTCCTCCTCAGAAAACCTGGGGTGTCTTTGAGGTGCCATGGGGTGGTGTGGGTGATGTGTGAGGTGGTGTGTGTTGTGATGTGTGGGGTGATGTTTAGGGGTGTGTGGTGTTTTGTGCGTGGATGTGTATGTGTGATGGTGTTGTGTGCCTCTGTATGCTGGTGTTGTCTTTGCTTTGCTGTCTCTCTGGCCTTCTTTAAAATTTTGGGTAGTAAGTGTTTGTGGGTAATGTGGGTGTGTGTTTTATATTGTATTGGGTGTGTGGGAGTGGTGTGTGTATGTGTATCAGGTGTGTGTATTTCGATTTGTCCAATGTGGCTGTGTTTTGTAAATGTGTGTGTATTTTGAGCGCAGCTGTGTGTACCGCCAATGGATTACCATGGTTGAAAGACCGCTGCGTGAATTCATGGGTTGTGATAATGTGGGCGTATTCCTGTTGGCGTGACGGTGGAGGTTTTGTTATTGCCAGTTTATCACTGACCTTTGGTGTGGCGGACTTGTGTGGGTGTCTAGATTTTGGCGGTTTCTGAGCTCTGGGTCGTAATAGCTGTGGCAGAATTTCACGGCCGTGGCAGTGTGTTGGCGGTCTTCTGCATGGCGGTAAGCGGCAAGCACCGCCAATGTTGTAATGAGGGCCATTATGTCCAAAGTCTACTACTGGCCAGTCTGTCAGGGCTGAGCAGGTCTGACTAGTACCAATAGATTCCTAAGTCGTACACAGAAGGAAAATATGCAGTTTTTATACCTTCCAAACTCTTGAGTTTGATATCTGTCATGAAATGAGCTGTGCATCATAAAACATAGACTACATTCCAATGGGAAACCTACAACAAATATTTGGTATTTCTCCACTCCTGGCATTCAGGGAAAGATGTTCTTTGTAAGGGTTCTGAGATTTATCTTTGTCTATTTAAGAAATGCAATAATATTGAGCAAATTTGTTAAAACATAAAAACATATCTGTAAGGAAATGCCTCCTTGGCATGGTTACCCCCTAACTTTTTGCCTTTGCTGATGCCAAGTTATGATTTGAAAGTGTGCTGAGGCCTGCTAACCAGGCCCCAGCACCAGTGTTCTTTCCCTAACCTGTAGCTTTGTTTCCACAATTGGCACACCCTGGCATCCAGTTAAGTCCCTTGTAACTGGTACCCCTGGTACCAAGGGCCCTGATGCCAGGAAAGGTCCCTAAGGGCTGCAGCATGTCTTATGCCACCCTGGAGACCCCTCACTCAGCACAGACACACTGCTTGTCAGCTTGTGTGTGCTGGTGGGGAGAAAATGACTAAGTCGACATGGCACTCCCCTCAGGGTGCCATGCCAACCTCACACTGCCTATGGCATAGATAAGTCACCCCTCTAGCAGGCCTTACAGCCCTAAGGCAGGGTGAACTATACCATAAGTGAGGGCATAAGTGCATGAACACTATGCCCCTACAGTGTCTAAGCAAAACCTTAGACATTGTAAGTGCAGGGTAGCCATAAGAGTGTATGGTCTGGGAGACTGTCAAACACGAACTCCACAGCACCATAATGGCTACACTGAAAACTGGGAAGTTTGGTATCAAACTTCTCACCACAATAAATGCACACTGATGCCAGTGTACATTTTATTGTAAAATACACCCCAGAGGGCATCTTAAAGATGCCCCCTGAAACCATACCCGACTACCAGTGTGGGCTGACTTGTTTTAGCAGCCTGCCACACACCAGACATGTTGCTGGCCACATGGGGAGAGTGCCTTTGTCACTCTGTGGCTAGTAACAAAGCCTGTACTGGGTGGAGGTGCCTCTCACCTCCCCCTGCAGGAACTGTAACACCTGGCGGTGAGCCTCAAAGGCTCACCCCCTTAGTTACAGCACCCCAGGGCACTCCAGCTAGTGGAGTTGCCCGCCCCCTCCGGCCACGGCCCCACCTTTGGCGGCAAGGCGGGTGGAGATAATGAGAAAAACAAGGAGGAGTCACTGGCCAGTCAGGACAGCCCCTAAGATGTCCTGAGCTGAGGTGACTCTGACTTTTAGAAATCCTCCATCTTGCAGATAGAGGATTGCCCCAATAGGAATAAGGATGTGCCCCCCTCCCCTCAGGGAGGAGGCACAAAGAGGGTGTAGCCACCCTCAAGGACAGTAGCCATTGGCTACTGCCCTCCCAGACCTAAACACACCCCTACATTGAGTATTTAGGGGCTCCCAGAACCTAGCAAGATAGATTCCTGCAACCTAAGACGAAGAGGGACTGCTGACCTGAAAGCCCTGCAGAGAAGACGGAGACACCAACTGCTTTGGCCCGAGCTCTACCGGCCTGTCTCCCCACTTCAAGAAAAACTGCAACAGCAACGCGTTCCACAGGGTCCAGTGACCTCTGAAGCCTCAGAGGACTACCCTGCATCTAAAAGGACCAAGAACTCCAGAGGACAGCAGCTCTGCTCCAAAGTAGAAACATCTTTGCAACAAAGAAGCAACTTTTAAAGAACACATGTTTCCCGCCGGAAGCGTGAGACTTTGCACTCTGCACCCGACGCCCCCGGCTCGACCTGCGGAGAACCAACACTACAGGGAGGACTCCCCGGTGACTACGACCCCGTGAGTAGCCAGAGTTGACCCCCCTAAGTCCCCACAGCGACGCCTGCAGAGGACATCCAGAGGCTCCCCCCGACCGCGACTGCCTGCTTCAAAGAACCCGACGCCTGGTAAAGACACTGCACCCGCAGCCCCCATGACCTGAAAGATCCGACCTCCAGTACAGAAGCGACCCCCAGGTGGCCCTCTCCCTTGCCCAGGCGGTGGCTACTCCGAGGAGCCCCCCCCCTTGCCTGCCTGCTTCGCTGAAGAGACCCCTGGGTCTCCCATTGAACTACATTTCAAACCCGACGCCTGTTTGCACACTGTACCCGGCCGCCCCCGTGCCGCTGAGGGTGTACTTTTTGTGCTGACTTGTGTCCCCCCCGGTGCCCTACAAAAACCCCCTGGTCTGCCCTCCGAAGACGCGGGTACTTACCTGCTGGCAGACTGGAACCGGGGCACCCCCTTCTCCATTGAAGCCTATGCGTTTTGGGCACCACTTTGACCTCTGCACCTGACCGGCCCTGAGCTGCTGGTGTGGTAACTTTGGGGTTGCTCTGAACCCCCAACTGTGGGATACCTTGGACCCAACTTTGAACCCTGTAGGTGGTTTACTTACCTGCAAAACTAACAAACACTTACCTCCCCCAGGAACTGTTGAAAATTGCACTGTGTCTAGTTTTAAAATAGCTTATTGCCATTTGTGTGAAAACTGTATATACTATTTTGCTAATTCAAAGTTCCTAAAGTTCCTAAGTGAAATACCTTTCATTTAAAGTATTGTTTGTAAATCTTGAGCCTGTGGTTCTTAAAATAAACTAAGAAAAAACATTTTTCTATATAAAACCTATCGGCCTGGAATTGTCTTTGAGTGTGTGTGTTCTTCATTTATTGCCTGTGTGTGTACAACAAATGCTTAACACTACCCTCTGATAAGCCTACTGCTCGACCACACTACCACAACGTAGAGCATTAGAATTATCTCTTTTTGCCTTACCTCTAAGGGGAACCCTTGGACTCTGTGCATGCTATTTCTTACTTTGAAATAGTACATACAGAGCCAACTTCCTACATTGGTGGATCAGCGGTGGGGTACAAGACTTTGCATTTGCTGGACTACTCAGCCAATACCTGATCACATGACTAAATTCCAAAAATTGTCATTAGAAACTGATTTTAGAAATTTGAGCTATTTTTCAAAAAATTTAAAAGTCCTGCTACGGCCTTGTGTTAGTCCCTGTTAGCATTTCATTTAGAGTTTAAACGTTTTGTAAAAGTTTGAATTAAGTTCTAGAGATAGTTTTTAGATTCTTAAAAAGTATTCCAACTTTTAGAAACATAGGGGGTTATTCTAACTTTGGAGGAGGTGTTAATCCGTCCCAAAAGTGACGGAAAAGTGACGGATTTACCACCAGCCGTATTACGAGTCCATTATATCCTATGGAACTCGTAATACGGCTGGTGGTATATCCGTCACTTTACCGTCACTTTTGGGACGGATTAACACTCCTCCAAAGTTAGAATAACCCCCATAATGTCTACTGCAGAAGAGATAGTGATGGAACTCAACCTCACCCCTTACCTGCATCTTAGGATGTCAGAGTTAAGGTCTCTCTGCAAAATCAAAAAGATTAAAACTGGTTCAAACCCTACCAAAGTACAGCTCCAGGAGCTTTTGGCAGAGTTTGCTAAAAACAACCCCTCTGATGATACCTTCCCAGAGGGGGAAGCTAGTGATGTGGAGGAATTCCCACCTCCAGTCCTAGTTAGGGAGAACAGGGTCCCTCAAACCCTGTCTCCACAAGTGATAGTCAGAGATGCTTCTTCTCTCACAGGAGAGTCCAGCAACTCTGGAAGCATTGAGGGCAGCCTCAATGAAGAGGACCTCCTGCTAGCCAGGATTGTCAAAAGATTGGCTTTGTAGAGACAGCTCCTAGCCATAGAAAGGCAAAGACAAGAGATTGGTTTTGGTCCCATCAATGGTGGCAGCAACATAAATAGGGTCAGAGATTCTCCTGACATGTTGAAAATCCCAAAAGGGATTGTAACTAAATATGAAGATGGTGATGACATCACCAAATGGTTCACAGCTTTTGAGAGGGCTTGTGCAACCAGAAAAGTAAACAGATCTCACTGGGGTGCTCTCCTTTGGGAAATGTTCACTGGAAAGTGTAGGGATACACTCCCCACACTCTCTGGAAAGGATGCAGAATCCTATGGCCTCATGAAGGCTACCCTGATTGGGGGCTTTGGATTCTCCACTGAGGAGTATAGAATTAGGTTCAGGGGGGCTCAAAAATCCTCGAGCCAGACCTGGGTTGATTTTGTAGACTACTCAGTGAAAACACTGGATGGTTGGATTCATGGCAGTGGTGTAAATGATTATGATGGGCTGTACAATTTATTTGTGAAAGAACACCTGCTAAGTAATTGTTTAAATGATCAACTGCATCAGCATCTGGTAGACCTAGGACCAATTTCTCCCCAAGAATTGGGAAAGAAGGCGGATCATTGGGTCAAGACTAGGGTGACCAAGTCTTCCACAGGGGGTGACCAAAAGAAAGGGGGCACAATGACTCCCAAGGGGAAGAGTGTTGAGACATCCAAGAGAAAAAGTAAAGAGTCTTCTATAGGGCCCCAAAAACCTGCTCAGGAGGGAGGGTCCAGAGCCTCTTCACAATCCAATTTTGGGTACAAGGGTAAAAACTTTGATCCAAAAAGGCCTGGTGTCGTAGCTGTAATCAGCAAGGACACCAAACTGGAGACAAGGCCTGTCCCAAGAAAGGTTCCACTTCTAACTCTACTCCAGCTAACACTGGGATGGCCAGTCTCTAAGTGGGATCAACAGTGTGCCCAGAGCAAATCAGGGTTCACACTGAAGTTACATTAGTCTCTGAGTGTGGGGTGGATTAAGCCACACTGGCTGCCTGGCCCCCAAATATGCAAAAATACAGGCAGCAACTCTTAATTAATGGGGCAAGTGTAGAAGGCCTGAGGGATACAGGTGCCAGTGTCACCATGGTGACAGAGAAACTGGTTTCCCCTGGTCAATACCTGGCTGGACAAACGTATCCAGTCACCAACGCTGACAATCAGACTAAAGTACATCCCATGGCTATGGTAACTTTAGAGTGGGGAGGGGTCAATGGCCTGAAACAGGTGGTGGTCTCCTCAAATATCCCTGTAGACTGTTTGCTTGGAAATGACCTGGAGTTCTCAGCATGGGCTGAGGTAGAACTCAAAACCCATGCAGCCATGCTGGGTATCCCTGAACTGGTGTGTGTCAAGACAAGGGCACAGTGCAAGGCTCAGGGTGAAAAAGTGGTGTTGGAGCCTGGAAAAAGGGCCCAACCCTCCAAGAGAAAAGGAAAGAAGACTGGGGAACCAGCTTCAACACAACAAGAAAAAGAGAACCTCTCTTCCCAGGAAGAAGTTCTGCCCTCTGAGGGAACTGAGCCCATGGAGTTAGAACCTTATCAGGTTGAGCTCCTAGGCCCAGGGGGACCCACAAGGGAACAGTTGTGTAAGGGGCAAGAAACCTGTCCCTCTCTTGAAGGCCTTAGGCAGCAAGCTGCTGAAGAGTCCAAAGGAAAAATAACAGGAACACATAGTGTCGATTGGGAAGATGGACTCCTTTACACTGAGGCAAGAGATCCCAAACCTGGTGCCACTAGGAGAGTGGTAGTGCCTCAGGAGTTTAGGGAGTTCATTCTGACCTTAGCTCATGATATTCCTCTTGCTGGGCATTTGGGACAGACCAAGACTTGGGAGAGATTAGTCAACCACTTCTATTGGCCCAACATGTCCCAGAAGGTAAAGGAGTTTTGTGTCTCCTGTGCCACCTGTCAAGCCAGTGGTAAGACAGGTGGACACCCAAAGGCCCCCCTCATTCCCCCCTCATTCCACTTCCAGTTCCTTTGAAAGAGTGGGTGTGGACATAGTGGGTCCACTTGAACCTCCCACAGCCTCAGGGAGCCAATACATACTAGTAGTAGTGGATCATGCTACTAGATACCCTGAAGCAATTCCCCTTAGGTCAACTACTGCCCCTGCAGTAGCCAAAGCACTCATTGGTATTTTTACCAGAGTGGGGTTTCCTAAGGAGGTGGTGTCTGACAGGGGTACCAACTTCATGTCAGCATACCTGAAACATATGTGGAATGAGTGTGGAATGACTTACAAATTCACCACACCATACCATCCACAAACCAATGGTCTTGTAGAAAGATTTAACAAGACATTGAAAGGCATGATCATGGGGCTCCCTGAAAAACTCAAAAGGAGATGGGATGTCCTCTTGCCATGTCTGCTTTTCGCCTACAGAGAGGTGCCTCCCAAGGGAGTATGGTTTTACCCCTTTGAACTTCTGTTTGGCCATCCTGTCAGGGGACAACTAGCTCTTGTAAAAGAAGGCTGGGAGAGACCTCTTCATGAGCCTAAACAAGATATAGTGGACTATGTACTAGGCCTATGTTCAAGGATGGCAGACTACATGGAAAAGGCAAGTAAAAACCTTGAGGCCAGCCAACAGCTCCAGAAGATGTGGTATGACCAAAAGGCTGCTATGGTTGAATTTCAGCCAGGGCAGAAAGTCTGGGTTCTGGAGCCTGTGGAACCCAGGGCACTTTAGGACAGATGGAGTGGCCCTCACCCAGTGCTAGAGAGGAAGAGTCAGGTCACCTACCTGGTAGACCCAAGCACTAGCAGGACCCCCAAGAGGGTGATCCATGTGAACCGCCTCAAACTCTTCCATGATAGGGTAGATGTGAATCTGTTGATGGTAACAGATGAGGACCAGGAAGCTGAGAGTGAACCTCTCCCTGATCTCCTCTCCACAGACCCTAAAGATGGTTCAGTAGATGGAGTGATCTATTCAGACACCCTCTCTGGCCAACAGCAATCTGACTGTAGTAAGGTCCTGCAACAGTTTGCTGAGCTCTTTTCCCTAACCCCTAGTCAGACACACCTGCGTACCCATGATGTGGACACAGGAGACAGCATGCCTGTCAAAAACAACATTTTCAGACAGTCTGACCAAGTTAAGGAAAGCATCAAGGTGGAAATCGACAAAATGCTGGAATTGGGAGTCATTGAGCACTCTGACAGCCCTTGGGCTAGCCCAATGGTCTTAGTCCCCAAACCTCACACCAAAGATGGAAAGAGAGAGATGAAGTTCTGTGTGGACTACAGAGGACTTAATTCTGTCACCAAGACAGATGCCCATCCCATTCCAAGGGCAGATGAATTGATAGACAAACTAGGTGCTGCCAGATACTTAAGTACCTTTGACTTGACAGCAGGGCACTGGCAAATCAAAATGGCACCAGGAGCAAAAGAAAAGACAGCATTCTCCACACCTGATGGGCATTATCAGTTTACTGTTATGCCCTTTGGTTTAAAGAATACCCCTGCCACCTTCCAAAGGTTGGTGAATCAAGTCCTTGCTGGATTGGAGTCCTTTAGTGCAGCTTATCTTGACGATATTGCTGTCTTTAGTTCCAGCTGGCAGGATCACCTGGTCCACCTGAAGAAGGTTTTGAAGGCCCTGCAAGCAGCAGGCCTCTCTATCAAGGCATCCAAATGTCAGATAGGGAAGGGAACTGTGGTTTACTTGGGACACCTTGTAGGTGGAGGCCAAGTTCAGCCACTCCAGCCCAAGATCCAGGCTATTCTGGACTGGGCAGCTACAAAAACCCAGACTCGAGTCAGGGCATTCCTTGGCTTGACTGGGTACTACAGGAGGTTTGTGAAGGGATATGGATCAATAGTGACACCCCTCACAGAACTTACCTCCAAGAAAATGCCCAAGAAGGTAAACTGGACTGTAGAATGCCAACAGGCCTTTGATACCCTGAAACAAGCTATGTGCACAGCACCAGTTCTCAAAGATCCAGATTACTCCAAGCAGTTCATTGTGCAGACTGATGCCTCTGAACATGAGATAGGGGCAGTTTTGTCCCAAACAAATGATGATGGCCTTGACCAGCCTGTTGCTTTCATTAACAGGAGGTTAATCCCCAAGGAGCAGCGTTGGAGTGCCATTGAGAGGGAGGCTTTTGCTGTGGTTTGGTCCCTGAAGAAGCTGAGACCATACCTCTTTGGTACTCACTTTGTAGTTCAGACTGACCACAGACCTCTCAGATGGCTAATGCAAATGAAAGGTGAAAATCCAAAACTGTTGAGGTGGTCCATCTCCCTACAGGGAATGGACTTTATAGTGGAACACAGACCTGGGACTGCCCATGCCAATGCAGATGGCCTTTCCAGGTTCTTCCACTTAGAAAATGAAGACTCTCTTGGGAAAGGTTAGTCTTATCCTCTTTCGTTTGGGGGGGGGGGTTGTGTAAGGAAATGCCTCCTTGGCATGGTTACCCCCTGACTTTTTGCCTTTGCTGATGCCAAGTTATGATTTGAAAGTGTGCTGAGGCCTGCTAACCAGGCCCCAGCACCAGTGTTCTTTCCCTAACCTATACCTTTGTTTCCACAATTGGCACACCCTGGCATCCAGGTAAGTCCCTTGTAACTGGTACCCCTGGTACCAAGGGCCCTGATGCCAGGGAAGGTTCCTAAGGGCTGCAGCATGTCTTTACCACCCTGGAGACCCCTCACTCAGCACAGGCACACTGCTTGTCAGCTTGTGTGTGCTGGTGGGGAGAAAATGACTAAGTCGGCATGGCACTCCCCTCAGGGTGCCATGCCAAGCTCACACTGCCTATGGCATAGATAAGTCACCCCTCTAGGAGGCCTTACAGCCCTAAGGCAGGGTGCACTATACCATAGGTAAGGGCATAAGTGCATGAGCACTATGCCCCTACAGTGTCTAAGCAAAACCTTAGACATTGTAAGTGCAGGGTAGCCATAAGAGTGTATGGTCTGGGAGTCTGTCAAACATGAACTCCACAGCACCATAATGGCTACACTGAAAACTGGGAAGTTTGGCATCAAACTTCTCACCACAATAAATGCACACTGATGCCAGTGTACATTTTATTGTAAAATACACCCCAGAGGGCATCTTAAAGATGCCCCCTGAAACCATACCCGACTACCAGTGTGGGCTGACTACTTTTAGCAGCCTGCCACACACCAGACATGTTGCTGGCCACATGGGGAGAGTGCCTTTGTCACTCTGTGGCTAGTAACAAAGCCTGTACTGGGTGGAGGTGCCTCTCACCTCCCCCTGCAGGAACTGTAACACCTGGCGGTGAGCCTCAAAGGCTCACCCCCTTTGTTACAGCACCCCAGGGCACTCCAGCTAGTGGAGTTGCCCGCCCCCTCCGGCCATGGCCCCACTTTTGGCGGCAAGGCCGGAGGAGATAATGAGAAAAACAAGGAGGAGTCACTGGCCAGTCAGGACAGCCCCCAAGGTGTCCTGAGCTGAGGTGACTCTGACTTTTAGAAATCCTCCATCTTGCCAATGGAGTATTCCCCCAATAGGAATAGGGATGTGCCCCCCTCCCCTCAGGGAGGAAGCACAAAGAGGGTGCAGCCACCCTCAAGGACAGTAGCCATTGGCTACTGCCCTCCCAGACCTAAACACACCCTAAATTGAGTATTTAGGGGCTCCCAGAACCTAGCAAGATAGATTCCTGCAACCTAAGACGTAGAAGGACTGCTGACCTGAAAGCCCTGCAGAGAAGACGGAGACACCAACTGCTTTGGCCCCAGCTCTACTGGTCTGTCTCCCCATTTCAAGAAAAACTGCAACAGCGACGCGTTCCACAGGGTCCAGCGACCTCTGAAGCCTCAGAGGACTACCCTGCATCTAAAAGGACCAAGAAGCCCTGAGGACAGCGGCTCTGCGCCAAAGAAGAAACATCTTTGCAACAAAGAAGCAACTTTTAAAGAACACACGTTTCCCGCCGGAAGTGTGAGACTTTGCACTCTGCACCCGACGCCCCCGGCTCGACCTGCGGAGAACCAACACTACAGGGAGGACTCCCCGGCAACTACGACCCCGTGAGCAGCCAGAGTTGACTCCCCTGAGCCCCCACAGCGACGCCTGCAGAGGGAATCCAGAGGCTCCCCCTGACCGTGACTGCCTGCTTCAAAGAACCCGACGCCTGGTAAAGACCCTGCACCCGTAGCCCCCAGGACCTGAAGGATCTGACCTCCAGTGCAGAAGCGACCCCCAGGTGGCCCTCTCCCTTGCCCAGGTGGTGGCTACCCCAAGGAGCCCCCACCTTGCCTGCCTGCTTCACTGAAGAGACCCCTGGGTCTCCCATTGAACTACATTGCAAACCCGATGCCTGTTTGCACACTGCACCCGGCCGCCCCCGTGCCGCTGAGGGTGTACTTTTTGTGCTGACTTGTGTCCCCCCCGGTGCCCTACAAAAACCCCCTGGTCTGCCCTCCGAAGACGCGGGTACTTACCTGCTGGCAGACTGGAACCGGGGCACCCCCTTCTCCATTGAAGCCTATGCGTTTTGGGCACCACTTTGACCTCTGCACCTGACCGGCCCTGAGCTGCTGGTGTGATAACTTTGGGGTTGCTCTGAACCCCCAGCGGTGGGCTACCTTGGACCCAACGTTGAACCCTGTAGGTGGTTTACTTACCTGCAAAACAAACAAACACTTACCTCCCCCAGGAACTGTTGAAAATTGCACTGTCAAGTTTTAAAATAGCTTATTGCCATTTGTGTGAAAACTGTATATGCTATTTTGCTAATTCAAAGTTCCTAAAGTTCCTAAGTGAAATACCTTTCATTTAAAGTATTGTTTGTAAATCTTGAACCTGTGGTTCTTAAAATAAACTAAGAAAATATATTTTTCCATATAAAACCTATTGGCCTGGAATTGTCTTTGAGTGTGTGTGTTCCTCATGTATTGCCTGTGTGTGTACAACAAATGCTTAACACTACCCTCTGATAAGCCTACTGCTCGACCACACTACCACAAAATAGAGCATTAGAATTATCTCTTTTTGCCACTATCTTACCTCTAAAGGGAACCTATGGACTCTGTGCATGCTATTTCTTACTTTGAAATAGTACATACAGAGCCAACTTCCTACAATCTCCACATTCTTCATTATAGATTCTGGCTAAAATGAGATACTGATGCAGCGTTGCACCAATAAAAAGCACTGAATGTACAAAAAAATACATAGTTTGAATGAATGCACAAAAATACCAAAGAGGCGCCTGTTCTTGAACAGCCAACATAATGCAGATTTGTTTTAAAAAAACACCCTTGTAGTGAAATGGTTAAGGCTCTTAGCTGAAGCTCTCATCACAGATGACTACATTTTAGAGATATAGGAGAAGGTGGCATTGAAAGAGCTGCCAAATTCATATTTTAACAGTATTGGTGACTTTTGAGAAAGTCAATAACTTTAGTTATTTACTCCTCTCCTACGTTTGCCATCTTGTCTATGGCTAATGATCAGCAATCTGATGTGGGCTATTAAATAACTCTATTGACCCACTCTGTGCTGGGTAGACCATTTATCTAACACCAAATAGGTATACTGATAGGAGATAATAAGTGCCAGCATGAACAAATTCACCTATAAGCTAAAAGGTCTGTATTCAAGTATTTCCTATTTTGCTTGTCAGTTGGAAATGCTTACCTTACTGGACATTGTTCAGCATTATCAAACTCTTCTGAATTTTTAGATCACATGTGTGTAGACATTTTGATGTTGAACTGAAAGAGGAAGCCGAGCCCCTGAAGAGGCCATGTGAAGTCCAGCATCTCCTGATAATGACTCCTACAGTCTCATCTATATACTGCAGCAGCTGCTCTTGCTTGGGACCCAACAGGTTAAGGTTAGTAAACTTACACAACGGCTGATCCGAATCAGAGATCCCTATTTTCTACCAGTGAGTGATATTGGCGAAGGCAGTCTCGACACACCAAAGTGTGCTTAACATTTTTTCATGCATTCCAGGAAACACTGCTGCTTGTCCAAACCCTATTGTGAGAAGGCTTCCCTTGGTGGAGAAAGCTGGTGCCTGACCAGGGTTTTCGGTTGCAAGAAGCGAGGAAGTACAGTGCAGCAGTTAGCACTTCCCCATCCTCCTTGATCTACTTAGAGTCAGGAGGTAAGTAGACAGGAGCAGGGCCTGCCCTAAAGTCCTAGTGACTCTGGTCCTCATTAGGAGTTTGGCAGTCTGGCGGCCAGACCGCTGCGGTGGCAGCCTACAAAAGACCACCATGTTGGCAGTCATACAGACCGCTGTATTACGAGTTACATAGCCAGGCCCGCCACAAGACAGCAAAATCCAGACACCTCCAGGACTCTGATTGGGTGAGAAAGAGGCAGTCCGATCACTGGCACTGCCAGCCCGACAACAAACCACCAAACATATTACAAGTTGAAAATCACCATGGTGGTCTTGCTATGGCGGTCTGCCAATGGCGGTGCGAACCACGGCCCAGCTCAGGAGGCACTGATAATATTACTTTACTCAACCCCCCTACTGTGTTTGCTGCCGCTACGACTGTTCCCCCTCTACTCATCCTTTGTCATGTACTCACCCATGGGAATATTAACTAGATAGGGTGTGGGTAGGACAGGCCAAGATAGCATCGCCAAGGTCAGCAGGCACTGGTAATGTCAATCCACTCAGCCAATACTGTGTTCAACGCTACTAGGACCATTCCCCTCTACTCAGCCTTTGCAATGTACCCACCCATGGGAATATTAACTGGATAGGGTGTGGGTAGGACAGGCCAAGACAGCAATGCCAAGGTCAGCAAGCACTGGTAATGTCACTCTACTCAGCCAATACTGTGTCCATTGTTACTAGGACCATTCCCCTTCTACACAGCCTTTGCCATGAACTCACCCATGGGGATATTAACTGGATAGGGTGTGGGTAGGACAGGCCAAGACAACAATGCCAAGGTCAGCAGTCACTGGTAATGTCACTCCACTTAGCCAATACTGTGTTCACTGGTACTAGGACCATCCCCCCTCTACTCAGCCTTTGCCATGTACTCACTCATGGGGATATTAACTGGATAGGGAATGAAGAGAATAAAACCCTCACCCCTAAACACTATTCTCTTATATCTGAAATGAACAAGGAATGAGCGAATAGGCTCTCGGGGAAAGGGATAGGGAACAGGGATTTGGGAAGAGAAACAAAAAACTGGTTCTTGAAGGAACGTCACTGTTGTTCTAAGAAAGTTGCCTCAGGACTTGGTGCAGGAATTCTAAGACCAAAAACAAATCAAAAACCAAAGACCTACAAATATCATAGAGTCTTTCAGCAAAATAACAATAATTGTTATCATTCAATTGGGCAATCACCTAGTCTTTCAGCATAGTCACAATAATTATTAGCACTTGATTGTTCAACTATTAAGCACGCTTTTGTAACTCACAACAAAATCGTTATAAAATCAAAGTTATGAGTTTGGCCATCATTATGATCTTGACAGGATGCCCCACCGCCAACCGTGCCGGCGGTCAACAGAAGACCGCCACTGGCGGCCGTTGGCATCCCCCCAAATAATGACGCCTGGAGCCTCACCGCCATTGATGGCGGTGAGGACTGCCGGGTGCCATGCTGGCGGTCAGTGGCGGGGGTGGATGCTGCTCCATCTTCACCGCCACTTCAGTCCAGACACCGACATGCCTATGATGATGCAGTCATAGGTGTGGCGGTGTATAGAGGCGCGGAGATGAAGGTGGAGCAGCATCCATAGAGCCCGTTCCCTCCCAGGAAAGCGACACAGAACAGGTAAGTGCTGCCCGAGAGGGAGGGGGATGAGTCATCAAACTCTTCTGATGATTCATATGAAGGAATTCGGTGTCTCCATAAACCACTTGGCACACAGTTCACAAATGGAACAACACTTGCTTTTATCAATATAAACAAACATGCAATGTAGTGTTCCTCACAAGTTACAGGGAAGTGCAGTGCTGTAAACACATTCATGACATGTTTCATTGTTCTTCAGACATGCTGATTTATTTTGTGACGGTGCAGCAAGACGCTTGCATGTGTGAGTGTGAGCCCTAACACATACCAAAACCAGGTCTATCCAATTTACCATACTCCATGACACAGAGAAAGCACAGTACAATAGTCTCTAGTCAGAGGCCCATTCCATTAACATGGTTAGGCATCTAGTGACATGTTACAAACCCATGTCAGTGTGGTGGCACACGCACTATGGCCTGCAATGAGGAAATACATTGATATCTATATACAGGGCATACAGGATCACTATCAACAAAATGTGGAGGGAGAAAGGATCGATTGCACAGGATGAACCGTTACAAGGCCACATGATCACACACATGAAACCAATGGACCAATGTACCAGGGCAACCAGGTCTATTCTACAGCTCAGATAACTGTCCGGCCACTGTCCTGGCAGCCTGGGCATGGAACTCATACAACACAAATATGCGACAAAGAGTACCCGGATCAATTCCATGTTGCCTTCACATGTCAGACCAGCTACAGCCTCCTGCCAATGACACCTCTCTGAAATGCCCACATGAGGATGGCATGTTGAAGAGACTCGGAAGAAAAAAGTGACATAGGCAGGCAAAGGCATACATGAGAGACAAAAGTCATTTTAAACTACAGGAGATCCTCAAGAAAGGCACATTATCAAGTCTAACGTAGCCAGCAAATCTGGCCTGTATGATGCATAGAATGAGATGCCCTGTCTCATGTGACAGAGATACCCTTCTCAACATATCCTGCCCCCTACAGTACCCCATGCAGTCACGGTAATCACAGAACAATGCATACTTACACTGATATGAAGTACTGATATGAGTAACTTCCCAAGTGTCACCACCTTCATCCTCATCACTGTCATCCTCCCTTGGCATTTCAGGAGGCTCACCTAGTGGCACTGCCAGCTCCCCCCATCAGGGATGAATGGGATGTTTCTCCTCAGGGCAATGTTGTGGAGCATGCAGCAGGCCACAATGATCTTACAAACCTTTTCAAGTGAGTAGAAGAGGGCTCCACTGGATTTGTCTATGCTGCAGAATCTTGCTTCAGAAGCCCAAAAGCCTTTTCCACAACACGCTTTGTTCCTCCATGTGCCTCATGGAAGTAGACTTCCCCTGGCGTAGTTGGGTTCCTCACTGGTGTCAACAACCAGAGACGGTTTGGATAGGCAGAATCCCCTGTATTAAAATGCAACATGTATGCAACCATCAGCCCAGAGCAAAGTCTCAGTAACAGTAGACACAGCATACATACAGACATACACACATGACATATGTGACTTACCAGTCAGCCAGGTCCTCTCTGGGTACAGTCATGTCATCAGCTGGGGAATAGTGCTGTTCCACATGATGAAACATCATGGACTGAACTTGAGTCCCAGGTACACACTTGAGAAATGTAGAGGTCCACCAAATACACTACTTGGACATTGATGGAATGGAAGTTCTTCCTGTTCTGATAGACCTGTTCATTTGAATGTGGTATAACCAGGGCTACATGGGTACCATCAATGGCTCCCACAACATGTGGAATGTGTTCCAAACCGTAGAACTCTGCTTTCACATGGGAAAAATCCTCACATTGAGGGAAACGCATGTAGCTGTCCAGGTTTCAACATTGCTAAAAGAACATCCTTCAACACAACACAGAACTGAACATAGGATTGGACATTCCAGCGGATAGGGCCACTGTGTGTTGGAAGGACCCTATGGCCAGGAAGTGCAACACTGACATGACTTGTACTATGGGTGGTATGATATTTGGATGACGTATGGCTAGCATCAGATCTGGCTCCAGCTTACAATAGAGATCCATGATTGTCAGCCTATCCAGGCAGAACAACTGTATGGCATGTCTATTCTCCACAGTCTGCAAGTCTGCTAGTTGACGGTACACAGGAGGGTGTCTGATCCTTCTCCTCTCAGGGTAACTATGTGGGCCAAAAAGAAAAAAAGGTAGTCACTCAAGGTGTCCCCAGCAATTTACATTATAAATGTCAGACATGAAATGTGTCATGTCATGTGAGTCACTGTAAACATAATACACAACGCAACCCAGGGATGACACTTGCACATTTGTGAAACGTTGACGCCTTGCTTATCAACATATGTTTACAGAAACCTCTATCTGGTCAGCTACCTTGTTGTATAGCGATTTTAGCCATGTATTAGACACGTTGTTTTAGTTAACTAGGCCTGCCGCTGTGCACTTTAATCCAGTTACATTTTATTCTGCATTGCTTTGTTTTCCTAGCAATAGCCACGTTTGCCGTGCTGTTTTATTTTCTTTATCTTATTGTGCTTTCACCTAGGAAAGCATGACGTTCTTGGTAGGACATTTATTTCAATTTGTACTTTCTCCAAGGCTACAGACAGATAAGGTTGCCAACAATGGTGGTATGCTGTGTCTCCAACATTCACAGAAAAACACACACTCATGTGTGGGGACCATTTCTTAGAATGTCAGTTGTTTTATTATAAAAACATACCTTTGTCCTAGACACGTTAAAGGGAGATTCCAGCCAAATGACCACGACTGTATGCTGATTGCTTCACTGCAGCTACTTGCTTAGATGGCCAGACCCCTTATCCAAATGGGAACGGTGTCTCTCTAGACTACATGTTTCTTCCTCCAGGTCTGAGGGATGATGTGCCCCCAGGGGGGAAACCCGAAAGGCAGGTTAGGCTTAACACGCTGTGCTCAAACATAGGTTGGAGATATATATATATATATATATATATATATATGTATATATATATCATTCCTAGTGACAGTGTGGTAGGACTATTCTTGTGTTTTACTCTGTAAGTCACCTGCTTGCTTTTATTGTGTTTTATCATCCTAGTTATTGCAATACATGACTTTCTATATAAGATGCAGTTAATTCAATAAATCCTTATTGAACTATATTCTGCCTTTGTTGTCCTTGTCTAGATGAGATTTTCGGTAACTGAGAGAAAGGGATGGGATCTGATTGACCACAATTACCCTGAGGAGTCTTCCTTGTCATGCATCCGGTTGCCACAATCATCTCTGCCAGAGATGAGGCGCTGCTAGTTAGCCGGAGAATCCAGATTAGGCCGACAGACGTCGTGGTGTGGAATCATACTTAGTACCCACCATCCATGTGATCCTGTCTCCCAAATCCAGTAGCTTCATTAGCACAACGAGAACCTACGCGACAGCCTCACATCCAAATTACTCTATGTACTGCCTGTGATTAAATGCCCCAAATCATGGTTTACACGTGTACCCCAAATAATGGTGTCAGATCTGCAGGACCACATACCTACATTGTAAAGGAAATAATTGACCTACATGACAGGCCAAGGCCAGCATGCAAAATTTGCAAGCACATCATGTTTATGCTTGTGACGCACCAAATGTATTGTGGAATTGCATTGTATACCTCTAAAATGGCAGCTGCCAGACCTACTCCACTGGACATTAGGAACCGCCTGCGACTGCTGGCGGAAGTTGTCATTGTGGTAGGCAGATGCCACTGTGGCAGCCGGTGTTATAGGACAACATTTCTGCCTGTGGCTGTTTTGGCCCAATGGCAGCGTGCACTGCTCACTTGACTCCTGACACTGCTGCCAGCAAGACCTCCACGAGCTGAGCTGCTGTGTACTGCCTCTGGGAGCAATCATACCACATCCTACATCATGCTTTCTCACCCGAAGAGCTGGAGAAGCTGGTGGAGGAGGTCGTACCCCTGTAAGGACAGGTCTGTGGTGCACCAGAGGAGCAGGTTAGTGCACCATGTGCACACTTTTCTCTGGACCCCTATTTATATCATCTTTCATCATCCTAGTCTTAAAAAGCAGTTTGCATGATTGTGTCTGCAAAGCCCTGTAGGTCCTGTCAGTGTGCATAAATTGTTGAGTCAATGGGCATGTATCTATGTCAATTGCCAAGTTTGTAGTCCTGGAGCAATGTGGTGAGTGTCCATTGAGTGTTCCCTGAACCAACTTCCAATTGATGCACATGTCTAGGTGAAGTGTTCTCACAGCCATCTCCAGCCTAATCTTGCCACAAGATGTCCGTAATTAGTAGTCACATGTGGTTGCATGGCAGCTGTAAGGTTGACTACATGTTGTATGTGTTGGGTGGCCACCATTTGTGCTCCTTCTGTGTTTGTACAGTGATATCTGGCCACATATGGCCATGTTGGACTGTTGTTCTGAAGCCAAGTAATGACTCACTCTGCACCTCAGCTCTGCACATAGGCAGCCAATGTAAATTGGCTCTGGGCTACATGATGTACTGTGATACATGTGATGTTTTGGATAGGGAGTATTATGTAGGCGTGCCTGCACAGCCTGCAGAGAAGGGGACCTGTGTATTGTCAGTCACTCCAATATGGACATCTGGGTTGGTGTTGATTCCAATTTCCACAAGTGTGACACAGTGCCCACTCTCAGTATCCCTGGACAGCATGTGATGGGGTCAAATCATGCCTCACAGCCAATATGCATCTTCTTCAGGCCATGTCCACTGATTACTATGTGATCTGCATTGGTGGCAGGGTCATAACCTGTGACTGATGTGCCCATTTCAGATCTGACAATGGGTGTCACGTAGCCTTGACCAATCCCTTGATGCTGCTGCCCAGTCATCTCCTTCATCCAGCGCTGATGTGTCCAGTGCGTGTGCATGATATATTGGACATTCCATATCTGCATACAGTGTACCATAGAGTGATGTGCAATGATACTGGACTCTGCTGTTATGGTTACGAGGCGGACCGTGTACAATGCAGGGCCATGTTTCTCTTTCAGTACTATAGGTTTTGTAAACACACATGTGTGGATGTATGTGTCCCTAAATGTAGATGTGATACACAGATCACCACCACCAGAACAAGCAGGTGCCTGCATCTATATCTGCACATGTCCACACATGGACTGGACAGGCTTGCCTCTATGTGCTCAACATGTCACACCTTTAAATGTGGTCCAACTACAATGGGTCTAATCGTAGGCTTGCTGTGACATGTCAAGACTGTATGCAGGGGGTGGCATTTAGTGGTAGTTGATGTATTTGTGCATTGTTTGCAGTGTGCTTTAACTGGCAACTGCCACACTGTGAAATGTGCCCTATCATTGTATTGGTTAATGTAATGTGATTAGTTCATGTCCCTTCCAGGTCACTCATTTTATACCTGGTCAGTGCAGGTCCTGAGCTGGAGAGTGTGTATACTGCTCCCTAATTTGAAGTGTCTACAGTCACGTCCCTGAGTCCAGTGCATGCTGTGTGCCACAAGTGAGCAGGATGGTCAGGATAAGATGTAATTAACCAGGTGCACTGACATGTATGTGACTAAACCATTTTTGTATGGGACACGTGGGCATAATATTATGTCATGTCATTTTCATCCATGCAGGTCAATGCCCATCAGAAGAAGGGGATTTGGAGAGCTACCGCCAAGAAGGTGTGAACCCTGGCGGTCCACCGCTGGCAGAGCACCTACTGTCGGTAGAAGTGGGAGGACCCAAGATGCTGGGCCTAGGTGACTGCTCAGACCCAGCTGGGGATGTCCTCCCAATGAGGACGGATGCCTGTCGGACCATGACTCCCATAATGGCCGGCATGCCCTTGCATGGTCGTTTGAGGCCAGCAAAGCAGCCGCAAGGGGGTGAGTAAATGGAATGATCATGCTTGTACCTATTGCAGGTGACTGCAGGTGACTGAGTGAAGGACAGACTGCTCACCCTGACAATGTAGCATGTGTCATGTGTCACATATCTTGTGATCAAATTGGTGCGGACGTGCCATGCGTTTCACACTGGTGTGCTCATCCATTTCGGATCTAAGACCTAGGAATAAACTATGGTGAACCCTCAGTAGAAATGCCCAGCATGGAGCAGATATGACTGTGTTTATTGTTCAGATATCCTGTTTTGACTTCTCTGGTGGTTGTTACGTTCCACCAGCAGATCACTCCTGACAAATGTTACAGTCCAAAGGTAAGTAGGATATGGGTAATTGTCCCATGTCATGTGTGTGGGGATATGTGTAGGTTGAAATCTTTAAACAAGCTGCAAGTTTTCTCCATTGACTATTGGGTGCTGGTGCCTCACAGCAGTCTGTGATACATGGATGTCCGTCATACATGTGACATAAAGTACATGTTAAATTTTGGCAGCTGTAGCATACTACTTTCCCAGGGTAAGTGGGGAATGTGCATTACCATAGTTGATGTGTCATCAATATAGTACACATACCTTGTGCCAGCATGTTTCCATGTTCCATTTCCACTAGGATACATGTATGTGCGGTAGATGTATGGCATGTGCTAGCCATGCGTATGGAATGATGTTGTGAAACCCTTACATGTATGTTCAAGGGGTCCTGTAGTCATCTGCAAAGATTGTCCAGTTACTGTGATGCCCCAGAAGAGACTGTGTCACCATGATAGGTAGTTAGACAGCAACATGAATGTCTTATAGTATGTCTTAAGTCATGTGAAACTGCAGTAGTTAGGATGGACATGACAGGTGCGGGCAGGTTGATGATCTACATGATGATTATTTGTACTTTTGATGTGGTATAATTGTTGTGGGTTCACGGCACCTGTGTGTTGTTTGGGAATTGTGCCCTGACTGTATGGCTGCATCATGGATTGACCTACAGTGATGTTTGCATGCCATGTGTTAGGGTTCAGGGAAACATCTACATACAGATGTAATGCTTGTAATGTCTGATATGTGGGTAGTGGTGTAGATTGTCATGATACAACGATTTGGTTTCCTACTGATAGTGATTGCTAGGTCTATGCCCATACTTCCTGCATGGTTCAGTTGTCTACTACACCAACACTCAGAAGTAAAAATGGAAATGGATGTGAGACATTGGTGGGGGATATTCTGGGCCTAACAGGGCCATTATTGTGTGTAATCTGGAGACATCTCTCCATGGGTTTTGGGACCTGACTTAATTGTTGTTCCATGCAGGACCACATGTGGTGCACATCTGGGTGACCTTGCTTCTACCTCCTTGACTAATGTTTGAATGGTATGACTTGTAGAGCTGTACATTGTTGTGAGGTGTCCATTGTGACATGGCTGATTTATTGTCACCTAATCCAGACATGGCATGTGTTGTCTGCCTTTCATTACCAACATCACTTATTGTTGAGATTTCATATTGGTGGAAGTTAGATGTGTGCATAGGCTTGTGTGAATGTAATTGGTAGGGTTCCTAACAATGGTATCAAATTGTTGGCTATTGGTTCCACGTGGAGGGCTGCATGTGGCAAAAGATGGATATGGAGTGGTCACCTAGTTGTGTTAAGGTTAGTGTGGTAGCTACACCTCATCCATGCTATTGTAGTTATCTGTATGTCACTTTTGTGATTCCAGATGTGATGCATGGTCTTGTATTGGCACATGATGGAGCCACTTTGCTGTCACTTTATGCAGTGGCCCACTTGACATGATGGTATGTTTTGTCTCCCAGACTTGTGATTGCTGTGTCATGATGTATGTTATGAACTAACACCACCTTCTTTTGGCAGCATCAGACGAAGGATACGGGCCAAGCCAAGTGGGGACCCATCTGGCCACGAGACCTCAGGTCACAAGATCAGTGACAGTGAGGGACCCAGTGGCCCAGAGGCCAAGGAGAGTGTCACAGGGGACATTGGCTCTGGTTTGACATCATCTGATTCCTCCTCCAGTGGCCACTTCCTAGTGGTGGCACAGCCATCAGCGACCCCTTCAGCACCATCTTTGTCTGCCATCCCCCATTCTATCACCGCCCTACCTGTTGCTCCCCACTCAGTTGCCCGTGCCCGCTCACCCAAGAGGGTGGGCATCTCCTTTGCTGCAGTCACCTCTGCCCCAGCCCTTGTTAGCCCTGCTGTCCTCAGTGAGGAGGATGTTGACCTCCTAAGGTCAATCTCTGTGGGTCAGAAAGCCACAGTGAATGCCATCCAGGGACTGACATGCCAGATCCAGCAATACATTTCTGGAGGGCATTCAGCGTGCAATCTCTGGCCTACATATATCATTTCAGGCTCTGGCCTCTACACTGATGGCAGCCAGTCACCCCTTGTCTTCCATCCCCCTCCATCTTCCTCTTCTCAGTCCAAATCCCCCCTTCCCCTATCCAACAGAAACACACAGACGCCCATGCATCCAACTCATCAGACAAGGTTAGCGGTAAGCGCACACAAACATAAACACCACAAGACACACCACTGGCACTCACACAAATAACATCTACTTCCGGACACATCAACTGTCATGATTTCCCCTGTCACCTCCCCACCCCCAAATCACTCACGCACAACATCTGGCACACCTACAGACACCACATCACCAGTCACTGATCCAGCCACAACACCTATCATGCCCCAGACACCACCCCAGCAGACCCTGACACCCATCCCAGTCACCACACCCGCAGACACCACAACCACAGACCCACCTACATGCAGCACATCCACCATGCCTGCAGTCACCACCACAACAGACACCCACCCACACACCATAGCAGCACCTCCACCCCCCTCAGCCCTAAACACATAAACACCCTCATTCACCCACCCAACAGACATCCACCACACACAAGCACACCTCCCACAAACACACACCCAAAACAGCCACACCTATAAGTCAGAAAACCACTCACTCAAACTCCAAACCCCACCTCCCTTCTGATGAAACATTTCCTCTGCGCACTTGACCTTACCCCTGTTCTTCCCACCACTGTACCACCCCAGAAAAGTCAGTTTCTCTCCCCAAGGCCATGCCTTCCGCCTCCAAGGCCTCCCCTGCTCCCCCTGCAAGCACCCATGCACATCCCCTGCCAAGAAGAAGTCAACCCTTCCTGAGATGGTAACCCCCCTTCCCAAGCCCAAACGCAATTCCCCCCTTCCCAAGCCCCCTGATAATCCCTGAGGTGCCTGTCTGCTCCCTTGATGACCCTACCTGTGGAGGTTACATGGATGTCAGGAGTCAAGTAAGGGCCCAACACTGTGCCCTTTGGGCAGGCATTTTTGGACTGGCCTATGACCTTGGACTACATGAAAATGGCTTTAATAAAGCCAATCAGTTGTTGGTGTTTTGGATACACCTTTGTCCTGCTTTTCCTTCCCTAGGTTTCTGTTCCTCCTGGGTGACATTGGTTGTGTGCCTGTAGTTGTGTATGTTTGGGCTGCTTGCTGCTCCATGAGGTGTTTTTTGCAGTATGTGAGTTTGTGTGCAGTGCTGTTGTCCCCTGAGGGTAGGGTGTATGTTGTGCGAAGGGTATGTGTACATTACTGCAATGTTGGTGTCATGGCATTGTGTTTTGTGTGTAGTGGTATGTGTATCGTTTTGTGTTGTGTGGTATGGGCATGTAAGTTGAATGACTTTTCCCCTGATATGGCTAATGTCTACATGTAGTGTGTGTGTTCTTGAGTTTTGTCAGTGCAGACCTGGAGTGTGTTGAGTTGTGGTAGTTTGCTTTGCATTTGAGTGCACATGTGTCTATGTAGGGGTGTGTCCCTTGCAACTGGTTGGAGTAGGGGTATGTCCCATGGAGTGTGAGTTGTGTGTGCTTTGGTGCCTTTCCCTCCCCCCATTGTGTGACTTTGAATGTCAGTTGATATTGGTATTGCTTGTCCCTAATATTCAATTGTGTGAAACTGCTGTGTACATTTTGTTTAGTTCCTTGTTCAACATGATTTATGTCCCAATGCAGCCTCCTTCAAAGTATGGTCCTGCTGCTCCCATCGCAGCTGTGCTAGTGTTGTTATGGTGGTGTGATTTATGTCTTTTGTCGAGTTGTCTCTGTTTGCATTGGGAATGGCATTGTTGGTCCATTGCTGTATTTGTATGTGATGTGCATGTTGTTAGCAGGATTGTTTGATGGTGGTTGTTGTGTGTGTGCCATGGCAGATGGATGCATTTGTGTACTGTATGTGTGGGCAGTCCCTGGCCAGTGTTGGGTGTGAATTTGTGGAATGATTTTGTATTTGCGCATTGGTTGTGCTGCTGTTGCAGTGTGTGTATGTTTGTGGCCTTCTATGTCCCTGAACCTGTGTTGTGTATCTGTGTGTATATGTGTGGCATTGCCGTGCAGTGTATGTGTGTTTTGGCTGAAGTGTGTGTGTTGTGAATGTGTGTATGTTTGAGTTGCAGTATGCAAGTGTGTGTGTCTCGGAAGATCTATATAGCTGCTGGCCTTGGTTCCCTTCCCCCCAAATAATGTGTTTGGTAGGAGTAAAAAAATTATATACATGTTAATAATACAGGTAGGTGTGTGTACTTACAGTTGGTGTCATCCATGTCGGCGTTGTACCCCTGGTCTTTTGGTGAGCAGGAGCAGCAGCATGACGTTTAGGAATGGCTCCATTGTGGCTCCGGACATGTATTGCTGTAGGCAGGTGAGTGTCTTCTTTTAAACTGCTCATTTCTGCCTTCTGGTACATGGTGGTTGGACCGCACCAGACACATTAGTGGTGTGCAAGTTCGTAATAGGTCCAGCGGAACCATGGTCCCCGCAAGCCTGTTTATGCCTCCTGAAGACCGTGGCGGTCTGTGCTGCCTGGCGGTGGCAGCAGTGCGCTTCTGGTCTTCTATTTCCCCAGCCGCCAAACTAATAATTTGGCAGTCCACTCAGCCAGCCTGTTGGCTGTCGGACCTCCACCATCAACATGGCGGTCCAGGGACAGCCAAACTCGTTATCAGGCCCTCTGGCATTCTATACTTAGGGGGTCATTACAACATTGGCGGTAAAAGCCTCTTACAGCCGTGCAGAAGACCGCCAACACACCGCCGCACCCGCGGATTTCCGCCACAGCTATTATGACCCACATACGGGAATCCTACAAAATTCAGACACCCACACAACTCCGCCACACCAAAGGTCAGTGATAAACTGGCGAAAACAAAACCGACACCGTCACGCCAACAGAAATACGCCCACACTATCACGACCCACGAATCCACGCGGCGGTCTTTCGACCACGGTATTCCATTGGCGGTACACACCACTGCGCTCAAAATACACACACTTCTACAAAACAATGCCACATTGGACAATTAAAAATACACACACCTGATACACATACACACACCACTCCCACACACCCAATACAATATAAAACACACACCCACATCACCCACAAACCCCTACGACCAAAAATTCCAAAAGAAGGCCAGAGAGAGAGCACCAGCAAGAACAACAGCATCCACAGGCACACAACACCATCACCCACACAACTTCCACGCACAAAACACCACACACCACTACATATCACCACACTTATCACCACACACTCCACCCCACACATCACCCACACCACCCCATGGCACGGCAAAGACACCCCAGGTTCTCGGAGGAGGAGCTCAGAGTCATGGTGGAGGAAATCGTCCGGGTAGAGCCACAGCTATTTGGAGCACAGGTGCAGCACACCTCAATTGCAAGGAAGATGGAGCTATGGCGAAGAATAGTCGACAGGGTGAACGCAGTGAGACAACACCCAAGAAATCAGGACGACATCAGGAAGAGGTGGAACGACCTACAGGGGAAGGTGTGTTCCGTGGTCTCAAGACACCACCAGGCGGTTCAGCGGTCTGGCGACGGACCCCCACCTCCTCCCCCACAACTAATAACATGGGAGGAGCAGGTCTTGGAGAGTCTGCAGCCTGAGGGCCTCGCAGGAGTCAGTGGAGGAATGGACTCTGGTAAGAAAAATCCTAACTATTACATCCCCCATCCTACCTGCATGCCAGCACATACCCCCACCCTCACCCTCACCCCCAGCACTCCAACTCCTCACAAATGTACCAATATCACAAACCACCCATCCCAACACCAAGCCCTGCATGCAAAAACAAAGCATGGACACTCTTCACTAAAGCATGCCCACTGCACATACCCATACAACCCCCTAAACCATCATCACACAAGCCCCCACACAGGAATGCCAGCACTGAGGTACACGGTGACCCACCCATTGCACACCATGACACACACAGATGCAATAATCATGCTTTTCCACCCCTGCAGGACCACTACCCAACGTCACCAGACAGGAGGGTTCAGACATCTCCACTCACCCACGAAGAGGCCCACAGTGATGACAGCAGCTCTGTCCACCTGGATCTAGATGACCAGCCCGGACCATCGTGGGCCTCGGGACAGTCGGTTCCCCTCACACAGGCACGGACCTTCCACCCTCTGGTAACACCAGCACAGTACCCACCCAGCGGGCCCATACCTCCGTCCCCAGGATACGTCATTCAGCTGTGTGTCCACCACTACAGGGAACCCAGGATAACCCACCACCCCAACAACAACAGTGACCTGGGGGCAGTGGTAGTGGGCACACGGTCCAGGGGACGGAGGCACAGGAACACAGGGGAACTGGGAGGGCTGCTGTGCGATAGGGGGTGGACAGGCCAAGGGAACCCACTCTCCACAAGGCCCTCTCCTCCATCATGGGAGCATACCACCACTCCCAGGAGACGATGGCAATGGTCCTGGCCAAGTTTCAGGACAGCCAGCGCATGCAGGAGGAACAGTATTTGGGGTTCAGGGAGGAACTCAGAACCATCAGCTCCGCCCTGGGCACCATCGTAGGGGTGCTGAAGGAAATACTCAACACCAGGAGGGACACTGTGGCACTCCAAGGGTCCCCTGACACTAGCATGGACGATGAACTGCCCACCACCTCCGCCGGCGCTAGTGGACAGGAGGCACCGCCACAGGACCACCACACCAGCACCCCACCCCCTGCAGATGGAGAACCACCCCACAAGCGGTCCCTGAGATCCAGGACCAAGACAGAGAACGATGCCAAGACCCCCCGCCAAGAAATGAGACCACCCTGATTGTCAACACACTGTCCCACTTTGTCACCCTGTCCATATTTGAACTGCCCCAGCTCCACTTCCTATTCCCATATGGGCAATGCACCTATGAGACAAATAGACTGGACTCTGCCATGGACACTCCTCCGCCATCACCCGTCACCATTTAACTTCCCCCTCCAATAATTTTTATGTAAATAAACACACCTAAAACACCAAAAGATCTGGAGTCTGTCTGTGATTTCGAAATAGTGTATTTGCAATTACAGTGACAAAATTTCCAGGAAATAGTAATGTCAACATACCGTTGTCACACAGCTCTAGACCATGAGGAATCTAAGCAGATGACACACAGTGGGACCCACACCTGTGAAACAGTAAGGGAAAGTGACAACTCAGTGACCATACACTGGGTGAAATCGACAGACTGGAGAAAGGTAGAAGTGTAAAAGTATTTGTAGCAGGCAGGAATGTATTCTCACCTGTGTCTCACTGGAAATATTGCTGGATGACTGAGTCCCTGTTGTCAATGTCTTCTTCCTCTGTTTCCTCCTCATCACTGTCCACAGGCTCCACAGCTGCCACAACACCGCCATCTGGACCATCATCCTGCAGAAAAGGCACCTGTCGCCGCAAAGCCAAGTTATGAAGCATACAGCAGGCCACGATGATCTGGCACACCTTCTTTGGTGAGTAGAATAGGGATCCACCTGTCATATGGAGGCACCTAAACCTGGCCTTCAGGAGGCCGAAGGTGCGTTCGATCACCCTCCTAGTTTGCCCATGTGCCTCATTGTAGCGTTCCTCTGCCCTGGTCCTGGGATTCCTCACTGGGGTCAGTAGCCATGACAAGTTGGGGTAACCAGAGTCACCTAATAGCCACACCCGGTGCCTCTGTAGTTGACCCATCACATAAGGGATGCTGCTATTCCACATGATGTAGGCATCATGCACTGAGCCAGGGAACATGGCATTCACATGGGAGATGTACTGGTCTGCCAAACACACCATCTGTACATTAATGGAATGATAACTCTTCCGGTTCCTGTACACCTGTTCACTCCTGTGGGGAGGGACCAAAGCCACATGGGTCCCATCAATAGCACCTATGATGTTGGTGATATGTCCAAGGGCATAGAAATCACCTTTCACTGTAGGCAAGTCCTCCACCTGAGGAAAAACGATTTAGCTCTGCATGTGTTTCAGCAGGGCAGACAAAACTCTGGACAACATGTTGGAAAACATAGGCTGGGACATCCCTGATGCCATGGCCACAGTTGTTTGAAATGACCCACTTGCAAGGAAATGGAGCACTAACAGCACCTGCACTTGAGGGGGGATTCCTGTGGGATGGCGGATTGCTGACATCAGGTCTGGCTCCAACTGAGTACACAGTTCCTGGATTGTGGCACGGTCAAACCTGTAGGTGATGATCAGATTACTTTCCTCCATTGTCGACAGGTCCACCAGCAGTCGGTACACTGGAGGATTCCGCCATCTCCTCACATGGCCCAGCGGACGGTGCCTATGAAGGACAACAGCGACCAGAGTCAAACAACTTAGAGGTATGTACCCACAGTCTAGACAGAACACGATTCATACACAAATTCTGGCCTGTATGTGTGTTGAGATTAGGCCTAGGTATGTGTGATGCAGTTGGTAAATAGTCCATGTGGGCCCCTGAAATGGCGGCTGCCTGACCTCTAAAGCGGGACAATGGGATGTGAGGTAACAGCGCTGGCGTTGTACAACTTTGCGGTAGGCGGTTGAAGACCGTGGAGCAATGCTGCATTGGTTAACATTGGACCCTATGGGTCTCAGGAGCCAATGACGATGTACGCTGGGCGTGATGGTACGCAGCGCCGCGGACGTGACCGCCGCGTATGTGACCGCCGCGTATGTGACCGCCATTTTCTATCACTTCCATCACTCGATACCTGATCTTCGACAGGAGAGTACCTACACTGCAAGTGCTGCTGTGACCTCGGTCTGGAAGAGACAATGGCTCGTGCGTCTGGAGAAAGGGCCCCTGCCTTCACTGCAGAGGAGTTGGAGAAGCTCGTGGATGGGGTCCTCCCCTAGTACACGCTACTCTACGGTCCTCCAGACCAACAGGTAAGAACACAGGGAGCATGCTGCATGGGCTATGCGTGTGTGGAGAGGGCTGGTTGTAAGAAGGAAGGGGGCAGAGTTCTGCGTGCATGAAAGACAGTGGCTGCATGTGCCACATGGCAAGGGTAGGGATGGGGGCCACTCACTTTGACAGCGCAGTTGGCAATGACTTCTCTTCTTCTTCAGCGCCCACCAGAAGAAGGATATTTGGCATGCCATCGCCAATGACGTCCGGACCCTGGGGGTCCACCACAGACGGAGCACCCACTGCCGGAAGAGATGGGAGGACATTCGCCGTTGGAGCAAGAAGACGGCGGAGGCTCAGCTGGGGATGGGCTCCCAACGTGGGAAGGGTGCCCGTCGAACCATGACTCCCCTGATGTTCCGGATCCTGGCGGTGGCCTACCCTGAGTTGGATGGGCGCTTGAGGTCATCACAGCAGACACAAGGGGGTGAGTACACTCTCATTCTGCTGACAGTGCACGCAGTGGAGGGGTCTGGGGGGGGGAGGAGGGCTGTGGGTTTCCCTAGGCCAGGGCGAGTTCGGTAGGCTAGGCCCCTTCGTAAGGCATGGCCCTGTGGACCCCACCCCACCTCTGTAGAGTGCCAAGTACAGGTATTCATGCCCCTGTGTCATCTATGTGTGCAGATGTCGTACATAGCCTTGTAGGCTATTTCCCACGAATTGCACTGTAGAGCCCAACAGCGCGACGTAGTGCAGGCTGCTGCTGTGTCTGTCTTGTCCGCCAACGGTAGCGGTAATCCATGCACTCAACATGTCTTTTTTCTGTTCCCTCCCCCTTTTTTTGCGGTCTCCCTGTTCTTGTGTGCATTAGCATCATCAGATAGAGGTGCAGTGGCACCCGAGCACGAGGGAGCTGCATCCCACATGGGCACGGAGGCCCACACTATGGACTCAGAATACACCAGTGGGACGGAGGGCGAGGGGAGCACCACAGCGGTCACAGGATCTGCAACCAGCGACACGGACTCGTCCTCCGATGGGAGTTTCCTTGTGGTGGCGGCAACATCTGTGCCCCCCACTTCAACAGGTACAGCCGCCACCCCCCCTACCAGCACCGCCCTCCCAGCAGCCCCTCGCCCCATGCCCGCTCACCCAGGAGGGTGGGCATCACCTTCGCCCCAGGCACCTCAGCCCCTGCCCTGTCACCTCTGCTGCTCTCAGTGAGGAGGCCATTGATCTCCTCAGGTCACTCACTGTTGGGCAGTCTATCATTTTGAATGCCATCCAGGGTGTAGAAAGGGAGTTGCAACACACAAATGCATTCCTGGAGGGCCTTCATTCTGGTCAGGCTGCCCTTCATCGAACCGTTCAGACTCTGGCCTCAGCACTGATGGCAGCCATTGTCCCTGTGTCAAGCCTCCTCCCTCCAACTTCCTCCACCCAGACCCAATCCCCTGTACCTCTGCCTAATCCAAGCACACCATCAGACCAGCCTGCACACACCTCAACACACAAGGGAAGCTCTGGCAAACATAAGCACCACATATCCCACAGGCACTCACGCAAGCATCACACACATACAGACACACCAACATCCACTGCCTCCACTGTGTCCCCCTCCTCCTCGTCTCCCTCCTCCCTCCCAGTCTCGTCTACACTCACACCTGCATGCACTACCTCTACAGCCACTACGTCCCACACCAGCACACCCAGCAGCACACCCCACTCACGTGCAGTCACCACCCCCACTACCATACACACGTCCCCTGTGTCCTCTCCCAGTGTGTCTGTGATGCCTCCTCCCAAGATACACAAACGCAGGCACACACCTACCCAACATACACCCACCTCACGACAGCCTCCAGCGCATGCACCTGCACCCAAAGCCACAAAAGTTACACCTCCTACAACCACCTCCTCTTCCTCCACTCCCAAACCCTCTCCAGCTACCCGTCCCAGTGTCTCCAAACAACTTTTCCTGTCCAGCCTTAACCTATTTCCCACCACCCCCCGTCCAACTCATAGGTCCCGTACAAGCACCTCAGCCACAAAATCACCGAGACCAGTGGTGCCTGTTGTCACAGGTATGTGGAGTGCACCGGCCACCAGGCCAGCCAGTCTATCACGGAGCCAGAGCTCAGCCAGCCCCCCCCCCCTGTGAAGCACCAGAAGTTGGCCAGTGCCCAGCAGGAGAGGGGGAAGACTCCAGCCACTCAAGCCGATCACAGGGGTCCCAGGGGGAGTGTGGACTCTGCTGTGACTCCTCCCAAGGTGGGGAAGGGGCAGAAGAAACCCGCAAAGTCTGGGAGAAGCAGCACGGCGGAGAAGACAGCCATCATCCCCGCTGGCCAGGAGGGCCCTGGCAGCCCCATCGTCGCTGCCCAGGAGGGCCCCGCCAGCCACAGCCCAGCTGCCCAGGGGGGCCCCACCAGCCACAGCCCAGCTGCCCAGGAGGGCCCCGCCAGCCCCAGCCCAGCTGCCCATGAGGGCCCCGCCAGCCACAGCCCAGTTGCCCAGGAGGGCCCCGCCAGCCACAGCCCAGCTGCCCAGGAGGGCCCCGCCAGCCACAGCCCAGCTGCCCAGGAGGGCCCCGCCAGCCCCAGCCCAGCTGCTCATGAGGGCCCGCCAGCCACAGCCCAGCTGGGCAATGAAGGAGCGTCAGCCCCAGCCCCGCTGGGCAATGAAGGACCGCCAGCCCCAGCCCCGCTGGGCAATGAAGGACCGCCAATGCAAGCACCGCTGAACAGGGCAAGGACCGCCAAGGCAAGCACCGCTGAACAGGGCAAGCACCGCAGAACAGGGCAAGGACCGCCATGGCAAGCACCGCTGAACAGGGCAAGGACCGCCAAGACAAGCACGGCTAAACAGGGCAAGGACTGCCAAGGCAAGCACCGCTGAACAGGGCAAGGACCGCCAAGGCAAGCACTGCTGAACAGGGCAAGCACCGCTGAACAGGGCAAGGACCGTCAACGCAAGCACCGCTGAACAGGGCAAGGACCGCTGAACAGGGCAAGCACCGGCATGGGCAGTGACGCAACAGGGAACGTCACGGGTGAGTGAAGCACTCTGGGCACCAGTCCCCATCCAGACCCAGTGGAGATCTGCATCCACTCCGTCTGTCCTGCACAGGATGAAGCACTCTGGGCACCAGTCCCCCTCCAGAACCAGTGGAGACATGCATCCACTCCGTCTGTCCTGCACAGGATGAACCACTCTGGGCACCAGTCCCCCTCCAGAACCAGTGGAGACATGCATCCACTACCTCAGTCCTTGGCAGGATGAAGCACTCTGGGCACCAGTCCCCCTCCAGAACCAGTGGAGACTGTTATCCACTTGAGAGACTGTGGCTTTGCACTCCCCAGGATGGTACAGTGGGCAACCCACCCACTGTATAGACTTGAGAGACTGTGGCTTTGCACTCCCCAGGATGGTACAGTGGGCAAACACCCACTGTATAGACTTGTGAGACTGTGGCTTTGCACTCCCCAGGATGGTACAGTGGGCAAACCACCCACTGTATAGACTTGAGAGACTGTGGCTTTGCACTCCCCAGGATTGAACAGTGGGCAGACCACCCACTGTATAGACTTGAGAGGCTGTGGCTTTGGACTCCCCAGGATTGAACAGTGGGCAGACCACCCACTGTATAGACTTGAGAGACTGTGGCTTTGCACTCCCCAGGATGGTACAGTGGGCAAACCACCCACTGTATAGACTTGTGAGACTGTGGCTTTGCAGTCCCCAGGATGCAGCAGTGGGCAAACCACCCACTGGAGAGACTTGAGAGACTGTGGCTTTGCACTCCCCAGGATTGTACAGTGGGCAAACCCCCCACTGGGGAGCTTGTGAGACTGTGGCTTTGCACTCCCCAGGATGATACAGTGGGCAAAGCACCCACTGGAGAGACTCGAGAGACTGTGGCTTTGCACTCCCCAGGATACATCAATGGGCATGGAGCCCCCTCGTGGATCTGGCGTCGTGCACTCATCCGGCTGAGGTGCCCCCCCTTCCCTTCCCCCTGAGGTGCCTGTTGTATTTCTATCTGATTCCCCTGCAGTGTTCTCTCCGTCATGTTCGGGTATCTTGTGTGGGCCTCGCCCATGCATTTTGGGCCCAGTGGTCCACGGACTATGAATATTGCAATACCTGGACTACTATTCGTGGTGTATATTTTGTTACTAGTGTATATATGTAGATATTTGCTTACTCTATTTTGATATATTACAATGGTTCCACTCATTTTCTTTTGTCTTTGCATTCTTCCGGGGGGATTGCGGGGTGTTACTGTAATGTTTGGATATGCATTGGTGTGTGTGTTGTAGTGGGTGAGGATGGGGGCAGGGGTGTTGCGTGTGTGTGTCCCTGTTTTTTGCCTCCCCCTCCCATGTGTCGTAGGTGCAGTACTCACCGTGGTCTTCGCCGCCGGCGTTGGTGCTCCTGGTACAGGAGCAGGAAGACTAGTGCAGGAAGAATGTGGAGATCCGGCTCCATGGTGTCGTCGTTCCTAGTGGAGTGTGTAGAGGTGAGCGTTTTCCCTTCGGGATTCCTGTTTCCGCCGTGTTTTTATCTGCGGTGAATCCGCCCCGGAAAAGGTGGCGGATTGGCCTGTCATAATAGTGTGGGCGGTACATTGTCCTCCGCTTGTCTGTTGGTGGTGACCGCTGCACTGTTTGTTTGTACCGCCGTGGCGGTCTGAGTGTTAAAGTGGCTGTCTTTGTTGGCGGTTTCCGCCATGGTCGTAATTCCAAAAAAGTTTCCGCTGGCCTGTTGGCAGTCTTACCGCCGCTTTGACACCGTCCGCCAGGGTTGTAATGACCACCTTAGTCTGGGCTCTCTAAGGTAGAGCAACATCTTTCACTGTTATGTACTTGAAATATAAGAGTACATCCACTAGGTCAAACATGCTAAGTAACGGACTAGGGCAAGACATGCATTGTTCTCTGCTCATTTTTAACAGCAAATACACTTGCAGGTGCCTCATCATGCTAAACTTAGAGGCAGAAATCATTACGTCTGAAAATTTTGGGAGATGATTTATTTTGTAGCAATGAGGATGAGCAAAAGTCACTTATTTACTTCACAGTGTGTGAGAGGTGCTCTTTTGGGAATGCTGTGCCTGTGCTTTTGCTTTATTTCAAAGAAGAGCTGATACGTCATGGTAGGTGAACATGCTCACCTTGCATTTTCCTTTAACAATGCATGTATTTGTATAGGAATTAATGAACGTGAAATAAATATACTGCTTCTTATAATGTAAGAATGCTAAGAAATACAATAAATAGTTTTATTTTTCCTCAGTTAATATTTTATAAAACTTAAGTTAATATTTTTATATTAGTTAGTTCGTTCGGCCCTTATATTGGTTTAGCATTAGGTATAACACAGCTTTAATCCAAGGGGCTTCAACTCCAACTATATGTGACTGTTCTCTTGAATGTGTTCCACGTCTTTTAGAATTCAGCTGGTGATCGATAAACAGACACAAAAATAGCACTCACTTCTAAAACATCCATCAAGATTCAAAGCTGTGACCCCAGGGCGCTTCAACAGGTGCATTTAACTACAGAGCTACAGCTCCTGTGAGTGTTAATACATGCCTATTACCTTTATTTTTACGGACATAATATAAATATTACACAACCATCCTTTCTAAATGACTCCAGAAACCTTCTTCTTTTGGTGCACATTCTAGGTCAGCTGTTAAACAATTTGCGTGCTCCATGTAACCGTCTTTTCCTGAAAGCGTTTTGTAGTCAATTCAGGACAACTCTGAGCTCTACACAGAAAAATAAAATATATACCGTTTCATTCTCGTTCCCCGCTTAGTAGCGTATGTTGTTTTTTTAGGAAACAAATATCATTTTGCTGACATCGAGATTGTGCATTGAGCCACCTGTTCAATGATTTCACAGAACAAGTTTTGAGATATCTCCTCCAGTGGCGGACCTTTTTCCTCTATAGTTTAACTAAAACAGACTCCCTCTGTCATCCCTGACACCTGCATTTGCATCTGTTATGCTACAATATTCCATGGGCCAGATCCCGCCTGCACATGACTCTACATTTAGGGCCTGCCACTGCCAAGATAAAGGTTGTTAGTGCAGATTGAGAGATACATGGAAAAGGCACTTTTATTTTCCTGAGCTCGTCAATCTAATCTCACCACCATCGGGACTGTTTTCTCATATCTCTCTCTTATGTCATCCAGGAAGAAACAGGACGCTTTTTTTTTACAGAGTACTGCTGTGTGGCTTCAGAGTCACAACAAGTAGCTGTGTCCGTGTGGGCCACAACAATTCTCAGCCAAAACAAGCCTTCTGGGTGGGCGAGCAAGAGTGTTCCCATCTTGGAGCAAGCTGTCAGAGGGCTGTTTGCATGTCTTTGATCTGCAGAGCACGATTTACGACTTCAAACAGGCCTCAGCTTCAAAATAGAGGCTCCTGTTCGCTTTCCTTCATTCTTGGATGCGTCATTTTAAGTGTTTGTATCCCCAAGTAAGCAGTTTAAACCTTTGGCCGGTGAAACTTTCACTGGACGGAAAGGAGCTCGTGGCACCCGAGGCATGGATCCCACAGACAGTTCCTGTCATTCTCAGGGTGCGTCATAAACACGTACATCATCTTAAGCAGCTATTTCCCTCCTTACTCTAGTTAAGGCACAGCTAAACGTGGGATGCCATCATGCCACCTAGTTCGACAACGAAAGAGGACTGTCTGCAATGCAGACTGCATACCAGTGCCCTTGCTAAACACTCAGCACACAGACGAAAGGCCTATGGGAAAACAGGGACGTTTAAAAACATACCGCCAAGGTTACCATGTTTTTTTGTTCTTTTCAGTTGGCCACCCTTTGGAAACACCCTGCTTTAGCACCCCTATAAAACAAATCCATAAGTAAAAGAAATAAGCGCCCTTAGCAGCTAGAAAGCTAGTACTGGTCAATAAGACTGGGCCAGTGATATATAAACTGTCACGTTTCTGACTCTATCTTTGGCACACTTGTCTGACAGATTGGGTGACCAAATGACTCCATGATACTGAGACACCACTTTTCCAGTTCTGAAATGCAATCAAACAAATTAGAGAAATGTACACGTTAGAGGCTTGGTTTGCTTCCATTGATCTGATTGGACTAACACACCTGAAAACTATTACTGATGAAAGGAAAGCCCAGTACTTTTCTGTCCTGTTGACATGGAGACAGTGCTTAATTTTTGCCGATGGTTGCAAGTAGTTTCAGGGGCCAGGACTTATTTTCATCATCAGGGTTGACTTTGATCCACAGCAAAAGAGAGATATGCAAAAACAGAAGGCGGAAGAGAAAGAAAGTCAAAAACAGGGATGAAAGTAATCTGGAAGTGTGAGGTAAAGAGACAGGAGTTGTAGGCTGTTGAAAGAAAGAGTCATGATGTGGAATCAACCAAAGGCAGAAATAATATTTGACCGTCCTGGTGGCTGTCCCCAACATTTTCATTTTTAATTGATTTATATATTTTTTTTACATATTATGCACTGCTTGGAGCCATCTGGTCAAACGTATTATAGAGGCTCAGGCCTTTACAGGAAACACTGTTAAAAAAAGGAATCATATGCACAGCCTATTACTAGTGAAAATTCAGCCCGTTAGTATTTCAACATAATTCATTATTTTCTTTATCTACATGTGGGACAGGGGCACTCAATATGCAGATGACACATTTATTAAACTTATGGATTTCCTGAAAGTCATATAACTTTTATATTTGATAAACACATTACATTAATTGTGGGATCACAAGTCATTAGTATTTCTAATTAAAATGTGCCTACACCAACCATATATAAGAGATACATTGGTCATATGACCGAAATACTGTGTTAAGATATAATTTTTACAGGTCATGTAAGAAGGTGTAGCCAGCTCCAGAAACACAACATGTAAAAAACCTGAATGTATATGCGTCCGTCAAACCTAAACTGTCAGCAATGTGTTATTAACTTTTGTTGTAATTGTGTCCCAGTGTACCTAGTCCTAATATGGCTACCATACTACTTAACCTAATTTTCTTCTGCCTGGATGTTTATTTGTGATGCAAAAATACTTAATTTCCTCGCCACAAAGTAGCTATGTGCAAATGTGAGTTATCACGAGCACTGAGAGTAAGAAAAGTACGCAGTGACATATGCATGAGTCACATTTACTTGGACTATAATGATTAAAATACAAAAATACAATAAACCATAACTAACTCAAGTGCTGAATGGCGAAGAGGTGTTCAAATCTTTGACCAGAGGTTATCATACTACCACCGGCTTCATGTCGTAATGTCGTAAAGACGATGCAGAGTGCTAGAAGTACTGAAAATGATTAAAAATGAGAAGTGAAGTATAGGTACATTTCCAGTATGTTGACTCATAACTGACATTTTTCATTTTTTTAAATTATTGACTGCTATACAGCAAGTGTGTTGTCTTCTGCGAGGCATGTAGTGCGCTTACCAAGAACATACAGTGGCTTACAGCATGCCCAACCCTTACCATCAGTTGGCTTTCCAGTCCCTCCAATTTATCTGCTTCTTATTCAGGTCCCAGCATGTCAATCTTGTGTTTGTCTCTTACATGGAGCATTGTCTCTCTATCATCACTTTTGATAGGCTGGCTTCTGTGCTTGCTTCCATTACTTGGTTTTCAAGCACCACTTTTTTTCTTTTAGATTAAGCATTCCATCAGTGTTCATGTTTTTCCAGTTGTCTCCCTTGTGTACTTCTCTATCACTTCTCTCCTTGTTGCTCCCTTCCATTTGTGTGCTCCTCCTTCCTCATCCATGGTACTTTTTCCTTGGTGTACTTGTGTATTGCTGTCTCAACCATGTGACACTCCCAGCAGCATGCTGCCCCCCCCTTGTTCTTTCCCACACCTGTTAATAAAAAAAAAAGTTTGCCCTTGTTTTGAGTTAGCGATTCAACTTGAATCAGTACCTAAACAGAAAAAAGAGTGTCTGTGTGTTGCTAGGCATGCCCCTACAAAATGACGCAGGCATATTGTGTCAAAGGATGTTTTAGCCTTCAGCCATGCTGCACAGCATAGCTAAAAAAACACTGGCAAAACCAATAGCCCCGAAGAAGAGACCCATTGATTTTGCCAATGCTTCTTTTTAAATAGTTTTCACTCATAAATAATATTTCTAAGTCAATGTAATGTTTTTGGGAATCACTGAAAATGATATTTATGAAGCCATTCTGAGAGTATTACAAGTTTCAAAGGTTGAAAGACCTTCATGAATGAAAGAGCGGTATATCAAAAGATGCTCACAAAAGAACTTAAAAATCTCTTAAATTGACATAGTTCATTGCTGGTACATCAGTTAACAGTTAAATAGCATAATAATGGGTTGAAGGTGCTGACAGGGAAAGGATGATCTTGCTACACTCCTGAGGTCAAACTTAATAGTTTGTCTCAGAGATTCGCACACCTCAACAATGAGCAGAACACCTTGTCCATGCCAAAAAGATGTAGCTGGTTCTGTGGTTCCAAAGGTAGAATGCTAAAGGTCTTCATATATGGTGGAGATTTGGAAACCGATATCCATTGTTTTCAAGAACAGGATGATGAGAACTTCTGCTGATTCATCTTCTTGATTCACTGAGGAAAGGGTAACTCCTCCAAGTAATTATGGTGATACTCTGGAAAAAATAATATATGTGAGAATGGAGCCTCCAGGGTTTTTCAGGTAGCGCAGTTGCTCTGCAGCATTCCAAGCACAGCCAATCAGAAAAACTTTGCCTGTCAGTGTGGACTGTGCTCCATCCTGTGCAGGCCATGCACTGGCTCTGGTAAGCTCATACCTCTGTTCTGGGCACAGTTACATTTTTTGCCATCCAGTGCTGTTTCTTCAGCGCAACTGGGAAGTCCATTAATGGGGTCCAATAGGGGCTAGTTGATCTGCACTTCTACACAAGGTGGTTGCTTACTGAATCTGAGATGGCAGCATTCTGCTAAATGTAGGCCTCATTCTACCCTCTGGTCTTTTTCCTTGACTTTCTAGAGTCGCGGATGTCCAGAAATCCAAGAAGCTTCCCTGATGGACTTATCCGATGTTCTCCTTAAACTTTGAGGAGTACGGGGCTTGCTTCTCTCAGCTACCCACATTTGATTCAAAGGGTTGAGGCACTTGTACGTTATCTTCCTTTTTCTCTGAACTTGAAGCAGAAGAGGAATTCCTTACTCAATTAGGCATGTTTCTCCTCTTAAATCACATTTCGCTTGGCCTCTAGAATGCCTCGGAGCATACCAAGTTCTCCATGCCAGCTCATTTATTCACTCAGCTTTGATGATGGCAGAAAGTTGGTATTTTCTGGAACATCTCTAACTTTTGAAGATCTTCCAGCTTCTTGCAAAGACGTTCATCACCATGCTCTAGTAGATTGGCTTCCATCTTGAAGCCCCTGCCTATCTCAGGTCTTGGGCATATGGAAACTCCACATTGCTTTATATCCTCAGATATCCCAGTCAAAGTCAGTAAAGCTGGGACAATTGCTTTTCCTTTCCTGAACTGGAATCAAAGGAGAAACACTTTGGGGTTCATTTTGACCTCGGCGGTCTTTTGTCAAGACCGCTGAGGGACCACCGTGCTGAAGACCACCAGTGGTGGCGGTTTTCCGCTCAGCGTATTATGACTGTTGGCAGCTCTCCGTCCTTTTTCAGACGGAGAGCCGCCAACAGCCATACTGACGGTCGGCGGGGAAGTGGAGGTTGCTCCACCTCCACCGCCACGTCAACAGAACACCGCCCACCGAATCACATCCTGTGATTCGGCGTGGCGGTGTTCTGTTGACGGTGTGGTGTCGGCGGAGCAGCCCCCATGGATCCCGTCCCCTCCCGGAGGGTCGACGGACCAGGTAAGTCGATCGTCCGTTAGGGGAGGGGGGTGTTGTGTGTTGTGTGCGTGCATGGGGGTGTGCGTGTGTGTATGTAGTGGGGGTGTGTGAGTGCCTGTATGCTTGCGGGGGTGTTGTGAGTATGGGAATGAGTGCGTGTATGTCTGTAGGTATGTCTGTATGGTTGTGTGTGTGTATGTTTGAATGTGGGTGTGCGTGTCTGACTGTGTGTGTGGATGTTGGCATGTATGTTGGTGTGTGTGCGTGTATGTGTGTTGGTGGTGCCTGCGTGCGTGTCGTGTGTGAATGAGTGATGTGATGTTGGGGGTCGGGGTGGGGAAGGGGGTCCTGCCACCTTTGGGGGTGGCAGGGGTGGTGGGGGGTGTAGGGGAGGGAGTCGGGGTGGGGGGTGAGGGAGACCCCTATCAGTGCCAGGGAAGGAATTCCCTGGCACTGATAGTGCTTACCGCCATGGATTTCATGGTGGATCCAAACCGCATGAAATCCATGGCGGTCAGCCGGGTCCAAATACCGCCGGCGGTATAGTGACGACCGCCGTGCTGGAGACCCAGGTCTCCAGCCCAGCGGTTGTCTCCGCCCTGGTGGGCGGAGCGGAGAAGTGGTGGATGACCATGGCGGTAATCGCCAGGGTCATAATTGCAAACAATTTACCGCCAGCCTGTTGGCGGTCTTACCGCCGCTTCTCCGCCGTCCGCCAGGGTCGTAATGACCCCCTTTGTCTTCATTCGTCACCAGGGCATTTAACCAGAGAGAGGAAATTCTATTCTTGTTGAGGAATAGTTGCAGTAACTGTGCATTGTGAGTCATGCAGAGGCTCCTTGTTTTAATGTTGTTATGGTAACAATGGACTTGGCGGCACAGCCTCTCAGGGAATTAATGATAGCTAAACTTTTCAAACTGAGATGGGATATTTTGGAATATGGTAATAAATGCCTCAAGCAGATTTTGTTCAGGGTTCTTCACTCTTTTGTTGTGAGTGAGTGAGGGTAGTGTGCCTCATCAGTAAGGTTAGAACTACTGGTGGTGCTAGAGTGGAAATTTGCATGTATTAAGTTTCCGTTTTAATCCTGGACCCCAGGAGATGGACCTTTGAGCTGTTGTTTAAGATAAATTGAGGTTGCAATCAAGAACATTTATCATTTTCAATATATCAATATCATTTTGTCTTGGCAGTCAATGATGAGAGTATGGATGAAGGTTAATTATTTTTATTTTCAAAATCTCGTAGTTTTTCATCTTTACCAAAATATCAAAACCATATCTCAAGATTTACACCGCTAATATAATCAGAACAATGGATAAAGCATGTTCTATGCAAATTAATTCCCTAGTCTATTCTAAGGTTAAGTAGACGGCAAAGATAATTAGTTAGAAGAACCCATAAAGAGTTAATAAATCAAAGATGTGATTGCATTGAATACTCAGTAGAGTTCTAGAGAAAACAAGTTTAAATAAAGTCTGGGGTTGGAATTTAAGTGTCAAAAGCAAGTCTGAGTAGTATCTCAGAAAGCATCTGCGAGAGAACAGAGCATCAGAACAGAGCAGAGGGTTGCTGATGAATGAACCCAGGCCTCTAAGGCTCTTCTAAAAGAAAGATCTCCCCAGAAAAGCTTCTGACAGTACTCTAGGAACACAAATAATCACACAATTTTGAATCTTGTACCTTTTTTCTTTGTTTTCCACCAGTCGCCTGGACAATCAATTGCGATCTCTTAATGAGAAGAGAACAATTTCCGCTCACTAATCACTCTAACAAACAGCTCAGAAACATTTTTATTCATTTCGTGCTAACATTGCAACTAAACTAGTTACCAGATGGCTGTTATCAGTCACTTAAAAGTTAGAAGAGAAAGAGTTAGTGGTTAGTGTAATGCATTTTCTCAAAACAACACAAGCTCTTTTATAAATGTATCTTTTAAATAATCTGATTTTATGGTATTATTAACAATTGTATTCATTAGGTGAATTTATGACTGTGTGAAGGTTATAAGAATTATCTTTCTCATAGCACGGGGAATTGTTAAAGTTTTAAGCTGTGTTTAAATGGTAATTCATAATGCGAGGTAACCTTAGCCAGTAATTAAAAATCATGTAAAATATATATGTGCTTGATGGTAAAAATTTTAACTAAAGACTACAACTATTGTTACTTAATACTTTCAGATGCTAGACTACAGAGAAATGAAGAAAATAAATGTATTTCATTCTCATTTACAGGCCTACCTGTAATTTCTATAGTTTTGCACACAATTTTAGTTAATTAGAAAACGCTCCTCCAGTGGTGAGGATGTGGCTTTTATACTTAAAAGAAGTACACCATGACTTCTCTTGAAAACACATAAGGTAAAACAATCTAAAACACTGTCAGCAAGGTGCTTGTTTGCTTAGAGGTTATAACAGCCTACAGTAGCTGAGCCTACCACAGACCTAGATTGTGTGCCCCGTTGTATGAGCTAACCTGGCAAGTTTCTAACTTAAGAAGTTTAAGAATCATGAAAGAGCAGAACCATTAAGTTTGAATGCTACTTGGTGTTCCACTGAGGTTTTAACCCAGCACTGTGGTAGAAGTGAGTAAGCAGTGGGTTTTAGCAGCCCCTATTGTTCAAAACGGTGAAGTATGTCTGACAAGACAAATTATATGGTGTGTGGTATCTTTTTAAGAAGTTAGCAGCAATCTTCTGCCTCATACAGGCGTTCTGTCTGGAAGCACTAAAATCAAAGGCACTTGTAAGAGCACCAAAAGTGCAAACATGAGCACAAAAATATTGATAAAAGAGGCAATTTATATGGTGTGTTAGCAGAGATTATTGCTACATTATGAGCAGTAGGTACAAAAAGACATGAATGCTGACACCTCTTTACGTTGGACTATGATGATGGAGCGCAATTCGGGCATTCATAGCTAACATGTCAGACTTTCTGTGTGCTGGCTTGATTGGTTTTAAGATGTTCAGGGTCAGTTTCAAGGTGAGGAAAAGCAGATCATCTTTTTTATGGGTCCAATTCCTTGAAGGCTGGTGCTTATACCTTGGTTTTGTGGGTAGAAAGTACAGCCACTATGTCACTTTTCTGCCTTGGTATGGTGGTAGGTACACACTTACATCCCTTTATAGACTCTGGTTGAAGTCCGGTGGTTACTTTCTTCCCCTGTTGGTGGGCAGAGGAAGGAGGATCACGGGGGCTCTTCTCCCTTCTCAAGGTGGGTGGGACGTGGGAAGGTCCTTCTTTCTGACAGTCTTACCTTAACCGAAATCATCTCACACATTTATGCTGTTTTTTACTGGGTGTGAGGAGCAGAAAACCTGCATATTATTTTCATCAAAAAGGCACTGTGTGCTTGGGAGGTCATAGCTTCAGTGAGGGTGGGCTTTATGCATAACGTCTGTACTGTTTATGTTACAGTGTGCAATAGCAGTATGAAACACTCAAGCTTGGTGCACTCAACCATACAAGAGGAACATGGTTTCGATATTTTGACTTGATTAAAATCTGAAAGAGTGGATGCGGGTTCTCCAACGTTTACAGTAGGGGTTTGTACAAAGAGGAAACAGACCCTACCGCTTTAGGCCAACTCTTTGTGGCATTTTTGTTGTTTTTGAGAGCTCATTGTCAATACAGCTGGGGGTTTTCCACATTCATATACAAGCACATGTCTGATTGACTGGACCGTGGCAACGGCATATTGTTTGGGTTCCTACAGTCAATGTACAGCATCTATATTCATACAATTTATATAAACATTTGCACTGCTTAGTCATAACAGTGAGTTTCTTATCACTCATCTCTCGCATTCAAATATCATAATGAGCGACTGCTTGCATGCAAACTATTGTACATTCTACATACATTGGATTCTTTGTGACAGTACGTTATCTTGTTATGGAAATCAGACAAGGCAACCAAGTGGCTATTAGGAGTACTTGCCAAAAATGAAATGGTTGTTTACATTTTATCTTTTACTTAAACGTGGCCTAATGCAAGAGAGAATGTTTTTTTAATGCGTGCATTAGAAGAATTCTGCAAATGTGGCAACGTGGATTAAAGGACCTAAAGGAATGAGATGTCACTTTCTGCAGTAAATAATGACCGAGCCGTACTTTCAGATGATGTTCTGTTGAATAGCTTCTGCACGAGCAATAATGCTCAATGGGCGCTGGTAAATATGTCCTCATTTGATTGGCTGTGGTTCCTTATTGTTGTAGATAGATGCCTCCGAAATGGAAAGTGATTATAACAAACAAATAATGAAAATGAACTATATAAATGTACATAAAACAACAGACATTAATATACTCCTATTGTACTTCTCGTCAAAGGAAAACGATAGATACACAAAAGGTGTGGGAGGAGTTCTTGCAAACACTTGCAAAAAGTCTAAATGACTGACAATCTCCCCCTCCTGTTGCATTCCAACCCATAGTTGATGCCCATTTTTGTCACTCTAGACCATGGGTACTCGCAAACATTTTCCCTGGGGCCAAAAAGTTTGGTCTGTGACGTGCCTGGGGGCCGCATTGATGCCAGGGTAGTGGTGGTCGGGCGGGGTGGCTAGGGGGATTGATGGCAAGGTAGGTGTTGGGGAGGCAAAGGATATACATCTAGTGGCTGAAATAAACAATAGGAAACCAGAAAACCTTGAATTAATCCCAGCTTACCCACTTTTCCAAATTGTGTGATCCTAGGCAATTGTTTAGTGTCACTTTCCCTCCTTTTTCTGCATTATCATATTTAAAATGACCTCGAAATACATGATTCATGTATGATAGGAACCCAAGTGACTTGCCTCTTTAATTTACTAATGGTGGTGTTCTCAGGGTAAGGGAAATAATTAATGTTTCCAAATTTGTTTCCAAATGTATGTTTGAAAACTATAACTTTTAAATGAATATATCTCAATAAAATAAATTGTACGAAGACGAAAAGGTTCTGCATGTTAACTAAATACACTTTTTTTATTTTGAAGCGACTGTCTTAGTTTTACACTTATGCTGCAAGATGTCTTTAAAAATGAAGGTGTTTCTAAAGTTAAGTGCAAGAGTCCCTAGTAAAATCCTTTCTTTAACACCAATTCAGTTTGAAATAAATAAATGATTTATTGTGTGTATTTAATAATTTTGTTAGTGCGGAGTCAAGCAAACAGCTGCCCAGAGCTCCTGTGCCCAAGGGGCCGCATGTAAAGGTCAGAGCGGCCACATGAGGCCCGCGGGCCGTACTTTGAGTATCCCTGCTCTAGACAGAGGCCCACCTAATACAACAAATACTGGTAAAGCCAATAGGTCTCGCCTATGAAAGCTATTGGCTTTGGCAATGTTTTGTTGCTATGATGTACAGCAGTACAGATGCTTTGCAGTGTGGATAAATTAATTTTAAAATGTGCTGTGATGCAGGTAGGGCTAATGTAATTGTTTTCAATTTTATGAGAACCTAAGGACTGAATACATCATAGGTACTTTATTTTTAGCCATGCTGCACAGCAGCCTCAAAGCTATACAGCAGGCTGCAATCCATTGCCAAAGTTGGCAATACCCATGTTGTACAACATGAACCAAAGGCAATGGCGGAAGTAATAGTCTCAAAGGCAAGACCTAGTTTCTTTGTTAATGCATTTTAGGTCTCAGCACAACACCCATGTGATTCTGAACAAATCAGTTAATCACCCCATGTGTGAAAAAAATGACATTTGACAAAACAATCCTATCACATAAAGAAAGCTATTGCGCCCATGTCCATGTCTTAGTGTTCTCACAAGAAAAGCAGATAACATCTGATGGCAAAAGAAGCATCCATTCCAAAGGAGATAAGTGCTCTTTGAAGTGTGAGTGGCATAGTAAAATAATAACTATAAATGGCAAGAGGTTCATCGAGGACAGAGAAGAAAAAATAAAAGTAGTACCTCAATCACAGCCCGATCAGCAGAAGGACAGCAATCAAGCTGAAAAAATCAGTACTTGGTCCATGCCCCTACTGAAATAAGAGGAAGTGAAACTGGCATGGGCTAGCCAAATAGAAGGCAGCAATTAAAAGTGACAATAAAGCCAACAAATGTTAAGCACAGAGTAGGCTCCAATCCCCTTTCTGTATACAATATCTCTAGCAAGTGAGAGCACATGCAGTGCATGCACTATCACAGGCAAGACCTAAAAAGTACTGGCCTTGCTTGTTATTCATCCAAAACTGCCAGGTGAAAACCCCTCCAGAGGGATACACAAGTAACCATAGTTTGGCTTTGGCCTTGTTAGGCCTCATCATTGGTTGGACTATTCCCACGGGGAACAGAGTCAGTGCTGATTTGCATAAGGTGGGCCTCAGCCTAGAGTGGCACAGTGGAAAAAACTAAATGGGCTGAAATGCTACTTAGAGCGATTGCTTTAAAACAATTTTGATGCAATACCCTAAGTGGCCTTTCTGCATGCACAATTGTAGATACTGCACAAATGTACAGCTGAAAGGTCATCATTTTTGTGCAATTACGTTTTCCCTTTGGAAGATCCCTATCCCAACAACTTTGGGGGTATTCACTTTCTTTTCTCACCCAGGAAAGGGATTTGCCATTCCCCTGGCAGTAGTAAATCTCTGATCTTTTTCAGGATGAGAATGGTTTAGGGAACAGTCCATGGAAACCCACAAATTGTTGGTTTGTGGTTATTCTCAAACTATCCATGGAAACCCTGCCCATGAAAGCCCATTCCCTTCTGAATGGGTGGGCTTTATGTATATTAAATATTACACCATCATGAGTTTATGGATTAGCCAGTGTGAGATTACCTAATGTGAATACATTGCAATGAAAAGTTGAGTCATTTGCATAAGTAAAAATGTCTTATGTTCACAAATGTTACTGTGAGTCAGACACACTGAACTAAATATGCAGCATTCCTGTACATATGGATTTGTGGTTGTGGCAAAAAAGTCTGACTCTATGCTATTTTTAATAAATAAACTATAACATTAAAGTTATTCTCTCCTATGCTAGAAGCCCCAACAACATCAGATGCTGCATATAATTTATTGTTGCTAGATTAAGGAGGTTTGCTACATTTATTATTATTGCTTCAGAGGACCTATGCTCGAGAGGTCAGCTTTGCAACAGTTAGAAAGTCTGAAAGGTTGTTTGTTGTTTCTGAAACTCTGAGAAGCTTTTTGAAATCTCATATTTTATCTTTTTGCAAATACTCATGAACTGAGGACATAAAAGAATGTTAGGTGGAGGATAGTGAATCAACAAGCAGAAGGTCTTATTTGCAGACCCACATACTGACTTTTGATCCTTAGAAAACATACTGCTCAGATACTGTTGTTGTAGCGGTTTGTTTTCTGTTCTTTCTGAATAGATAGGTTGACATGTGCCAGCTTTGTTCCTTCAGTGGCTGTCATGCTTGTATCCTTGATTTCGATAATGATCTAACATCCATTGTTTGACTCTTAGGCATAGGATCTATGTATTATTTTCACGATGTACATATTACATTTTCTTCTGTTAAATCACAGACTCTGAAATATCTTTCAGACATTGCAGACGTTGTGTGCTTTATTACCTGCTCCATAATTAATCTATGTTATTTCACCAGCATTCTATAGAGCATTTCTGACATGTTCGTGGTCTTGTACTGCTTTTAGAGTCTGCACTGGGGCAAGGTGGTCGGATTTCTTGTGTTTGGTTAGCAAAGATCTATCACTTTAGGGCCTCGCTTAGAGGTTGGTGGAATGGTTGCACTGCTGAACATTGTCGGTGTTCCCGCCCGCCAAACATTCATTTCCCTGCTCCATTTAGAGTTGGCACAAAGTTTACACCATCAGAGCTCATCTGGCGCTGTGAGTGTAAATCTCAGACCTGGTGGCCATCTGGCAAAGGTCCAGTCAGTTGACAGCGATGGTGGCAGAGAAAATACAGACTGGCATCCATGTGCAGTGAGAACACTCACTGCACGTTGGAACGATTTTATTTTATAGAGAAAATAAACTCCTCCTCTGGAAGTTTAGTTTCTCTAAACAAATCGGTTACTAAGTGAGTGCTTTAAACATGGTGCCTGCTTTGCAAACTTTCAGTTTGTGAGGGAAGCTGCCTCAGCAGCGCCTCCCTTCCCAGCTAGATGAGAAGACTGTTGAGCTGTGTCTCTAGTGGAAATGTAGACATGCTGTAATGCTGTGCCAGTGTTAGCGTGGGTGAGTTAAGAAAACCTGTTTGTTATTGCTCAGAGATGTAGTCTGTGCAAGGAAAGAATGTGCTGTTGAGGAGGCAACTATTTGCCATCTATATGTCTCTGTTGTGGGTGTGGGGTAGCAGGAGCCCTTTTGTATTGTGTTCTGTTACAAAAGGCGTGACCCATAAATATATCTACAAAGGACTGAATACATTGTTAGGTTGAATGGAAGATGATGATTACAGTTGGAAGTTCATTGATACCTTTTATATGGAATATCAAAGCTCTGCTGGATATATTTGAAGTGATCTGTCTAATGGGTTCCTTGGAATCTAGTGTAGTGTAATGTGCCAACAAGACGAACAGTGCAGCAATGTTCGTTTTTACATTACATACTACACAACTCAGGATGCAGACAACTAGCTCGGACACAATTGACCTTAAGCTCCCAGCAAATCTGAATTTCCTCCTCAAACAGGGTAATTAGTTTTGTGCCAGAATATTTCCTCTATCCCAGTAGTTTTATATTATGCTTTTAGAGATCATAAACGTCTCATAACCTTCAACATCACTTTAAAGTGCATTTCATCCTTGTGCCACATTGCGCAGATCCCAGAATGTGCAGCCACTCAGAAGGAAATCATAATGCCATAAAATAACTCAAGACACTAATGCATTAACATCAGAGTGTTGCCATACAAGCATTTAGAGTTCTCACATACATTGCTCCTGAGTCTTAAATACTCTCAAGGGAAGCCTTGATGTCCACGTCAATCAGTGGCGGCTTGTGGGGTTCACAGGGGGCAGGGCAGCCGCCACGCAGGGGAGGTGGTGTGGGGACATTAAAAACATAAAAATAAAATACATTTTAAAAATGTACCTCCACTCCACGTGCCACTCCTCTCCTCCAGGTACAGGCTCCCAGCCTACCCTGCAGCCAATCCTGACTCTGCTTAGAGCAGGGTCAGGATTGGCTGGGAGCACCCAGCCTAGGCAGACTGGGAGCATGTGCAGGCTCTCTACTACCACGCATATGTGTTTGACCAGCCCAAGACAGTCGGCCAAACAAACAAGCGCAGTGAGCCTCACTACTCATCACCCCACATGCCCCGCCCTTTAACAAGGAAAGGATAATAAACGTAGGAAAACGGGATGCGTTTAAAAAACAAAAATTAAAACTTTTGTTTTCATAATTTTTTACAAGTAGGCAGAGGTCCGTGGGAACCGTTTAAAAAACATTTTCGCTACCATCCGCAAATGGGACGGTGTCCCTTGGGGACACCGTGCCATTTGCGAATGGGTTACCAGCTACTTGAAGTAAGTGGTCAAATGTGAATGTTTTGCAATCACATTTTGGTCACAAAACATTCCTACATACCACCGCGATTCGGTATAATGAAAGGGACGCCCTTAACACCCCCTTCCTAATACCAAATCGGTATGTATATGCAATTCCAAATTGCAATTCGGTAACATGTTACTGAATCGCAAATTGGAATTCATACATGGAAAAATGCTTTTTTGAGGTCGCAAGCAGCCTGTTTGGGCCATTTGCAACAGAAAAATGCATGATACATATGGCCCCTAGTCCCAATATGAGGCTGATGGTGATGGAGCATGGGTTGGATATATCAACCAAGTTAATCTTGGTCAAAGTCTTTACCTTCTGACTTTAGGCCTTTAAGTTACAATCCCCCCTTAGGGCGGGCACTTAGGCCCATATTTATACTCCCTTTGCACTGGATTAGCATCATTTATTTTTACGCTAATTTGCCGCAATCTTAACACCATATTTATACTTTGATGCTAGACCCGCCTAACGTCAAAATATCCCAGTGTGCACCATTTTCTGGATGCATGAAACCGCCTTTCGTCAATGAGATGCAAGGTAGGCGTTCACGTCTAAAAAATGACTTAAACACCTGTGCAGCAGATATATCCAATCGTGCAAAAAAAGCACACGTCTGGTAGGCGGAGCCGGAAAATGGCGTAAATCGCAAACACATCACTACTTAAGGAAAACTCACAGAAGCAACATCATAGCTCAAAAAGAAAGACATGGAGGTGCTATTCATGCAGCATGCACGAAGACGCAGAGCACAGGAGCAACAGCAGCAGCTACCACCACACCAACATGGACCTCAAAGGCAACGCAGAAGGCAGGAGAGGAAATTCAGGACCAGGACAACCCTTCAGGGCCTCAGGGAGCATGACATCTTCCGGAGGTACAGACTAAACTGGCAAGCCATTCAGCGACTGCTGCGCCACATTGAGCCACAGTTGGCACCAATCTTGCAGACACCCACATCATTCCACCGGAGACCAAGCTGCTAGCTGTCCTGCACATGATGGCAAGTGGCTCTTTTCAAACCACTGGTGCCCTGGTTGCTGGGATCTCACAGCCCTCATTCTCTGCCTTCCTTTCCAAGGTACATGATGCCATCATCTCCCTCACAGCCCGCCACATCAGCTTCCCCAACACACAGCAGAAGCAGCAAGAGACCAAACAGGGGTTATATCAAATTCATGGCTTCCCGCACGTGCTTGGTGCCATTGACTGCACACATGGCAGGATTGTGCCACTTGCTGCAACAGAGCATCTATACCACAACAGGAAGCACACACACTCCATCACTGTGCAGGCCATTGTGGATCACCGTGGATTGTTCACCAACATCATGGCAAAGTATCCTGGGAGTGTACACGATTCATTCATCTTCTGCCACAGCACCATCAACCAGCACTTCCAGGATGGACGATATGGCAATGGCCTACTTGTTGGTAAGTACAGAAACCTAGTAATATACACACAGCACAGCAACCCTGTAGGACACCCAGCACATATACCACTACATTGACACGTGGCCAGGAAGACACTGAGGTGTGACACTAGTAGTCATGTTTGATATCCTGACCCAATGGGATACACACCTATGGACAAATAACAGATGCAAATAACAAGAGATGCCACTCTAGAGCCACACGGGATCAATTTAAATCCACACAGTGACAATGACATGGCCTTAACTGGCTGTACAACTTGGAAGATTAACCTTTCAATACCACATCAAGAACACTCAATCCCACACCCTTCCAAGCAATACGTCTTGTGTAAGGGGTGTGTAATGTGTTTTGATGCAGGTCAAACACCATGAGACACATAGCATGATGTCGCTGACTCTAATGAAGGTTACATGGAATCATTGAGGCAGTACCAACATCTCACATCACTCCTGGGGTGACATTGCCAGCTAGCAATAAGGAAGTGGACTGTGTATGAAAACATGTGGATGTGACACTAATGCAAAGTGCACAGTGCTACACATACGGATTGAGACAATTCCCCATATACATAACAGAAGTACAGGCAGATGGACCTTCCTACACTAAAACCTTCACCCCCACAACCAAGTTAGCCAGCTTACCTGGAGCAAGTTCAGTAGTGTAGGTACACATTTGCACATGAGCCAACTCGGTGAAGGCACAAAAATAGGTTTGCATAGAACTTGTCACACATGGGATAATTGTGCATTATCAATTGTGAACACTTCAGTGCTGCCAACTTATGAAGATGTGTTGAGCATTGTCACCTAGCCAAATCAAAGGGCCTCACTGTTGCATTTCACCTGCAATTCTATTTGTCAAATTGGATGGGATGTTCAGGCCATATAGTGCAACCATGTTACCACCACAGTGGAATCGATTCTGTGTGTGGAAGTATCATGTCACCTCCAGTGAAGGCACACAGACACTTCTTTCACATTACAAAGCGCATGGGAGATACACACTGAACTGCAAGTTTCTAAATATACCACTGATATCATGCCAATCAGCCAAACACCAGTTTTGATAGCTAAACAATCCAAATGTGAAAGAACATCACAGAAGCATAGGATCCCACACAGTACCACAAACACCGATAAGTCACAGACGACACAAGATAACAACTGCCATGCAAAGTGACAATTACGGTGCAACCAACAACCAAATACTTACCCTAATTTTCTTTTTCAGCTGATCAGAGTTACGGGATCCATCCGTGGATCATGGCCCCAATTGCCAACCCAAGCACAGCAGCAGAGCGTGCCTATAATGAGGCACATCGTAGGACACGCACCATAGTTGAGAGGACATGTGGCATCCTGAGGTCCAGATTCAGGTGCCTGGACATCACCGGAGGCAGCCTCCTATATTCCCCTGAAATGGTGTGCAAGATCATTTTGACCTGTGCCGTCCTGCACAACATTTGTGTGAGGAGGAACATTCCCCTCTATGAACAGGATCCACAAATGCCTGAAGAGGAGGAAGAGTAGGATGCTGTCCGTGAAAAAGAGGGGAACATCCAAACCCAGCTGCAGGATTGCGTCGGAGACAACACATCGTACAAATCGTCTTCTAACTATAGTCACCATCACCACTTTGTTATTATATGTAATTAAACACCTCACTTCATCACTCAATCATGCTCTGGGTAATTATTTATGCATCACATGATCCCTAGCAATCATTAGCCTCATGGAGCATTGCAGAAATACAATTTTGGATACTGAAAAAGCCACTTCACATTTGATGGGTATGAATGTACAGCAAACATCAAACACAGTGTTAATGACATACATCCTGTCTATTTCACACTTGAAGGGAAATATCAGAGAACCACAACTATGGGACACATCCATGTTGCCAACATGGTCCATTGCAGCATATGACACACAACTAAGACACCATCAGTCATAAGGTACAAAAGTGCTTTATACATGAGGCCGTGGATGTTCAATTGCATTGGTAACAGGAATGTATGACCAGACCCTTGACAGCAGTAAGTGTGACATCAGCTATCTCTGCAAGGAGCATGTGTGACAAGAAGTCCATCGAAGCTGAAAATTAATAGCACGAGTGCTCCAGGTATGACAAGCATTGCTCACAAGACATGCCCTGCGAAGCCCATCCCAGGTAATAAGTCATGCCACTGCCATGTTTTCAGTCTCTGCCTGCTCTTCTCTAGGGGGCCCTGTAAATGGACTATGTGTACCCTGAGAATCTTCATCTACACACACCCAGATTCCCGTTCCGACTCCTATGTGCTTCCCTCTTCAGTATGGCATGCCATAGTCATAGTTCATCAGTCTGCATGGACTTCAGGTCCGATAATGCACTGCCTGGTAGTTGGTAGGACCTTTAATCAGCTGTCCATTGCTTCCCATGTAAAAGGTCCAGTTGGCCCTTTGAACTTGATTCTTAACTCCAGGACTTGTGAGAGTCTGAAGCTGCACACACCTGTGAGCACTTCCATGCAGACCAGCCATTTGAACCTGCCCTGCCCTTGCTGCTGCCTGGAACTGCTTAGAAACTGCCATTTTCTGAATCTCCTTGTTGTGCATTGGCATACAAATCACTTGTGTACCAGAGCCCTTGGGGGATTGTGTAACATTGCAGACCACAGCACAAACTGTTTTTAGTTCACATAGTTTTGTTCCTGTTTTTCCTAAACAGAGTCTGCTCACTGTGTATTTGCCTTGTTCACGTTTGTTCCTGATAGAGCATGCATCCTGTTAGCCATACTGGTTCCAGTCTTTCTGTTAACCATAGAGGTTCCCTGTGGCTACATTTGTCTCATAATTGCTTTCCATGCCCTCTCTTTCCTCCTGGGGTATTGTGTCTGGTAGGTCTACAATGAATCCTCAAATGTATAGGATAGTTTAATCAGTTTACTTATCGTATTCTGTTCTGGGACATGTATTCGAATGGCCAAATCCAGCCCCCATCCCTTGTCTGGTTTTTCATGTATTCATTAGTGCCAAACAGTGACAGTGTGCTATGGCTATATGCATGGATTCGGTACAGTGCCTACAGCACAACAAACAAGGGTTGCTACTGTGTATGTAAGGACAAAACATGTTTGTGCCCTGACGTTCCACACACAGATTTACTTCTGCCGCCACCTTTTGGTGGGGCTTGCGTGGTGACTAGCTGTGAGATTAATCAGCACAGAAGCACTGATGTTCCCTGTTGCAGTGGGAATTTTATAGCCCACCCTGTGTACAAATGTTGTGATGAAAGCTGCCTGTTTCCTCTTACTGATCCATAAAGTTTTTGAGCACACCAAGGTTGCTCTGTCGTCAGCCTTATAAATGTTCTGCAGTGCCATAGCTGGACTATCCCCATGTGTGTCCTTAGTCGATCTCTGGCTTTAGGTCAAATCTGCTTTGAAGGATACTCTGTTAATTCAGGGATTGGCATCACAGATTCATGACTAGACCTGCACGTAACTGTGACAACATGGAGGCCAATACTGACACAGGGCACACATGGCCACACACTTGAACTGGACACCTTTGTGCAATGAACCACTGGAAATATGTGAACACATGCAACATGGTCTCCTGGTCCTCCACAGCCACAAGAGAAACATAGGTAATTTACATGACTCAAACTGTGGTGTACATAACAGTTTTAGGACTAGATTTGAGGCTCTGTGTCACAAACACTGTACCTACCTAGTATGTTCAAATGATGGACTCATGGGCAGTATACACACAAGTACAATGAAGTGATATTCAACATTTCATTAAATGTGATGGGTTACATATCTGACATAGCCATTATCAACCGTCCTCCATCTATCCTGTGTATAGTTCATCATGGGAAATGTTTTGTCCCCAAAGTCAAGGAAGTACACACAGCATAAGACGCAACAGATATAACAAACATGACTGATGTACCTCAATGAATGGCATCTGATGATTATACACAATTATAACACATTCATACATGCACATTACGCCACAATTCTCTCATGATGTTCCACAGAGGCACAACAACAATTTGAAGAGACAATTCACAGACATAAACACAAGGCCATGAGTCTATTTGTTTAGTTGCGTAGCCTTGCTATCCTCTATTGAAGCAACACCTGCTCAAACTAGGAAATATCAATATTATTCCAAAAGTTTGTGTTACTGTTGCGTCAGTTAAGAGAGCTAATCCGGCACAACAACATGAGTATTATGGTCCGCAGTAGTATGGTCTGTCACATGTGCCCAAACACTAGAACACACACTGCAGGTCATGCCATCCTTTCTTTGTACAGATATAGGCTGCATGCATGTAAAAAAATGAAAAATAACACAAACACAGTTTAAGACAGAATTTTTTACGCAAACGCGTCAAAAAAGATGTATTTGTGTCAAAATATAATGCATATACATTAAAAAATGACGCTCACACCCATAATACATCAATTGGTCCCTAGCGTTAATTCCAACACCACACCCCAGGAAATCAGTTATCCATGAAAAATGTATTGATCCTTGAATGCGGGGGAATTTTCATGAAAATGCGTCAAAAAATATTGACGCAAACCCCATAAGCGTCATAAAATTACACGCAATATAAAAAAAACACCCCGCAATTGAGACAGGGAGTAATGTAATAGGATATCCTGTTTACAGAAATGGTACAGTGTGTGTACTTTCACTTTCACTTTGCAGTCTGTCATTATTCTAGGCTGCGTTGCTGTGTCTTGAGTTGTCTCAATAAATATTGTGCTTTTGTCTTCTGTGTGCTATTTCTATTGTATTCTGTTGTTTTGTAAGTGTCTGTGTTAATCTGTGTAAGTGTTTTATTGTCATTTATTGTGATTAGATTTGTCTTTGTACTGTTGGGAGTGTGTTTGTGAGAATTGTTATTTGGGGTATTGTTGGGCTGTCTGTGGGTTAGTTAAGTTTCCTTTTCATACCTCCTTTCCCTGTTTTCCCTCTTTAGCCTTTCCTATCATATTTTGTTGGAGATGTTGGGAAGGCCACATCTGGGGTGAATGGGTGAGGAGGAGCTAGGGGCTTTTGTGTGGCTGGTGTGCCACTTCCTCCCCTGATGTTGGAAGCCGGGTGACACAGGGGTATCACACGGAGGCAAGGAGGCTCAGGTGGGCAAAGGTGCTATTCCACCTAAGAAGAATCTTCCACGGCCAGCACAACAACCACCAATTGAAACATCGCTGGGCTGACCTGGTGGCCCGAAAGCAGGACCTGCTGGACCACCTGGGTGTGGTGATTGTGGGCCCTGTTGGTGAGTACAAATTTGACTAATGTATACAGTACAATGCTCTGGAGTGCCAGTAGCAGATTTTGTGACATGCTGCAAACAATGTTAGTGGACATGTGGAATGCAAGTTGAACAAACTGTGGCCCTGATTTCTACAAATTTTGCAATACATTACCGTCATTTGTTGATGCTAAAGCTGCACAAATTTACAAAAGACACCTTTATCTTGTAAATTAGTGCCACTTTGGCGTCAAGAGATGATGGTAATGCGTCACAAACCAACTTATGATTCAGGGTCTGTGAGTGTACCAAGAATGGGATGTATTTCACATGCTAATAAAAGGAACCAATGTAGTCTCCAGTTTATTTAAACCATGTCTGAAAAGTATTTATGGCCATATGTACAAAGCTCTTCCTAACCTCTGCTAATATCTTAGGTCGATATTTCTACTTTGTTTGTGCAGCATTTGCATTATTTTTGGATGCCAAAGTATAGCACACTTGCTATAATCAAATTTGTTGGTGCTAATTTCCATAGTGTCAACAAATGAAGCAAATGCAACACAAAACTAGGGTCTAGTATTTGTCAGAGTTACAGCTGTTGTAAAGTCCCAACCGGATTTTTCCTGCATCAAAAGAAAAAAACAGCACAATCGCGCGGTACAGTTCACTCAAAGTGCAATTATGAACTTAACGGCAAAAGTGCGGCAAAAGTGCAATTAACGAAGCGCACAACTTCTGCCCAGTAAGATCGCGCCCCAAAAACAGAGAAAAAGTAATCCACAATCACAGCGAGCCTCGCATGTTTTCCGTACTTGGTCTCTGGGCTCGAGGAGGGCTAACCACGGGAAAAGGCATGACGTGTGCGTGCCTTCGACTAATCAAAAGAAGCGGATTGTAACAGGCAAGCCAACTTGCCAATGAAAGACACTGACGTGACATCAACGGGGCTCCGAGCCCTTTTCTGATACCTAAAGCGTCTTGCTAGCGATACGCATGCGTGAGTGCATGCGACGCAGGCTTGACTCTAAAAAGACACAGCTGGCCCTAAGTTAATTGTTTCTGTGTGTTTATGTCTGGACAGATAATCTTTGACATGGCCAAACCTAATTGTGCCCGGATGTCACCAGATTGCAGGGGCACAAAACAGGTTCATCTCGTGCCTTTTCGGAGTAGGCGTTGAAATCCTATCATTGAATAGCATGGCCCAGCAACATTTTTGCAATGGGCACAATTGCTGGTACAGAGCTGGTGCAGTTACCGTCTGTGTCACTTTATAGCCAAACAATTTTGTAAAGTGAATGAGTCATCATGGGATCCCTGCTCTTTGTGAATGCATGGTCACAAACTATTTATTTGCATGATGTTGTGCAAGGGACCAGTGACTGCTTCCATTATACAATTTAATTGACAAAATAGGTTGTTATTTTACTTTTGGTACACCCCTGCTGATATAGTGCAGCATATGTACAATTATTAACTTCTCAGTATGAAGGCTATCACAGACATGGTGGTATGCTAAGATCAGCAGGCCAGCATTCCTGTGAGTGCCGCTATTCTCAAGGTGCTTTCAAATAGAGACTTACCTCATCAAGACTGCTGAAGTAGACCATTTGCTAACCCATGTTTTAATTAGCGGACAGTGTCAGTTCGGTTGTATTACCACAGATCACCCAGCTTGGCAATTCTAAGTTAATAAATGTGGCAAAGTGTGATTTACAATACCTGATATAGGTACACAGTACCCAGAGTAACACATTTCAGGTGCAATGACTACACCTGTGCCCATGCATTCTGTCACGGATGATCAAATTAGACACTGTCAGCATACATCTATTTGTTGTTTTGAATCAGATAAATGGCCAATCCATGTTTAGCGTAACATTGTCATGAGGAAACACACAGGATCCCTCCATCATGTTGTTATAGGGACATATACGGCTCTGGGTACACTGCCAATGGCACACATATAATGGACCATTGAAAGCACAATAATTCCTGAACGTAAATCAACTCACATGAGCTTCACACAGTAACTCATTGTCCCTTGATGCACAAGCCACAATACTTGAGTCACTGGTACTGCAGTGCACCAGGAATGTGGCATTGCATGTCTCTCATAAACAAATGATGAAATGGAGTACCCTCTAGAATTAATTAAGCACAGAATTGAGTAATCATGTTTGGCACCACATGATTTTTAGGGCCAGTGCATGTGTGCATATGTGTGTCTGTCACTCACTCGAGTGACAGTGTCAATGCATGTTTGCAGTACTATTTCTGTTGGTGTGTCTACATGCCTGATGTGCAGCTCTATCATCTAAAATGTCACACACAGTAATTTGTTGTTTCAAGTTTTGTATAGTGAGCAAACATTGAGCACATATCACCCTTCCATGTTTTACAGGTGGACCCGCCCCCTATACAATTGGTGAAGTGGCTCGATTTGCTGACCCAGACATATCCAGTAGGTGTTAATATGTTTGTCCTGTGTTGTGTTTGCAGCTGTTGTGTGATTGACTCCTGTGTGTTGGACTCATTGCGAGGTATGATGTGCTGGCACATGATCTGATATGTGACTTAACTGGAGGTTGACATTTTGTTCCATGTTAGAGTTGGACATTCTGTGGCGGAGAGTCATGTATTGGGAGTTGAGTGCTGCGCTATGGGCATTGGCAGGTGAACTGGGTGATTTGTTGCTACATGTATGCCAATAATTAATTTGGAGGTTGCCAGTGTCATAATTTAGTCAGTAAGTCATACCCTGATTCACACAGACCAGTGATGCATAAGTTTTACACACAGACGTGAGCATCCCTATTAAGTAATGAGCATGTAGGACTGTATGGGTGACTTTCCGGCAGCATCTAGCTCCACATGTTGTACTCCATTTATGTGGCACTTGAGTGAAATGTCATAGGTGTGCATGCAGGTCAATGCCAGATGGGTGCTTGCATCAATGTGCTTGATTTTGGAAAGGTGTCAGTGAGATGTAATGATGTTGACAATTGGCTGCAATTAGAAAAATAAATGTAGATGTGATTGTCCAATGGTTGACTCAATCCTAGTTGGCAGCCCTCTTTACCAGTGGTGGACTGACTAAACTCATGGACAGCTGTCCAAAGCCTTGTGGTTGTCCTTGATGTTTGAAAGTATGTGTTGCATGTCCATAGCCTCCTGAGGCACAGGGTTAGGGCTAAAAATATGTGTATCTAGGTGTGATGATCCCAGTGTAGATGACAGACATGTACTTCAAACATTCATGTGTTCCAAACTAAAATGCCCCCTCATGATTACCAACTGCATACGGTCCTGGCAGTTGCATATACAAATCACAGGTCTTGTGTGCCTTGATTGTGATCCTGTAGATGGTTATTAGTCGGTCTGGCACATGTGGCGTACCTGCAGCACTTGTTATGTGACTAATAGCAGTACAGAGATACACAGATCTTTTAATTAAGTACACACCTTGTTGTGCATTGCTGTGCTGTTAGATAGTTGATGGGTAGGCTGCATTGGCATGTCATTCCTCAGGGACATTCTATCATCTGTACTGTGATTTGGACAGTATGTACTATTTTTGATGAAGTGTTAGAATATCATTTGTAGATGTATAACACAATGATGTCACTAATGTTTGGCTTTCTCTATTTTTACAGCTGCCAACATGAATGCCCAGTAGATACGGGAATTCCAGAGGCGGGCAGTGCGTTATCGCCACATACTCGATGTGGAGGCTGGGTTCTGCAATATGGCACAAAGCTATCGCCATGAGAGAGCCACAGGGGTATGGAGGGCATTTGCCCAAGGGGCCAGCATTGCCCACAACTGCCACCACCAACACAGCTCAGACCACAGTGGCCCCAGGAATGACAGCCACTGTAGCAGGTCCCTCGCCTTTGTCAGCCCAGGGCCCACAAGCAGCACCTCCTGCACCTCCCCCTTCAACCATGCACCGGCATTAGCAACAGCTTCTACAAGTGGTACCCGGACAACCCCAGACACTAAAACATGACATACAACGAATGTTGCGCAGGATGGACAGGATGCAGCAGGAGGTGTCCCGCAATAGCAGGAGACTGAGGGGTATTAAAAAGATCCTGCGGAGGGCCAATTTGTAACTTTTGGATCCTCACCCACGATTCCCTCCCCTCCCTCCTCTTTTCTTGTTCTTTTCTTTAGTCGGTTTAGGGGGCTTAGTGTTAGGTTAGAGTAGGCTGTTAGTTTAGTTAGTATAAGTGGGTTGGGGGATGGAGGGTGTTATATTATTGGAGTTTTTTTGTTGGTGGGTGGGTGGGGGATGTTGTTAGGGTTTATGTGTCTAAAAAAAATACAAAAAAAAGAAACTTTTTAAAAATATAGTTGTTTAGGACAAGTTAGTATGTGTTTAGGTTAGTATATGCTGTCCTACATGTGTCCCGTCATATAAGAGGGGTGGGGGGTTGATGTTTAGAGTGTTTAGTTAAATGTGGTAAGTACTTTTAGCTTAGGGTAGTTAGGGCCAGTTGTGGGTAATGTATAGTTAGGATATGTTAGGTTAGTTAAGGTGCTTCCACTAGTTTAAGTTTCCTTTATTACTGTAAAATAAAGTTGTAGGGACTCCTTTGCAGTATGTGTCATATGCTTGGGGTTCAAGGCCTTTGCATGGGGGTACAGTGTCAAATTAGTATTTGCATTTGTGTTCCATCCTGCATCAGAATCCCATTACTGACATGGTTATTCCCAATTTCAAATGAGCTGGATCATTGGCGGCTACAACAAAGCTACTTCTCTATGCATCTGCTATCCATTGCACCCACCACTCAAGGTAACTATGGTTCCCAATGTGTTGTAAAGGTTGGTGTGTTTTTAAATCTGTCATAGTTTGAGTCCTGTATTGGATCCTTGGCCACTGTGGGACATCTGCCTGCAGCCTGATGTTCATGTGAACGCTGATAAGCTCAGTGATGTTATAATGTTCTGAAGTTCTGTATACATAACTCACACTTATAATTTATTACATTGTACTTCCAGGTTACATAATTGTCCATAAACGCGTACACATCCATTCCTGCTGTATGATGTGTGTGTGATTAAAGTTTATAGTCAGATGTCACAAACATAAAGATTGTCTTGAAGGGAATGTTGGTCACATTGAGTTTCATCTTATACATACTTTGGAGTTGACCTTTTCAGTTCTACACAGCATTATACTGTTTGTTCTCTTTTAACTTCAGAAATAAGCCTATGGAAGACCAGATGATGATACAATCCAGACCCCAGTGCATAGTTGTCAGCCTACATTCTTTTTACACTGTTGTATTGACAGTCTATGGCCATTGACATGTTCTATACATCACAAATCTCCTACACAGTTGATGTGTCACATTACACAGAGAAAAAGTGGTTGTGTAAGTGCTATTTATTTTAAAGTGTTGTAGCGCAATATTTCCATATTCCAGGATTGTAAATCCATTAGTGTGACGCCTTCTATTGTGATGCAACACAAGTGCAATAGTGAGGGACATGTCATTGGACATGCTGTGGTGAAGTGTCATTCAGTGCAGAGGAACATGAATTTGCCAATGAGGTACTGAAAGACAATTGCAGTGCATAGTGGTAAGGTAAACAGTGTGCTGGAGAACAGTGCATGTTACCAACTGTAACAAGACTGGTATGTTTACAAGCACAGGACCTAGGAAATCAGTGCCCAGTGGCATGGACTTGTGCTACCAGGTACTCCTACGCGTGAAGGTGATCTGTTCCACGTCTTCATCTTCTGATGTGTGTGTCGTCTCCTCTGCCCTTAGTGGTGGTGGGTTTGAAGGGTCAGCACACACTTCAGTGTTTGAAGACGTGGAGTCAGAATTCCCGGTAGCTGCCAACTGTGGGGCTATTATGGGCATTACTGCAGCAAGGAGGAGCTGCTGGTTCTTGAGTATAGCAGCTACATCACTGTGGTAGGCAGCCAGGTCGGCCCAGAGGGGGTCATGATTGCATTCGTGCACACAGTGAAAGGTTTGGGATGCCAGATGTTGTGGCAACTCCCTAACTGCTGTGGTGAAATACCTTACACATTGCTGTAGTCCTTGTAGGAGGGATGGTAGTGCTAGCATGGCAGCTGACTGTTCTGCAGATGACATCATGCACGTGCGCATCACCTCAAGGCTGTCTGCCATATTTTGCATCCCCACCCGCACCTCCTTGGCCAGCTCCCACTGTACTCCCACTACTGTCCTCTCAAAGGTGGTACCACTGTCTTCAGAGTCCTCAGCTGGGTTGGAGATGGCAGGTCGTACTATTGGTGTGGTGGGTGGGTCCTCTGTGATGGCTTCTGCATCTGTACTCCTCCTTGCTACTGAAGGTGGGGTCTGGAGGGTTCCAAGGACATCTTGGAGGGTCTGCTGGCTAATGTTTGTCAGCTCTTTATCCATGTCATCAGGGAAGTCCAGGACAAGCATATCCACATGAAAGCCATCGTCCTCTGGAATGAGATATTGTACAATTAGTGTGTCTGTGTTGTGGCTGACGTCACTGACTTCCTATTAGTGAGACATTGTAATCTTGGTTCCTGTTCATTGTTCCTGTCATTAATATTAGCATTCTCCCAGGCCTATACCCCACCTGCATGTCACATGCAGTGTGGGCAGATTGGGGAATTGTCTGCATCACATCCTCTAGGTGTAGGTTCTGTCCAAATTGTGTGTTGCCACCTTCTTGTCCTACTCAACCCTCCCTCTACTTCCATGAGCATGGTGAGGCCTTGCAATGGCTGTGGGTGTTCTGATGCCACTTGCACCACACTTAACAATATGGGGCTGACCTAGTCTCTGATATTTCACATATACCTATATGTTGCTGAGACCAAACACATACTATGTATAGCATTGGAATGGCACAATACAGGTGTCAGCATTGGTAGTGTGTCATGTTGATGTTGGTGAATGTGTGCTAGATTGAAGTGCACTGATGGGCCTGGCAATGTTCCATTTCCTCTTATGACTGTGCGGGTGTGTTTAACTAGCAAGACACATATATCCTCCCCCTCAATGCTGTATTCTTAGTAGTATGACAGTTGGGATGTTGCAAGGTGGCATTGCAGTTATTGTAACACAGGCACATGGTAGACCCTGACATGTGCAGCATGGGTATGACATTACTGCTGTGTACTTTATAATGTAAGTAACAATACCTGATGTTTATTGCGCCTATAGACATGAGCATTTGACAGGATTTACACTTTGTTAGGAATTACAGGGGATTGATAACGTCGTCATCCTGAACCCTCTATTTTTGGGTGTGTTTGATCCATGGGCACCTAACTGCCATTTGCTACTTGACCAGCAAACACAGCACAGGTGGTAGTGGTAACCTTTGTCAATGATATATGCCACTTGCGGATATGACCCGAGAATGGAAATTGAGCCCTAGTTCATGTTGTGATAATACCAGCTGTCCTGTGACAGCAGGCCAGTTTCATGTTCTACCCTACCCTCCTGGACTGGCTTGGCCTTTCCAACAGCCTTGGCATGGCAGAGTACCCAAATGCAAAGGTTGTTGGTGTAGTGTTGTGCTGTGCACCTGGTATCCCCTGCACAGCCCATGCACCCGTGCCGTGCCCCTCTGCCCTGTCCACTGCCTGATTTCCATGGCTGACATGCATTGTGTAGTAGGTATGTCCCTCCCCCTGCTTCCAGGTAACATTTAGGCATTTTTGTCCCCATACAACTTACCCTGCATCTGTGTTGTTTCCTGGTAGTCTGCGCTGTCCTGTCCTTGAATCCCTGTGATGATTTCCTCTGGGATGATGGCTGCCACCATCTCCTCCATCTGGTCCAGGACCTCCTGCGGTGCTGGACTTCCACCTCCAGTCTGCAGTGCTGCCTTCCTGTTCCTTGCCATTTTTTCCTTGGTCCTGCACATGCAGTCATGCCAGCGTTTCTTGCACTCAGTAACTGTTCTCCATACTTCTGCCACACTGTTTATCTTGTCCACAATTTGTTGCCAAATTGCCTCTCTCCTCTCAATTGGCAATTTTGATGTGACAAAAAGTTAATGCTGGTGTTCTGTCACCTCTTTCACCAGTATTTCCTGTTCCTCTGCTCTGAAACAACACTTCCTTTTCTTCCTCTCCCTCTCCTGTGTCTTGTCTGGGTCCTCCTGGCTGGTTCCTGGTTGATTGGGGTCTTCCTGGGGTCTCTCGTGGCTTCTGGGATCCATTTTGGGGCTCTTTATGACATTTTGCTATGTTTGTGCCGCTTTTTGACGCTATTGCGGGGAAAAATGGTGCGTATCCGGTTTGCCACATTGTAAACCGGATAAATGTCATTTTCTCTGTGTTAACATCATTTTGCTTTATGACGTGGCGTAATGGTTAGAGTGAAAATAAATGACTCTAACCTGTGGTTTGCGCCACGGAGCGTCAAAGTATAAATTTGATTTTCGGGTGGCGCAAAGAAATGGCGTTAGCCGGCGTTAAACTTTTTGATGCAAAACTGCATTATCGCAGTTTTGCGTCAAAAAGTATAAATATGGCCCTTAATGATTTACAGAGCCCAGCAGCGGGGCCCAGACCAAGTCTACTTGCCACGGGTCAACTGAGCATTTGCAGAAAGACCTTTTGTTGCTTGTTGTATTGCTGTAACCTTAACAGGAGTTTAGCCTTATGAATCTCTGTGGGAGCAGGAGGGAGCAGATCCAGTCCCCCGGGGCTCCTCTCAGGTCTCAGAGAGCATGTCCTGTTTTTTTCTGTTCTTCCTCAGCTCCAGAAAGTGTTCTGAAGTAGGTGGCTGGTGATGACAACTTTTATGTTTGGCATGAGCTAGTAGGGGGAAAAAACTCCTGAGCACTCCCTGTCCAATGGAGTAAAAGTTACTGGGGCCAACCATCTCACTTCGGGCGTTTTCAAGATGCAAATTTTTTCAGTCACTCGAAACTTAACATCTGAAGTCTGGGTGTGTATGTGGGGAGTGCACTATGGTAACCCTAGTGTCCTTGCACAGTTAACACTAAAATCCAGTTTGGTACAGCCACTGTAAGCACAATAAACCCAGAGACAGAATTCTGGTAGAAGAAACGCAGGGTTTCCATCAACCAGGCAGTAGATGTACAAAAATTGGCTTGGCATCATGTTTCCATCCTTTCAAGTACACCCCATTATTATTAGTAAAGCCAAAAGACCTGTCAAGCAGGATTTGATGCTCCAAAAGGGTCTGACACTGCAATGTCAAAAAAATGATGCTCACAGTCTCCTGTGAGAAAGTAGCCTCTTTCTAGCCTTGTTACCCCCACGTTTGGCCTTTTTGTGAGTATATGTCAGGGTGTTTTCACTGTCTCACTGGGATCCTGCTAGCCAGGGCCCAGTGCTCATAGTGAAAACCCTATGTTGTCAGTATGGTTGTTAGGTGTCACTGGGACCCTGCTAGGCAGGACCCCAGTGCTCATACGTTTGTGGCCTATATGTATGTGCTCCCTGTGTGATGCCTAACTGTCTCACTGGGGCTCTGCTAACCAGAACCCCAGTATTATGCTCTCTCTGCTTTCCAAATTTGTCACTAACAGGCTAGTGACTAAATTTGCCAACTCACATTGGCATACTGGTACACCCATATAATTCCCTAGTATATGGTACTGAGGTACCCAGGGTATTGGGGTTCCAGGAGATCCCTATGGGCTGCAGCATTTCTTTTGCCACCCATAGGAAGCTCAGACAATTCTTACACAGGCCTGCCAGTGCAGCCTGAGTGAAATAATGTCCACGTTATTTCACAGCCATTTACCACTGCACTTAAGTAACTTATAAGTCACCTATATGTCTAACCTTCACCTGCTGAAGGTTGGGTGCAAAGTTACTTAGTGTGTGGGCACCATGGCACTAGCCAAGGTGCCGCCACATCATTCTGGGCAAATTCCACAGACTTTGCGAGTGCGGGGACACCATTACACGCGTGCACTGTACATAGGTCATTACCTATGTACAGCGTCACAATGGTAACTCCGAACATGGCCATGTAACTTGTCTAAGATCATGGAATTGTCACCCCAATGCCATTCTGGCATTGGGGGGACAATTCCATGATCCCCCGGGTCACTAGCACAGAACCCGGGTACTGCCAAACTGCCTTTCCGGGGTCTCCACTGCAGCTGCTGCTGCTGCCAACCCCTCAGACAGTTTCTGCCCTCCTGGGGTCCAGGCAGCCCTGGCCCAGGAAGGCAGAACAAAGGATTTCCTCTGAGAGAGGGTGTAACACCCTCTCCCTTTGGAAATAGGTGTGAAGGCTGGGGAGGAGTAGCCTCCCCCAGCCTCTGGAAATGCTTTGATGGGCACAGATGGTGCCCATCTCTGCATAAGCCAGTCTACACCGGTTTAGGGATCCACCAGCCCTGCTCTGGCGCGAAACTGGACAAAGGAAAGGGGAGTGACCACTCTCCTCACCTGCACCTCCCAGGGGAGGTGCCCAGAGCTCCTCCAGTGTGTCACAGACCTCTGCCATCTTGGAAACAGAGGTGCCTGTGGCACACTGGACTGCTCTGAGTGGCCAGTGCCAGCAGGTGACGTCAGAGGCTCCTTCTGATAGGCTCTTACCTCTCTTGGTAGCCAAACCTCCTTTTCTGGCTATTTAGGTCTCTGCTTTGGGGAATTCTTCAGATAACGAATGCAAGAGCTCACCAGAGTTCCTCTTCATCTCCCTCTTCACCTTCTGCCAAAGGATCAACCACTGACTGCTCAGGACGCCTGCAAAACTGTAACAAAGTAGCAAGACGACCACTAGCAACCTTGTATCGCTTCATCCTGCCGGCTTTCTCGACTGTTTCCAGGTGGTGCATGCTCTGGGGGTAGCCTGCCTCCTCTCTGCACCAGGATCTCTGAAGAAATCTCCCGTGGGTCGACAGAATCTTCCCCCTGCAACCGCAGGCAACAATTGACTGCATCACTGGTCCTCTGGGTCCCTTCTCAGCATGACGAGCGTGGTCCCTGGAACTCAGCAACTCTGTCCAAGTGACTCCCACAGTCCAGTGCCTCTTCAGTCCAAGTTTGGTGGAGGTAAATCCTTGCCTCCCCACGCTAGACTGCATTGCTGGGTACTGCATGATTTGCAGCTGCTCCGGCTCCTGTGCACTCTTCCAGGACTTCCTTTGTGCACAGCCAAGCCTGGGTCCCCGACACTCTAACCTGCAGTGCACAACCTTCTGAGTTGTCCTCCGGCGTCGTGGGACTCCCTTTTGTGACTTCGGGTGGACTCCAGTTCACTTTTCTTCTAAGTGCCTGTTCAGGTACTTCTGCGGGTGCTGCCTGCTTTTGTGAGGGCTCCCTGACTTGCTGGGCATCCCCTCTGTCTCCTCCTCCAAGTGGTGACATCCTGATCCCTCCTGGGCCACAGCAGCACCCAAAAACCTCTACTATGACCCTTGCAGCTAGCAAGGCTTGTTTGCAGTCTTTCTGTGTGGGAACACCTCTGCAAGCTTTATCACGACGTGGGACATCCATCCTCCAAAGGGGAAGTTCCTAGTTCTCTTCTTTCTTTCAGAACTCCAAGCTTCTTCCAACAGGTGGCAGCTTCCTTGCACCCTCAGCTGGCATTTCTGGGCTCCTGCCCATTCTCGACACTGTCGCGACTATTGGAGTTGGTGGTCCCGAAATCCACTGTTGTTGCATTGCTGGTGTTTGTTCTTCCTCCAGAATCCCCCTATCACAACTTCTGTGCTCTCTAGGGGTAGTAGGTGCACTTTACACCTACCTTTCAGGGTCTTGGGGTGGGCTATTTTTCTAACCCTCACTGTTTTCTTACAGTCCCAGCGACCCTCTACAAGCTCACATAGGTTTGGGGTCCATTTGTGGTTCGCATTCCACTTTTGGAGTATATGGTTTGTGTTGCCCCTATACCTATGTGCTCCTATTGCAATCTATTGTAACTTTACACTGCTTGCATTACTTTTCTTGCTATTTCCTGCATAATTTTGGGTTTGTGTACATATATCTTGTGTATATATAGTATTCTCATACTGAGGGTACTCACTGAGATACTTTTGGCATATTGTCATAAAAATAAAGTACCTTTATTTTTAGTACTTCTGTGTATTGCGTTTTCTTATGATATTGTGCATATGACACCAGTGGTATAGTAGGAGCTTTACATGTCTCATAGTTCAGCCTAAGCTGCTTTGCCATAGCTACCTTCTATCAGCCTATGCTGCTAGAAACACCTCTTCTACACTAATAAGGGATAACTGGACCTGGCACAAGGTGTAAGTACCTCTGGTACCCACTACAAGCCAGGCCAGCCTCCTAAGTTGGTTGTGCAGCGGTGGAATAAGTACTTGTAACTACTTACCACTTTGTCATTGTGTACTTTTCATAAGAGAATAATATACAAAGCAAGTTCATTGTATGTACACCTAACCAAAAAGGTTTGCTTTTCTCCTCTTAAACTTTTTTACTAAGTTCTGAAAAGTACTCTAAAACTTCTAAAAGTTTCTAAAAGTTTGAAAAAGTTTTTTTCTCTCTTCTTTAAAAAGTTCTGAAACTTTTTCTCTCTTCTCACTGTCTCTAAACCTTCTCCTATCATGTCTGATGTACAGTCTGCTCTTAAAATGGTCAATACTACCTATGACAATTTGAATTAAAAGAGCCTAAGGAGTCTCTGCTTAGATAGAGGTTAAGTGATAGGAAAGAACCCCACAAAAGTTTCTACATAACATGCTTATTGTGAATGATGAGTCCCAAGCAGGCACTTCAAATGAGAAGTTAATAGATGGCTCCATTCTGACTCAGGGGATCTCATTGAGGGAGGTGGGGAGGGTTCTGTTCCAAATCTGCCCCTTAGCAGACCACCTAGTAATGCTGGTAGTAATAGAAGCTCCCATCATAGTAGGGGTGTTTTTATTCCTGGAGGCCAGGTTATTAGAGTCCAGTCAGTTAGGGACAGATCTCCCTCTGTTGTTTCCAATGTATCTTCTGTGTCCAAGCATTCCCAACCCACCCACCCTGAAGACAACATGTTAGAAAGGGAACTCAAAAAGTTAAGAGTGGAAGAGACCAGACTGAAGCTCAAACAGCAACAGCTGGCTCTAGATAGGGAATCCATAGACCTGGAGAAGGAGAGACAGAGATTGGGGTTAGGACCCTATGGTGGCAGCAATAGCAGTATTCCTGATAGTAATCCTGTTAGAGAGCATGATTCCAGGAATCTGCACAAGATAGTCCCCCCTTACAAGGAGGGGGATGACATCAACAAGTGGTTTACTGCACTGGAGAGGGCCTGTATGGTACAGGGGGTCCCTCAAAGGCAGTGGGCTGCTATATTGTGGGTATCTTTCACTGGAAAGGGTAGGGATAAGCTCCTTACTGTTAGAGAAAGTGATGCTAACAATTTTGCAGTTTTGAAGGATGCACTCTTGGATGGATTTGGCTTAACCAATGAACAATACAGGATTAAGTTCAGAGACACCAGAAAAGAGTCCTCACAAGACTGGATAGACTTTGTTGACTGTTCAGTGAAGGCCTTGGAGGGGTGGTTACATGGCAGTAAAGTTTCTGACTATGAAAGCCTGTATAATCTTAGTCTGAGAGAACATATTCTGAATAACTGTGTGTCTGAATTGTTACACCAATATCTAGTGGACTCAGATCTGACCTCTCCCCAAGAATTGGGAAAGAAGGCAGACAAATGGGTCAGAACAAGAGTGAACAGAAAAGTTCATACAGGGGGTGACAAGGATGGCAAGAAGAAATATGGTGAGAAATCTCAGGATAAGCATGGGGATAAGGGTAGAACCAAAGATCCTTCTTCAAATCCTAAACACTCTTCAGGGGGTGGGGATAAATCAAATTCTTCCTCTTCTTCACAGCATACACACATTAAAATGCCTTGGTGCTATGTGTGTAAAAATAAAGGCCATTGGCAAGGGGATAAGTCCTGTCCAGGTAAACCCCCTGAGCCAACCACCACTAATACATCCAACTCTAGTGCCCCTAGCAGTAGTTGTAATAGTGGTGGGACTGCTGGCAACAGTCAAAGTAAGGGTGTAGTTGGGTTCACTTATGGGCCCATCAAAGAAACTGGGGTAGTCAGTCCCAAGACAGTTTCTGTCACACCTAGTGGCATTGGCCTTGCCACACTGGCTGCTTGTCCCCTTACAATGGATAGGTACAGGCAGACAGTTTCAATAAATGGTGTTGAGGCCCAGGCCTACAGGGACACAGGTGCCAGTATCACTCTGGTGACTGAAAACCTAGTGCCCCTGAACAACAAATCATTGGACAACAGTACAAGATTATTGATGTCCATAACTCCACTAAGTTTCTTCCCTTAGTAATAGTTCAGCTTAGTTGGGGTGGAGTTACTGGCCCTAAGCAGGTGGTAGTATCACCTAGCTTACCTGTAGACTGTCTCTTAGGTAATGACCTAGAGACCTCAGGTTGGGCTGAGGTAGAGTTTTATACTCATGCAGCCATGCTGTGTATCCCTGAGGAATTGCTTCCTCTCATTTCAGCTGAAATGAAAAAGCAAAGGAGAGAAAAAGGCCTGAAAACTCAGGATCCTTCTCCAACAACAGGTAAAAAGGGTATCACTGTATCCCCTAACCACCCTGCCATTCAGGATACCATTCCTGTGGTGGGAGAAACCTCTCCTGGGGTGGCACCTGTACCAAGGGAATCATCAGCTGGCACAGCTGTACTTCCTGAGGTGAAAGTACCTCTCTGTGGGATAACTAATATTGGTGAGAAAAAGGGCACCATTTTAGTTAACATGGAGCATCCCTCCAACCCTCCCAGAGACACTTTAGTGCATTAACCCTGTACTGCCTCACAACACTTAGGACAGCAGCCCTGCCCTAGTGTGGAGCTCATAGGACAGCATCCCTGCCCTGCTCCAACTAAAGAGAAACAGCATCCCTGTTCTCTCTTACAGCTATATGGACAAAGTTTTTGCCCAGCTATGGCTTTACTGAGACAGCAACCCTGTCTGGCATTCCCATCACTAGAAATAGGTCCAGTGGAAAATTCCCACTGTTCTAAACTAAAACTTACTGATAAGAACTCTGAAAATAAATCTTCACATTGTTGGTTAGCTAAAAAACTTCAAACAGGGTGGTTTACATCCCCACAGGGAAGTAACCATATGGTGGATGATAAAGGGAGTAGCCAGTCTATTGCAGAGCTACTCTCCACTTATCACCACTTAGATAATAAAGACTCAACTGGCCAAGGTTAGCCTTATTGTCCTTCGTTGGGGGGGGGGTTGTGTGAGAAAGTGGCCTCTTTCTAGCCTTGTTACCCCCACTTTTGGCCTGCTTGTGAGTATATGTTAGGGTGTTTTCACTGTCTCACTGGGATCCTGCTAGCCAGGGCCCAGTGCTCATAGTGAAAACCCTATGTTGTCAGTATGGTTGTTATGTGTCACTGGGACCCTGCTAGCCAGGACCCTAGTGCTCATAAGTTTGTGGCCTATATGTATGTGTTCCCTGTGTGATGCCTAACCGTCTCACTGGGGCTCTGCTAACCAGAACCCAGTGGTTATGCTCTCTCTGCTTTCCAAATTTGTCACTAACAGGCTAGTGACTAAATTTACCAACTCACATTGGCATACTGGTACACCCATATAATTCCCTAGTATATGATAATGAGGTACCCAGGGTATTGGGGTTCCAGGAGATCCCAATGGGCTGCAGCATTTCTTTAGCCACCCATAGGGAGCTCAGACAATTCTTACACAGGTCTGCCAGTGCAGCCTGAGTGAAATAACGTCCACGTTATTTCACAGCCATTTACCACTGCACTTAAGTAACTTATAAGTCACCTATATGTCTAACCTTCACCTGGTGAAGGTTGGGTGCAAAGTTACTTAGTGTGTGGGCACCCTGGCACTAGCCAAGGTGCCCCACATCGTTCAGGGCCAATTCCCCGGACTTTGTGAGTGCGGGAACACCATTACACGCGTCCGCTGTAGATAGGTCACTACCTATGTACAGCGTCACAATGGTAACTCCGAACATGGCCATGTAACATGTCAAGGATCATGGAATTGTCACCCCAATGCCATTCTGACATTGGGGGGACAATTCCATGATCCCCCGGGTCTCTAGCACAGAACCCGGGTACTGCCAAACTGCCTTTCCGGGGTCTCCACTGCAGCTGCTGCTGCTGCCAACCCCTCAGGCAGGTTTCTGCCCTCCTGGGGTCCAGGCAGCCCTGGCCCAGGAAGGCAGAACAAAGGATTTCCTCTGAGAGAGGGTGTAACACCCTCTCTCTTTGGAAATAGGTGTGAAGGCTGGGGAGGAGTAGCCTCCCCCAGCCTCTGGAAATGCTTTGATGGGCACAGATGGTGCCTATCTCTGCATAAGCCAGTCTACACCAGTTTAGGGATCCCTCAGCCCTGCTCTGGTGTGAAACTGGACAAGGGAAAGGGTAGTGACCACTCCCCTGACCTGCACCTCCCAGGGGAGGTGCCCAGAGCTCCTCCAGTGTGTCACAGACCTCTGCCATCTTGGAAACAGAGGTGTCTGTGGCACACTGGACTGCTCTGAGTGGCCAGTGCCAGCAGGTGACGTCAGAGGCTCCTTCTGATAGGCTCTTACCTCTCTTGGTAGCCAATCCTCCTTCCTAGGTAGCCAACCCTCCTTTTCTGGCTATTTAGGGTCTCTGCTTTTGGGAATTCTTCAGATAACGAATGCAAGAGCTCACCAGAGTTCCTCTGCATCTCCCTCTTCACCTTCTGCCAAAGGATCGACCGCTGACTGCTCAGGATGCCTGCAAAACCACAACAAGTAGCAAGACGACTACTAGCAACCTTGTATCGATTCATCCTGCCGGCTTTCTCGACTGTTTCCAGGTGGTGCATGCTCTGGGGGTAGCCTGCCTCCTCTCTGCACCAGGAGCTCAGAAGAAATCTCCCGTGGGTCAACGGAATCTTCCCCCTGCAACCGCAGGCAACAAAAGACTGCATCACCGGTCCTCTGGGTCCACTCTCAGCATTACCAGCGTGGTCCCTGGAACTCAGCAACTCTGTCCAAGTGACTCCCACAGTCCAGTGCCTCTTCAGTCCAAGTTTGGTGGAGGTAAGTCCTTGCCTCCCCATGCTAGACTGCATTGCTGGGTACTGCGTGATTTGCAGCTGCTCCGGCTCCTGTGCACTCTTCCAGGATTTCCTTCATGCACAGCCAAGCCTGCATCCCTGACACTCTAACCTGCAGTGCACAACCTTCTGAGTTGTCCTCCGGTGTCGTGGGACTCCCGTTTTGTGACTTCAGGTGGACTCCAGTTCACTTTTCTTCTAAGTGCCTGTTCAGGTACTTCTGCGGGTGCTGCCTGCTTTTATGAGGGCTCCCTGACTTGCTGGACATCCCCTCTGTCTCCTCCTCCAAGTGGCAACATCCTGGTTCCTCCTGGGCCACAGCAGCACCGAAAAACCTCTACCACAACCCTTGCAGCTAGCAAGGCTTGTTTGCGGTCTTTCTGCAAGCTTCATCGTAACGTGGGACATCCATCCTCCAAAGGGGAAGTTCCTAGTCCTCTTCTTTCTTGCAGAACTCCAAGCTTCTTCTAACAGGTGGCAGCTTCCTTGCACCCTCAGCTGGCATTTCCTGGGCTCCTGCCCACTCTCGACACTGTTGCGACTATTGGAGTTGGTCCCCTTGTTTTACAGGTACTCAGGTCCGGAAATCCACTGTTGTTGCATTGCTGGTATTTGTTCTTCCTGCAGAATCCCCCTATCACGACTTCTGTGCTCTCTAGGGGTAGTAGGTGCACTTTACACCTACCTTTCAGGGTCTTGGGGTGGGCTATTTTTCTAACCCTCACTGTTTTCTTACAGTCCCAGCGACCCTCTACAAGCTCACATAGGTTTGGGGTCCATTCGTGGTTCGCATTCCACTTTTGGAGTATATGGTTTGCGTTGCCCCTATACCTATGTGCTCCTATTGCAATCTATTGTAACTTTACACTGCTTGCATTACTTTTCTTGCTATTACCTGCATAAATTTGGGTTTGTGTAAATATATCTTGTGTATATATCTTCTCCTCATACCGAGGGTACTCACTGAGATACTTTTGGCATATTGTCATAAAAATAAAGTAGCTTTATTTTTAGTACTTCTGTGTATTGTGTTTTCTTATGATATTGTGCATATGACACCAGTGGTATAGTAGGAGCTTTACATGTCTCCTAGTTCAGCCTAAGCTGCTTTGCCATAGCTACGTTCTATCAGCCTAAGCTCCTAGAAACACCTCTTCTACACTAATAAGGGATAACTGGACCTGGCACAAGGTGTAAGTACCTCTGGTACCCACTACAAGCCAGGCCAGCCTCCTACATCTCCACCCTTTCAATGAGCACCAAGAAGTCGTTCCAGCCCGTTCAGGTCAATTTGTCAACCACAGTGACCTATTGTGTAGCTTTTTTGAGGAATTTCACATCTTATTCATGCCTATTCAAATGCTAATTAGTGTCTGGAAGAATATGGAAAGCAAATGCAAATTAGCTTCCAGGAACATCATGCAGAGAAAAGGTAACAGCCATTCCCATGCATTTTCCTGTGATGTGATGTAATGACCCAGCAATTGTGGATGGCAAATGTATCCCTTGTCTATCCTGACTGGAAAGAGTGATATGGATTATGCTATACCTTTGCCGTCCAAAGATCATGTGGAAGACTCTGCTTGTTGTGTTTCTTTGGAAATACTGTGCTTGGGGCATTCAACAAATGTACACACCCACAACTAGACCTGATCAGCGCACTCCAGTTCACCACCTTTGGTTGCATCACTCTTGGTTCATACTGAGGGACTAGTAAGTACTCAGGACTTTGACCCTCTTCATCCAAACAGGTGGATCAAGGGGTAAAAAACTGCTATAATAACATAATATAAAACATTCCCTTTCCCCTGCCTATAGGATGTGGTCCTACACTTTCTGCAACAATTTGTCATGAATGTTGCCTCCCAAATTCTGAAAGACCTCATTGAGTGATCTAATAAAAACAACAGGGTCCCAGTCAACCAGACAGGTTTCAGAAGAGGGTTTGGTACAACTACGAACATCTTAGCAATTTCCTTAATAGCAGATAAATGCAAGCGAAAGCAAAACAAAGTTGCACCTTTACTTTATAGATTTCAAATCAGCAGTCGATCGGCTAGACTGCGGGATCTTGTGGGGAAATTAAATGAGTTGGACATCCCAGATAAGATACTATGAGCTATTGAACAACTGTAATCGCAAACCTGGATTCAAGTCAAGTTGCGATGTGGTACAATGCTTTCGAGGAAGATTGCTACATTAAAAGGCCTGAAGCAGGGGTGCGTGTTGGTGTCACATCTTTTCAACCTGTTCATGGTAGACCTGTGACCAAAGTTAGATAAAGTACATTTCATCCACCATGCTTGGGCCCTCTAAAAAGGTCACGCCTATCCTATGCAGATGATGTTGTATTGCTCAGTTTAACAAAAGTTGGATTGCAAACGTCAGTTATTGAACTGAAAAACAATTTCAGTGCTAAAAAAACTTGAAATCAATACAACAAAAACTAAAACAATGTCATTAATAACTGACATTGGCCCCCAGTTAAAATCCAATTGGACGAGGTGATGCTGGAGGAGGTTAAAAACTATAAATACCTGGGAGTATATATTGACAATAGAGCAACAATTCTTTGAGCAGAAACGGTACATGACAAAGAAAATACATGCCCTGATCTTTGCATTTGGCACACTTGCCAAGAAATTGGATGTCCCCTCTTTTAAACCATTTTTGCCTGTGATAGTGGCCAAATTGTGGCATATGCAAGTGTTCCCATGCATGGAAAAGACACTTCCATTCTGGACAGACTGCAGGTCATGACTTTTAAGTGGGTGTTTGGTCTTCCTCAAGATGCTTCATCCGCGCAAGTCCGACTGGAATTTGGGCTTACACATCATGTACTTGGGAGAATGTACTCCACTGTAAAGTACGGGTATTAAATTAGGTTAAATCAAGGAAGTGTATTATTAAATAGCTCAATGTGGATAGCTGTGGAAAAAGATATTCAATATAGCTATCATAAATATCTTTATCTACTGTAGGTATAATATAGGTGTATTAAAATTGACAAATTTATCTGAGCTCTGGAATAAGAATATGCCTTTTCGACCTTCAAGCAAGTGGTAAATGAAGCCACAAAAATGCATTCATATTTTGATGACATAAATAGACTCGACTCTTGCTCGCACAACTGGATGGTACTTAAATTATATGACAGGTTGAAACCGGCCCCATAGTTAGGGCTTGCAATCTCGGTGCACATACAGAGAAGGTTGATGGCGATTCGATTTGGCCAATTACCATCGCTAGTTGGCCTGCCGTCTTGAAATATAATGGCCCAACATCATGTAGGCTTTGTGGAGCTGAGAAAAAAACTTTATTCATTTGATTTGTATGTGCCTCTCTTTACATAAGGCATGTGTTACTCTACTAAAAAAGAGCTTTAATGCAAATGTTGTTCATACATGAAGGGCAGCCATAATAGAAAGTCTTAATACTGCTGACCCCCAACTGAATTGCGAGCTGATGAAATATTTATCATTACACAAAAAGCCACTCCAATTTAATTCTGAAAGAACCATAATAAACCTTTGTGAGTGTGGACAACCGCCAGATGTTGCACGGTGAAACGAACATTGAACTGCAAAGACAGGCTGCTAGCCAAGGACACAACAGGGTAATCTTGGCTATCATGTTAATCGCTGGGGTCAATATTAGTTAGAACTCCCATATAATTATTTACGCTTGCTAATCAGATGGTGGTATGATGTTAGCACTATTTCACTTTATCAACTGGACTTTATTGCCTATTAATTCATTTGAAGTGTTGCACTTTATCAAGCCAATCATTATTGATCTACTATTTATTCAACCTGTTGATTAGGAAGGTTCAAAGTAATCTTGATTATAAGCAATAGGCTCTATTCTGTCTGAAAACGCACAATTAGTGTTGCTTTATATTAAGTGACTAGGCATCACAGTGGTATGACACTTACCATTTATTTTTTTATTTGATATATTAATTATCTGTACGTTTTAAAAGTACCATTGTCATGGTTTTAATTAACCACAAAATAAAGAATTTAGATTTGAGCATTGATATGTGTAGAGGAATACCCAGTAACCTGAAAGAGGCAGCTGGGTTACTAGGAAAGGAACACAGCCATACTCATTAAAGGAACAGATGCGAGCCAAAGGGTAATTTGCTGCTTGGCAGACTTTGGGTTGTTAATAGGGTAATAAAGTCTCAGCCTTGAAAGAAGCAATGTCTGCAGCCTTACATGGTTTCAAGAGCAGGTTCCACAACTTCCCATACTAGTGTAATAGATGACAAGCAGAATTCTGAAAGTGATAATGGTAATCCTCTTATCTTGTCCCTAAGGACCCTTAGTAGTCTATCTTGATGCTTTTGGATATTAGGGTAACTCAAGTTTCTCTGAAGGCACTCTCTCCTGAGGATCTTCTCAATGTATTTGAACGTACATAAAAAACATTATTCTTGGTAAATGAGATTCTCAGCAATAGTCACAATGGTGCTTTTCTATGTTGTTATTGCAATTGATGAAATTTAGAGGACATTTTATTTTTTAAATTACAATGTTGTGTGAGACAATTACGTTTAAAATCCTGGATATCAGAAGACGGTCCCTCTCTTCTTCATTTAATTTGTTTTTATTTATTTCGTTCTTTCCCTTTTCAGTGTTTTTTTAACATTTGAATGTTTTGGCCTTTGCATCCAAAAGCAGGAACATTAAATCAGTGTGTGCTTAAAAGTGAAAATCAGGATAAATTGAAAATGAGATATAATAGTGCTGGAGTCAGGATGAAGGCAATCTTGATATGTGTATGTGAAAAGGGGAGGGAGGTAAAAATAGGAGGAAACCAGCAAAAAGTGAAAGTAAAAATTGGTGCAGAAGATCAGCAATTGTGTTTGTTTGATAACCAGTCAGGTTACCTGACCCTTGGCCCTTTACTGAATCATTTACTGAGTCTTTGAAGAGGGCCTCAAGCTTGTTTTTATTCCTAGCTGGACATACAAGGACTTGATAAAGAGGTGAGGTTTATTATGCATGAGGTTGTAAGAGAATGTAAGCTAGTCAAAATTTCTCTGGGCCAAACCCCACCTCAACCTTAGTCATCCAAAGCCATCTTCTTGGTCGTAAGATGTTGCTGGACAGGCTGCTCCTTCTTTTCAACAGTTGTAACTCTCTTCTAAAGTAACCTAGGTGAATTACTTTGGGACTTAGATGACCTGTTACACTTATTCTTTATTGGGTTCCAGTTGAAACACTGCCATTCTAAGGCACTTATCCCATAAATCTTTTCTTTCATTCTGTGATTTCTTGGCTTGGGATCTAACCACTGTGCAGTAACATTGCTTAGAAGGTATATTGTGATTTCCAAATAGTTTTGAATAGATGATTTCTTTAAATTTTTTAGAAAAATTGATTTGTCTGGACTCTAGGGTAGTTGAAGAAGTAGAACGCATGGTCTATACTCTTTAAATATAATCTCTTCTTGTGGTAAATTATGTTGATGTTATTGAACCAGGCCAAAATAGAAATATGTCTTTTCATTAGGCTTTGCTCTCCTCTAAATAAGGCTATGCGATGAGAAAATTATTCTGTACTCAATATATGTTAGATTGTTCCTCAAGGTACATATATTTGGAGTTATATATAGTAAAACTTTACTTACCCATAGAAACTTACCTTCACAATAATTTTGTCCTAGTTATTGTTGACACAATAGTTTGTCCAAAAATATTTTTATTTTTTATATTTTGTCTAAATACCTCATCCCCATCAAGACCTGCGTCCATCAATTCTCCTCTTTCAAAAGGCACGGAAGATCCATCTCTAAAGCAACATTTTGTCCATGCATTACTTTCCAAGAATGAAGGACAGCCTCAATATAGACCCTTCCCATAAATCTTTACCATTGCCATAGCCTTCTGAAATTCTCCTCATTCGTTGTTCCACTTTTTATATGTTAGTTACTAAACTCTTTTTTTCCCCACTGCTGTACAGTATTTCTTTGCCTTATAACTAAGTTTGTACTTGATCAAAACTCTTTCATAAATATATACACAGCCATAGGATGAGTTTGCTTTATTTAAGGGACTGGATCTTTAATCAAGTGATCCATATAATTCATAATGGACCATTGGAGGGGATGACTTCAGAAGTAGGACAGTTTTGGTAGATGCAGCTCTGAGTTGTGTTTTCCACATAGAAACATAGCAAATTTGGGGCCTCATTTACAAGAACTGATGCAGTGCAGCATTACACCAGCGATGCGTCAAAAGTACTTGCACTGAGGCAAGAAAGCTTACAATGCCATGGATGCATCGTATTTACAATATGGTGCACCATGGTGTGGGGTCCCAGGATGCGTGGCAAATACTGTTGCATCCAATTGAAGGATGACGCAACGCATCCACTCAAAAAGTGAAGCATTGCTGAAGTTGGTTTCACAACTGACGCAACTTCAGGAATGCGTCAGTTTATATTGATGCAGGGAACCTAATGTGTGAGGACTGATGTAAAAAATGGTAAAATAGTGAAATATCACCTTTTCTACTTTTGCATTGGTCCTGGATGTAAGAGGTAATGTATGCTTTGTGTCTATGTGTCACATTACAGTTGGCATAGTCTAATTATGTGTATGGAGAGACCTAAGTATGTGTGACATTCTGAGTGACAGTGTAATGTAAGTGAATACAAGTATATGTTGAAATGTAAAGTGTGAATACATTTATCACTTACCTTATTGGTGTACTTACCTGTTGTCCTTCAGAGTAATCAGGTCTGGACTTGGGAATCCCTTCCTCCATGGAGAAGTGACAATCCTGGCCTGTGCCTTACAAAAAGTACACACTGTCACATGGCCTTGCTGCAGTGGATGATTGAATCACAGGTGCCATGGCCCAAGGTTGGTATGACACGATTTTCACATGTGTAGACCTACTACAACTAGTGGAGATCTGAAAAACAGACATCTTACAGGGGGTAAAGTGACTTCAAATGGTCACATTCTTGTTTTAAAGCCACTGTATCAGTCCTATGACCTGGGTTTTGGAGGCATAGGAATTCTGACACATTGCAGGCTATGCGTAATGAAGCATCACGCAGTGAAATCTTAAAGGTATCACAGGGTCACTTGTAAGTGAATTTTGTCTGATGGAACACTCCCTCTGCGTATATTAAAATCTCTGTGATGCAGCCAGATCACTTCAGGGTTTTTTTATGCAGGGCCTGAAAAAGTGGTGCTTTTGGCCCAATTCCTTGTAAATAAACCCCTTGGTTGCCATTTTGCAGAGTGAAAAATAAGTAAATATGGCCTTGGGTGTCTGTTTGCATGCAAGATAATGTATGCATGTTCTGTTGCTTGATATGGACCGATGACTGCTGGGCAAGTAACAAAACATTCTTTCCTTTCTGTTATTTACTTACCTAAGGATGTGCTCTTATGTCCAGAAACAGAGTGAGAGCAAGGGGAAGCGTGGAAGAGAAATGTTTAGAATCAGAAAGAGAGTGGTGGAAACGGATTGAGAGGGATAGATATAGAGTTTAACAGAAAAATAAACTGAAAGAAGGAGAGAAGAGACGTGAAAGGGTTTTTTTTCTGTGTTTGGTGCTAATGAAGTGTATATGTGTGAAAGCACACCGTCAGTGCACTGCTGCAAAATGCCCCAACACAACACCGTGCACAGCAGTTCTGTCCATTTTACATACACTTACTTTCTTGCTTTCTCCTTCCTTTTTTTGTGCTTTTATTGGTGAAAACGCTGTTTAACATACCTGCCAGCGCTGAATGTGTTATTTTGCTCCTCATTTCAAACCCAGCTTAAAAGAAGCACAGCATGACGGATAGATGTTCAATGGGATAGTGCGTCAGAGGAATTCCACACACGCAGCCATACAACCGATTGCTTTCATTATTTTGCATGAGTTAAGCTCGCCCTCATGGGCTTGCAGCTGCATCACCGAGTTCTATAAAATATACATTGTTCCAGCAGTGTACAACGTGTAAATAAACAAAGAAAGAATGCCTCCGGGGATTTTATTGCTTACGACAAACACCTAAAGTCATGACACAGAAAGAAGCTACCTGTGGATGTCCACGGTAGCACAACAGCTATTTCTGTCCTGCTTACACAGCCTCACAATCAGAGAATCTCAGCACACAAATGCTGCAGATAGTGCGAGGTCAGTACGTAATACCTTGTATTGTTGTGGGTGTACGTGGTGGCCAAGGAAGATGAAACATTAGGCAGACAGGAGCCTGGAGAGCAACACGCCTCATGTCTAAAGCCCAGAAACAAACACAGTCGGCACCGCAGGCCACTCAACTCAGTCAGTCTGTGTAGGAAAGTACCATCTTGCCTGGCATGTTACCCCCATTTTTCACTGTATATATGTTGTTTTAGTTGTATGTGTCACTGGGACCCTGGTAACCCAGGGCCCCAGTGCTCATAAGTGTGCCTGAATGTGTTACCTGTGTAGTGACTAACTGTCTCACTGAGGCTCTGCTAATCAGAACCTCAGTGGTTATGCTCTCTCATTTCTTTCCAAATTGTCACTGACAGGCTAGTGACCATTTTTACCAATTTACATTGGCTTACTGGAACACCCTTATAATTCCCTAGTATATGGTACTGAGGTACCCAGGGTATTGGGGTTCCAGGAGATCCCTATGGGCTGCAGCATTTCTTTTGCCACCCATAGGGAGCTCTGACAATTCTTACACAGGCCTGCCACTGCAGCCTGAGTGAAATAACGTCCACGTTATTTCACAGCCATTTTACACTGCACTTAAGTAACTTATAAGTCACCTATATGTCTAACCTTTACCTGGTAAAGGTTAGGTGCAAAGTTACTTAGTGTGAGGGCACCCTGGCACTAGCCAAGGTGCCCCCACATTGTTCAGAGCCAATTCCCTGAACTTTGTGAGTGCGGGGACACCATTACACGCGTGCACTACATATAGGTCACTACCTATATGTAGCTTCACAATGGTAACTCCGAATATGGCCATGTAACATGTCTATGATCATGGAATTGCCCCCTCTATGCCATCCTGGCATAGTTGGCACAATCCCATGATCCCAGTGGTCTGTAGCACAGACCCTGGTACTGCCAAACTGCCCTTCCTGGGGTTTCACTGCAGCTGCTGCTGCTGCCAACCCCTCAGACAGGCAGCTGCCCTCCTGGGGTCCAGCCAGGCCTGGCCCAGGATGGCAGAACAAAGAACTTCCTCTGAGAGAGGGTGTGACACCCTCTCCCTTTGGAAAATGGTGTGAAGGCAGGGGAGGAGTAGCCTCCCCCAGCCTCTGGAAATGCTTTGTTGGGCACAGAGGTGCCCAATTCTGCATAAGCCAGTCTACCCCTCAGCCCCCTCAGACCCCTCAGCCCCTGCTCTGGCGCGAAACTGGACAAAGGAAAGGGGAGTGACCACTCCCCTGACCTGCACCTCCCCTGGGAGGTGTCCAGAGCTCCTCCAGTGTGCTCCAGACCTCTGCCATCTTGGAAACAGAGGTGCTGCTGGCACACTGGACTGCTCTGAGTGGCCAGTGCCACCAGGTGACATCAGAGACTCCTGCTGATAGGCTCTTTCAGGTGTTAGTAGCCTATCCTCTCTCCTAGGTAGCCAACCCCTCTCTTCTGGCTATTTAGGGTCTCTGTCTCTGGGGAAACTTCAGATAACGAATGCAAGAGCTCATCCGAGTTCCTCTGCATCTCTCTCTTCACCTTCTGATAAGGAAACGACTGCTGACCGCGCTGGAAGCCTGCAAACCTGCAACATAGTAGCAAAGACGACTACTGCAACTCTGTAACGCTGATCCTGTCGCCTTCTCGACTGTTTTCCTGCTTGTGCATGCTGTGGGTGTAGCCTGCCTCCTCTCTGCACCAGAAGCTCCGAAGAAATCTCCCGTGGGTCGACGGAATCTTCCCCCTGCAACCGCAGGCACCAAAAAGCTGCATTACCGGTCCCTTGGGTCTCCTCTCAGCACAACGAGCGAGGTCCCTCGAATCCAGCAACTCTGTCCAAGTGACCCCCACAGTCCAGTGACTCTTCAGCCCAAGTTTGGTGGAGGTAAGTCCTTGCCTCACCTCGCTGGGCTGCATTGCTGGGAACTGCGACTTTGCAGCTACTCCGGCCCCTGTGCACTTCCGGCAGAAATCCTTTGTGCACAGCCAAGCCTGGGTCCACGGCACTCTAACCTGCATTGCACGACTTTCTAAGTTGGTCTCCGGCGACGTGGGACTCCTTTGTGCAACTTCGGTGAGCACCGTTTCACGCATCCTCGTAGTGCCTGTTTCTGGCACTTCTCTGGGTGCTACCTGCTTCAGTGAGGGCTCTTTGTCTTGCTCGACGTCCCCTCTCTCTTCAGGTCCAATTTGAGACCTCCTGGTCCCTCCTGGGCCCCAGCAGCGTCCAAAAACGCCAAACGCACGATTTGCGTCTAGCAAGGCTTGTTGGCGTCCTTCCGGCGGGAAAACACTTTTGCACGACTCTCCAAGGCGAGAGGGATCCGTCCACCACAGGGGAAGTCTCTAGCCCTTTTCGTTCCTGCAGAAACCTCAGCTTCTTCTGTCCAGTCGAAGCTTCTTTGCACCCGCAGCTGGCATTTCCTGGGCATCTGCCCATCTCCGACTTGCTTGTGACTTTTGGACTTGGTCCCCTTGTTCCACAGGTACCCTAGATTGGAAATCCACAGTTGTTGCATTGCTGGTTTGTGTCTTTCCTGCATTATTCCTCTAACACGACTACTTTGTCCTTAGGGGAACTTTAGTGCACTTTGCACTCACTTTTCAGGGTCTTGGGGAGGGTTATTTTTCTAACTCTCACTATTTTCTAATAGTCCCAGCGACCCTCTACAAGGTCACATAGGTTTGGGGTCCATTTGTGGTTCGCATTCCACTTTTGGAGTATATGGTTTGTGTTGCCCCTATCCCTATGTTTCCCCATGGCATCCTATTGTAACTATACATTGTTTGCACTGTTTTCTAAGACTATACTGCATATTTTTGCTATTGTGTATATATATCTTGTGTATATTTCCTATCCTCTCACTGAGGGTACACTCTAAGATACTTTGGCATATTGTCATAAAAATAAAGTACCTTTATTTTTAGTATAACTGTGTATTGTGTTTTCTTATGATATTGTGCATATGACACTAAGTGGTACTGTAGTAGCTTCACACGTCTCCTAGTTCAGCCTAAGCTGCTCTGCTAAGCTACCATTATCTATCAGCCTAAGCTGCTAGACACCCTATACACTAATAAGGGATAACTGGGCCTGGTGCAAGGTGCAAGTACCCCTTGGTACTCACTACAAGCCAGTCCAGCCTCCTACAGTCTGGCTCAATTTTGTGTATGGAGAGTCTGCCTGATAGTGAGGGCAGCTCTGGTTGTGTTGGCTATGAATCCTTGAACTCCCAGATCAAGCTGTGATCAAGTGTCCCAGATGTTGGTTCCTCTAAGATGGTTGTTAGTAGAACTCATTTCTTTGTTTCTGAACTCACTTTATGGGATGAGCCCTGTGATCTCCATAAGCAATACTATTTAGCTAAATTTGTATCGTTCTCACCATCACTGTAATGGCATTGTAGTGCATTCTCTATCTGGTCACCACTTGATGCAGTCTGGGAGTGCCATAAAATGTCTGATGTGCAGATATACTATTGACATGGCTATCACTGCATTTTACAACTTAAATTAGGGCAAATGATGGAACAGATCAGTATGTGCCGGAAAAAAAACGAGTTTTTGCAACAAATGCTGATTTAAGCATAACTTTGAATGCCATTGTGTAAAGCTAAAGACTTGCAAATTTATCTGAAGGGGACACAATATGGCAGGACGAGTGCAAATGCCCCTAGCTTAATCTACATTGCTGACAAACTTCACATACGTCCTTATGCCACTGTAGCCACTCCACTACATGCAATTCCAGTCTACGCCACACCACTCCACATCTTTTCACTGGATGAAACTCACCACTCCACTCTATGCTATTACATGGTATGCAACGTCACTGTACGCCACTCCAGCCTACTTTACTGCACTGTATGCCACTCCATTGGACATTACTCCACAATACACTTTTCCACTCTACACCATTCTACTGTATGCCAACCACTTCACTCTATTCCACTGTGTGCCACTCCACTCTACAATACTTCAATGTACGCTATTCCACTGTATTCTACTCCACTGTACACAGCTCCACTATATGCCACTCCAGTGTATGGCACTCAGCTCTGCGCCACTTCATTCAATACCATTTGCTTAGATTCCACTCCAATGTATGTCATTCCACTGTATGGTATTACACTCTACCCCAAGCCACTGTACGTCACTCAAGTCTATACCACCCTGTCATACATCACTCCACTGTCCGCTTCTCCACTATACACTATTAAACTCTATACCACTCCACTGTACAGCATTCAATTCTATGCCACTCCCCTCTACGCTATTACATTGTATGAGAATCTACTCTATGCCTCTTCACTGTACACCACTCCACTGTTGCCTGCTATGCTATACGCTACTCCAGTATATTTTATTCCACTCTACGTCATGCCTCTGTATACCACTCCACTCCATGCTATTACACTGTGTGCCACTCCACTGTATGCTACTCCACTTTACAACACTCCAGAGTATGGCCCTCCTCGCTACGCAACTTCATTCTACGCTACTCGATTAGACCACATTTCAGTGTATGACACTCCACTATATGCCATTACACTCTACCCCATGCCACTGTACGTCACTCCAGTCTACACCACTCCATTATACTTTACTTCACTGCACTCTACCCCACTAGACACTGCTACACTCCACTGTACAACACTCTGCTCTATGTCACTCTCCTCTACGCTATTTCACTGTACACAATTTCACTCTATGCCACTCTACTCTACTCTACTGTATTACACTGTATGCAACTTCTATCTACTCCTCTCCAGTGTACGCCACTTCCAGGTCTGCCACTCCGCTATATGCTACTTCAGTATATACTATTCCACTTTACACCATTCCACTGTATGCTACTCCACTGTACGCCACTCCACTCTATCCCCTCTCAGTTCTAATCTATTCCCCACTTCATTCTAATCTATTGGATGCCACTTCACTGTACGGTACTGCACTGTATGCTATTACACTCTACCCCATTCCAGTGTCCTCCACTCCAGTCTACACCACTTGAATGAACACAACTCCACTTCATGTTACTCTTTTATATGCTATTCCACCCTTTACCACTCTACGGTACACCACTCCACTCTACGCTATTCCACTGTATGCCATTTTACTATATATTCCACCACACTACATCACTCCACTGTACACCACTCCAATCTACGCCACTTCATTCGATAACAGTACATTGAACACCATTACACTCCAAACCACTCCAGTATATGCCATCACACTCTATCCCACTCCATTGTACACTAGTCCAGTCTATTCCACTCCACTGTATGTCACTCCACTACGTAATTCAGCTTTACACTATTCCACTCAGTACTATTCTACTCTGTGCCATTCCACTGTACTTCACTCCACACTATTCCACTTATGCCACTCCAGTTATTACACTGTACGCAACTTCAGTCTTTGTCTTGCTACTGTTTAGTATTCCACTCTACCCCACTCCACTGTATGCTATTGCACTCTGACCCACCCCACAAACAACACTCCAGTCTACACCACTTCACTATATGCCACTCCACTGTACGCTACTAGATTATATGCTTTTACACTTTATACCACTCCATTGTACGCCACTACACTATGGCCCTCATTACAACTTTGACGGGCGGCGGAGGCCGCCCGCCAAAGTTGCGCCGCAGGAATACCGCACCGCGGTCTGAAGACCGCGGCCGGCATTCTGAGTTTCCCGCTGGGCAGGCGGGCGGCCGCCTTAAGGCCGCCCGCCAGCCCAGCGGGAAACAACCTTCCCACGAGGACGCCGGCTCGGAATCGAGCCGGCGGAGTGGGAAGGTCCGACGGGTGCACCCGTCGCGTATTTCACTGTCTGCTATGCAGACAGTGAAATACAAGCGGGCCCTCTTACGGGGGCCCCTGCAGTGCCCATGCCATTGGCATGGGCACTGCAGGGGCCCCCAGGGGCCCCGCGACACCCCCTACCGCCATCCTGTTCCTGGCGGGCGAACCGCCAGGAACAGGATGGCGGTAGGGGGTGTCAGAATCCCCAAGGCGGCGCAGCATGCTGCGCCGCCTTGGAGGATTCTGACGGGCAGCGGAAAACCGGCGGGAGACCGCCGGTTTTCCTGCACTGACCGCGGCCAAAGCGCCGCGGTCAGAATGCCCTAAGGGGCACCGCCAGGCTGTCGGCGGTGCTCCCGCCAACCGCGAGCCTGGCGGTCACAGACCGCCAGGCTCGTAATGAGGGCCTATGTCCCCTATTACATTCTATGCCACTCCACTCTACGCCTCTCCAGTCTATGCTACTCCACTCTATGCTACTTCATTTTATGACACTCTACTGTATGCTACTCCACTCTGCACCACTCCAGTTTACTCTCCTCCACTCTATATAACCCCACTCTACAAAACTCTACTACACTCTGTGCCACTTCCCTAGACTCTTACTTCACTCTATCTTCATACAATCCACTCTCCACATTTGCACTCAACTCTATGCCTATCCACTCTATTGTACTACACTCTACTCCAGTCTACAACAGTTTCCACTGTACAACACAGCATTTCACTTTACTGTATAAGACATCACTCTAATTTGCAACAGTTTCCTTGACCATCCTGCTTCAATGTATGCCCCCCAGCTCTACACTAATATACTGCACTGTACTTCACTGTATGCCACTCCACCTTACGCCACTCCACTATAAGTTTATTCCACTCTATGCCACTACACTCTTCCACACTCCACTGTATGGCATTCCATTGTATGCTATACCACTGTATGCTACATCACTTTATGGTAATCCACTCTGCACCACTAGAGTGCAGGCTATTCCTCTCTATGCCGCTCCATTGTACAACACTCGTCTTCACTCTATATAGCCCCACTCTATAAAAGTCTACCACACTTCATGGCATTCTATGACATTCTACTCCATTCTATCCCCATACATTCCAATGTTCAATTCTATATTCCGCTCTATGCCCCTAAACTCCAATGTACAACACTATTCCACTACACAACAATTTTCTATACTACACAGCATTCCACTCTACTCCACGAGACCCCACTCCAATTTATACCAGTTTACTACCTATGCTACACCACTGCATTCTACTCCATGCCACTGTACTCTATGACACACCAACACATTATTGTATTTGACTCCACACTATGTTACATCATTCTACTCGACTTAACTCCACTGCATGAGACTTTGGGCCAGATGTACCAAAGGATTTTACCCATTCTGTGTCTATAGGAAAAAGCTTTCGTACATATGGCCCTTTATCTCACACTACGCTACTGTACAACAGTCTACTTAATGCAGTTCCACTGTTTTACACACTATTGTACTCTATGCAACTCTCTCTACAGGACTCTACTGCACTGTATGCCACTCTCCAACACTTTTCTCCTGTCTATACCCCTTCACTTCACTGTACAGAACTATACTATACTATATGCCACAGTATAACACTCTACTCCACTCTACTCTATGATACTCTAGTCCACTATACAACACTGTGCGCAACTCTTTGTATGCCACTGCACCATACTTTACTCCACTCTACTCTGACACAGTGCTCCACTCTACTCAATTGTAAGCCACTCCACTCTACGCCACCCAATGCCATTGTACTATCTAACACTATAAGCCAATCCACTCTGCCGCACTCTACAATACTGTATTGTACTGTACACCACTCCACACTACAAAACTCAGCTAGACTGTATGCCCCTCTACTCTACTATAGTCTACATTACTTCCCAATACTATACAACACCTCGCTACACTCTACTGTAAAACATGGTACTCCAATTTATGACACTTTACTCAATGGTATGCTTCACCACTCTCCCTTACTGCACTCCATGCCACTATAGTCTATGATACACCACTACACTCTATGACAGTTTACTCCACTTTACGCTACTCCACTCTAGTGTACTCCACTCCACTATGCTCCACTCTACTACACTTTATCCCACTCTATGCCACTGTACTATACTCCGTTCCACGCTTCTCCACTGTCTGACACTCTACTTCACTGTATGCAACTCCACTCTAAAACACTGTCCTACACTCTGTCTAACTCTATGAAACTCTACTCCACTCGATGCCCATCCAATCTACACCACTGTACTACACTGTATGACACTCAATGACACACCACTCAACTCCTCTCTAGGATATGCAACTCCACTATATAACATAGCACTCCACTATATGACACTCTCCTCTGCTATTCTCCCCGACACTCCATTTGATGATAATCTGGTCTATGACACTCTACTTCACCCAACACCACTCTAAAACACTGTACTCCACTGTATAACAGTCTACAACATCCTACTCTACTGCTTGACACACCATTCCACTGTATGACTCGCTGCTCCAGTTTATGATACTTGACTTCACTATATTAGACACAATGCTACTAAACTATATAACACAACTACACTGTACAATACGCTACTATACTCTACTCTACTCCACTTGATTCCAATCTACAATACCCCTGTCTATGACAAAAGACTTTACAACGCTCTCCTCCAGTGTACATGTTCCGCCCTTCACATAACAACTCTCTACTTGCAACATTGGAATCTACGATTTGAAACACATTTTTACTAAAAGAAATTAAAAAACCTTGAAATTCAATGAAAAAAACAAAGGTTAAAGCTTATTTATAGGTAGGAACACATATTTTCCCTACACAAAACAAGTTTAAACTACACAAATTTTAATAATTCTAAAGCTATAATTAGAACTTTCATTTAAAATTTATCGACCACCTTCAAAATATTACAACTAGTAGACTTTATTACGCACTCTTTTCAGCTCACTAACCAGACAAAACCAACTATAACTTGCCACTCTACCATGCAATGTGTTCTCACAAATAATGATACTCCACCATACACCACTACACTGTACAAGACTCTGCAACTCTACTGCATGACACTACACATGACAAGACTGGATTATACGACACACTACTCCACGGAACTCCACTCTAAGCCACTACACTGAACAACACTCTGCTTCACTCTAGGGCACTCGACAACACTCTACTTGATGACATTCCACTCCACCACTCTCCATTTCATGACATTCCAGTCGACTAAACTCTACTGTACAATACTCAGCTCAACTGTTCAACATGCCATTTACTGTACAACATACCGCTCCACTCTACGAAACTCCACTCCACAATACGACACACCTTGCCACTACATTCCATAAAACTTTACTCCACTGTGCTCTACATCACTCCACTCTAAAAGACTCCATTCTATTCCACTCTACAGTACTTCACTCTACAACACTAGAATGTATGGCACTCTCCTTCGCTATACTGTACCACACTCCACTTTACCGACACTCCAATCTATGACACTCCACACTTCTATTTGAAACACATTTTTATTAAAAAATGAAAACCATCAACATACAATGAAAAACACAAAGGTTAAGGACAATCTATAGTTAGAAATACCTTATGTATTTTTTCTATACAGGCCCAACTTAAAATACTCAAACGTTAAAAAATGTAAAGTTATAATTATAACTTCAATTTATAATTTATGCACCATTTTTAAATTAATATAAGTCATGCACCTCCAAACACAGCCTTGTCACCTCACTCACCACACTACATCACCTATCTAAATGCCTTTTTCATGCACCTTTTATACCCTTGCCTACTACATCACTTATAGCATGTTAAATCATAGCATTCACAGCAAAACATAAATTCTTACATTACATTATTTGTCACAACACAGGGCATGGTAGAGTGCTGAGTTATAGTTAGTGTTGTCTGGTTAGCAAGCTGAAAAGATTGTGTAACAAGGTCCTTCACATATAATAATTTGAAAGTGGTGGATACATTGTAAATGAAAGTTATAACTATAACTTTGCAATTTTTAAGGTTTGTGTAGTTTAAACTCGGTTTGTAAAGGGAAAATAAGTTTTCCTAATTATAACTAACCTTGAACCTTTGTTTTTTTCATTGAAAAAAAACTCTTTCTCTATTTAAAAATACACATATATCTATATACACGCATATATACACATATATAAGTATATACACACACACATATATATTTATATACACACATGAATACACATATGTATACACACATACACACACATATATATATACATACACACACATGCTGAAATGCTCATGTTCATGCCTGTGCATTAAATGGAAATATAGTAGTGTAGATGCTATCTCATAGTACCTGTTTGCAACTGAGAAGGTGACTGGTCTCTTATTAAATGTATTGCACCAATGCTGAGAAGTGCTGGCACTCTCCCTTTTAAATTAAAGATTTGCAGGAGCTCAGTCCCTGAGAGTACCTGTCCATTTAAAACAATGGTTGTAGGAAGTTGGCTCTGTATGCACAATTTCAAAGTAAGGAATAGTATACACAGAGTCCAAGGGTTCCCCTTAGAGGTAAGATAGTGGCAAAAAGAGATAATACTAATGCTCTATTTTGTGGTAGTGTGGTCGAGCAGTAGGCTTATCAAAGGAGTAGTGTTAAGCATTTGTTGTACATACACACAGGCAATAAATGAGGAACACACACTCAGAGACAATTCCAGGCCAATAGGTTTTTGTATAGAAAAATATATTTTCTTAGTTTATTTTAAGAACCACAGGTTCAAATTCTACATGCAATACTTTGCATGAAAGGTATTGCAGGTAAGTACTTTAGGAACTTTGAATAATCACAATAGCATATATACTTTTCAAATAATACACATATAGCTATTTTAAAACTAGACACAGTGCAATTTTCACAGTTCCTAGGGGAGGTAAGTAATTGTTAGTTCTTGCAGGTAAGTAAACCACCTACGGGGTTTAGATTTGGGTCCAAGGTAGCCCACCGTTGGGGGTTCAGAGCAACCCCAAAGTTACCACACCAGCAGCTCAGGGCCGGTCAGGTGCAGAGTTCAAAGTGGTGCCCAAAACGCATAGGCTTCAATGGAGAAGGGGGTGCCCCGGTTCCAGTCTGCCAGCAGGTAAGTACCCGCGTCTTCGGAGGGCAGACCAGGGGGGTTTTGTAGGGCACCGGGGGGGACACAAGTTAGCACAGAAAGTACACCCTCAGCAGCACGGGGCGGCCGGGTGCAGTGTGCAAACACACATCGGGTTTGTAATTGAAATCAATGGGAGACCAAGGGGTCTCTTCAGCGATGCAGGCAGGCAAGGGGGGGGCTCCTCGGGGTAGCCACCACCTGGGAGAGGGAGAGGGCCTCCTGGGGGTCACTCCTGCACTGGAGTTCTGATCCTTCAGGTCCTGGGGGCTGCGAGTGCAGGGTCTTTTCCAGGCGTCGGGATCTGAGAGTCAGGCAGTCGCGGTCAGGGGGAGCCTCGGGATTCCCTCTGCAGGCGTCGCTGTGGGGCTCAGGGGGGACAACTTTGGCTACTCACGGTCTCGTAGTCGCCGGGGAGTCCTCTCTGAAGTGTTGTTTCTCCACAAGTCGAGCCGGGGGCGTTGGGTGCAGAGTAGCAAGTCTCAGGCTTCCGGCGGGAAACGCAGTTGTCTTGAAGTTGCTTCTTTGGAAACAAAGTTGCAGTCTTGGGTGAACAGAGCCGCTGTCCTCAGGAGTTTCTTGGTCCTTCTAGAGCAGGGCAGTCCTCTGAGGATTCAGAGGTCGCTGGTCCTGGGGAAAGCATAGCTGGAGCAGTGTCTTTTAGAAGTGGGGAGACAGGCCGGTAGAGCTGGGGCCAAAGCAGTTGGTGTCTCCGTCTTCTCTGCAGGGTTTTTCAGCTTAGCAGTCCTCTTCTTCTTAGGTTGCAGGAATCTGAGTTCCTAGGTTCGGGGGAGCCCAGAAATACTGAATTTAGGGGTGTGTTTAGGTCTGGGAGGGCAGTAGCCAATGGCTACTGTCCTTGAGGGTGGCTACACCCTCCTTGTGCCTCCTCCCTGAGGGGAGGGGGGCACATCCCTAATCCTATTGGGGGAATCCTCCATCTGCAAGATGGAGGATTTCTAAAAGTCAGAGTCACCTCAGCTCAGGAAACCTTAGGGGCTGTCCTGACTGGCCGGTGACTCCTCCTTGTTTTTACATTATCTCTCCTGGACTTGCCGCCAAAAGTGGGGGCTGTGTCCAGGGGGAGGGCATCTCCATTAGCTGGAGTGCCCTGGGGCATTGTAACACGAAGCTTGAGCCTTTGAAGCTCACTGCTAGGTGTTACAGTTCCTGCAGGGGGGAGGTGTGAAGCACCTCCACCCAGAGCAGGCTTTGTTTCTGTCCTCAGAGAGCACAAAGGCTCTCACTGCATGGGGTCAGAAACTCGTCTCTCAGCAGCAGGCTGGCACAGACCAGTCAGTCCTGCACTGAACAATTGGGTAAAATACAGGGGGCATCTCTAGGATGCCCTCTGTGTGCATTTTTTAATAAATCCAACACTGGCATCAGTGTGGGTTTATTATTCTGAGAAGTTTGATACCAAACTTCCCAGTATTCAGTGTAGCCATTATGGAGCTGTGGAGTTAGTTTTTGAAAGACTCCCAGACAATATACTCTTATGGCTACCCTGCACTTACAATGTCTAAGGTTTTGCTTAGACACAGTAGGGACATAGTGCTCATGCACCTATGCCCTCACCTGTGGAATAGTGCACCCTGCCTTAGGGCTGTAAGGCCTGTTAGAGGGGTGACTTACCTATGCCATAGGCAGTGTGAGGTTGACATGGCACCCTGAGGGGAGTGCCATGTCGACTTAGTCATTTTCTCCCCACCAGCACACACAAGCTAGCAAGCAGTGTGTCTGTGCTGAGTGAGGGGTCCCTAGGGTGGCATAAGACATGCTGCAGCCCTTAGGGACCTTCCCTGGCATCAGGGCCCTTGGTACCAGGGGTACCAGTTACAAGGGACTTACCTGGGTGCCAGGGTTGTGCCAATTGTGGAAACAATGGTACATTTTAGGTGAAAGAACACTGGTGCTGGGGCCTGGTTAGCAGGGTCCCAGCACACTTCTCAGTCAAGTCAGCATCAGTATCAGGCAAAACGTGGGGGTTAACTGCAACAGGGAGCCATTTCTTTACACAAGCCCCCCCCCCCAGCCCACAGGCCAGGAGACTCAGCCAAAGCTGGGAGAGTACTCCTAGTCTGTCAGGCGAGGAAGAGTAGAGGAAATAGGCTGGTTTGTTGCAGGGCCTAGTCTGCCTTACATCCTCCTGTTCAGGTCATTCCCTCTGGGGAACTGGCCCACTTCCACAGTGATAGGACCTAGTCTGAATTGCCTCTTGTCTGTGTCTTTAATGTCTCCACCCATTCTCTCTATTTTGGGGTTAGAGGTATCCACCTCTGCTAATCTTATCTTAGTCAGGGTCACCCCTAGCTTACCCAAAGAGGTTACCCAGAGCTGGAGTAACCCCACCATGACCAACAGGGTCAGGGGGCCTAACTTGCTATTTGGCATGGGTTCAGACCACCATGCTAAGGATAGTGCAGCCATAAAGGCTAACACCCAGCAGAGGCCACTGACTGCGGTCAGTGCCCAGAACCACACCTTTAGCTCTTCACCGACAAGGGAAGGGGCTAAGTTACAGGCTTCTTTGGGAACAAGGTGCCTGTCTGCTGTATTAGAGTGGGGGGTTACCACATCTTGTAGTAAACACCCTTCTTCCACTCTTTCTTCTGTTAGTTGAGGAGCCACCCACTCAGGCTTAACAGTTGCCTGACTAGCTAGGACTTCTTGTGGGTCAGGATGGACGTTACCAGTGCCACTTTTGGAGTTCTCCCCTACTTGAGCAGAATCTCCTTGGCTTGCTGGAACCTTGGCTAAAGGTTGTCCACCCTTCCTACACTGTTTTCGTTTCTTTTTCTTCTGGGGCCTGCTTGCAGTTACTGCAGAGGAGGCAGGACCTCCAGAATCCTTGGGAGAGGACTGGCACTGGACCAGTTCCTCTCTTGGGCTCTGACTAACCTCTGGGTAGTCATTTCCAAGGAGACAATCAAGGCGGAGGTCTGTACTGACTACCACCCTTCTACAGCTAAAAGTCCCACCCACTTCTATGGGCACAAAAGCCACAGGCCTATCAGTGACCCTGTCTGGGCTAACTCTTACTCTGGCAGTCTCACCTGGGATGTACTGGTTTGAGAACACCAGCCTGTCATGCACAATAGTGTGACTGGCACAAGTGTCTCTCAGGGCAGTGGCTGGGATTCCATTCACCAGTAGGTGGTGGAAGTGTCTGCTTCCCTCTGGAATCTCCAACTCACCTGTTGGGCCCTTCTTCCAGTTGAAGGCTATGAAGACCTCCTCATCTGAGGAGTCATCCCCAACGGCTACACGGGTTACCCCTTGCATTTTGCTAGGGGGTTTGTTTTTGGGACAAGAAGTGTCCTTGGTGTGGTGCCCTGCCTGTCTACAGTTATGGCACCATGCCTTAGTGGCATCCCAGTTTTTACACTGGTACCCACCTTTGTTCTGGGTTGTGTCTCGGGGCCCACCCACCTGGTCTGGTTTTTGGGGGCCTACAGAGGACTCTTTTTCTTTGTTTCTAGTGTCACCCACTTTCTGCTGGGGAGTATTTGTAACCCCTTTCTTTTGGTCACCCCCAGTGGAAGTATTGGTTACCCTAGTCTTGACCCACTGGTCCGCCTTCTTTCCCAATTCTTGGGGAGAAATTGGTCCTAGGTCTACCAGATACTGATGCAACTTTTCATTGAAGCAGTTACTTAAAATGTGTTCTTTCATAAACAAATTATAAAGCCCAACATAGTCATGCACTTCATTTCCAGTTACCCAACCATCCAGTGTTTTCACTCAGTAGTCTACTAAATCAACCCAGGTCTGGCTCGAGGATTTTTGAGCCCCCCTGAATCTAATTCTATACTCCTCAGTGGAGAATCCAAAGCCCTCAATCAGGGTCCCCTTCATGAGGTCATAAGATTCTGCATCTTTTCCAGAGAGTGTGAGGAGTCTATCCCTACACTTTCCAGTGAACTTTTCCCAAAGGAGAGCACCCCAGTGAGATCTGTTTACTTTTCTGGTTGCACAAGCCCTCTCAAAAACTGTAAACCATTTGGTGATGTCATCACCATCTTCATATTTAGTTACAATCCCTTTTGGGATTTTCAACATGTCAGGAGAATCTCTGACCCTATTTATGTTGCTGCCACCATTGATGGGACCAAAACCCATATCTTGTCTTTCCCTTTCTATGGCTAGGAGCTGTCTCTCTAAAGCCAATCTTTTGACCATCCTGGCTAACAGTAGGTCATCTTCACTGAGGCTATCCTCAGTGATTCCAGAGGTGCTGGACCCTCCTGTGAGAGAAGCAGCATCTCTGACTATCACATTTAGAGTCAGGGTTTGAGGGACCCTGTTCTCCCTAACTAGGACTGGAGGGGGGGAAATCTCTTCCAAGTCACTAGCTTCATCCTCTGGGAGGGCATCCTCAGAGGGGTTGGCTCTCTCAAACTCTGCCAGCAGCTCCTGGAGCTGTATTTTGGAAGGTCTGATGCCAACTGGTATTTTCTTTATTTTGCAGAGACCTTAGCTCCCTCATCTTAAGATGGAGGTAAGGTGTGATGTCGAGTTCCATCACACTCTCTTATGCATTAGACATGATGGGGGTCATTCCGACCCTGGCGGTCCAAGACCGCCAGGGCCGGGGACCACGGAAGCACCGCCAACAGGCTGGCGGTGCTTCCCAGACCATTCTGACCGCGGCGGTAAAGCCACGGTCAGAAAAGGGGATCCGGTGGTTTCCCGCCGGATTTCCCCCGCATGGGCTGAATCTCCATGGCGGCGCTGCAAGCAGCGCCGCCATGGAGATTTCGACCCCCTTCCAGCCATCCTGTTTCTGGCGGTTTTTACCGCCAGGAACAGGATGGCGGGAACGGGTGTCGTGGGGCCCCTGGGGGCCCCTGCACTACCCATGCCAATGGCATGGGCAGTGCAGGGGCCCCCTGAAAGGGCCCCAGAAAGATTTTCACTGCACCCGTCGCACCCCTGCAACTCCGCCGGCTTCATTCGGAGCCGGCTTCCTTGTTGCAGGGCCTTTCCCGCTGGGCCGGCGGGCGCTCTTTTGGCGGTCGCCCACCGGCCCAGCGGGAAAGCCAGAATGGCATCCGCGGTCTACTGACCGCGGAGCGGCCATTTGGCGGTTCCCGCCAGGCGGGCGGCTCCCGCCGCCCGCCAGGGTCAGAATGACCCTCTATGTTTCTAAAAGTTGGAATACTTTTTAAGAATCTAAAACTATCTCTAGAACTTAATTCAAACTTTTACAAAACTTTTAAACTCTAAAAGAAATGCTAACAGGGACTAACACAAGGCCCTAGCAGGACTTTAAAAAATTTAGAAAAATAGCTCAAATTGCAAAAATCAGTTTCTAATGAAAATTTTTGGAATTTAGTCGTGTGATCAGGTATTGGCTGAGTAGTCCAGCAAATGCAAAGTCTTCTACCCCACTGCTGATCCACCAATGTAGGAAGTTGGCTCTGTATGCACTATTTCAAAGTAAGGAATAGCATGCACAGAGTCCAAGGGTTCCCCTTAGAGGTAAGATAGTGGCAAAAAGAGATAATACTAATGCTCTATTTTATGGTAGTGTGGTCGAGCAGTAGGCTTATCAAAGGAGTAGTGTTAAGCATTTGTTGTACATACACACAGGCAATAAATGAGGAACACACACTCAGAGACAATTCCAGGCCAATAGGTTTTTGTATAGAAAAATATATTTTCTTAGTTTATTTTAAGAACCACAGGTTCAAATTCTACATGCAATACTTTGCATGAAAGGTATTGCAGGTAAGTACTTTAGGAACTTTGAATAATCACAATAGCATATATACTTTTCAAATAATACACATATAGCTATTTTAAAACTAGACACAGTGCAATTTTCACAGTTCCTAGGGGAGGTAAGTAATTGTTAGTTCTTGCAGGTAAGTAAACCACCTACGGGGTTCAGATTTGGGTCCAAGGTAGCCCACCGTTGGGGGTTCAGAGCAACCTCAAAGTTACCACACCAGCAGCTCAGGGCCGGTCAGGTGCAGAGTTCAAAGAGGTGCCCAAAACGCGTAGGCTTCAATGGAGAAGGGGGTTCCCCCGGTTCCAGTCTGCCAGCAGGTAAGTACCCGCGTCTTCGGAGGGCAGACCAGGGGGGTTTTGTAGGGCACCGGGGGGGACACAAGTTAGCACAGAAAGTAGACCCTCAGCAGCACGGAGGCGGCCGGGTGCAGTGTGCAAACACACGTCGGGTTTGTAATTGAAATCAATGGGAGACCAAGGGGTCTCTTCAGCGATGCAGGCAGGCAAGGGGGGGGCTCCTCGGGGTAGCCACCACCTGGGCGAGGGAGAAGGCCTCCTGGGGGTCACTCCTGCACTGGAGTTCCGATACTTCAGGTCCTGGGGGCTGCGGGTGCAGGGTCTTTTCCAGGCGTCGGGATCTGAGAGTCAGGCAGTCGCGGTCAGGGGGAGCCTCGGGATTCCCTCTGCAGGCGTCGCTGTGGGGCTCAGGGGGGACAACTTTGGCTACTCACGGTCTCGTAGTCGCCGGGGAGTCCTCCCTGAAGTGTTGTTTCTCCACAAGTCGAGCCGGGGGCGATGGGTGCAGAGTAGCAAGTCTCACGCTTCCGGCGGGAAACGCAGTTGTCTTGAAGTTGCTTCTTTGGAAACAAAGTTGCAGTCTTGGGTGAACAGAGCCGCTGTCCTCGGGAGTTTCTTGGTCCTTCTAGAGCAGGGCAGTCCGCTGAGGATTCAGAGGTCGCTGGTCCTGGGGAAAGCGTAGCTGGAGCAGTGTCTTTTAGAAGTGGGGAGACAGGCCGGTAGAGCTGGGGCCAAAGCAGTTGGTGTCTCCGTCTTCTCTGCAGGGTTTTTCAGCTTAGCAGTCCTCTTCTTCTTAGGTTGCAAGAATCTGAGTTCCTAGGTTCGGGGGAGCCCCTAAATACTGAATTTAGGGGTGTGTTTAGGTCTGGGAGGGCAGTAGCCAATGGCTACTGTCCTTGAGGGTGGCTAGACCCTCCTTGTGCCTCCTCCCTGAGGGGAGGGGGGCACATCCCTAATCCTATTGGGGGAATCCTCCATCTGCAAGATGGAGGATTTCAAAAAGTCAGAGTCACCTCAGCTCAGGACACCTTAGGGGCTGTCCTGACTGGCCGGTGACTCCTCCTTGTTTTTCTCATTATCTCTCCTGGACTTGCCGCCAAACGTGGGGGCTGTGTCCAGGGGGCGGGCATCTCCACTAGCTGGAGTGCCCTGGTGCATTGCAACACGAAGCTTGAGCCTTTGAAGCTCACTGCTAGGTGTTACAGTTCCTGCAGGGGGGAGGTGTGAAGCACCTCCACCCAGAGCAGGCTTTGTTTCTGTCCTCAGAGAGCACAAAGACTCTCACCGCATGGGGTCAGAAACTCGTCTCTCAGCAGCAGGCTGGCACAGACCAGTCAGTCCTGCACTGAACAATTGGGTAAAATACAGGGGGCATCTCTAAGATGCCCTCTGTGTGCATTTTTTAATAAATCCAACACTGGCATCAGTGTGGGTTTATTATTCTGAGAAGTTTGATACCAAACTTCCCAGTATTCAGTGTAGCCATTATGGAGCTGTGGAGTTCGTTTTTGACACACTCCCAGACCATATACTCTTATGGCTACCCTGCACTTACAATGTCTAAAGTTTTGCTTAGACACTTTAGGGGCATAGTGCTCATGCACCCATGCCCTCACCTGTGGTATAGTGCACCCTGCCTTAGGGCTGTAAGGCCTGTTAGAGGGGTGACTTACCTATGCCATAGCAGTGTGAGGTTGACATGGCACCCTGAGGGGAGTGCCATGTCGACTTAGTCATTTTCTCCCCACCAGCACACACAAGCTAGCAAGCAGTGTGTCTGTGCTGAGTGAGGGGTCGCTAGGGTGGCATAAGACATGCTGCAGCCCTTAGAGACCTTCCCTGGCATCAGGGCCCTTGGTACCAGGGGTACCAGTTACAAGGGACTTACCTGGGTGCCAGGGTTGTGCCAATTGTGGAAACAATGGTACATTTTAGGTGAAAGAACACTGGTGCTGGGGCCTGGTTAGCAGGGTCCCAGCACACTTCTCAGTCAAGTCAGTATCAGGCAAAATGTGGGGGGGTAACTGCAACAGGGTGCCATTTCTTTACACAAGCCCCCCCCAGCCCACAGGCCAGGAGACTCAGCCAAAGCTGGGAGAGTCTTCCTAATCTGTCAGGCGAGGAAGAGTAGAGGAAATAGGCTGGTTGGTTGCAGGGCCTACTCTGCCTTACATCCTCCTGTTCAGGTCATTCCCTCTGGGGAACTGACCCACTTCCACAGTGATAGAACCTAGTCTGAATTGCCTCTTGTCTATGTCTTTAATGTCTCCACCCATTCTCTCTATTTTGGGGTTAGAGGTATCCACCTCTGCTAATCTTATCTTAGCCAGGGTCACCCCTAGCTTACCCAAAGAGGTTACCAAGAGCTGGAGTAACCCCACCATGACCAACAGGGTCAGGGGGCCTAACTTGCTATTTGGCATGGGTTCAGACCACCATGCTAAGGATAGTGCAGCCATAAAGGCTAACACCCAGCAGAGGCCACTGACAGCGGTCAGTGCCCAGAACCACACCTTTAGCTCTTCACCGACAAGGGAAGGGGCTAAGTTACAGGTTTCTTTGGGAACAAGGTGCCTGTCTGCTGTATTAGAGTGGGGGGTTACCACATCTTGTAGTAAACACCCTTCTTCCACTCTTTCTTCTGTTAGTTGAGGAGCCACCCACTCAGGCTTAACAGTTGCCTGACTAGCCAGGACTTCTTGTGGGTCAGGTTGGACGTTACCAGTGCCACTTTTGGAGTTCTCCCCTACTTGAGCAGAATCTCCTTGGCTTGCTGGAACCTTGGCTAAAGGTTGTCCACCCTTCCTACACTGTTTTCGTTTCTTTTTCTTCTGGGGCCTGCTTGCAGTTACTGCAGAGGAGGCAGGACCTCCAGAATCCTTGGGAGAGGACTGGCACTGGACCAGTTCCTCTCTTGGGCTCTGACTAACCTCTGGGTAGTCATTTCCAAGGAGACAATCAAGGGGGAGGTCTGTACTGACTACCACCTTTCTCCAGCTAAAAGTCCCACCCACTTCTATGGGCACAAAAGCCACAGGCCTATCAGTGACCCTGTCTGGGCTAACTCTTACTCTGGCAGTCTCACCTGGGGTGTACTGGTTTGAGAACACCAGCCTGTCATGCACAATAGTGTGACTGGCACAAGTGTCTCTCAGGGCAGTGGCTGGGATTCCATTCACCAGTAGGTGGTGGAAATGTCTACTTCCTTCTGGAATCTCCAACTCACCTGTTGGGCCCTTCTTCCAGTTGAAGGCTATGAAGACCTCCTCATCTGAGGAGTCATCCCCAATGGCTACACTGGTTACCCCTTGGATTTTGCTAGGGGGTTTGTTTTTGGGACAAGAAGTGTCCTTGGTGTAGTGCCCTGCCTGTCTACAGTTATGGTACCATGCCTTAGTGGCATCCCAGTTTTTACACTGGTACCCACCTTTGTTCTGGGTTGTGTCTCGGGCCCACCCACCAGGTCTGGTTTTTGGGGGCCTACAGAGGACTCTTTTTCTTTGTTTCTAGTGTCACCCACTTTCTGCTGGGGAGGCTTTGTAACCCCTTTCTTTTGGTCACCCCCAGTGGAAGTTTTGGTTACCCTAGTCTTGACCCACTGGCCCGCCTTCTTTCCCAATTCTTGGGGAGAAATTGGTCCTAGGTCTACCAGATACTGATGCAACTTTTCATTGAAGCAGTTACTTAAAATGTGTTCTTTCATAAACAAATTATAAAGCCCAACATAGTCATGCACTTCATTTCCAGTTACCCAACCATCCAGTGTTTTCACTGAGTAGTCTACAAAATCAACCCAGGTCTGGCTCGAGGATTTTTGAGCCCCCCTGAATCTAATTCTATACTCCTTAGTGGAGAATCCAAAGCCCTCAATCAGGGTTCCCTTCATGAGGTCATAAGATTCTGCATCTTTTCCAGAGAGTGTGAGGAGTCTATCCCTACACTTTCCAGTGAACTTTTCCCAAAGGAGAGCACCCCAGTGAGATCTGTTTACTTTTCTGGTTGCACAAGCCCTCTCAAAAGCTGTGAACCATTTGGTGATGTCATCACCATCTTCATCTTTAGTTACAATCCCTTTTGGGATTTTCAACATGTCAGGAGAATCTCTGACCCTATTTATGTTGCTGCCACCATTGATGGGACCAAAACCAATATCTTGTCTTTCCCTTTCTATGGCTAGGAGCTGTCTCTCTAAAGCCAATCTTTTGACCATCCTGGCTAACAGTAGGTCATCTTCACTGAGGCTATCCTCAGTGATTCCAGAGGTGCTGGACCCTCCTGTGAGAGAAGCAGCATCTATGACTATCACATTTGGAGTCAGGGTTTGAGGGACCCTGTTCTCCCTAACTAGGACTGGAGGGGGGGGGGAAATCTCCTCCAAGTCACTAGCTTCATCCTCTGGGAGGTCATCCTCAGAGGGGTTGGCTCTCTCAAACTCTGCCAGCAGCTCCTGGAGCTGTATTTTGGAAGGTCTGATGCCAACTGGTATTTTCTTTATTTTGCAGAGAGACCTTAGCTCCCTCATCTTAAGATGGAGGTAAGGTGTGATGTTGAGTTCCATCACACTCTCTTCTGCATTAGACATTATGGGGGTCATTCTAACATTGGCGGACGGCGGAGGCCGCCCGCCAATGTTCCCCCTCCAAAATACTGCTCCGCGGTCGCAAGACCGCTGAGGGTATTTTGGGATTTGCCCTGGGCTGGCGGGCGGCCGCCCGCCAGCCCAGGGCAAATCAACCTTCCCACTAGGACGCCGGCTCAGAATTGAGCCGGCGGAGTGGGAAGGTGCGACGGGTGCTGTTGCAACCGTCGCGTATTTCAGTGTCTGCAAAGCAGACACTGAAATACTAAGTGGGGCCCTCTTACGGGGGCCCCTGCGGCACCCCCTACCGCCATCCTGTACCTGGCGGGAGACCCGCCAGGAACAGGATGGCGGTAGGGGGTGTCAGAATCCCCATGGCGGCGGAGCGCGCTCTGCCGACATGGAGGATTCCCCCGAGCAGCGGAAACCGCGGCTGAACCGCCGCGGTCAGAATGCTCGAGGGAGCACCGCCAGCCTGTTGGCGGTGCTCCCGTGGTCGGTGACCCTGGCGGTCACCGGCCGCCAGGGTCAGAATGACCCCCTATGTTTCTAAAAGTTGGAATACTTTTTAAGAATCTAAAACTATCTCTAGAACTTAATTCAAACTTTTACAAAACTTTTAAACTCTAAAAGAAATGCTAACAGGGACTAACACAAAGCCCTAGCAGGACTTTTAAAAATTTAGAAAAATAGCTCAAATTGCAAAAATCAGTTTCTAATGACAATTTTTGGAATTTAGTCGTGTGATCAGGTATTGGCTGAGTAGTCCAGCAAATGCAAAGTCTTCTACCCCACTGCTGATCCACCAATGTAGGAAGTTGGCTCTGTATGCACTATTTCAAAGTAAGGAATAGTATGCACAGAGTCCAAGGGTTCCCCTTAGAGGTAAGATAGTGGCAAAAAGAGATAATACTAATGCTCTATTTTGTGGTAGTGTGGTCGAGCAGTAGGCTTATCAAAGGAGTAGTGTTAAGCATTTGTTGTACATACACACAGGCAATAAATGAGGAGCACACACTCAGAGACAATTCCAGGCCAATAGGTTTTTGTATAGAAAAATATCTTTTCTTAGTTTATTTTAAGAACCACAGGTTCAAATTCTACATGCAATACTTTGCATGAAAGGTATTGCAGGTAAGTACTTTAGGAACTTTGAATAATCACAATAGCATATATACTTTTCAAATAAAACACATATAGCTATTTTAAAACTAGACAGTGCAATTTTCACAGTTCCTAGGGGAGGTAAGTAATTGTTAGTTCTTGCAGGTAAGTAAACCACCTACGGGGTTCAGATTTCTTTCCAAGGTAGCCCACCGTTGGGGGTTCAGAGCAACCCCAAAGTTACCACACCAGCAGCTCAGGGCCGGTCAGGTGCAGAGTTCAAAGTGGTGCCCAAAACGCATAGGCTTCAATGGAGAAGGGGGTGCCCCGGTTCCAGTCTGCCAGCAGGTAAGTACCTGCGTCTTCGGAGGGCAGACCAGGGGGGTTTTGTAGGGCACCGGGGGACACACAAGTTAGCACAGAAAGTACACCCTCAGCAGCACGGGGGCGGCCGGGTGCAGTGTGCAAACACACGTCAGGTTTGTAATTGAAATCAATGGGAGACCAAGGGGTCTCTTCAGCGATACAGGCAGGCAAGGAGGGGGCTCCTCGGGGTAGCCACCACCTGGGTGATGGAGAGGGCCTCCTGGGGGTCACTCCTGCACTGGAGTTCCGATCCTTCAGGTCCTGGGGGCTGCGGGTGCAGGGTCTTTTCCAGGCGTCGGGATCTGAGAGTCAGGCAGTCGCGGTCAGGGGGAGCCGCGGGATTCCCTCTGCAGGCGTCGCTGTGGGGGGTCAGGGGGGACAACTTTGGCTACTCACGGTCTCGTAGTCGCCGGGGAGTCCTCCCTGAAGTGTTGTTTCTCCACAAGTCGAGCCGGGAGCGTTGGGTGCAGAGTAGCAAGTCTCACGCTTCCGGCAGGAAACGCAGTTGTCTTGAAGTTGCTTCTTTGGAAACAAAGTTGCAGTCTTGGGTGAACAGAGCCGCTGTCCTCAGGAGTTTCTTGGTCCTTCTAGAGCAGGGCAGTCCTCTGAGGATTCAGAGGTCACTGGTCCTGGGGAAAGCGTCGCTGGAGCAGTGTCTTTTAGAAGTGGGGAGACAGGCCGGTAGAGCTGGGGCCAAAGCAGTTGGTGTCTCTGTCTTCTCTGCAGGGTTTTTCAGCTTAGCAGTCCTCTTCTTAGGTTGCAGGAATCTGAGTTCCTAGGTTCGGGGGAGCCCCTAAATACTGAATTTAGGGGTGTGTTTAGGTCTGGGAGGGCAGTAGCCAATGGCTCCTGTCCTTGAGGGTAGCTACACCCTCCTTGTGCCTCCTCCCTGAGGGGAGGGGGGCACATCCCTAATCCTATTGGGGGAATCCTCCATCTGCAAGATGGAGGATTTCTAAAAGTCAGAGTCACCTCAGCTCAGGACACCTTAGGGGCTGTCCTGACTGGCCAGTGACTCCTCCTTGTTTTTCTCATTATATCTCATGGACTTGCCGCCAAAAGTGGGGGCTGTGTCCAGGGGGCGGGCATCTCCACTAGCTGGAGTGCCCTGGGGCATTGTAATACGACGCTTGAGCCTTTGAAGCTCACTGCTAGGTGTTACAGTTCCTGCAGGGGGGAGGTGTGAAGCACCTCTACCCAGAGCAGGCTTTGTTTCTGTCCTCAGAGAGCACAAAGGCTCTCACCGCATGGGGTCAGAAACTCGTCTCTCAGCATCAGGCTGGCACAGACCAGTCAGTCCTGCACTGAACAATTGGGTAAAATACAGGGGGCATCTCTAAGATGCCCTCTGTGTGCATTTTTTTAATAAATCCAACACTGGCATCCGTGTGGGTTTATTATTCTGAGAAGTTTGATACCAAACTTCCCAGTATTCAGTGTAGCCATTATGGAGCTGTGGAGTTCGTTTTTGACAGACTCCCAGACCATATACTCTTATGGCTACCCTGCACTTACAATGTCTAAGGTTTTGCTTAGACAAAGTAGGGACATAGTGCTCATGCACCTATGCACTCACCTGTGGTATAGTGCACCCTGCCTTAGGGCTGTAAGGCCTGTTAGAGGGTGACTTACCTATGCCATAGGCAGTGTGAGGTTGACATGGCACCCTGAGGGGAGTGCCATGTCGACTTAGTCATTTTCTCCCCACCAGCACACACAAGCTGGCAAGCAGTGTGTCTGTGCTGAGTGAGGGGTCCTTAGGGTGGCATAAGACATGCTGCAGCCCTTAGAGACCTTCCCTGGCATCAAGGCCCTTGGTACCTGGGGTACCAGTTACAAGGGACTTACCTGGGTGCCAGGGTTGTGCCAATTGTGGAAACAATGGTACATTTTAGGTGAAAGAACACTGGTGGTGGGGCCTGGTTAGCAGGGTCCCAGCACACTTCTCAGTCAAGTCAGCCTCAGTATCAGGCAAAAAGTGGGGGGTAACTGCAACAGGGAGCCATTTCTTTACACAAGCCCCCCCCAGCTCACAGGCCAGGAGACTCAGCCAAAGCTGGGAGAGTCTTCCTAGTCTGTCAGGCGAGGAAGAGTAGAGGAAATAGGCTGGGTTGTTGCAGGGCCTAATCTGCCTTACATCCTCCTGTTCAGGTCATTCCCTCTGGGGAACTGACCCACTTCCACAGTGATAGGACCTAGTCTGAATTGCCTCTTGTCTGTGTCTTTAATGTCTCCACCCATTCTCTCTATTTTGGGGTTAGAGGTATCCACCTCTGCTAATCTTATCTTAGCCAGGGTCACCCCTAGCTTACCCAAAGAGGTTACCCAGAGCTGGAGTAACCCCATCATGACCAACAGGGTCAGGGGGCCTAACTTGCTATTTGGCATGGGTTCAGACCACCATGCTAAGGATAGTGCAGCCTTAAAGGCTAACACCCAGCAGAGGCCACTGACAGCGGTCAGTGCCCAGGACCACACCTTTAGCTCTTCACCGACAAGGGAAGGGGCTAAGTTACAGGCTTCTTTGGGAACAAGGTGCCTGTCTGCTGTATTAGAGTGAGGGGTTACCACATCTTGTAGTAAACACCCTTCTTCCACTCTTTCTTCTGTTAGTTGAGGAGCCACCCACTCAGGCTTAACAGTTGCCTGACTAGCCAGGACTTCTTGTGGGTCAGGTTGGACGTTACCAGTGCCACTTTTGGAGTTCTCCCCTACTTGAGCAGAATCTCATTGGCATGCTGGAACCTTGGCTAAAGGTTGTCCACCCTTCCTACACTGTTTTCTTTTCTTTTTCTTCTGGGGCCTGCTTGCAGTTACTGCAGAGGCAGGACCTCCAGAATCCTTGGGAGAGGACTGGCACTGGACCAGTTCCTCTCTTGGGCTCTGACTAACCTCTGGGTAGTCTTTTCCAAGGAGACAATCAAGGCGAGGTCTGTACTGACTACCACCCTTCTCCAGCTAAAAGTCCCACCCACTTCTATGGGCACAAAAGCCACAGGCCTATCAGTGACCCTGTCTGGGCTAACTCTTACTCTGGCAGTCTTACCTGGGGTGTACTGGTTTGAGAACACCAGCCTGTCATGCACAATAGTGTGACTGGCACAAGTGTCTCTCAGGGCAGTGGCTGGGATTCCATTCACCAGTAGGTGGTGGAAATGTCTACTTCCCTCTGGAATCTCCAACTCACCTGTTGGGCCCTTCTTCCAGTTGAAGGCTATGAAGACCTCCTCATCTGAGGAGTCATCCCCAATGGCTACACTGGTTACCCCTTGGATTTTGCTAGGGGGTTTGTTTTTGGGACAAGAAGTGTCCTTGGTGTGGTGCCCTGCCTGCCTACAGTTATGGCACCATGCCTTAGTGGCATCCCAGTTTTTACACTGGTACCCACCTTTGTTCTGGGTTGTGTCTCGGGGCCCACCCACCTGGTCTGGTTTTTGGGGGCCTACAGAGGACTCTTTTTCTTTGTTTCTAGTGTCACCCACTTTCTGCTGGGGAGGCTTTGTAACCCCTTTCTTTTGGTCACCCCCAGTGGAAGTTTTGGTTACCCTAGTCTTGACCCACTGGTCCCCCTTCTTTCCCAATTCTTCGGGAGAAATTGGTCCTAGGTCTACCAGATACTGATGCAACTTTTCATTGAAGCAGTTACTTAAAATGTGTTCTTTCATAAATAAATTATAAAGCCCAACATAGTCATGCACTTCATTTCCAGTTACCCAACCATCCAGTGTTTTCACTGAGTAGTCTACAAAATTAACCCAGGTCTGGCTCGAGGATTTTTGAGCCCCCCCTGAATCTAATTCTATATTCCTCAGTGGAGAATCCAAAGCCCTCAATCAGGGTTCCCTTCATGAGGTCATAAGATTCTGCATCTTTTCCAGAGAGTGTGAGGAGTCTATCCCTACACTTTCCAGTGAACTTTTCCCAAAGGAGAGCACCCCAGTGAGATCTGTTTACTTTTCTGGTTGCACAAGCCCTCTCAAAAGCTGTGAACCATTTGGTGATGTCATCACCATCTTCATATTTAGTTACAATCCCTTTTGGGATTTTCAACATGTCAGGAGAATCTCTGACCCTATTTATGTTGCTGCCACCATTGATGGGACCAAAACCCATCTCCTGTCTTTCCCTTTCTATGGCTAGGAGCTGTCTCTCTAAAGCCAATCTTTTGACCATCCTGGCTAACAGTAGGTCATCTTCACTGAGGCTATCCTCAGTGATTCCAGAGGAGCTGGACCCTCCTGTGAGAGAAGCAGCATCTCTGACTATCACATTTGGAGTCAGGGTTTAAGGGACCCTGTTCTCCCTAACTAGGACTGGAGGGGGGGAAATCTCCTCCAAGTCACTAGCTTCATCCTCTGGGAGGTCATCCTCAGAGGGGTTGGCTCTCTCAAACTCTGCCAGCCGCTCCTGGAGATGTATTTTGGAAGGTCTGATGCCAACTGGTATTTTCTTTATTTTGCAGAGAGACCTTAGCTCCCTCATCTTAAGATGGAGGTAAGGTGTGATGTCGAGTTCCATCACACTCTCTTATGCATTAGACATTATGGGGGTCATTCTGACCCCGGCGGGCGGCAGTTGCCGCCCGCCTGACGGGAACCGCCATTTGGCCGCACCGCGGTCAAAAGACCGCTGGTGCCATTCAGACCTTCCTGCTGGGCCGGCGGGCACTACCCAAGGTAGCGCCCACCGGCCCAGCGGGAAGGAGCCCTGCAACACAGAAGCCGGCTCCGAATGGAGCTGGCGGTGTTGCGGGGGTGCGACGGGTGCAGTTGCACCCGTCGCGCTTTTCACTGTCTGCTAAGCAGACAGTGAAAAGCATAATGGGGCCCTGTTAGGGGGCCCCTGGACACCCGTTCCCGCCAGCCTCTTCCTGGCGGTGTAAACCGCCAGAAACAGGCTGGCGGTAAGGGGTCAGAATCCCCTGGGCAGCGCTGCTTGCAGCGCTGCTCTGGAGGATTCTCCCAGCTGGGGGAAAACCGGCAGGAAACCGCCGGACCCGACTGGGCGACCGCGGCTGTACCGCTGCGGTCAGAATGACGAATGAAGCACCGCCAGCCTGTTGGCGGTGCTTCCGTCATTCGCGACCCTGACCGCCAGGGTCGGAATGATGGCCTATGTTTCTAAAAGTTGGAATACTTTTTAAGAATCTAAAACTATCTCTATAACTTAATTCAAACTTTTACAAAACTTTTAAACTCTAAAAGAAATGCTAACAGGGACTAACACAAGGCCCTAGCAGGACTTTTACAAATTTAGAAAAATAGCTCAAATTGCAAAAATCAGTTTCAAATGAAATTTTTGGGAATTTAGTCGTGTGATCAGGTATTGGCTGAGTAGTCCAGCAAATGCAAAGTCTTGAACCCCACCGCTGATCCACCAATGTAGGAAGTTGGCTCTGTATGCACTATTTCAAAGTAACGAATAGTATGCACAGTGTCCAAGGGTTCCCCTTAGAGGTAAGATAGTGGCAAAAAGAGATAATACTAATGCTCTATTTTGTGGTAGTGTGGTCGAGCAGTAGGCTTATCAAAGGAGTAGTGTTAAGCATTTGTTGTACATACACACAGGCAATAAATGAGGAACACACACTCAGAGACAATTCCAGGCCAATTGGTTTTTGTATAGAAAAATATCTTTTCTTAGTTTATTTTAAGAACCACAGGTTCAAATTCTACATGCAATACTTTTCATGAAAGGTATTGCAGGTAAGTACTTTAGGAACTTTGAATAATCACAATAGCATATATACTTTTCAAATAAAACACATATAGCTATTTTAAAACTAGACAGTGCAATTTTCACAGTTCCTAGGGGAGGAAAGTAATTGTTAGTTCTTGCAGGTAAGTAAACCACCTACGGGGTTCAGATTTGGGTCCAAGGTAGCCCACCGTTAGGGGTTCAGAGCAACCCCAAAGTTACCACACCAGCATCTCAGGGCCGGTCAGGTGCAGAGTTCAAAGTGGTGCCCAAAACGCATAGGCTTCAATGGAGAAGGGGGTGCCCCGGTTCCAGTCTGCCAGCAGGTAAGTACCCGCGTCTTCAGAGGGCAGACGAGGGGGGTTTTGTAGGGCACTGGGGGGGACACAAGTTAGCACAGAAAGTACACCCTCAGCAGCACGGGGCGGCCGGGTGCAGTGTGCAAACACACGTCAGGTTTGTAATTGAAATCAATGGGAGACCAAGGGGTCTCTTCAGCGATGCAGGCAGGCAAGGGGGGGGCTCCTCGGGGTAGCCACCACCTGGGCGAGGGGGAGGGCCTCCTTGGGGTCACTGCTGCACTGGAGTTCCGATACTTCAGGTCCTGGGGGCTGCGGGTGCAGGGTCTTTTCCAGGCGTCGGGATCTGAGAGTCAGGCAGTCGCGGTCAGGGGGAGCCTCGGGATTCCCTCTGCAGGCGTCGCTGTGGAGGCTCAGGGGGGACAACTTTGGCTAATCACGGTCTCGTAGTCGCCGGGGAGTCCTCCCTGAAGTGTTGTTTCTCCACAAGTCGAGCCGGGGGAGTCGGGTGCAGAGAAGTAAGTCTCACGCTTCCGGCGGGAAACGCAGTTGTCTTGAAGTTGCTTCTTTGGAAACAAAGTTGCAGTCTTGGGTGAACAGAGCCGCTGTCCTCAGGAGTTTCTTGGTCCTTCTAGAGCAGGGCAGTCCTCTGAGGATTCAGTGGTCGCTGGTCCTGGAGAAAGCGTCGCTGGAGCAGTGTCTTTTAGAAGTGGGGAGACAGGCCGGTAGAGCTGGGGCCAATGCAGTTGGTGTCTCCGTCTTCTCTGCAGGGTTTTTCAGCTTAGTAGTCCTCTTCTTCTTAGGTTGCAGGAATCTGAGTTCCTAGGTTCGGGGGAGCCCCTAAATAGTGAATTTAGGGGTGTGTTTAGGTCTGGGAGGGCAGCTACACCCTCCTTGTGCCTCCTCCCTGAAGGGAGGGGGGCACGTCCCTAATCCTATTAGGGGAATCCTCCATCTGCAAGATGGAGGATTTCTAAAAGTCAGAGTCACCTCAGCTCAGGAAACCTTAGGGGCTGTCCTGACTGGCCGGTGACTCCTCCTTGTTTTTCTCATTATCTCTCCTGGACTTGCTGCCAAAAGTGGGGGCTGTGTCCAGGGGGCGGGCATCTCCGCTAGCTGGAGTGCCCTGGGGCATTGTAACACGAAGGTTGAGCCTTTGAAGCTCACTGCTAGGTGTTACAGTTCATGCAGGGGGGAGGTGTGAAGCACCTCCACCCAGAGCAGGCTTTGTTTCTGTCCTCAGAGAGCACAAAGGCTCTCACCGCATGGGGTCAGAAACTTGTCTCTCAAAAGCAGGCTGGCACAGACCAGTCAGTCCTGCACTGAACAATTGGGTAAAATACAGCGGGCATCTCTAAGATGCCCTCTGTGTGCATTTTTTAATAAATCCAACACTGGCATCAGTGTGGGTTTATTATTTTGAGAAGTTTGATACCAAACTTCCCAGTATTCAGTGTAGCCATTATGGAGCTGTGGAGTTCGTTTTTGACACACTCCCAGACCATATACTCTTATTGCTACCCTGCACTTACAATGTCTAAGGTTTTGCTTAGACACTGTAGGGGCATAGTGCTCATGCACCTATGCCCTCACCTTTGGTATAGTGCACCCTGCCTTAGGGCTGTAAGGCCTGTTAGAGGGGTGACTTACCTATGCCATAGGCAGTGTGAGGTTGACATGGCACCCTGAGGGGAGTGCCATGTCGACTTAGTCATTTTCTCCCCACCAGCACACACAAGCTGGCAAGCAGTGTGTCTGTGCTGAGTGAGGGGTCCCTAGGGTGGCATAAGACATGCTGCAGCCCTTAGAGACATTCCCTTACATCAGGGCCCTTGGTACCAGGGGTACCAGTTACAAGGGACTTACCTGGGTGCCAGGGTTGTGCCAATTGTGGAAACAATGGTACATTTTAGGTGAAAGAACACTGGTCCTGGGGCCTGGTTAGCAGGGTCCCAGCACACTTCTCAGTCAAGTCAGCATCAGTATCAGGCAAAAAGTGGGGGGTAACTGCAACAGGGAGCCATTTCTTTACAATGGTTGATACAGAATATGCATGTTAGTGCCATATTTTTCACAAAGTTACAAACTGAGAAACTGTACATGGGCTTGTGTTTGAGACAAATGGTTTGCAGGTCTTGAAAGAAATTACTTATCCGAACGTACAAAATTACACAGATAGCTGTTGCCAACATGCCAGTCATGATAGGCTTGTGTAATTATTTTTATGTTGCATCTACTCGACAGCACATGGGCTGTTTTTTGCAAGACATATTGTAACTTACCAAGAACATAGAGGGTCTTGGAGCCAGCCCATTGCATACCATTGGCTGCCTATCCTGTCACTCTTGTTTGCCTCCTTCTTATTTGTGTCCCATTTGCCATTCTTGTGTTTGTCCCTCCCATGGACCATTCCCTCTTTGCAATTTATTTGATTGGCTGGCTTCTTTGCTTCCACTGCTTGCTGTTCATGCCCTACCTTTTTCTTTTGTGTTAAGCACCCCATGAGAGTGCATGTTTTTTTAGCTGTCTCCCTTGGGTTCTTCTCTACCCCGCCATTCTGTATTGCTATTGCCTTTGTGCTACTTCCCATCCCCTCCCTCCCTGTTACACTCACTAGTTTGCTTCTCCTCATTGCTTTTCTGTGCACTCTGTCTTGTTTTCCACACCTACGTCCTCCCTCTCTTCTTTTTAGGTCTCGCCTAGCCAGTCCATGCTCTGTCTCTTGAAGACATTTTGGCTCATATTTATACTTTTTGACGCAAAACTGCGCCAACGCAGTTTTGCGTCAAAAATATTACCGCCGGCTAACACCATTTCTTTGCACTGTGCGGGCGTCAAATTTATACTTTGACGCACAACGGAGCAAACCACAGCAGTAAGTCATTTTTTTTATGCACACCGCAGCGTCACGTCGTAAAGGAAAACGACGTTAATGCGGCGGAAATGACTGTGAGACGATTTACGACACCGCAAACCGGATATGCGGTGTTTTTTGACACAATAGCATCAAAATTCCCCGCAAACACAGCCATTTCAGCAGAGGAGAGCCAAAATGAATTCCAGATGCCTGTACAGACCCCAGAACAGACCAGGAACCAGCCAGGAGGACCCACACAAGACCCAGGACAGTGAGAAGAAGAAAAGAAAGTGTTGCTTCAGTGCAGAGGAGCAGGAAATCCTGGTAGAAGAGGTGACGGAACACCAGCACCAACTGTTTGTCACCTCAATGTTGCCAATCAGTAGGAGAGAGGCAATATGACAACAAATTGTTGACAATATTAACAGTGTGGCAGAAGTACGCAGAACAGTCATCGAGTGCAAGTAACGCTGGCATGACTGCAAGCGCAGGACCGAGGAAAAGATGGCCAGGAACAGGAAGGCAGCACTGCAGACTGGAGGTGGGAGTCCAGCACACCAGCAGGCCCTGGACCACATGGAGGAGATGGTGGCAGCCGTCATCCCTGAGGAGATCGTCACAGGGATTCAAGGACAGGACAGCGCAGACTACCAGGAGACAACGCACATGCAGGGTAAGTCGCATGGGGAATTAAAATGCACTAATGTCAACTACAACCGGGGGGGATACTGACTACAAAATGCATGGAAGTCATCATATACATGGAGTGGCATGGGTAAAGGGGTATGGCATGGGGGCATGGCCTGCACAGAGAAAAGGTGGGGCACACCATAACACAACACCAACAACAGTTCCATTGGGGTATGCTGCCATGCCAACGATGTAGCAAAGGTAAAGCCACGCCAGGAGGGAAGAGCACAACGTCAAACTGACATCCTGTCACACGTCAGCCACTATACCCCCTACATTAACTAGGGCCCAATTAACAACCTCTAGCCATACCGACAACTGGAATGTAACAGTGACAACATTTGCCACTACCACCTCCGCTGTGTGTGCAGCTCAAGTAGCCAATGGCAGTAACGTCCCCATGGATCATACACACCTAAATTTGAGGGTTGAGGATGACAACTTTAACAATCAAGAAAACAACAGAGGAGGGGCAAAAAATGGGAGATTCGGAGTCTAACTCCTGGTCCATTGTGTAAAGTTCCCACTAAACAGTCAATCAAATACAGATTACACAAGGTTCCATCTAATTGTGGGTTTCTTTCAAGTAAGAAGCTTTGGTCAGTAAATGAGAACCAAAGTTATTCGAAGCAAGAGCCCTCACTCACCATCCGGTGACATGCTTCATCATAGGGCCAGCTCCTCGTCAGGCCGGCGCTGCAATGCCTGACGGGCCCCACGGGGGGCTCTTTGCCGGAGATCTTTTATGAATCGAGTGTGACCGGTCAAAGACAAAGGAGTGAAGGATTGGTAAATAGAAAAATTAAAAATGTCTAGAGGTAACTACTAATAATTTTAATTCTCATATTTATACCTCTGACAAGATTAAAAACCAGAAAAAGGGGGAGTTAGTGGGATAATGACCACAAACCCCATAGAAATACACATCGGTATGGTCGAAATAATGTCTCTTAGAGAAAAATGGCATATAAGAGACAGAGCACACAGGGTCCCCTGTGTCACTCTATGTGGTGGGTCAACATGTTTCTCGCTACTTACAGAAAAATTAACTTATGCGATTCATCAGGACCTAGTAACATACCTAATCCTATAGAACGTGGGAATTTCCACACATATGATAATCAAAAACCCTCCAACTATCAATGGTAGGGCCACATCGGGGGAGTCCAGGCTAAAAAAATCAACTCTGATTTTAGGAAATAGCGGTCACTACCGGATAACCTTCGCCAATTCTCACACCCGGTATCAATTTTTCTATTTACCAATCCTTCACTCCTTTGTCTTTGACCGGTCACACTCGATTCATAAAAGATCTCCGCCAAAGAGCCCCCCGTGGGGCCCGTCAGGCATTGCAGCGCCGGCCTGACGAGGAGCTGGCCCTATGATGAAGCATGTCACCGGATGGTGAGTGAGGGCTCTTGCTTCGAATAACTTTGGTTCTCATTTACTGACCAAAGCTTCTTACTTGAAAGAAACCCACAATTAGATGGAACCTTGTGTAATCTGTATTTGATTGAAACTTTAACAATCCCCTGAAACAAGGCAAATGTTCCAGTCCTGTCAATTGTGAATGCCCATAGTTGCCGCAAATATAAGCCAATGTCATCAACATTAGGAGCTACACAGCACTAACGTCACACCCATGCTGCATATGTCAGGGTCCATCCTGTGCCTGGGTCACAATGCAACATCCCAAATGTCATACTGGTCAGACAACAGCATTGAGGGGGAGAACACATGTAACTGGTCACTGAAATACACCTGCACAGTCAGAGGAGGAAATAGGACACTGCTACGACTATCAGGGCAATCCAATGTACCACACATTCCCCAACATCATCTGTACACATTACCAATGCTGACATCCATATCGTGCCATAACAATGCTATGCATAGTATACGCTACATTTCAACTACATATAAGTGGATGTGAAAGATCAGAGACTGGGGCAGGTTCAGATTGTTAAGTGTGCTGCTAGTGCCATCAGAGCACCCATAGCCAGTGAAAGGTCTAACCATGAGAATGGATGTAGACGGAGGGTTGAGTAGGACAAGAAGGTGGCAAATCACTGTTTGGCCAAAACCAACACCTAGAGGAGATGATGCTGACAAGTCAAATAACTTACCACAATACATGTGACGTGCAGGTGGGGCATAGACCTGGGAGAATGCCCATCTGAAAGACTGGAGCAATGAACAGGAAACAAGATCACAATGTGAAAATCATCACAAGGCAGGCATGTCACATCACCAATGCCACAACACAGACACACTAATTGTACCCTATTTCATTGCAGAGGGCGATGGATCTCCTGCGGATATGCCTGTCCATGACTACCCTGATGACATGGATGACGACCTGACAAACATCAGCCACCAAACCCTTCAAGATGTCATTGGAACCCTCCAGACCCCACCTTCAGTCACAAGGAGGAGCACAGAACAAGCAGCCATCACGGAGGACCCTCCCACCACCCCAATTGTAAGACATGCCAGCTCCAATACAGCTGACGACTCAGATGACACAGGCACCAGCTTTGAGAGAACTGTAGTCGGAGTACAGCGGGAGCTGGCCAAGGAGGTGCGGGTGGGGATGCAAAATATGGTAGCCAGCCTAGAGGGGGTGCGTTCGTGCATGATGTCAACTGAAGAACAGGCAGCAGCTATGCAAGGGCAAACAACTATCTTGCAGGAAGTAGAAAAAAGACTGAAGGAAATCAGCACAGCTGTAGTACAGTTGATCCAACACCTACAACAGCAATCCTGTCAGTGCATGCATGAATGCAACATTGAACCCCTCAGGGCCGACCTGGCTGCCTACTATCGTAATGTGGCTGATATTCTTAAAAAACAGCAGATCCTCCTTGCAGCAGTACTGCCCTTAAGACCCTCACAGGTAGCAGCTACCGGGATGTCTGACTCCACGTCTTCAAACACTGAGGTGTGTGTTGCCCCTTCATAACCACCACCACCTAGGACAGAGGAGGCAACAGACACATCAGAAGAGGAAGACATGGAACAGATCACCTTCACACGTGAAAGTACCCAGAAGCACTAGTCCCTGCCACATGGCCACCTATTACCAAGGTCCTGCACTTTGTAACATGCCAGTCTTGCAACAACTGTACTCAACAACTGTTCTGCAAACCACTGTATATCTTGTCAGCCTGCCTTGTGATTGTCTCTCACTTACTCATTGGCAAATCCTGTCCCTCTGCACTGTCTGACGCATCACCCCAGCATGTCAAATGCATTTTCCTTTAGCACTTGTGTAGGATCACAATGGAAGATGTCACTATAATGGACTCACAATCATAGACAATGTACATATAGCACTACAGCACTTTTCAATAAATAGCACTTCCACAATCACTTTGTCTCTGTGTAATGTGACACATCAACCGTGCAGTACACCACTGAATTTTGCCTCCTGTCAAATTACATAGCTTGTCAATACAACTGTCCTGAAATAATGTAGTCTGCTAACTATGCACAGTGGCCTGGATTCTACCATACTCTGCCCTTCCTGAGGGTAATATCTGATGAAAAGCGAAACTATACACCATAATGCTCTGTTGGACAGAATAATGCTTCCTCAAGGGATATCTAAGCCATTAACTAGTGCCTGCAAAATGTTGCCTCCATGCAAAACTAACACATATAACATTACCCACACATCTAAGCAAACAGTCACCAAACTGCATGAATGGATGTGTCTGAGTTTACATCCAAGTAAGTAATCATGCTGAACAGTGTAACAAATGACCCATGTGAGTCATGAACACAATACTACAAGAGTGCTTACTACCACTAACCTTATAAGGGTTTCCTTGAACATCAGACTATAGTCAGACATAACACAGTATCCCCAATACCAAGTCTGGAAGCACTATATGTGACTTTGAACACATACTTATTGAAAAACACACGTTGGGATCCATAGTAACTGTTATTGGTGGTTGCAATGAATGGTCTAATCTTTGCAAGGTTGCTTTGGGGTAGCTGCCAATGTTACAGCTAATTTGGGATTTGTTTGTAGCATAGGACACAAATTGGAATACAAAATAAATCATGTACACTCATGCCAAGGCCCTGATCTACAAGCATGTCACACATACTGTAAAGGATTTACTACATATTTATTAAACTGTAAAAACAGAAGAGAAAACTTGGGGAAAAGCCTTACCTACCCTAATCTACCCTAACTACTCATTACCCACAACTGTCCCTAACTAACCTAAGCTAAACTTACTTAACACATGTAACGAAATGTTCTAAACATCAACCCCCACCCACCCCCCTTATGAGACGGGACACATGGAAGACAACAGATACTAACATAAACACATACAATCCTAAACTAACATATATTTTTTGGGAATTTTTTTATTTTTATATTTTTTTATAATATATGTTTTGTTTTTTTAAACACCCCAACATTGCCAACCACCCACCCACCCACACACTCAAAAAGAAACAGTAGAAATAATCAGGACCCCCCCACCCACTAACACTAACTAACTAACAGCCTATACTAACCTAACACTAAGCCCCCTAAACCCACAAAGTATAAGAATAAGGAAAAAGGAGGGAGGGGAGGAAATCATGTCCATCAAAATGTCTATAGGTTGGCCCTCCTGAGGGTCCACGTGATGGACCGCACCTGCCGGTTTATATGTCACACATCCTGCCGCAGGCGACTCATTTTTCGCAGGACACGGTCCAATTTACGCTGCATCTCAACAAAAGCACCCGGGTCAATAGCTGCAGCTGGGGTGGTTTGGGTGCCAGCTGATGAAGTGTGGGGCCGTGTGGTGTCCATATCTGTGGGCTGCCCTGCAGGTGGTGCTGTGCTAGGGCCTGGAGCACTTGCTGATGTGGTTGCCACAACTGTCCCAGCTGTTGGTGGTGCCACCTGGGTGGTAATGGTGGTGGTGCTGGTCGTGGCTGTGGTGGGCAAAGTGGGGCCGCCCTGTGGGAATGCCCTCCAGGATCCCGAGGCCTGTTCATTCCGGTATCTGCGGGCCGTTCTTCGGTACCCAGTCTCTACCTGAAGTATATGCCAGTACCTCATTGGCCGCCTTTGGAATTCCCGCACCTGGATGGGTGTCATATTTGCAGCTGTGAAGAGAAATCGAAAAAATAACATTAGTAGGAACTGCATTGTGTGAAATGGCACAAGAAGTAAATCAGACAATACTTCTACTGTACTTGTAACAGCTCATATCATCATACAGATCATTGACTATCCCTGAGGAAGTACACAGCAGGCCAGCCTACAAAGGTTCTATCACACATAGCACATCCAAACCCTACAAGATGGGTAACAACTGGCATGTTTTGGCATCAGAGTTTTGCCAGTTGTCAGCTAACAATCATGCAGCATATCCTCCGCCAATGCCAGGGCTACATGTCATTGTATGGGATGGAAATCTAGGGCCACATGATCTGCAAGTTGTAAATGGAATTGCTAGTATAGTACTCATGTGGGAAAAATGAGTGTGTATACTAGGCTCAGACAAAAAATTCACTGATTTTCATGTCTGTGTACCAAACTTGTATCATCAGTCCTAGGTACACTATTCACAAACCCATGCCTGTGTTTGAGGGTGGGGGTAGAGTAACAACTAACAATTTCAAACAACATGGACACCCAGGACGTTTATGAAAGCTGGACATGTGTTTGGCTCTACACACACACCACAGGTAAGGTGTATCTACAAATAGGAGACAGCAAACCCTTGACCAATCCCAGCGCTGCACATGTCTGGAAATGCAGACCTTTGTCCACATCATATACTTCCAGGAAGCCATGACTTACAACTAACACAGAGATGCAAGAACACCCCTGGCCATGATTTGCATGCACACCTAGGCCATTGCACTCAAGTGCCACATACTCGTAGCACTACCTGTGGAGCTACATGCTGCTAGGACGTTCAACCTACAATTTAATAAGTACATTATTGAATAGGGAAGCTGAAGTATGTGGGTAAGCATTTAGCAGCCCCATTCTGGGAGAATGTGGGTCTGCTAGGCTGACTAAATCACAGATTAGGTCCAGTGCGACTCTTGCTGATACAAGTGTTATCCACATGACTCATCCCCATTCACATTGCGGGGCCTACAAGACTGACCCAGAATCCCTAAATAAGACAACAGAATAAGCATTGGCCAACTCTAAAATGGTGATAAAATGAAATCCCACTCATGGAACAAGACAAATGATGGGCCAGCGCATCACACCTTGCTATGTGTTCAACACACAGGAGTCCATCACACATCACCAGCAAACACAACACATAGCAGACATATCAACACTTACTGGAGTTGTCTGGGTCCTCGAATGAAGCCACCTCGCCCACAGTGTAGGGTGCGGGTCCACCTGTAAGGCATGGAAGGGTGAAATGTGCTCAAATTCAGTACACTGTCCAACAATTCCAAAGACAAATACTATGTGTAAGATTACATAAGTAGGTAAAGCCACTCAGACATGATGATACTACATCCGATATAGCACGGCTAACATGTACATACCATGGGCCCCCTGTGAATTTTACCCACATATCTGCACACATGCAGTGGCCCTAACTATCATGTGGTGGCAAACATGCTCCTTCATTAGTGATCAGACATAATAATGGAGTGTATTCGTCTCATCATGTGTACCCAAGAGAGACATCCAAAGCCACTTTCCTTGAGGAGTGCATTACCATTCAACCAGCCATTGTGGCCATGACAAATTTATGACACACAGGTACAATGTACAGAGGGGCAGGGACAGTTGTAAGCCCTCATGTTGTTACATTTTCTTCATTTGATGTGGCTCAGCTATGATGAGTTGCACCAACCATAGAGATATGAACCCATGTGCAAACGAAAGGTGGAACAACAAACACCGAATACCAGTCTAAGATGTTAGCTGAGGGCACCTTGAACTTTTTCCCTATGTCTCCAAATCCAGATCTGACATGTATCCAAAAAGACGAAGGGCCACAATAATCCCTAAGAATCTTTGAATTTCCGTGATCGCTTTGCTTACACACTCACCAGACACACATGAGACATATGTTTGGGCCACATTGCTATCATCAATTGACGTGAAGCCTGCACTCATTTTCAGCATCATGTAGTGTTTCAAAAGTCAGTCTAGCTGTTGCATCAACAAATGTTGGTAATGATTTTGAAAATCTACTGTATACCTCACAGGTAAAGGTGACCTATATCTATACATAATTGGCTCCTGATTTATGTTGCTGTTTGACACAAAGGCGGCACCAACTTACATTAAGCAAAAGTATTCAGTAAGTTTGCAGAGCACTTGCTTGCTAACATCCAGCAATTGTGGTCCTTAACATAGTCCATGAATGACCCTGTATTTTTCCAAAGCATTCCACACACTCAACAGCATTGCCGGGAGATATTGTACAAATCATCTGATGTCACTACAGAGCATTTAATTGTGCACATTTACATGATTTGTACTCACCAACAGGCCACCAATCACAGTTCCCAGGTGGTCCAGAAGATCTTGCTCCCTGGAGATGAGGTCAGCCCAGCGGTGCTTCAGCTGGTGGTCATTCCTTGGGGTCCGATAGACGCGTTGCAAGTGATGCAATACCTTTCCCCACCGGAGCCTCTGTGCCTCGGTGTGATACCCCTGTATCACCCACCCACCTGCCTCAATCATAAGGGGGAGGAAATGGCACACCAGCCACATAAAACTCCCAAGCTCCTCCTCACCCATCTTGCCAAGATGAGGCCTACCCAGCATCTTAGCAGAAAAAAGGTTAAAAGGGGATAAAGCAGAACAAAGGAGAATAGGAGGAAAGTAGAATATGAAACATGTGAACTGAACAACTAAAACAGCCCAACTATCCCCAAACTATCACTACCCACAACAGACTCCCAAAAACAACAAAGACAATACAATACTAGACAATTGTACAAAATAAATAGTCCGACAGGATACAACAACAATATTTTATTCACAAAATGACAAGTAATGGACCACACAGGAGACAAAAGCACAATTTGATCAGACAAAACTCTCAACACAGCCACACAGTCTAGAAGAATCACAGACTGCAAAGTGAAAGTGAAAGTACACCCACTGTACATAATCTGTAAACAGGATATCCTATTACATCACTTCCTGCCTAAAATGGCGGCCTTTTTTATCGTTATGCGTCAAATATTTTTGACGCATACAGTCTGGGCGTCACTTCTTTTGATGCACAGGAGTAAAAGTGAGCCCGCTTCCATATATTTGGAAATAGTCTAACACTTAACCAATTTTCTGAGGTAGTGTGGAAGAGTCAAGGGTGCTTTCAGGGCATTACACGCCATTTTTCGGGCATAATCAATTTTTTTACACGTGTGCATCAAAATTTCAGGGCATTAACTGGGTTTGGGTCATTTTACCATTTTAATGTTATGTAACATTTGTGACACAACTGAGATAGGCTGATTGCACCCACTTTGGTCTTGACGGTGTATGGGCACATGTGAGACATCATACTGCTGCGGACCATGATCCGCTACTTCCTTAACAGGATTTTCACTCTTGGCTGATGCACTAGATGGCCATATGTGTGGCCTACATATATGTATTTTACAAATTGGTCATGTTTGGCGACAGGAGAGGATAGCAATGTGACGCACATAAGTACAATACCTCAATGAATATTGCTCAATGTGTGTGCATTGGCCACTAATGTAGTTGTTGACCCAGTGTGTGTGCATCATAAGATGCATTATTGAAAATATGCTTGTATGAATGTGAAGTCAATGTGTCCAAACCTTAGATGGAAGTCAGTGTGGAAATGAGAGAGGACATGTGTTAGCCATACATGTAGCAACATCTGTTGTGTGCACTTCCAATATTTTGGGTAACGTAGACACCACAAATGACAAAGCATGCACCGGATAGATGGCAGATGTTTGTTAATGTCAATGGTCCAAAAGTTGCCCATCACATGTCCTGGAAATTTGGAAACTGCTTCCTAGGCACTTGTTGGTGAACCCACAGTGAGTCAGGCACACGTACACACTAAGCGGGTACCATGTTATTGACACAGAAAGCCAAAGGTGATCCACAAATGTAATATCACCCCACAGTTGTGGTCATATGACTGAGCCACAACTCTCCTGTGGCAGAGGAGGACCAGCAGACGAGGCAGCACGTGGCCACATATTTCCAGTGATCAATTGCACAGAGGTGTCTGGTTCATGTGTGTGGTCCAATGTTGATCCTTTATATTTTTAGGGGTCTATGTTGTCACAGTTACGTCCAGGTTTCATCATGAGTCAGTGGCGGCTATTCCTGTATCTACTGAGTATCCTTCGGAGATCAATGGAAGTAAAGTCGATGAGGACATGAGAACCTACATGGGGATGGTCCCACCCTGTCACTGCAGACATGTTATGAGACTGTCAACAGGGCAACCTTGGTGTGCTGGGTGAGATCATATCTCAGGAGTAATGTTCCGGCAGGTGTCATTACAACATTTGTACACAGGTTGGCCTGTAAAGTTCCCATTGCATCTGGGAACATCATAGCCTCTGTGTTGATTAATCTTGCAGCTATTCAGCACGCAAAGGCCATCAATATGTTGTGAGCAATCTGATTCAGCGTGTGAACTGTCAGGGTCCTAACATGTGTGGAATTTTCATGCACATTATCAGAGGTTGCTGGTTCTGCTGGAGGCACCTTACCCAATCCCTGCATACGGCCCTGGTACACTGTCACACTTTGCCGTTCATGCATACATGAGACCCAGACAAGGGATAGGCCATGATTTTGCTATTTGGAGACAAATTTACAATTACGGTACAATAAAAAAGCAGATGATGCTATACAATGTATTTGAGTATGCATTAAGGAAGCACCTGACAAAATACCCCCTGAGGAATGTGAGGTTTGGGAAACCAAGTGTGGTACATATGTAGCCACAAGGAACCTTTAGGGTAAAACACAGACAGGTGCCAGTCAGGCTGACGGGATGCAGAGTCAATCAGGATCCAGCAATTTCACAAGGTACATACTCAGTGGTCTGACTTACACTGGTCGGAGGAAGAACAAGACAGTTGACATAGAAGACTGTGTTTGTCCTGTGTTTTGGAAGGTGACACATAAACCCAAGGGCTGTGTTACACAGCTTATTTTTCTAGCAATGCATAACAGTGTAATAGACTAAATGGCAGCTTCTATGCTGTTCCAAGCATCTGCAAGGGCAGTGCATGTTCAAATGGGTGGTCTGCATGAAGGTGCTCACAGGTGTGTACTGCATCCGTTTCTCACAAGTCCTGTAGGTGAGATTCTAGTTCAAATGGTCAACAGTACATTTCACATCGGAAGTAATCTACAGCTGATAACAGGGCTTAGAAACTACAAACCAGTGTATTAATAGACCTGATGTCCATGCAGTCAGATGTACTATGACAATGGTTTACCATACGAAAGGTTGAAGCACACTGGATTAGTATTGTTAGTCTGTGTGTGGAGAGGAGGGAATATCTGGGTACACATATTACCATTCCAGGGACCTCTTCAGACAGGTGGAGTGAGACCAGAAGAGTGGGTGTGTCAGGAGTTAGGACATGGGCTGACATGTACATGGAATGTCATGTGCGCAATGCTTGTCATAGGTGTGGCACTTGTGCTGTCTATGTTCTGCTTATATGGAACTCTAGTCACAGATAGTCCTTGCAAAGATAGGTGCTGTACGATTTACTGGTGTCAAGGGTCTGGTCATACATTCCTGTTACCAATGCAATAGCACATCCACTGCCTCATGTATGAGGCATATTTTTCCCTTATAGGCTGATGGTGTCTTAGCTGTGTGCCATACAGCAGCTGTGTTTTGTTGTTCCCCCTCATGTTGCAGGCCAGCATCCTCCTCTTCCTCCTCTTCAGGCATTTCTGGCTCTGGTTCTAATAGGGGAATCTTCCTTCGTATACAAATGTTGTGCAGGATGGCACATGTTAAAATAATCTTACAGACCATTTCTAGTGAATATAGGAGGCTGCCACCAGTGATGTCGAGGCACCTGAATCTCGACTTGAGGATGCCGAAGGTCCTCTCAACTATGGTGCGTGTCCTCCTATGTGCCTCATTGTAGGCACGCTCTGCTGCAGTGCTTGGGTTGCCAAATGGTGTCATAATCCATGGCTGGATCCCATACCCCTGATCAGCTGAAAGAGAAAATGTTTGGGATCATGTTGACGTATCTTGCCCCATTCATATCACCTTGCATGGCAGTAGTTGTCTTGTGATGTCTGTGGTTCTTTTGTGTTATTGTGTTGATTCCTAGGCTTCTAGGATGTACCATCTGCATTGGGCTGTTTCCTTGGCTGAACGAATGTTTGCCTGCTGACCGGTTGTCAGCAGTATGTTTTGGGAATTGCAGTACAGTGTGCACTCCCTAGCATTGTGACTTGTGATACAGGTGTCCCTGTATCTTCACTGGGGGTGAGATGATAGTTCAATACACAGATTCAGTTTGACAGTGGTGGTAACACGTTAGCATCTATGTACCCTGGACATCCCATATCTTTAGACATATGCAATGGATCAATTTAAACATCAGTGAGACGCTTACATTTAGCCAAACCTCTCCATACGTTGTGATCATTGACATATTGACATTAGACTATACACTAATTTCAGATGTGTGACACGTTCACTGCAGACCTATCAAATATGCCTAGTGGTGTCACAACCTCCGTGTGTTCCTGTCCACATGTCGCTGTCGTGGTGTATGTGTTGTGTGTCCTAGAGGGTTGCTGTGCAGTGTGTATATAAGTAGGTTTCTGTACTTACCAACAAGTAGTCCATTGCCATATCGTCCATCCTGGAAGTGTTGATTGATGGTACAGTGACGGAAGATGAATGAGTCATGGACATTCCCAGGATACTTTGTCACAATATTGGTGATCAATCCTTGGTGATCCAAAATGCCTGCACATTGATGGAGTGTGTGTGCTTCCTGTTGTGGTATAGGTGTTCAGTTGCTGCAGGTGGCACAAGGCGTACATGTGTGCAGTCAATGGCACCAAGGACATGTGGAAATCCATTAATGAGGGAAAACCCCTGTTTTGTCTCCTGCTGCTTCTGCTGTGTATTTGAGAAGCAGGTGTGGCGGGGTGTGAGTCCAATGATGGCATCCAGTCCTTATGCAAGAAGGCAGAGAATGATGGCTGTGATATCCAAGCAAACAGGGCGCCAGTAGTTTGAAAGGAGCCACTTGCCAACATGTGAAGTACAGCTAGCAGCTTGGTTTCTGTTGGGATGGTGCGGGGTGTCAGCAAGGTGGGTGCCAACTGTGGCTCTATGTTGCACAGCAGCTGCTGAATGGCTTGCCAATTCAATCTGTACCTCTGGATGATGTCATGTTCCCTGAGGCCATGAAGGGTTGTCCTGGTGCGGAATATCCTCTCCTGCCTTCTGCGTTGCCTTTGGGGTCCCTGCTGGTGTTGTGGTAGCTGCTGTTGTTGTTGCTGGGCTCTGCGTCTGCGTGCACCCTGGATGAGAAGCACCTCCATGTCTCCCTTTTGTTGCTCTGCTGTTGCTTCTGTGTGTTCTGATTAAATACAGGTGTGTTTGCCCCATTTTAACGCCAACCCTGACCCAGGCATTAATTTTTGATGCAAATCGGGCTGTGCGTCATTTTCCGACTCCGCCTCCCGGCCGTGTGGGATTTTTGCCCGGAAGCATAAATACAACGCACGGGCGTTTGCCATCTTCTGGACGGAAACGCCACCTTGCATATGATTAACGCAAGGTGGTTTCCCCAATCCAGAAAAAGACGCACACGGCAGGATTTTGACATCCGCAGGCTCGGGTGTCAAAGTTTAAATATGGGGCAAGGTTTGTGCTGCATGTGAGTCAAAATTTTAGACGCACATTCGGCGCAGACGGAGTATAAATATGACCCTTTGTTTTCTATCAGTGGGGTTGAAGCCCACCCATTAGTTTTATTCATTCTCACTCTCATTTACTACCTTTTTATTGGTCAGATGCCCTCGGCTTCCCTCCTTTTTGTGAGTTTGTCCTTGTCTGGAGCATGGACGCATTACTTGTGTCACTCCACTGCTTTTTTATTTAGGCACCGCTTTCTATTTCAGCACTCATTCAGAGTGTGTCTTATTCAGCTGACTCAGTCATGTACTTCGACCTAGTCCAGGCCCATTCCTCCCTAATTCTTTCCTTGTCAGTGTTCTTGCGCCCACCGGCCCCTCCTCAGTTGGTGGCCTGTTCTTGTTTATCCACACCAACTCAGTTACTGCTCCCTCCCCATTCCATTGTTGCCTGTCCCCACTCTCACTCTTTCTGTTGTAGTCTTCATACATCCTTTTGTTGATGTTGCCTATTGCAACTCTCACAACTAACGCAATTAAAGTTACATGTGAGGAGATTTATGTTGCTACATATTGTGAAGGATTTAGTAGAGAACAGTGATGTCCATTTAACAACTTGTTTTAGTGCACTTCTTGGACTGTTTAATGATATGCTTCCTTCACACCAAAAGAGGTGGAGTAACAGCCAAAGCTGCCAACTTTGTAGCTGGGGAACCAAGTTTGAGTCTCGACATTGCCTGAACAGCCTCTGATTGTCAAAAAATCACTTAATCTCCCCATGCGTACAACAAATGAATGTGTGCTTGTGTGGTGTAACTGGCATTCATGTAAAGCACCCCAATACCTTCTGGTCAAGTTTGCATTCTAAAAACCAGCAAAAGAAAATATGAATATAAGAACTTGTGGGGTCTGGATTCACAGAGGATCTTAAGCCTTTATGTGTACTCCATACACTTTCCAGTTGTACTCTGAAAGCATGGTTTTACAACTTATGCTTCTTATGGGCACATCTTTTGTTGGCTGTGCTCAGCAAAATAATTGGTCACTGGGCAGCAGACCATTTTATTTTCAGCACTATGGTCATGGAATGAAAAATCCAATTTTTGTGGTGTGCACAAATTGACAGCTGACCAGAGGTGTCCTACATAACCTAAGGTCCTTTTGGCAGCTGTGCACAAGCCTCCAAACACCATTTGGTTCTGCTTCCATATCTGTGCCCCCATTGCCCCTCCCTCATTGCAGGGAAGCCTTTTCCTTTTAAACACTCAGCTCTTGGAGGTGTGGGGGATGTGAGGTTGAACAGTATGTCAGTATCTTTTATGCAGCTTATTCATGAGCCTTGCTGATTTATAAAAACCTCATGACATCTGTCTTAATGATTCTCATTTTATTGTTTTCAGATATATGACAGGCTAATGTAGTCCATTCGAGATACGAAGCTTTGTCATTATGCACAGATCTCCGCAGCAATGGCATGAACCAGCTAAACTCTTTAGCTAGCTGGAATAAGCTGAAAACTCCTCTTCCTCGTCTTTTGAATGGGGAAGGAGGAGCAGTTGGAGTAACAATAGTTTGAGATGTGGGTGGGGCGAGGGGGGTGACTGGCAGTGCATTTCACAGACCACTCGTAGCGTGACCTCAGAAGCTAACTCTTGTTTTCTTCTCTCCCACCTCTTCCACCAACTGATCAACATCAAGGGCTTCCCTGGGGCTGATCGTGCAATGTGTGCACTCCAGAGCGCCTGCTTGTAAATATAACTAACTTGTGCTTTCCAATAATAATAACATCAGGGATGTCGCAACGCTAGCATAACATATGTGACAATTACCGAACTCAAGTGTACTAATTTCATTGACCTCTAAAGGCTAAAACGCAGAGGGGGTCATTACAACATTGGCGGTAAAAGCCACGTACTACAGAGCAGAAGAAGGCCAACACACCGCAGCGGCCGCGGAATTCCGCCACAGCTATTATGACCCACAGCTCGGAATCCGCCAAAATTCAGACACCCACACAAGTCCGCCACGCCAAAGGTCAGTGATAAACTGGCGAAAACAAATCCTCCACCGTCATGCCAACAGAAATACGACCACACTATCACGACCCACGAATCCACGCAGCGGTCTTTCAACCGCGGTATTCCATTGGCGGTATACACCGCCGTGCTCAAAATACACACATTTACAAAACAGTACCACATTGGACAATTCGAAATACAAACACCTGATACACATACACACACCACTCCCACACAACCAATACAATATAGAACACACACCCACATCACCCACAAACCCTTACGACCACAAATCAAGAACGAAAGCCAGAGAGAGACACCACCATCAACACCACTAGCATCCACAGGCACACAACACCATCACCCACATAACTTCCACGCACCTCACACAACACCCCACTACATATCAGCACACTTATCACCCCACACATCATCTACACCACCCCATGGCACGGCAAAGACACCCCAGGTTCTCGGAGGAGGAGCTCAGGGTCATGGTGGAGGAAATCGTCCGGGTAGAGCCACAGCTATTCGGATCACAGGTGCAGCACACCTTAATTGCTAGGAAGATGGAGCTATGGCGAGAATAGTGGACAGGGTAAACGCAGTGGGACAGCACCCAAGAAATCAGGAGGACATCAGGAAGAGGTGGAACAACCTACGGGGGAAGGTGCGTTCTGTGGTCTCCAGACACCACCTGGTGGTTCAGCGGACTGGCGGCGGACCCCCACCTCCTCCCCCAAAACTAACAACATGGGAGGAGCAGGTCTTGGCGATTCTGCATCCTGAGGGCCTCGCAGGAGTCGGTGGAGGAATGGACTCTGGTAATTCAAATCTTAAGTATTACATCCTCCATCCTACCCCCACCCCCATCACTCTAACTCCTCACAAATGTCCCAACATCACAAACCACACATCCTAACACCAAGCCCTGCATGCAGAAACAAAGCATGGACACCCATCACTAAAGCATGCCCACTGCACATACCCATACACCCTAAACCATCATCACACAAGGTCCCACACAGGAATGCTAGCACTGGGGTACACAGTCACGCACCCAATGCACACCATGACACACACAGATGCAATAATCATGCTTTTACACCCCTGAAGGACCCCTACCCAACGTCACCGGACAGGAGGGCCCACACATGTCCACACCACCAACAGAAGAGGCCCACAGTGATGACAGCACCTCTGTCCAACTGGATCTAGATGACCAGCCCGGCCCATCGGGAACCTCGGGACGGTCGGGTCCCATCACACAGTCACAGGCCATTACAGAGCTTCCCCCCTCTGGAAACACCAGCACAGCACCCACCCAGCGGGCCCATACCTCCGTCCCAAGGACACGTCAATCAGCTGTGCGTCCACCACTACAGGAAACCCAGGCTAACCGACCACCCCAACAACAACAGGGACCTGAGGGCAGTGGTAGTGGGCACACGGTCCAGGGGACGGAGGCCCAGGAACACAGGGGAACTGGGAGGGCTGCTGTGCGACAGGGGGTGGACAGGCCCAGGGAACCCACTCTCTACGAGGCCCTTTCCAACATCATGGGAGCCTACCACCACTCCCAGGAGACGATGGCAACGGTACTGGCCAAGTTTCAGGAGACCCAGTGCCTGCAGGAGGAACAGTATATCGGCTTCAGGGAGGAAGTCAGAACCATCAATTCCACCCTGGGCACCATCGGAGGGGTGCTGAAGGAAGTACTCAACACCAGGAGGGACACTGTGGCACTACAAGCGGCCCCTGACACTAGCCTGGACGATGAACTGCCCACCACCTCTGCCGGCGCTAGTGGACAGGAGGCACTGCCACAGGACCACCACACCAGCACCCCACCCCCTGCAGAGGGAGAACCACCTCGCAAACAGTCCCTGAGATCCAGGACAAAGACAGACAACGATGCCAAGACCCCCACCAAGAAATGAGACCACCCTGATTGTCATCCTACTGTCCCACTTTGTCACCCTGTCCATCCTTAAACTGCCCCAGATCCACTTCCTATGCCTATTTGGGCAATGCATCTGTGAGACTAATAGACTGGACTCTGCCATGGACATTCCTCCGCCATCACCCCTCACCATTTTACAACCCCCTCCAATATTGAGCACTTAAATAAACACCCTTAAAGCACAAAACAATCTGGAGTCTGTCTGTGATGTCGGAATACTGTATTAGCAATAACTGTGGCAAAAAGCTTTTTCATTGGTAATGGCAACATACCTATGTCACACAGCTCTAGTCCATGAGGAATCAAAGCAGATGTCACACAGTGGGACACACATCTGTGAAATCGTAAGGGAAAGTGACAACTCAGTGACCATACACTGGGTGAAAACGACAGACAGTAGAGAGGTAGTAGTGTTTAAGTACATGTAGTAGGCAGTTTTGTATTCTTACCTGTGTCTCACTGGAAAGATTGCTGGATCACTGAGTCCCTGTTGTCCATCTCTTCTTCCTCTGCTTCCTCGTCTTAACTGTCCACAGGCTCCACAGCTGCAACAACACCGCCATCTGGAACATCCTCCTGCAGAAAAGGCACCTGTTGTCGCAAAGCCAAGTTGTGAAGCATACAGCAGGCCACGATGATCTGGCACACCTTCTTTGGTGAGTAGAATAGGGAACCACCTGTCATATGGAGGCACCTGAACCTGGCCTTCAGGAGGCCGAAGGTCCGCTCGATCACCCTCCTAGTTCGCCCGTGGGCCTCATTGTAGCGTTCCTCTGACCTTGTCCTGGGATTCCTCACTGGGGTCAGTAGCCATGACAGGTTGGGGTAACCAGAGTCACCTGCAAATGGCGAGGGACAACAGTTAGACACACACCAACCTGGAGGGATATCCCCAGACCCACACAACCATTCCCACTGACTAGCTTCCAAGTGCTCACCTAATAGCCACACACGGTGCCTCTGGAGTTGACCCATCACATAAGGGATGCTGCTATCCTGCAGGATGTAAGCATCATGCACTGAGCCAGGGAACATGACATTCACATGGGAGATATACTGGTCTGCCAAACATACCATCTGTACATTCATCGAATGATAAGTCTTCCGGTTTCTGTACACCTGTTCACTCCTGTGGGGGGGTACCAAAGCCACATGTGTCCCATCAGTGGCACCTATGATATTGGGGATATGTCCCAGGGCATAGAAATCACCTTTCACTGTAGGCAAATCCTCCACCTGAGGGAAAACGATGTAGCTCCGCATGTGTTTCAGCAGGGCAGACAAAACTCTGGACAACACGTTGAAGAACATAAGCTGGGACATCCCTGATGCTATGGCCACTGTTGTTTGAAATGACCCACTTGCAACGAAATGGACCACTGACAGCACCTGCGCTTGAGGGGGGATTCCTGTGGGATGGCGGATAGATGACATCAGGTCTGGCTCCAACTGGGTACACAGTTCCTGGATTGTGGCACGGTCAAGCCTGTATGTGATTATCACAAGTCTTTCCTCCATTGTCAACAGCTCCACCAACGGTCAGTACACCGGAGGATGCCGCCATCTCCTCACATGTCCCAGCGGACGGTGCCTATAAAGGACAACAGCGAGCACAGAGTCAAACAACTCAGAGGTACGTACCCACAGCTTCCACAGAACACCAATCATAATCAAAAAGTGGCCTGTATGTGTGTTGAGTCTAGGCCTAGGTATGTGTGCCACAGTTGAAAATGAAGCCATGTGGGCCCCTGAAATGGCGGCTGCCTAACCTCTAAAGTGGGACAATGGGATGTGAGGTAACTGCGCTGGCGTTGTACACCGTCGTGGTAGGCGGTCGAAGACCGCGGCGCAATGCTGCACTGGTTAACATTGGACCCTATGGGTCCCAGGAGCCAATGACGATGTACACCGGCGGTGACGGTACGCACCACTGTGGACGTGACTGCCATTTTCTATCTGTACAATCACTCGATACCTGATCTTCGACAGGAGAGGACCTACACTGCAAGTGCTGCTGCGACCTCAGTCTGGAAGAGACAATGGCTCGAGTGTCTGGGGAAAGGGCCCCTGCCTTCACATCGGAGGAGTTGGAGAAACTCGTGGACGGGGTCCTCCCCCAGTACACGCTACTCTACGGTCCTCCAGACAAACAGGTAAGTACACTGGGAGCAGGATGTATGGGCTATGCCTGTGTGGAGAGGGGTGGATGTAAGAAGGAACGGGGGAGAGTGAGGCGTGCATGAAACGACGGTGAGTCCATGTGCCACATGGCAAGGGTAGGGATGGGGGCCAATCACTTTGACGGTGCAGTTGGTAATAACTTTTTCCTCCCCCTGTACAAATCATGTAGGTCAGCGCCCACCAGAAAAAAGATATTTGGCGTGCCATCGCCAAGGACGTCCGGACCCTGGGGGGTCTACCACAGACGGAGCACCCATTGCCGGAAAAGATGGGAGGACATTCGCCGCTGGAGCAAGAAGACGGCGGAGGCTCAGCTGGGGATGGCCTCCCAACATGGGAGGGGTGCCTGTCGCACCATGACCCCCCTGATGTTCAGGATCCTGGCGGTGGCGTACCTGGAGTTGGATGGGCGCTTGATGGCATCACAGCAGCCACAAGGGGGTGAGTACACTCGCATTCTGCTGACTTTGCGCGCAGTGGAGGGGTCTGGGTGGGGGAGGTGGGCTGTGGGTTTCCCTAGGCCAGGGCGAGTTCTATAGGCAAGGTCCCTCCGTAAGGCAGGCCATGTGGCACCGCACCCCACCTCTGTAGAGTGCCAAGTACAACTAGTCATGCCCCAGATGTCGTCCATAGCCTTGTAGGCCATTTCCCAGGAATTGAACGGTGGAGCCCAAGAGCGCGGCGTAGTGCAGGGTGCTTCTGTGTCTGTCGTGTCCGCCAACGGTAGCAGTAATGCATGCACTCAACATGTCTTTCTTCTGTCGTCCCCCCCCTTTTTGTGGTCTCCCTGTTCTTGTGTGCATTAGCATCATCAGGCGGAGGAGCAGTGGCACCGGAAAACCAGGGGGCTGCATCCCACATGGCCATTAAGGGCCACACTACGGAATCGGACTTCACCAGTGGGATGGAGGGCGAGGAGAGCTCCACGGCGGGGACAGGAGATGAGACCAGTGACACAGACTCGTCCTCTGATGGGAGCTCCCTTGTGGTGGCAGCAACATCTGTGCCACCCCCATCTACAGGTACAGCCGCCACCCCCGCTTCCAGCACCACCCTCCCAGCAGCCCCTCAGCCTTCGCCCTGTGCCCGCTCACCCGGGAGGGTGGGCATCACCTTCGCCCCAGGCACCTCAGGCCCTGCCCCAGTCACCCCTGCTGCCCTCAGTGAGGAGGCCATTGACCTCCTCAGGTCCCTCACTGTTGGGCAGTCTACCATTTTGAATGCCATCCAGGGTGTAGAAAGGCAGTTGCAACAAACAAATGCATTCCTGGAGGGCATTCATTCTGGTCAGGCGGCCCTTCAGCTAGCTTTTCAGACTCTGGCCTCAGCACTGATGGCAGCCATTGTCCCTGTGTCTAGCCTCCCCCCTCCAACTTCCTCCACCCCGACCCAATTCCCTGTACCTCAGCCTATCCCAAGCACACCTACAGACCAGCATGCACACATGTCAACACACAAGGGAAGCTCAGGCAAACATACGCACCACACATCCCACAGGCACTCACGCAAGCATCACACACATGCAGACATAGCAACATCCACTGCCTCCACTGTGTCCCCCTCCTCCTCATCTCCCTCCTCCCTCCCTGTCTCGTCTACACTCACACCTGCATGCACTTTCTCTACAGCCACTACGTCCCTCTCCAGCACACCCACCACCACACCCCGCTCACGTGCAGTCACCACCCCCACTACAATTCACAAGTCCCCTGTGTCCACTCCCAGTGTGTCTGTGACGCCCCCTCCGAAGATACACAAACGCAGGCACACACCCACCCAACAGCCATCCACCTCACCACAGCCTCCAGCGCATGCACCTTCACCCAAAGTCACCAAACGAACACCTCCTACAACCACAATCTAATCCTCCACTCCCAAACCCCCTCCAGCTACCCGTCCCACTGTGTCCAAAAAACGTTTCCTGTCCAACCTTGACCTCTTTCCCACACCTCCCCCACCCCGTCCGTCTCATAGGTCCCGAACTAGCACCTCAGCCACAACATCTCCAGGACCAGTGGTGCCTGTAGTCACCGGAATATGGAGTGCACCGGCCACCAGGGCAGCCAGTGTGGCACGGAGCCACAGCACAGACAGTACCCCACCCGTGAAGCATCAGAAGTTGGCCAGTGCCCGGCAGGAGAGGGGGAAGACTCCAGCAACCAAAGCCACTCCCAGGGGTACAGGTGGGAGTGTGGAGTCAGCTGCGACACCTTCCAAGGTGGGGAAGGGGCACAAGAAGGTCAGCAAGTCTGGGAAGAGCTGCACGGCGGAGAAGACCACCATCATCCCAGCTGCCCAGGAGGCCACCGCCAGGACAAGCCCGGCTGCCCAGGAGGCCACCGCCAGCACCAGCCCAGGTGCCCAGGAGGCCACCGCCAGGACCAGCCCAGCTGCCCAGGATGCCACCGCCAGCACAAGCCCAGCTGCCCAGGAGGCCGCCGCCAGCATAAGCCCTGCTGGGCCATGAAGGACCGCCAGCAAAAGCCCAGCTGGGCCATGAAGGACCGCCAGCACAAGCCCCGCTGGGCCATGAAGATCCGCCAGCAGCTGAGTCACTGAAATGGAGACCGCCGCCTCAAGCACCGCTGAACAGGGCACCGCCGCCTCAAGCACCACTGAATAGGGCACCGCCGCCTCAAGCACCGCTGAACAGGGCACCGCCGCCTCAAGCACCGCTGAATAGGGCACCGCCGCCTCAATCACTGCTGAACAGGGCACCGCCGCCTCAAGCACCGCTGAACAGGGCACCGCCGCCTCATGCACCGCTGAACAGGACACCGTCACCTCAAGCACCGCTGAACAGGGCACCGCCGTCTTAAGCAGCACTGAACAGGGCACCGCCGACTCATGCACCGCTGGCCCATGAGTGCCAAGGGCACTGACGCTACTGAGTCCGTCACGGGCAGAATGAAGCACTCTGGGCACCATGCCCCTTCCAGAACCAGTGGAGAGATCCATCCACTACCTCTGTCCTTAGCAGGATGAAGCACTGTGGGCACCATGCCCCCTCCAGAACCAGTGGAGAGATCCATCCACTACCTCTGTCCTTAGCAGGATGAAGCACTCTGGGCACCATGCCCCCTCCAGAACCAGTGGAGAGATCCATCCACTACCTCTGTCCTTAGCAGGATGAAGCACTCTGGGCACAATGCCCCCTCCAGAACCAGTGGAGACTGTTATCCACTTGAGAGACTGTGGCTTTGCACTCCCCAGGATGGAACAGTGGGCAAACCATCCACTGTATAGACTTGAGAGACTGTGGCTTTGCACTCCCTAGGATGGAACAGTGGGCAAGCCACCCACTGTAGAGACTTGAGAGACTGTGGCTTTGCACTCCCCAGGATGGATCAGTGGGCAACCCACCCACTGTAGAGACTTGAGAGACTGTGGCTTTGCACTCTCCAGGATTGTACAGTGGGCATGTGGCCCTCTCGTGGATTTGGCTTTGTGCACTCAACCGGCTGAGGTGCCCCCCCCTTTCCCTCTCCCTGAGGTGCCTGTTTTGTTGCTCTCTGATGCCCCTGCAGTGTTCTCTCCATCACGGTCGGGGATCTTGTGTGGGCCTCGCCCATACCGTGTGGGCCCAGTGTTCCACTGACTTAATTGGACCACTACCTGGACTACTATGCTTGGTATATATTTTGTAAATGGCGTATATATATATATTTTTGCCTACTTGATTTTAATATATTACAATGGTTACACTCATTTTCTGTTGTCTTTGCATTCTTACTGGGAGGTTGGGGGGTGTAACTGTGATGTATCAGTATGCATTAGTGTGTGTGTTGTAGTGGGTGAGGGTGGGGGTGTTGCGTGTGTGTGTCCCTTTTTTTTCCCTCCCCCCTCCCCTGTGTCATAGGTGCAGTACTCACCTTGGTCTTCGCCGCCGGCGTTCGTGCTCCTGGTAGAGGAGCAGGAAGACTATCGCACGGAGAATTTGGAGTTCCAGGTCCATGGTGTCCTGGTTACTCGTGGGATGTGTAGAGGTGAACGTTTTCCCTTCGGAATTCCTGTTTCCGCTGTGTTTTTATCCGCGGTGAATCCGCCCCGGAAAAGGTGGCGGATTGGTGGGTTGTAATAATGAGGGTGGTACATTGTCTCCCGCCTGTCTGTTGGCGGTGACTGCCGCACTGTTTGTTTGTACCGCCGTGGCGGTCGGAGTGTTAAAGTGACTGTCTTTGTTGGCGGTTTCCACCACGGTCGTAATTGCAAATTTTTTACCGCCAGCTTGTTGGCAGTCTGACCGCCAATTTAACACCGTCCGCCAGGGTTGTAATGACCACCAGAGTCTGGTTTGCAACATTCAGGTTACAAATATCTATGGTGGGGTCAGTGCTCTTGACCCATTTTACTAATAGTTGATGACTGAGGGGCTAGCCATCTCCTCTTGGTGCGTCTTGTTTACTTGAGAGACAGCTCTGCTGTTCACTGTCTCTGTCCCAACTGCTTGTGACACTCCGTAAAGTGGGGCATGGAGGGTGAGCATGCCCCGTCACTGTCCCTGTTCCCCCTTCCACCTTTGTCCCTGTTTCTTCTGCCCTCTACCAACAGACAGAAGGGAAAAATCATTGGCAAAGCCAATAGGTCTCACCCATACAAGAGCTATTGGCTTTGTTTTTGCCATGCTGAACACCAGTGTAGCTCCTGTTCAGCATGTCTAAAGGTTTGTGGTGTGGAGTGTCAGAGTCGAGTGGAGGAGTAGAGTGTTGTAGAGTGGTAAAGAGCAATGGTAGTGCACCACCTTCAAAAGAAACATTTTTTGTTTTAAGAAGTCCAATCCTTTTTAGATAAGATTATAAAAAGTCTTCTCTATATTCTTTCTCACTTTTTCAGTAATATATAAAATAACAGCAGGAGCCAACGCGTTTCGTCCTCCAACAAAGGACTTCTTCAGGGCTGTAACACAACACATATTACAAACATTGAATACACGAGTAACAGACAACATGTACCAACAACATATATATGCAAACAGTGTAAACTGTCTATATATAGCAACAAACATAAATATAAATGACTATATATATATTTGTACAAACAGACAAATAGAATTCAACATCAAGAAAGAATAGCAAGGGAATTTGTCAATTTGTCACCAGAATTGTTTGGTGTATTATCAACAAAGAAAATCAGAATTACTGCTTTCTTCTCACATTTTCTCTCTACTCTTTGTTGTATTAGTGCTCCCATTATGAAACCGTGGTCTTCTCGCTCAACAAAAGTGCATATTATGATTCGTGATCGGTTTCTGCATTCTTACACTTCGTTTTATAGGGTGTACGGTGCAGAATTCAAGTCAAGTTAGCTTGAGCCGTATTGATGAGGGCGAGAGGCCCCACCTTCTGATAGTCATCATACGATGTCGATAATTTAAGAGGTAATTTAAATTGGCAATTCACTGGCACTTTAGTTAACACTAGCATAGCGCCTTGTTCGACGTGAACCAAGATAAAGGGAATTTAGGCGACAATACCTCAGTATGTTATTAAACACTGCAGAATGGCGAAGCTAAACTAGTTTTGTATGATAAATGTGTCGATTCCCTTCACAATGAAATAAGGACTCTTTATGTGGCAAGCCTATGACATCAGATTTCGTGTCTGTACACTCTCTTGGTCACGTGTTGCTGAATTCCCTTAGCAACGTTGTTGCTAGGGATTACACAGCAGGAGTCGCGCGGGTCAGCACAGATCAGAGTCCTGTCATTCTTCATTCAAATGCAATTGTCCCAGAAAAATGCGGCTTGCTTCAATATTTAAGATCTTGGCACTGTTATTAAGCGAGAATGATACTTCTTTTAAAAACCTATAATTAACCTAGCCGTCAACTCTAAGTCATCCGTTAATAGCAATTTCATAAAGTGGACATTCCTCTGCCGTTCAATCTTGACGGTGCACACAGGTTTTAAATAATACGCCTCTTGGAAAAGCACACGGGTAATCGGTGCAATTTATTTTTTTGTCATTATCTAAGCTCCTGAGACCTTACAATCCCTCTTCCGACCCCCGAGGTAATTGCATGCATGTTGGGCGTGTGTGAATAGTGCAGGCATTCAGCGCACTCTGCCATTTGAAAGGATCCGCCCTGACAAGAGTTTCATGCTTCAGGTTTACCTCGTTCAAATAGTTGTTTAAAAATATGTGTACGGAACTCAACAAGAATGCCGTAACATCTATTTAAACATCAGATCACAAACATGTTCAGGGATAGATCTCTTCGAACATATGTCTCTGATCTGGGCACGTTTTTTTGTTATTTCAATTTCCTATAAATGTACTCCTGTGTAGCCTGTTGGTTTACTTCCCTAACGAAATATGCGATCGTGACGACAAACTAGGTTTAAATAGTTTATGCTTTAATTTTAGTCAACCACTCCCACTCAAAAAGACCATGCACTCTTTTATCAGTGACAAGCAGGGCTGGACAGGCCGTTTATTCCACCGGGCATTTCCCCAGTGAGATGGAGCCCTTGGAGCAGTGCTTAATTTGTGCTTGTTGTTTTCGGTGCTCAGCACCGCCACTTATTTGTGAGGGCCGGGGCTTATTCTTATGCCTCAAGCATTACCTCACGTCCCTCCCTCGCATTCCTTTTAAACCAATGAGGCCTCCCGCCTCCCCTCTAGACCCTCCCTTCCCCTTTTAAACCCCCCCCACCCTTACCCCCTCCTGTTCTTTTGTCTGGCCCACGCTAGACGTTTTTCTTTCTCCTTACCTGCACGGCGGGGCCTGGGGGGTCATCGATGGAGGCACTCCTCGGGACGCGGAGCTCCGCGAGGAGTGCTAAGGCCAGGACGCGGCTTTGCCGAGCAGCCGAGCTGCTCAGGAGGCGAGTACTGGGGGGCGGCTGACGGGGTCAGCTGGCCCTCTGTGGCTGGGGCATCGGCTTCCGGTTTTCCGCGCCGCGGAGCCGCGTGGAGATGCCGGAGTGCTGCTTTTGGTTTCTGGAAGGTAGGACGGGCGTTCTGCCCGCAGTTTTATGGACATTGCATTTAGTTTTGACCTTTTTATGGAATGGTGGATACCTGTTGTGGGAGGTCCAGGTCGCTATATATTGGGAGTGCTTTTAAGTGGAGGGAAGTGTGTTTGGGATTATTATCATGCCTAAGGTTCCGGCTAAGAGACGTAGGATTGTCTCTTCTTCCTCCTCCGAGGAGGAGGGTGCTGCTGGCGTTTCCGCCCCTGGGGGCTCCCAGTTACAGGAGGGTAGGGATACTCCCCTCATGTCCAGGGAGGAGGTGCAGGAGATGATCGAGGTGGCTGTTACTAGGGCTCTTCAAGCGGGCATGGCCAGGCCTAGTCAGTCTAACATTACCCATAATTCGGCATCTGCAAGGAAGTCCTCCTCAGATAGTGAGGGTGGAGAGGCCCCATCTACATCCTCTGGGGGAAAATATGTCTCCAGAGAAGAAATGTGGGAGGTGATGGCACATGTTCGGGACAATTTGGGTTTTCCAGTGTTTCAACCTTCAAACTCGGAATCTCACTTATTTCCACAATATCAGACGCCTTCTAAGTTTGCCATGCCTTTTCAGGGACCTGTGAAGGATATGGTGTTTCACGAATGGAAGGATGTGGATAAGGCTCAAGTTCCACGATTCCTGCAGAAACTGTATTTACTTGAGGGTGAGGAGGTATTGCCTCCTTCGGTCCGCCTGGATTCAATTATAGCTACCCTGATTGGCAAAACGGCAGTCAATCCTGAGGATTGTGTGCCTACGGATGCCACGGACCGTAAAGTGGATTCAGGTCTTAAAAGAGCTTTTGCAGCTGAGAATCTGGTGCTAAGGGCAGGTATATATTCTGCTTATGCGGCCCAGTCGTTGGTGCAGGACTTTGATAAGCTGGCGGTGGCTGTTCAGGAAGGGGCGGAATGTTCGGAGCTCCTGGCTGGTATGGAGCAGAAGGCCAGATTGTTGGCAGATGTGTCTTCTGATGTGGTCCGTACTTCGGCTCTGGCCTCTGGTGCTTTGATTGGGGCTCGTAGGTCCCTCTAGTTACGTTCCTGGAAAGCCGACCCGGGGGAAAAGGCGGCCTTGCTGAGACTGCCTTTTGAGGGTCGTAGCTTGTTTGGGGATCAAGTGCCATCCATGCTTTCCAAAGCATTTAAGGAGCGGAAGCATGCCTTGCCTTATAAAGGGGGATCTACTTCGGGTAAAGGGTGGAAGAAACATTCCCGCTCTTCTCCTAAAATGGATGCCAAATCCTTTTCATTTAGGAAACAGCGTTTTCAGTCGCGTTTTTCTCCTAAGAAGTCTGCTCCTGCGAACCGGGGTGGGTTCAAAAAGGGGTCCTGACAATCACTGTGGGCCTGGCATAGGGCCGGTTGGGGGGAGGCTGAGTCACTTTCTTTCAACTTGGGAGGAGAGTGTCAACGATCGTTTGGTGCTAGACATTGTGGCCAATGGTTATGTCATCGATTTTGTGGTGGTGCCTCCAGATTCAGGGGTACGTCCCACCCCTCTGCCTTCAGGAGGGTCACGGAGAAGGGCATTGTTGGACGGAGTCCGGGACTTGCTGGTCAAGGGGGCCATTTCCCACGTTCCGCTGGACGAAAGGGGTCAGGGCACTTATTCGTTCTTGTTTCTTGTTCAGAAAGTTTCAGGGGGATTTCAACCGGTGCTCAGTCTGAAGGAGGTGAATGCTTGGATCAGGACGGTGCATTTCCGCATGCTGTCTATTCAGACTATCTTTCCATTGGTCAGGCAAGGGGACTTTCTGGTGTCGCTGTATCTGCAGGATGCTTACCTGCACGTGCCTGTGGCAAGGTCTTCACAGAGGTTCCTGAGGTTTGCTGTGGATCAGGAACACTATCAGTTTTGCGTTCTACATTTCGGTCTCAAGTCTTCTCCTCGAATTTTTACAAAGGTGCTGGCCCCCCTGGTGGCTTTGCTACATTCAGAAGGGGTGTTTATTCATCCATATCTGGACGACATCTTGATTCATGCCCCCTCGCGGGTCCTGTTACAGAGGCAGGTGGCCCAAGTTCTGGTGGTCCTGCAAAACCACGGGTTTTTAATCAACTGGGAGAAATCAGATTTAGTTCCGTCCCAGGATCTGGTTTTTCTAGGGGCTCGGTTTCAGACTCTTCTAGGCTTGGTGACAGTGTCAGAAAAGAGGTTAGGTGTACTCCAGTCCTTGGTAAGGAAGGTAGTGTTACAGACTGCCCCCGAGCTCTTCTATGGTTATGTCTACAGGGTCATTTGGCGTCTGTGGTATTTCTGGTCCCTTGGGCACGTTTCCATCTCCTGTGCTTGATGACATGGTTCTTGAGAAGGTGGGCGCCAGGGTCCGGTTCTCTGAGGGCCAGGGTTCCGGGGTCCGGATTGATTCGTAGGGAGTTGAAATGGTGGTTGGATGCAGATCATCTTCGAGTAGGGGTTTCTTTGTCACCTCTGAGACCCGTGGTGGTGACTACGGATGCCAGCCTCTCCGGTTGGGGTGCGTGGATGGGGTCGGCTCAGATTCAGGGGTTCTGGTCCCCTCTGGAGGCGAGTCGGTCGTCGAATTGGCGCGAGTTGAGAGCTGTCTTATTGGCTCTGGTCCATTTCCAGGTGTCCCTGAGGGGTGCAGCGGTTCTTGTTCGGACGGACAACATACTGGCCAAGGCTTATGTCAACCGGCAGGGGGGGACCAAGTCGAGGGCTCTGTTCGGTCTAGCCAGGAAGATTTTTGTGTGGGCTCAGGAGTGGGTTCCTTCTCTCAGAGCTACGCACATTCGGGGGTGGTCAATGTTTGGGCGGATCTGCTGAGCAGGGTGATTCCTTCCTCTCAACTTTTCTCCCTCCGAAAGTCTCTGTTTCTGCATCTGGTTCGGCTTTGGGGGCTTCCAGTGCTGGATGTGTTTGCGTCCGCAGAAAACGCGAAGTTGAATCGCTTCTGCTCCCGGTTTCGGTGTCCCCAAGCCTGGGAGGTGGACGGGATGTCATGTCCTTGGCCGAGGGGCCTTTTGTATGCGTTCCCACCGTTTCAGCTACTCAGGTCTTTTCTGTTGTGGGTGAGGGATCTGGGGTCCAGGGTTATCCTGATTGCGCCACTTTGGCCGCGGGTGAATTGGTTCCCGTTGTTGCGGCTGATGGCAGCCGGGAGGATGTGGCTTCTGCCTCTTTGTCCGTCTCCCCTGGAGTTTCCCTGCCTCCCATTGGGGTCGTTGAGAAGGTTACACTTGACGGCCTGGAAGTTGAACGACGGGGCTTGACGGGTCTGGGGGTACCTGTGGCTTTGAGTTCTACCTTACTGGCTTCCAGGCGGCGTTCCACTTTCCTTTCCTATGGTAGACAGTGGAAGGTTTTTTCTTCTTGGTGCTTGAGTCATGAATTGGATCCTACCTGCGCGTCTATCTTTGAGGTGATGCAGTTCCTGCAGGACGGTGCGCAGTTGGGGTTGTCGGTGGCATCTCTGCGGGTACAGTGGGCGGCTATTCAGGCCTTTAGAGGTCCGTGGCGTAATCTTCCGGATGAAGGGCGCTTGATGCCTAGATTTTTTCAAGGGCTTATTAATTTGTTTCCTCGCCCTGTACGTTCTTTTCCTTCATGGGATCTTTCTTTGGTTTTGGATGTTTTGACGGATGCCCCTTTTGAACCATTGGGGGACTGTGATTTGCGCCATCTGTCCTTGAAGACGTTCTTTTTGGTAGCCATTACTTCGGCTCCTCGTTTAGGGGAACTGGGGGCCTTGGCCTGTTCTTTTCCTTTTTGTAAGGTTTTTCAAGATCGGGTGGTTCTGGTTCCGGTCCCTTCATTTATTCCGAAAGTCAATTCCATGTTCGCCAGGCGGTCATCCTTCCTTCATTTTGTCCGAATCCCTCCTCAGGGGAGAAGGTCCGTTTGCAATCGTTGGATGTACGCAGGGCTTTGTTGGAGTACCTGCGGGTGGTGGCTCCTTTTCGTAAGGGGGATTCGCTTTTTGTTAATTTTGGTCCGGCACGTAAAGGTGAGAAGCCTTCCACGGCTTCCTTGAGTTGGTGGGTGAGATCATTGATTCTGTTGGCCTATTCTTTGAAAGGGGTGGTTCCTCCTCAAGGGATTCAGGGTCGATCTACCAGGGGTATGGCGGCTACGGTGGCGGAGCTTCAGGGGACTTCCGTGGTGGAAATTTGCAGGGCCGCCACTTGGGCTTCTCCTTCGACGTTTGTGCGACATTATAGGCTGTCGGACTTGGGTAGTTTGGAGTCGGTATTAGGTCACTTAGTCTTATCCTCTATGAGGTAATAGGGGTAGGGTTTTTGGTGGCCTTGGTGCAGGATATTAATAAAATTCTTGCAACTCAGTGTCCGTCTCCTGTGTTTTTCTTGCTATGTCTCATTGGTTTAAAAGGAAGGCGAGGGAGGGACGGGAGGTAATGCTTCCATTTTCTTGCGATAATGGCATTACTCCTAGTCCTACTCCCTCGCCTTCCTTTCCGTTCCCTCCCGCCCTCCCGGTACAGACTGTCCGAGTTGCTGCTTGGGCTTGGTTTTTGTACAGGAGGGGGTAAGGGTGGTGGGGGGGGTTTAAAAGGGGAAGGGAGGGTCTAGGGGGGAGGCGGGAGGCCTCATTGGTTTAAAAGGAAGGCGAGGGAGTAGGACTAGGAGTAATGCCATTATCGCAAGAAAATGGAAGCATTTGCTGCGAGCAGAAGACACATATGGGAAAGACGGAGGAAGAGAAAAACGAAAAAGCGTCATAAAGGGAGAAAGTAGAAAGTTGCAGGATGAGCTGAAGGGGCAGCTGTGGCTGTAAAGGGATTGAAGAGGCCCGAGTTGGCTTCAGAATTACGCAGCCTCAGTATTCAGTGCTGGCAGATTTAATTACAGCAGCCTCGAGTTTAAGAGAAGGGCTTTGAGCACCGGCACCTCTTTATTTACAAATTAAGCACTGCCTTGGAGGCCGGTTTTGAAAGCCCCAGATGCTCCTGGTGCTTCTGTTACTTTCCACACCTTCCCCAGGTTAATGACAGTAGGCAGAGAAAGGCTTCAAAAGAGAGAGAAAGGAAGAGAGGGAAGACAGAGAAAGCTATCAGAGAGAAAGAAAAGAGAGAGGAAAGAAGGAGAGAGATATAGAACGGAAGTACGGAAAGTGAGAGATTGTTGAAAGAGATCAATGGAGCAGGGCTGGTTTCATCACTTGCTGGGGCTGCTTTGGGTTCCCAAGTTCGGCACTGGCATCAAGGGTTCAGAAGGGACGTCTTAAAAAATGTAGGGGCATATTTGAAAAAAAGTGGCACATCAGCTATGATGCATCACTTTTTCTGCTCCCTCCCTAAATCCCCAAATGTCACCATGGTAGCGCCATATTTACAATATTATGTACCACGGCACATGTTAGCACTATAGCGTCACGAATATTGATGCTATTGTGGCGCATTGATTGACTAGCACCCAAAATTATGGCGCTAGTCCAGCAATGCGAGGGGAGGCCCATTGGAAACAACGTGAGCGTCACTTTAATACCTACCTTCGGTAGTCATTAAAAATGATGGGAAAAATGGCACAGTGAAATCTTGTAAATTTCACTCCGACATTTTTCTAAGTCTCTTAATGGGGGAAAGCTTCTCTTGCAAACATTATATCTGGCGCAGGCATAAGGTGGCGGAAGGGGTCACAAAGTGGCACAGAGCTTGCATTGCTCACTTTGTAAATCTGGCGCGTGGAAATGGTCTCCTTGACGCCCCCTTAGCGTAAAACAAAAATGCCGCTAGGACGGTGCAAGGAGGTGCTAGGAGCTTGTAAATGTGCCCCTAAATGCCTTTGCGTTACTGTGCCTAGTAGTAAAGTAACTCATCCCTCTTATCTTGCCTCTTTTTCTGTGTTGTGAGAGCGCGCAGGTGCGTGATTTACAATCTCTTATCTGATGGATCTTTTTAAGTTGACTAAGACACTGAGAGAATTGGCAATAATAAAACAACTTAATTTTTGTGAATCCCATTTGGCCACACAGTAAGATCCAGGACTCGGTGATTGAAGTTAAGTACTTTTATTACCAATTATTAATCAGTCCTGTATATATGGGTGTTAGGAGAAGATTAAAAAGATACTAGATTACAGCCAGCAAGCTGAAATATCACATTAGGTTCAGTCTCAGTAGGATAAATACAAAATAATCACAGCAATAGAGAAACTGAGAATTAGAAAATCCTTAAAGAAAATCTGATTCTCACTCCTTAACATAAATACATTATAATGCCATCTAATCAAGGTTCTAAGTTTAGAATAAAGATGGTTTATAAAGTGGAGTCGCAAGGCAATTTGGAAATCTGAGGAGGTGTCAGCATAGTGAAGCCTCTAGTAGAAGTCTTTCAGAATTTGAATGTGTTTAGCATAAAGCTTCACACCTGCAAGAATAAAGAAAGCAGAGAGGTCTGTATCCCTCAAAGGGAATCTACTCTAACTTCTAACAGAGTGAACATTAACTAAAGCAAATAAAACGTCAACAGCATTCATATCTGTTCCCACTCCACCAGGAACCAATCATTTTATCTCTTGTGGTGTGCATGTGCAGCATCACCTGAATTTCCTATCCCACAGAAAGACAGTCACTGCAACCTTGACCATCCCCTGTTCCTGATACAATATGAGTAGGAGGCTTCATCTCCTGATTTTGGGGGTCATTATGAGCCAGGCTGTCGGAGATAATGTGGCGGTAGTACCAGCAACAGGCTGGCGGTACTTACCGCCACATTATGATATTGACGGGTTGTCACAGTGCCCTTTCCTCGGGATCTGCACGCTGCTGACCAAAAGGCCCACCTCCCGGCGTCACCAACTCAGAAAGCTATCAGAGCGCAGAGTATTGATGAAGCCAGGCGGGGGGAAGGGAATCAGGGTAGGGAACTGCAGGGAGAGAGATCTGAAAAGAAAATGGTTAGGACAAATATGCATATACACTTTCATAACAGTATGAACTCACCAATAGACTCTGGAACAAAGGCGTCTCCGTGATATCGGATTGAGACCCTTTGTGAACTGGGCGTAGCCCCTTCTTTGACTCATGGAACAAGAACGAACTGCAATGTCTGTGCCTAAAGATGGCAAGAACTTTGGACTATGATCATACTAACTATGAATATTAACCATGTTACAATTATGCTTTCATAACATAAACATTTGATCTCAGCCTAGAAATGCACAAAGATTTAAATATGTATCTCACATATTGTACTTCCCAAAAAGCAATGAAACTACAGCTTGCTTTTCTCAAGCGCTTACACATTTGCAACTGAGGCCTGAAAAGTTTTACTAATTGAACTTGAAGCGCTTTGATCGTCATGCATGAAGCGCCTTACTCATTATGCCAGGGGCACTTCTACTTGTTTTGCCTGAAGCGCTTTGATTGTTGTGTCAAGGGCGCTTTACTCGTGTGGCCTGAAGCGCTTTGATTGTCGTGCCAAGGGCGCTTTTCTTGTGTGGCCTGAAGCGCTTTGATTGTCGTGCTAAGAACGCTCTACTCCTGTGGCCTGAAGCACTTTGATTGTCGTGCCAAGGGTGCTTTCCTCGTGTGGCCTGAAGCGCTTTGATTATCGTGCCAAGGGCGCTTTACTCGTTTAGCCTGAAGCGCTTTGATTGGAGTGCCAAGAGCGCTTTACTCGTTTAGCCTGAAGCGCTTTGATTGTCGTGCAAGGGCGCTTTACTCGTTTAGCCTGAAGCACTTTGCTCGTTGTGCTGAGGGGCGCTTTACTTGTGTGGCCTGAAGTGCTTTGATTGTCGTGCCAAGGACGGTTTACTCGTTTGGCCTGAAGTGATTTGATCGTTGTGCCAGGAGCGCTTTACTTGTGGTCTAAAGCATTTTGCTCGTTTTGCTAAGGGGCGCTTTACTTTTGGGAGTAAACAACCCCCTTCAAGATTTGACTCATCAAGACTTTACAGATACAAGTACGACCTACTTGTTTTTTTAATTCACCATGGAAACAAGGATACTCTGACATGCTGCCACTCTGCCATGCAGGAAATCCGCTTTCTTCAGAGGACCTCCCTACGAGGTCCGACTGCACCCAAGTCTTCAAAATAGTGAGCAATGTGCTTGGGTGTGGCGGAGCTTTATAGGCCTGTCACGCCCCAAGATGGCTGTTGCCTCTAAAAACTTGGGAGTTATAGTTCATTCATAGAATGGCATTGATAAGTGCATCTTGTCCACCAATGTCCTGACCCTGCAGATACATGAGCTTTACCACAGGGCAGGCGATGCTGATGACCACTTCTGGAGCAAGCGGGATGACAAGCGGCATGCATGACGTGCCACAAAGATGCGAAGCAGAGGTCAGGGTGGGTCCTGGACCGTGCACAGCCTTATTCCTGACATTACACCCCTCTCCCAAGTCCAGGACCCGGCTTATCAGGGTGGAGGAGATGAAAGCGTTGCACCAAACGTGATGCATGGACATGCTGTGCAGGTTCCCATGAGTCGTTTTCAGGTCCGTATCCCTTCCAGGACACTAAGGGGCATATTTATACTCCGTTTGCGCCGGAATTGCGTCGTTTTTTTTAACGCAATTTCGACGCAAAACTAACTCCATATTTATACTTTGGCGTTAGACGCGTCTAGCGCCAAAGTCCATGGAGTTTGCGTCATTTTTTTGCGTGGACACCTACTTTGCATTAATGAGATGCAAGGTAGGCGTTCACGTCTAAAAAATCGACTCCGAGGCATGTGCGTCGGATTTATACTCCCGGGAGTGGGCGAGTCAAAAAAAATGACGTACGGCCGCTTTTGCGCCGTTTTTTAGCGCCTGCAAAAGGCAGGCGTTAAGGGACCTGTGGGCTCTGAAGGAGCCCAGAGGTGCCCTCCCATGCCCCCAGGGACACCCCCTGTCACCCTTGCCCACCCCAGGAGGACACCCAAGGCTGGAGGGACCCATCCCAGGGACATTAAGGTAAGTTCAGGTAAGTGTTTTTTTTTTTTTTTTTGTGGCATAGGGGGCCTGATTTGTGCCCCCCTACATGCCACTATGCCCAATGACCATGCCCAGGGGACAGAAGTCCCCTGGGCATGGCCATTGGGCAAGGGGGCATGACTCCTGTCTTTGCTAAGACAGGAGTCATTTCTATGGGGGTTGGGAGTGAAAAAAAATGGCGCAAATCGGGTTGAGGCGAAAAAATTGCCTCAACCTGACTTGCCCCATTTCTTGACGCCCAAGCTCCATTTTCCCCTACGCCGGCGCTGCCTGGTGTACGTCGTTTTTTTTAACGCACACCAGACGGCGCCGGCGGATAACGCCGGCTAACGTCATTCAATAAATACGGCGCCCGCATGGCGCTTCAGAATGGCGTTAGCCGGCGCTAATTTTTTTTACGCAAAACTGCGTTAGCGCAGTTTTGCGTCAAAAAGTATAAATATGGGCCTAACTACCAAAGGGAAGACCCACAATATCAGGAGTCTAAAATAGCTCGCACCTCATACTCCCAAAGACCTTGTATTAGTAGAGGAGCAGGTTGCGCAACACGTGAGGGTGAAGCAGGTTTAAGAAGTGAAGTGTGAAACACTGGATGGATTTTCAAGGACAATGGCAATTTTAGTTTATATGTAACAAGGTTCACTTGTCGCAGAACTTCATAGGGCCCTATGAATTTTGGATGCAACATGTTTTTATTTTTTAATACAAAGTTTTTCGTGGATAACCAAACTCTATCTTTGTCTTTATACTGAGGGCCAGGCTGGTGGTTTTTGTCATACTGCATTTTGTATTTTGTCTTTGCCTAGTGTAGATTTGCTTGTAGTTGTGAATGTATTCTTTTCATGTGTGTTAACATACCCATGACTGCTGGAGTGGTTTGCGTAGAAGCAGGTAGCGTAACTGGCAAAATGTGCGGATGACGCCCATATAAACCAGAGAAGGGAGTTGAGTTTATTGAAGAGTGGTGAGAGTTGTTATAAGCCAGTTCTGCAAGCCACAGGAGATCCAGCCAGGTTTTTGGAGACTTTGTTGCATAACATTGTAAATATTGTTTTAGAGTTTGGTTCAGTCTCTCTGTTTGACCATCCGTTTGTGGATGATAACTAGTGGATAAGGTTGAATCAATTCATAAAGCCTTGCACCATTGCTGCCAAAAACATGCAGAAAATTGAGTTCCTATATCAGAGAGGATGACTCTTGGAAGTCCATCAAGGCGAACAATGTTTTCTAAGATGATAGTTGCTAAAGTGTCAGATGTTGGGAGACCTTTAAATGCAATGAAATGAGCATATTTGGTAAGACTGCCTACCACCACTAAAATGGTTGAATATTGCCTTTTTTGGGGAAGGCCAGTAATAAAATCCATAGAGATATGTTCCCATGGATGATTAGGGGGTAGAGGTATCAATAGACCCTTAGGCTTGCTATGTTCACTTTTGCATCTTGCACATACCTCTCATGATCGCAACATTTGCTTTAAATCATAAACAAATGTAGGCCACCAAAAATACCTTTTCATTAATTCTAGTGTTTTTTGAGGACCTGGATGACCTGCCGAAGGATGAGTATGTACCAATGAAAAGCTGTCTCTCTTAACTCTTCAGTAGGCAGAAACACTCAAGATTCATGTAGAGGTAGGCCTTGTTGAATGGACCTTTTGGTGTCTTGTTGTAACCATTCTTGCCACTTGGTGATATGAAAATGATTACGAATGAGATCATATAATTTTTCGTCCGCTATTAAACACAACACTTCTGAAGGCGTTATAATAAGCATGGGTTTCTGTTCAGTATGTATGATTGAAGAATCTTGTTAGACAATGCATCGGCCTTGCGGTTATCTACTCCTGGTCTAAAGGTCACTATGAAAGCAAATTCTGCAACGAATAACATCCATCTCAGTTGCCTGGGAGTTAATAGTCTGGCAGAGCTCATAAATTGTACATTTCTATGGTCAGAGTATACAGTTATGGTGTGTTTTGCTCCCAACGGATAATGTCTCCATTCTTTGAAAGCATTGCGGATTGCTAGTAATTCTTTTACCGCAATGGTGTAATTCTGTTCCGCTTCATTCAGTTTTCGTGACACATATGCTATGGGATGCAATTGTCCAGTTTCTAGGTGATGTTGGGAAAGGATGGCCCCAACAGCGACATCGGATGCATCGGCTTCCACAATGAATGGTTCCTCCACATTGGGATGAGCTAGAATGGGAGCTGAAGTAAAAGCCTTTTTTAACTCTTGAAATGCCTTCTCTGTCTCTTGGGTCCAGTTGAAGACAGCCTTTTTCCTTAGCAAATTGGTGATTGGTGCTATCTTTTGGGAGAAGTGATGGATGAAGTGTCAGTAAACAATTTGCATTTACTTAATTTGCAAAACAAATTATGGTTTCTTAGAGTTTGTAATACCTTTGTTACATGTTCTTCATGAATTTCTTAGGAGTTTGAATAGATCAATATATCATCAATATAAACGCTGACAAAGCTGCTGGGGCATTACATAGACCAAACGGCATCACTAGATAATCAAAGAGACCATAACGAGTTTTAATTTAAAAAACGTTTTCCACTCATCTCCCTCTGAACTCGAACTAGGTGATAAGCACCTCGTAAATCAAGTTTGGTGTAAATAACTGCTGATTTTACCTGATCTAATAAGACTGGTTTGAGGGGTAGTGGGTATTTATTTTTAACAGTAATCTTGTTTTTTAATTCACTTTGGAAACAAGGATACTCTGACATGCTGCCACTCTGCCATGCAGGAAATCCGCTTTCTTCAGAGGAACTCCCCACGAGGTCCGACTGCACCCAAGTCTTCAAAATAGTGAGCAATGTGCTTGGGTGTGGCTGGGCTTTATAGGCCGCTGCCTCTAAAAACTTGGGAGTTGTAGTCCATTCATAGAATGGCATTGATAAGTGCATCTTGTCTACCAATGTCCTGACCCTGCAGCTTCATGAGCTTTACCACAGGGCAGGCGACGCTGATGACCACTTCTGGGGCAAGCGGGGATGACAAGCGGCGCGCATGACGTGCCGCAAAGACGTGAAGCACAGGTCAGGGCGGGTCCTGGACCGCGCACAGCCTTATTCCTGACATAGGTTGGCTGAAGCCAACCCGCCAATGTACCACTCCGACCGCCATGGCGGTAGCAGCTGCCGGGCTGGAGATAAGAATCTCTGACCCGGCAGCCGCTATTGTACCGGTGGTGGCATCATAACCCTGCCTATCGCTATGGTTTCGTGGCATTCGTAACACCACAAAAACCATGGCTGTAGGCCCTATTAGTGACAGGGAAATCCTTCCCTTTCACTGAAAGGAGGCCCCCTCACCCCCAACACTCCCCAGGCACCCCCACCCACCCATTCATCCACGCTCCCCCTCCCTTCCAACCTCCCCATGCACACACACACACACACATGCAGACATACACTCATTTACACAGACATACACGTATACATACATGCAGGTATCCATTCATTCACGCACACATCCTTACACTCATTCACACTGACACGCAGACACGCATTCACATTCATATTGAATTGAACATTGACATTCATACACGCACTCATACACATGCATACACGCATGCAAACAACACCACACACACTCGCATTCACGCACACACACACACATACATGCAAACACCCCCACACATACACACTCCCTCCCACCCCCTCCCCTGTTGGAAGCCCAACTTACCTGCATCCAGGGGGTCATCTGGCAGGGGACGGGACGGGGCGCTGCTACCGCCAGCAGCGCCCACCAGCAAAACACTGCCAGGCCGTATTATTTGTCATAATATGGCTAGCAGCGGTCTACTGGCATGGTGTTGCTGGTGGTAGCAGCAGCCACCTTACCACCATCCGCCAGTATGGCCAGAGCCTGATTTCCGCCCTTCCTGTAGTGGAAATCCGGCTGTGGTCATAATTTAGTGAACGGATGGTAGCCGCGGCGACAGTCTTTTGGCGGCCGTCACCGCGGCGGTAGGTGGTTTTTACCGCCAAAGATATAATGAGGGCCTAAGTCTTCTTCACATTTCTTGCCAAGATTTCGCTTCACAGGGCTTACTATCAATAAACTAATACATACAATTATACTCCCTTCTCTAGCTAATGAAATCATGACAACACACCTGCACAAGAAAGAACCCCCTAACCAAGCAAAATACATTTCAAAATTAAGGTATTCAGTAAGGCTAACTGTAACTAAGGGGCATTTTTACAAGCCCATAGAGCCTCCATGCTTTGCCATCCCGTCATTTGTTTTTACGCTAAGGCGGCGTCAAGCAGGCCTTCTCCCCACTCCACATTTACAAAGTGAAGTAATGCAAACATTGCGCTGCTTTTTAACCCCTTGTGCCACATTATGCCTGTGCCAGGCATAATGTATTCAAGGGAGCGTTCCCCCATTAGAAGGCCCAGAAAAATGGCTCAGTGAAATTTACGAGATTCACTGCACCATTTTTCTGGTCATTTCTCCCATTGTTTCCTCCCCACGCATTGCTGAACTAGTGCCATCATTTTTGCCACTATTCGACCAATGTGCCACAATAGCATCAAAAATGTTGATGCCATTGTGCTAACGTGCGACATGGTGTACCGTACTGTAAATACGTCACTACCATGGTGATGTTATGGGGTGCAGGGGGGCTCAAGAAAAGTTGTGCATCACAGCTGATGCACCACTTTCTTGTAACTATGCCCCTAAATATTTAGGCCCTCATTATAACCCTGGTGGTTGGTGTAAAAGTGGTGGTAATACCGCCAACAGGCTGGCAGTAATTAATGCCAAATTATGACTATGGCTGATAGATCTCTGCCACTTTACCACACCGACCGCCTGGGCGGAAACAACAGGCACCAAGTCGGAAGCTGCCTACAGCCAGGCTGAAGTCAATGTTCCACCCACCATATTATGATATGCCAAACCACCACCTTTTCTGGGGTGGTACCAATGACATCAAAAGCCTGGCAGAAAGACTGCACAGAAGTGAAAGGACTCACCATTGGAGATACAGGGAGGAACTACTCTGCCATGGTGCCCGAGCTGCATTTCTTCCCCATGGTATTCTACGTGCTGCTCCACCATGAACACCAACAACGCTGAAGACGACGATGGTGAGTACAGCTGCCAAGCACACAAGGGAGGGAGAGAGGAAAACGACAGTGACACACACATGAACAACACACAACCCATACACACACACCATACACATAACCAGATGCACAAGAAAACAAGTTATTCCCCCTAAATCGGCTGAATAATGCAAGGACAAAACAAATTTACTAAAGTGAGTGTAATAAGATCAACACAGTATCTATAAAAATATAGCCAAAGTAACAGATATTTACAATTGTACAGTTCAAGGGACACTGCCCAGTACTCAGTTTGCGTGGACCACATGGCCATAGGCCAAAGTCCAAGGCCCCACTTGTCACCTGCATCAACATGGGGCATTAGTTGGTAAATAGGCAGGCACCTCAGGGGGACAGGGGATGGGGGGGCACCAGAGCTGGGAGATGAAACAAGACCACTGGTTCTGGAGGGGGCAACATGCCCTGTGCGTGGTCCTGGGGAGTGCAAGGCCACAGTCTCTCGAGTGGGTGACTTACCCACATGCTCTGGAGGCTGGGGGTTGTGGGTGTCTTCCCTACTGGTTCTGGAGGGGGCATCGTGCCCTGTGCTCTTGATCCTGGGTAGGCTGGGGTTGGTGGGTGTCTTCCCCACTGGTTCTGGAAGGGGCATCTTGCCTTGTGCTCTTGATCCTGGAGAGGATGGGGTTGGTGGGTGTCTTTCCCACTGGTTCTGGAGGGGGCATTGTGCCCTGTGCTCTTGATCCTTGGGAGGCTGGGGTTGGTGGGTGTCTTCCCTACTGGTTCTGGAGGGGGCATCGTGCCCTGTGCTCTTGATCCTGGGGAGGCTGCGGTTGGTGGGTGTCTTCCCCACTGGTTCTGGAGGGGGCATCGTGTCCTGTGCCCTTGATCCTGGGAGTGCAAGGTCACAGTCTCTTATATGGGTGTCATACCCACTGGATTTGCAGGGGCAAGGCCGCACAGCAGCCCATGGTGGCAGGACTACATACCGTCTGCCGGTGGTGACGGCTGCTGAGTGGTGGTAGTGGTGCTGCTGCAGCTGCTGGAGGAGGGAAGCTCCTGCCCATCCCCTGCAGCCTCGGTACTGCTGCTCAGTGGTGGTTGGTGGTGGGGGCTCCGTCACAGTTCCAGCCCCAGGCCTCTTGCTCTTCCTGCCTGCTGGTGCAGGCTCCTTGCTCGTCCTGGCAGCAGCTGGGACAGGCTCCTAAGTCTTCCTGGCAGCAGCCGGGCCAGGCTCCCTGCTCTTCCTGGCAGTAGCTGGGACAGGCTCTTTAGTCTTCCTGGCAGCAGCTGGGGCAGGCTCCTTCCTCTTCCTTGCAGTGGCTGGGGCAGGCTCCTTTCCCTTGAGGTTGCCTGGTGCAGGCTCCTTCACTCTCAGGACATGTGCCCTGGCTCCTTTCCCACCACAAGTGGGTATGGTGACGACTGGACCCGTGGACTGGGTGGCTGAGGTGCGTGGCTGGGTTCTTCCCACCCTGGCCTGACGTGCAGGATGGGGGGGAAGAGGTCAACGGTGGAGAGGAAAAGTTTTTTTAGGGACAATGGGGAGGGAAGAGGGAGATGGTTTGGGAGTGGAGGAAGAGGGAGTGGTTGTAGGAGGTGTCTGTCTGCTGATTTTGGGTGCAGGTGCATGGGCTGGATGCTGTTGTGAGGTGGATGGCTGTTGAGTGTCTGAGTGCTTGCGGTTTTTTACCTTGGGAGGGGGGGCACAGACACAGTGGGAGAGGACACAGGGGATGTGTGCATGGCTGTTGTGGAGGTGTCTACTAGTGAGGTGTATGTTCTGCCAGGTGTGGTGGTGATACTGGTAGTGGATGATGGTGTAGTGCATGCAGGTGTGAGTGTAGACGGAACTGGGAGGGAGCGTGAGTGCCTGTGGGATGAAGTGTGGTGCTTGTGTTTGCCTGAATCACTCTTGTGTGTTGTCATGTGTGCATGCTCATCTCCCTGTGTGCTTGGGGTAGGTTGGGATTGAGGAGAATGGGAAGAGGAAGTTGGAGGGGGAGGGTGAAAACAGGGAAATGGCTGCCATCAGAGAGGAGGCCAGAGCCTGGATTGATCTCTGTTGGGCCGCCAAGCCAGTGTGAATGCCCTCCAGGAATGCATTAGTCTGTTGCATCTTGGCTGCCAGCCCCTGGATGGCATTCACAATGGTTGACTGCCCTACAGAGATGGATCTCAGGAGGTCAATAGCCTCTGCACTCAGGGCAGCAGGGCGGCTCACTGGGGCAGGGCCTGAGGTGCCTGGGTGAAGGAGATGCCCACCCTCATGTGTGAGTGGGCACGGGCAACTCGATGAGGGGCTGCTAGGAGGGCGTGCTGGTATGGGGGTGGCGGCTGAACCTGTAGCTGGGGTGGTCACAGAGGTGTCCGCCACCACCAAGGAGCTTCCATTGGAGGAAGTATCTGTGTCAGAACTGTCCCCTCCAGTCTCCGCCGTGGTGCTCCCCTCGCCCTCCGTCCCACTGGTGCCCTTCGGGGTCGGTGGACTCTGCCTCCTGGGTCCTGTGGGATGCAGCTCCCTCCGTCGACGGTGCTTCTGCTCCTCTGCCAGATGATGCTATTGCAAGTAAGGACAGGGTGACAAAACAAGAAAGGGGGAAGAGACAAAGGATACACTTGGTCAAATGGCTGTACTAACACCACCGTTGGTGTATACAGCACCCTCACACACAGGGAACAGGTCTACGCACTATGCATTGCACTACCAGTGATATTGCTAGCCACCAAGGCCTGGGGAGGGGCACACACCACCAAATCTAGCACTCCTGGGACCCATGCAGCCCTGACCAGTAGTGGATGGCTAATAGCTAGGTAGCAGGACAATCCCTTCAAAACCCTAGCCACCAGGGGACCGAAGCTGCATCTTGGCTGCCAGCCCCTGGATGGCATTCACAATGGTTGACTACCCTACAGAGATGGATCGCAGGAGGTCAATAGCCTCCGCACTCAGGGCAGCAGGGATCACTGGGGCAGGGCCTGAGGTGCCTGGGCGAAGGAGATGCCCACCCTCATGGGTGAGCGGGCACGGGCAACTCGATGAGGGGCTGCTAGGAGGACAGTGCTGGTATGGGAGTGGCGGCTGAACCTGTAGCTGGGGTGGTCACAGAGGTGTCTGCCACCACCAGGGAGCTTCCATCAGAGGAGGTATCTGTGTCAGAACTGTCCCCTCCAGTCTCCGCCGTGGTGCTCTCCTCTCCCTCCGTCCCACTGGTGCCCTTCAGGGTCGGTGGACTCTGCCTCCTAAGTCCTGTGGGATGCCGCTCCCTCTGTCGACGGTGCCTCTACTCCTCTGCCAGATTATGCTAATGCACATAAGGACATGGTGACTAAACAAGAAGGGGCGAAGAGACAAAGGATACACTTGATCAATGGCTGTACTAACACCACCGTTGGTGTATACAGCACCCTAACACACAGGGAACAGGCCTACGCACTATGCATTGCACTACTAGTGATATTGATAGCCACCAAGGCATGGGGAGGGGCACACACCGCCAAATCCAGCACTTCTGGGACCCACGCAGCCCTGACCAGTAGTGGATGGCTAAGAGCTAGGTAGAAGGACAATCCCTTCAAAACCCTAGCCACCAGGGGACCTAAGCTGCAATGTCAGGCCAGGCCTAGGGGCACCTACTGGCACTCATCCCCCACCCAGATACCACCCCACTAGGCGTTAGTAGTAATGATGGGCATGTATTCACTCCCTTGTGGCTGCTGTGATGCCCTCAGGCGCTCATCCAACTCAGGATAGGCAACCGCCAGTATGCGGGCCATCAGGGGGGTGAGGGTTCGATCGGCACCCCTTCGTCGTTGGAAGGACATCTCCATTTGGGCCTCCGCGGTCTTCCGTGTCCAGTGTCTCAGGTCCTCCCACCATTTCCGAAGGTGAGTGCTTTGCCTGCCATAGACCCCCAGGGCCCGCATCTCATTGGCGATGGCACACCATATACCCTTCTTTTGATGGGCACTGACCTGCAGAGGCAATACAGACAGGAAAATAGTATTAGTCAGAATGTCCTGCCTGTTACACTTATGGCCCACCATACCCCTTCACATCACCACTTGCACACACATGGCCCAGTACACAAACAATACGCCGCCCAGAGGACATCCACCCACCCCCCTACATGAGGCCTTCACACACACCACTCCATGAATTCATGCCACATGCATCGTGCCCACAGTGTATTCACCTGTTGGTCTAGAGGCGCATACAGAAGTCCATACTGGGGTAGGACCCCATCCACAAGTCTCTCCAACTCCGCCGAAGTGAAGGCAGGGGCCCTTTCACCAGTCACACAGGCCATGGTAGGTTCAGGACACAGGTCACAGCAGCACAAGCAGTGTAGGTCCTCTCCTGTTGAAGATCAGGTAGCAAGTGAGGGATCTGATATAAACCTGCCGGGGCAGATCACCATTTGCCGGTGTGACCTATACCGCCCAATGTTATCCAATGAGGAGTTGCACGACGGTGCACAACCGCCTCCCGCAACGGTGCACAGCGTCAGCGGAATTACCTCACTTCCACCTGTCCCTCCATACAGGACAGACGGACGCCATTTCAGGGTTGGGGGGAAAAATCCTGAATAATTGGTGAGTCACTGTTTGAATTTGGACATACGGGACAATTCACACTAACCCATTACAAATTAACAGCATGCAATGTTCTGTTGTAGCCCAATTATTCAGTTTGTGACCAGCCTCCTCACTCTTTTGCCCCATAGATTGCTATTGCTGCGGATGAATAGGAGATGGAGACATACCTCCGTGTACAGACCCCTGGTGGACTTGGCAACACTGGAGGACAGGCACATTATCCTCACCTATAGACTGGACAGGTCCACAATCACAGAGCTGTGTGCCCAATTAGAGCCTGACCTGATATCTGCTATCCATCTCCCCACTTGTATCCCCACTTTTGTGCAAGTTCTATCTGTGCTCCATTTCCTGGCAACTGGCTCTTTCCAAGTGACAGTGGGCTTGGCAGCAGGAATGCCACAGCCAGTGTTCTCAATTGTGCTGTTAGGAGTGTTGTCTGCCCTGATTAAACACATATGCAGCTACATTGTTTTCCCCCAGGTTGAAGATTTGGCCACAGTGAAGGCGGAGTTCTATGCAAAGGGACAAATCCCCAACATAAAAGTGCCGATTGATGGAACACATATTGCATTAGTCCCCACCTGTCTGAATGGACAGGTGTACAGAAATCGTAAGAGTTTCCACTCTATGAATGTGCAGATGGTGTGCTTGGCGGACAAGTACATCTCCCACATCAATTCTAAGTATCCTGGGTTGGTGCATGATGCCTTTGTCCTGTAGAATAGCAGCATTCCAAATGTGATGGGACAACTACAGAGGCACAGGGTGTGACTAATGGTGAGCCCTGGTCCCCACCCAGTATATGTTGGTGTATGGGTATGGTATGGGCCATGTAGGATAGTGTGTGGCTAAATGTTGTCCCTCAATATCTGTAGGTGACTATGGTTACCCCAGCCTAGCTTGGCTGCTGACCCCTGTGAGGAATGCCAGGACAAGGGCAGAAGAACGTTACAATGCAGCACATGGGCGAACCAGAAGTATTATAGAATGGACCTTTGGCCTCCTGAAGGCCAGGTTCAGATGCCTGCATCCCTGTGCTACTCACCCAAGAAGGTGTGCCAGATAATAGTGACATGCTGCATGTTGTACAACCTTGCCATGAGACTCCATGTGCCTTTTCTGCAGGAGGAGGAGGCTGGAGATGCCCGTGTGGCAGCAGTGGACCCTATGGACAGTGAGGCTGAGGAGGCAGAGGATGAGGATGAGGACAACAGAGCAGCAGTCATCAGACAGTACTTCGAAGGACACACAGGTAAGACAGTGTTACTTCACATTTCATGATAATTTTATTTAATTTCCATGCCATTGGCATGCTGTTATTTCCCACTTCTATGTCCACTTACTGTACCCTTTGGCAATTCATTTAACAGATTTTGGTGCCGCTCAATAGTTCCGGGTGTGATCACTGCAGCCAGCTGCAGATCATTAACATATGCTAATTTACTGTACAGTTGAATTGCATTGTTTGAACCTGTTTAAATGAATCCACGTTTGAAAAATATGACATACTCCATACGTCTATTTTTTCCAAGGGTATTTATTGAAGTGCCAGGTCAAAGAGGCGAAAGTGCTATGGGATGGGGTGATAATGGAGGAAAGTCCAGGGTATTGTTCCAGTCTATTTATAGCACAGATACATTACTCAAGGGGGCATAGGAAGGGGAGCAATGGCAGTTCAGGGTGGATAGGGTGACTGTGTGGGACACAAGGGTGACAACCAGGAGAGTCTCATTTCCTGGTGGGGTCTTGGCAAGTGTCTCTGGTATCAGTCTGGATCGCAGGGAACATTTGCGGGGTGGTTCTCCTTCTGCAGGGGTAGGGGTGCTGGTGGCCTGTTGGTCCTGTGACGGGCCTCCTGTCCACTAGCGGCAGCAGTTGTGAAAGGCAGTTCAGATGTCTGGCTAGTGGCAGGGGCCCACTGTTGTGAGACTGCCTCCCTCATAATATTGGCCATGTCTGCCAGCACCCCTGCTATGGAGACCAGGGTGGTGTTGATTGCCTGCAAGTCCTCCCTGATCCCCTGGTACTGTCCCTCCTGCAGCCGCCTGTTCTCCTGCACATTGTCCAGGATCTGCCCCATCATGTCCTGGGAATGTTGGTAGGCTCCCAGGATCTCAGAGAGTGCCTCCTGGAGAGTCGGTTCAGTGGGCCTGTCCTCCCCCTGGTGCACAGCACTTCTCCCGGTGTCCCGTTGTTCTGTGCCTCTGTCCCCTGAACCATGTGCCCACCGCCACTGACCCCAGGTCCCTGATTGTACTGGGTGTGAGGTGTAGCCTAGAGTCCCTGTAGAGGAGGACACGCTGCTGATTGACATGTCCTGGGGACAGTGGTATGGGTACGCTGGGTGGGTGCTGTGGTGGTGTTTCCTGGTGGATGAGGGTCTGTGGTGGTGTGTGACTGGGCCTGGGTAACCGGCTGTCAAGAGGTCCCTGATAGGCCTGGTTGGTCGTCCAGATCCTGAAGTCTTAAGTTGCTGTCATCACTGTGGGCCTCTACTGTGGGGGGACTGGATATTGCTGGCACCTCCTCTCCGCTAACATTGGCTGGGGTACCTGTGGGGATGTAAATGCTGTGTTATTGTTTCTGTGTCTGACATATTGTGCATCCGTGGCTTGCCCTCTTTGGTTGTATTTGCCCTGGCCGTTTTCACTTGTGTACGTTGGTATGTGGTGGGATAGCTGATTCTCTCTAGTGTGCATGCTTTAGTGATAGGTGTCCATGCGGTTCTGTGAGTGGTGTCCATGCATTGGTATGGCATGCAGGGCTTGGCACTGGGATGAGTGAGATGTGATGTGGGGTGTGTGGGAAGTGGTGGAGTGATGGGAGTGAGGATGAGGGTGGGGGTATGTGATGGCATGCCGGTAGGGGGATGATAGTAGTAGAGAGTTGACTTACCAGAGTCCAGTCCTCCTCCTACTCCAGCCAGGCCCTCAGGATGCATGATTGCCAAGACTTGCTCCTCCCATGTTGTTATTTGTGGGGTAGGAGGTCGGGGTTCACCTCCAGTCCTCTGGATAGCGAGCTGGTGTCTTGCTGCAATGGAACGTACCTTCCCCCATAGATCGTTCCACCCCTTCCTGATGTCATCCCTAGTTCTTGGGTGCTGTCCCACGGCATTGACCCTGTCCACGATTCTCCCCCATAGCTCCATCTTCCTAGTTATTGATATCTGCTGCACCTGTGCTCCAAATAGCTGTGGCTCTACCCTGATGATTTCCTCCACCATGACCCTTAGCTCCTTCTCTGAGAATCTGGGGTGTCTTTATGGTGCTAATAATGTTGTGTGAGTTGTGTAGGTGAGGGTGGGTAGGGTGATGTGTTGGGGTGTGAGATGTGTAGTGTGTGGGTGGTGTATAGGTGTAGGTAGTGTGTGACTCTGGTTTTGTTCGTGGTCATGGTGTCAATCTCGTGCCTATGATTTGTATTCGTAAGGGGTTGTAGGTAATGTGGGTGTGTGTTTTATAGTAGTGTGGGTCTGTGAGTGTGGTGTGTGTATGGGTGTCAGGTATGTGTTGTTTGAATTGTCCAATGTGGTGTTGTTTTGTATGTGTGTGTGTATTTTGAGTGCAGCAGTATGTATCGCCCATGGTTTACCGTCGTTCAATGTCGGCCGTGGTGATTTGTGGGTCATAATGTGATGGGCATAGTTCTGTTGGCGTAATGGTGTGGGATTTGATTCCGCCAGTTTATCACTGACCTTTGGTGTGGCGGATTTGGGCATGTGGCTGAATAGTGACGGATAGGTGTATGTGTGTCATAATATGGTGAATGGATATTTGCTGCAGCAGCAGTATGTTGTCGGCAGTCAGTGTGGTGGTAAGTGGGATTTACCACCAATGTCATAATGAGGTCTTTAATGTTCCTTTCAAATATATGATTATACATGCACACATATAACTTTCAAGATAAATGCAGAACATTAACAAAATAAACATGTTTCTTCTGCAAATACAATTTAAAGTGTAAATATGAACATGAATAATAAATACATCAAAACAATTTAAATGATCACTAGAGCACACGTTTATAAAGCTTCAGTTTCTCAATAGTTATAGTTCATTAATGCATTTAAATGTTCACACACATTAATATTATTTAAGGAACACAAGGTAGGGGCTGTCAACAAATGGATATCAAGTTTTGTGAGAACAGAACACTATCACAACTCATGGTGACGGTAGCTTTGTCTGCATGGTACATGTGTGAGAAGGGTGGCACATCATTGCTAACTCTGGTCCTTCAGTAAATGTCCAGGGTTGTAACCAATGTCCGATGCTGAGCCTGCGCAGTGTATCCATGGGAAGGTGTCCTGGCACTGCCATTGGGCACAACTCTGGCATATGGTGGACTGTATCTCACGTATGGCACACACATGTTGGCTGTGGAGTGCGCAATGGGTTGCCTGACTAAATTATCAACTATGGGTGCAGAATCACTATGCAAACCCATGACCCATAGTCATGATATATGGATTTATTGGGTCAATGCCCCACCATATTTTTATCTGGGTCGAATGTAGGCAGAGTCTAATATTCACTATGTACATGAGGTGCACACTTGGCACACAAATCTGCTGTCTTGACATATGCCTAGAGCAAATCTAGGCAAACATGTGAAGACTGATGTATGGGTGTATGTCCTAGGTAGCAACGGGTTTGCCAATATCGTCAATTCTTTATGTGTCTCCATGTATACCTAGTATCCTGTGTATAAATACATCACGCAGCACAAAGCATTACACACCACTCATTGTCACTCACATGACAGAACAAGTGCAAGATACATACATGTTGTGGCCTCCAAAATCGCAATCAGGTATGGAATGTGCTACAAAGTTCAGAATTGTTGAAAAATGTTTGAGACACAACACCAATCTGAGTGTGAGTAGACCTAGCCATATATGTAGCAATTGTCAAATGCACTGTACAGCACTAAGATGATTGCACACCTCAATATCATTCAGTCATGGTAAGAGTTACCTTGGTTGTGGTATGGTCGAAGAAATGCATGCTCATGTTCAATGGAGGTTGTGGATGGACAGCTTCAAGATACTTGAAAATACAACATGGGAGATAAAATGGAGACAACTCAAGTGCTGTGGCAGGAGTAATTTCATGTGTGTGGACCTCATGACATCTCACAAATACCATAAATAGAACCTTAACTATCAAGTAGCCAGTAAAAGGAGATGTGTACATCTTCCAATTACACAGGTCACATGTTGCATCGTGTCCATGTAATACCAGACAATGTTGCTGTAGAAGATGTGTACAAAGTACAAACAGCCTAATGAATGGGAGCAACGTAGGTGACAATACATGCCTTACCAGTAGTGCAGTAATACATGGTGAAGGGACACACATACTGTAGACCAACACTGACTTTACAACACATCTATGTCTACATGTCAACATTTCACATATGTACAGAGAGGGTGGGCAGCTCAGGACATAACCCAGTCATGTTAGGCAGTAGCATACTATGGTATTTGCCCATCACATGCCACCATGACAGGAGGCTGTGACAGACAACACTATCTGTACCATGGCATGATTCCAATATTGAAGTTACAACAGATATACAAGCCAAACAAGCTGCCCAAGGAAACAACTAAGGGCATCAAATAATGTCACATGTCCCACATGTGTAAAACACCCGAGCTCTCCACATGATGGGTGAAAGCTGACATCAAGTACCACAGAGGAAAATGTGATATCCTGGTCTGTATGACCACATTTCTGTATGTGTCTGCTGGGTAGTGTGCATAGTTCTGCTGAGTAGCAATCATGAAGAGGCTAGGTCCCTGCTCAATAAACCTACACACCACTACTCTCGCTACATTCATGAATTACATTGTCAGAGGCCTGATGCATGTGTCAGGGGACTGAGTAAAATGGAGCTCCATCAACTTACCCCTTCACATACAACCATGGGTTTGTGTTGCCCTACAATCTCACACAGTTGTGATGATGAGTAGGCTGCCATCTATGCCAGACTGCAACATTGTTACACAGTGGCATGCCATTGTTTGTGACAGTCATAACAAACACGATGTGGACAAATGTGAGTGCCTAGTTGATGGCATGCACACATATGCCACATATCTCAGCACACATGTACCACTGTAATGGCTCAGGCATGGTAATGTGTATGGATTCTAAGCAAAAAGCAACCTAGCACAATAGTAAGGGCATAGGAATCACAAGATCAGTGACTGTAAGAAATGACCTTCACTTGTGTTCTGACATACGGAAACATAGGTGACACTGATGTGACAATGCATGCATTTGTTAAATGCCAACATGTGTCCATGCAGGAAGATAGTAATATGAGGTTTCACATCCCAGGAACACAGCACTGTCGTCATAGGTTACAGATATTACAAAACATGTCAATACATACACATGGCATATACCATTCTTCACCAACACATGTCTACATAACATCTCCTGAAACTAAGATGCATGGGGGACCAAATGGCACACGTGAAGCAGATCAACATGAAGTAAAATCCAACAACACACCACAGAGTGGACTCATATGCACATGCAAATTGGCAGGGTTTATGTGATGTCAATGCAGTCCAAGTCCCCTGAATCCTGTGAGTAGAAACTGTCATGGTTTTCACATGCTTTACCACATGTTGGATATAGGCCACCATATATATTGTATGTATGTGTACATTTGTATCTCAGACATAACAATGTAGTCCACCCACAAATTAGTATACATACACATGTGTACACACATAGCACACATGTGCCAACATGTGTGTGGACACAGAGTAGCTACACATGCACATATGCACAAGGTATGAGTAGTTACATTCAGCAGACTCATAAATAAACTAATAGGTTCAACATACCATTGTCACAGTAATGACAGTACTGGACATTCACGAAAATGTTGCCATAACACATATATAACATTCTTGCACAGCCCATGTAACATGTTAAGTTAATGATGTTGCACTCAAGGCCTACAATGCAAAATCCATGCAATTTCATCATGCGTCAAAAATGTATGATGCAAACGCATAAACTACACATTACTACATTTGTAAAATGGCGGCTGGGCCCTGAGCGGCAATGACAGATACACACGGCTGTGAACGCACCATGGTGTATAATCCACACATGACCGTCATGCATCATAATTTTTCACGCATATGCATTTACCACACAAAACCCCTAAGCTAAAAGACGCCTAGCCCCTGAGCGTCTATCGCACGTCCACAGGCCTTTTCACGCTAATGGTGAGAAAAACAACGCATAACCGTCATGCGTAAAAAAAATGATGCATGAACGGAAACGTGACGCACATGCTCAGGAAGTAATGAAACAGGACAGCCTGCCTCCAAACATGGTACAGTGAGTTTGGTTTCACTTTCACTTTACAGTCTTATTGTCTGTGACTGAGTGAGGGTGTGTGGAGCTGTTGTAGGTGGATTTGTGTATTTGGAGTGTTTGTAGTGTTTCTTGTGCTGTGTATTGTAGGTGCTGTCCTTAGTTGTCTTTAAAGTTGTCTATTGTAGTGTAATTGTACTGTTTTTGTCTCTGTATTGCAGGGTGTTTGCAGCCACTTGTTCAGCTTCACACATGATGTTCACATACATGAACAATGTGTTGTATACAGTTATTCTGTGGCCATTCCCATGTGACACATATGGTTGTGTGTGAGTTGTTGTGGTTTCAGCCTGTATGGGTTGTGTTCCACAGGTTGCAAGCTCTAGGGCATTTTCTCATTTGGCATGACTCGGCAGCTGCAAGATGTGTTGCAATACACTGCAGCAGTTTCGATATGCAGTGATGTTCCATAGTTACCTGTATACAGTACAGTCCTGCAATGCCCCCTGCGCCTACACAGATTGGTGCTCCCTGCACCCAACACAGGCATTGTTGCAGCATGATGATGGGGTGGCTGCCTTGAAGTGATGATTTGTTCATGTGCAGGGAGGTGTCCCTTCCTGAACATGTACAAGCAGTTTTGGGAGAGATGGCATTTCAATGTGTGCTTCAAAATACAGCACACATGAGTTAAGGCAATGCGACATTGAGGTAGGGAATAATTTTGGCCTAATACACCACCCTGACACCCCCCACCCCGGGTAGTATTGACTTCCGTCCTAGTCTCTGATGTCGACGTTGTGTTGGTACAGGGGCTTTGACTATATGCAATGGGTGTTGTGATGGCACAGCCACACTATTTGCATGTGCGTTCCACTCAATGTGGTGGATATTTACATGGTGGAGTTTAGCCATAGTGAGTGGCCTATGTTGATGTTGTGTATATGTTGTTGTGCATAGCACAACCACAGCGTCAGTACATACGTGGCTTGGGCGAGGATGGTGCGTCTTGATTTAGGGCCTATGTGTCGGGATGCAACCCTTTAGCATGCATGCATTGAGTGGAGTTCCCCTGCAGCTTACCCTGCATTTTTGGTGGTTCCTAGCAGTCTGTGCTGCCCTGTCCTGCGATTCCAGTGACTAGCTCCTCTAGGATGACCACTGAAACCATCTTCTCCAGCTCTTCCAGGTCCTCCTGTGGTGCAGGACTTCCACCTCCAGTCTTCAGTGCTGCCTTACGGTTCCTGGCAAGTTTCTCCTTAGTCCTGCACTTGCAATCATGCCAGCGCTTCTTGACCTCAGTGTCACTGTTTATTTTGTCCACTATTTGCTGCCATATTGCATCTCTCCTCCCAACTGGCAATTTGTAAGTGACAAATAGCTGAAATTGGTGCTCCGTCACCTCTATGACCAGGATGTCGTGCTCCTCCTCACTAAAGTGACACTTGCGCTTTCTCTTCTTCTTCTCCTCTTTTTGCAGAATTAACGTCATTTTTCCATATTGCATTGCACAGCTTTTAACGCCTTTTGTTTGCGTTATCCATTCTTTAACGCCATCCTATGTCCTTTCATAAATATGGTGCACGATGGCACTAAGAAATGACACTAGCTCGCATTATTAAAAATTATGTACAAATGCGCTATCGCAGATGTGCTTCATTTTTCATAAGTACGCCCCTTAGTGCAATTGCAGTAAGGGAGTCAGTCTATGTCTACCATGGTTCCCAAAGATTTTGGTATTGTCTCAAAGAGGAAACTCATTCTGTTGATGTATACTTTGCTTTCCTTTATTTCTAGGTGTAACAGAATGAAGAAGTGAGACAAGAGTGAGAAAGAGGAACAGTGATGAACGACGATTCAAGGTGATTGCATGGTTTTCGCCTGGGGTATAGATGGTGTGTCCAAGAGACTTTCTGATGATGTCTCAAACGTACACCTCTCCAGATTTCGGCATTAGACTAAAAAAAAAAAAAGTGGGTAGAAAAGGTAATTCCACATGCCTGTGCCTCATCACATTAGACATGAACGTTCAAATCCACCACCACACACTGGAGCTGCTATCTGCAGCATAATACAATCTAGCTGACTGCACATCTGTAAAGGGGTTCTCAATTTTTATTGCTAATGAACACAGTTGAAATTGTGTATGAAGTATGCATTTATAAATACTATGACATACTTGTCTCAGAAATAAAACATATCACCTGCAGGGTGGCATTCACCCTTCTTTTGGGTTAACACATTTTTGTACCATACCACGACTTAAAGGAGTGTTCTTCAGGGCCAATGCCCAGCCATGCATCTGGAACCAATCTAATGTTTCCATGGCCTAATTCAAAGCTCACTGTGGTGGGTTGTGATTATATGTTCTTGAGAGTCTAGATGATATTGTCCTGTTTATATTCATTGATGAACAGACACTTGGCTGTCTAGGTATAGTTCTCATCAAGTGAGGGTGGAATCACAGAGGCCAATGAGTAGATCAGAACTGAGTCATTGTGAGCAAGCACAAGGTCTTGTGCTGCTGTGAGGGCACTGCAGGCTTGTAGGAAGGGTTGGATCCTCTGAAGGAGGCTGAGTTTGTCTGAGAGATCTTTTTTATGTTCTGATTGATGGAGGGTCTAGTAGAAGTCCAAATGCTTGTGCTCGTAGACACACCATGTGAGAAACCTTCAATCTGCAGGTTTTTAATCCATCCCTCTATACGTGGCTTGGTTTGCCCCCATTTTTTAAGTACAAACTGCTAAATATTGTCTGGCAAATATATTGTATTGTAAATACTGTTTAAAATACTGTTGCCTCATTGAAGTTAATAATGATGCACCTATGCCTCATGGGATGATATTTTTGGGAACACTATTTAGGACACATTTCTGTCAGGCAATATTTTTGAAGTAGAACCATCTGTCTTGCTTGGCCAGTAAAGAACTCTTTGCATAGGTAGAAAATTACTTGTTTTGTGGTGGAGAAAAATAATTGATAAGAAGAAGGGTATTCAGTTGAATCCTTTTAGGCATATTGCTTCGTGTTGGTGAGAAAATACCAATTAAAAGAAGCAACCACAAAGCAGGTATTAGAATTGCTGATGATCTTTTCGAACTGTTAAATTCATGCATTGGTTCAGGAATCTGGTTAGCGAGCCTCCAGAACAAATTGATTAATATGATCATTGAGTTTTGCCACCTTTGCTTTCTAAGACATGGCACATTCTTTGGATGCGTTATAAAGCATAGCAACCTTATGCTGCATCATCTTCACATACATCATTGACAACCTTAAATCACCAGGAAACATTGTCTAACATATAGACTATCCACACAAGAGAGAAAGAGGAATCGCAGTCACCCATAATTTCATTTGATCATGAGGAATTTAAACTCCACACCCCCCGGTTCCCATTGTCTTCCATTCCTGTTGTCACATTTCTTCATATCTACCTACCCCTAGTTCAGACTACACTACTGAACTCTCCAATAGAAACATCACAGCCTAATTCAACAGGTCTGTTATAATTTCTTCTGTGGCTTCTATCTTCCTGAAGACAAGGCAAAAAATACCATAAAAGAAACAGTTCCCAACCTTCTCACCAAAGCTGATATCAGACAACACATCACTTGTGACTCACTCCAGAGGCAATGCTTTGATCTTGTCTTCTCCATAATGCCCACCTATGCCTTCTACCAATATGTCCTCCAGATCAGGGAGGATTAGCCACCAATATTCATCAAAAGTTTCTCCTCCATTCCTTAATCTCGCTCCTAGGATAATGCTTCTGTTCAGCCAAGATTATCATAATAATCTTTTGCAAGTATACCATCAGAGTTCACAACTCTCAGGTGTCTATGTCCACTGCTATGGGATAGATGATGATACAAGGGGTGGCGAAGAATGACTATTCACTGACTAAGTGGATCCAAAACATGTTCCCCTTCATGGCCTACAATTATGCTCACTCTGTAAAGTGAAATGTATTAGCAGTCATGTCTTAAGAATCACAAACGCATTCAGGCTGATCCACAACATCAGCAGTGCCAATGGGAGGAACAGTGCACGTTATAAATGTGATTGATCCTGCTATCCGATAGCAGGTGGCGCAAGACCTCTGTGTGCTGCAGGAGCATTTGCCCGGATGTGATGGAAAAATAAAACTTGTGGTCAGGCAAAACTTTGAACGGCTAATAAGTCATGTACACGTGGAACTCTGTGCTTTGCAAAGAGGATAATGACCCCCAAAGATGAGAGTGTAAGCCTGGCACATCTGGACTCACAGATGACTGCTGCATCTTTGGTCACCCAATCAAAATATAATGCTGTGCTTTCTTTTTTGCAGATGAAATGGAGTGCTTATGCTATCTCATTTTCATACAAAGCGAGACTGCCTATAACATGCTTTGCACAACACCAGGAAACCTGTCTTTTCCAAATACCAACAGCTCTGCAATAGAATGTTTTGGTATATTTTGTACTCCACCTGATAGTCTGACTTTGTGGAGTGTTTACATGTTTGTTCCTTCATCAAGACCTGCGAGAATACACAATTACTTGTGTGTCCCATATTAAACTTCGAAACTTTGAAGTGCTAATACCTTTATAAGTTGAGGATGAAACTTATATAAATCTCTTTGTGTTCCAACTGAATCTCTGATAGGAGTGTCTTCAACTCCTTCTTTACCTGAAACACTGACGTGAAGTGTGTCTGTGCAACGATTCCCTAGAACTACATCACAGAGTGTCAATAACTTTGCTGTGAGAGAATCTGCTTTGGTGGTCTGTAAGTGCATCCCCACTAAAAAGTGTTGTAGTACCTTTTAACAAAAGATAGAATCCAGATTAAAGGTGACCAAGCAGATCAGTAAGCTTGTCTCCTTTCACATAAACACTTGGTGCAAACATGGTGAGTTATGACCCCCACATATTATATAAAAACAAGCAAGACAGCTTGTTGGTAAGCCAGACTCCACAGGCAGGACAAGAATGAAAGCTATGCATTCGAAACAGCCATATAGAGATCTGCACTGCTGATTCTCTTTTTTTTTTCTTTATTCTTCATATTCCAAATTGTGTCCCCTTTATACCACCTCTTTCAGGATATTCAGTTGTCTCTGTGCATGTTGAGTATAGCAGATTTTTAAAGTGTTTGAGAGATTGTGACAGCTTGTAACTCAGTGGCAACTATGGACAGGATGCATTGGGCCTTAACCAAAGTAGTTCAAAAACTTGACAGCACACTTCAAGCCTATATGTAAATTCAAGCAGCTGGGCTGAGCTGCACATCATAACCTAGGCTCTCAGCTCCCTGCTATACCAAGAAAGTACATGTGCCATATGAAGGCAAGAGAAAAACTGGAAATTATAACAGCTCCTTGATGACCATGAAGCCATGAAAACACTCCAAACAACAAAACAACCACAAAAAGAAGCAAAGTACACCTAAAAGTCATCATACAGTGTGCCAACTACACATGGGGTCTACCAATAGAACATTATAAGCAATGTGATCCACAGTTAATTCAAGGAAAAAACTAGAGAAGATCATTAAACAAATTGATGATATTGGCACTGCTTCTATACCACCATGCAATATATGAAAATGTATGGACTTTGAAACCTCAACCAGTGCAGCACATGTAAGCTTATTTGACTCCCTCAAGGACACTTCCTACCAGGATACCATCATTGCATCATTAATTGTGAAGCTTATCATAGACAAATCACTTGAACAATTTCTGAACATTGTTAATACTTCCCTCAGACAAAGCATCATCACTAACACCCTCCACTAACACTCTCAAATTCAGAAAGCCAACCTTGACCCTGCAAACTACCACTTGATCACCCATCTACCTGAGAAAGAAAGTACATTAAGAGATGAGTCACAAGACAACTACATACTAAAATAAAATTGTGCACCCTTCTACAGTATAGAACTGCCAATCAGAATTCAGGATATGTGCAGCACAGAACCAGCAACCATTGGTGATTGACAATGTCCTTGGTATTACTGACAGAAACATCCCATATCACTTATTTGACACAGTCTCCCACCCCATCCTCATTCAACATCTGCATGACATCGGAATTGAAGGACACACACTCCAATGGATCTGTTCCTTCCTCACTGGAAGGACCCAATCAGTCACCTGGGCACTGTCCACCTTGGATGCCCACAATATCATCTGCAGAGGGTCTTCCCTGTTCAATACATACATGTTCCTTCTAGCCACAATAATCTCTTTTCACAATATCAATGTCCTCTCTTATGCCAATGACACATAACTCATTCTGCACCTCACGGACTAGATACTCAGTACTCAGATCAAATTCAATGGTTGCATGACTGAAATTGCCCACTGAAGACCAACTGTTTGAATCTAAATCTGAACAGACAAGACTGCAATTGTGATCTTCAGAAACAGCATCTCTCGTAGTGCCCAATAAAGTTAGAACTGACACCCACTACAACCACCCACGTCAAAATCCTTGGGATCATTACCACCAGCTAACTCAACATGACTGCCCAAGTCAATTCTGCCACTGCCTCATGCTCCATACCCTGAAGATGCTGTGTAAGATTTTCAAATGGCTCCAAACAGCACCCGGAAAACAGTGGTTCACTTCATGGTCACCAGCAAATTGGACTAAGGGAACACCTTCTATGGTGGGATCAACAAAAACTTCATCAGAAAGTTGACGGTCATTCAGAACTCAGCAGACAGAATCACTCACAACCTCCCACACTGCACTGAAATCACACTACACCTGAGGGAGCTCCAGTGGCTCCCCATTCACAAACGAGCACAATTCAGATTCTTCATCCACACTTTCAAGGCACTACATAACACTGGCCCAGCATACCTCAATCACATCTGCTTTCACAAACCTTCCAGATACCTCCACTCATTCAGACTGCTACTTGCACAAATCCCAGGCATACGGAAAACGACATCCAGTGTTGAAGCCTTCTCCTACATCGCTCATAAAGCATTGAATAATCTGCAACTACATATAAGACCCTCATCTGCACTTTTTGAAGCTAAAGAATTGGCTTTTTTTAGTAGTCCTACTAAGCCCTAAATATGCCCACACTCACACCTGCTCAGCATATGGATGACAACACAGGTGACAAGCAGAGCTTTACAAATCCACATTACATTACATTACAACCACTGGACACTATAGACCAGACAGGAAGTTCACCAGAGATATATGTGAAGATGTGGTGGGCCCAGCGAGGAGCTAAGGGAATAGAGAGGAAATAAAGCATAGACAAAGTGGACAACGGGCCTCACGCGTGTTTATATGGTCATCCTGAACCTGAATGAAGATTGTCTGCGCATACTTGTTTGGCGGGTAGCCTCAGTCTTGTGCATGAACATTACAAATGTCAATTTTTCGGCCATATTCTGTTGCATGTTTTCCTCCACTCTACCACCCATATGCAAATCAGAATTGGTCCTGCCTTAACAGGGGCAGTCCATGCCGATTTGAGAGGTCAGGTCTCCTCTAGCCAGGAGCACAAGCTTTGCACTTTTAGTCCTGTCACACTGAGCACAGAAAACATGTCTGACAAACCCATTTCATGTAGGGCAGCCAACACTTGATCTGTCACTTACAAATGCACATAGGCCCTCATTACAACATTGGCGGTAAATGCCGCTTACCGCCGTGCAGAAGACCGCCAACACACCGCCGCGGCTGTGGAATTCCACCACAGCTATTACGACCCACAGCTCGGAATCTGCCAAAATCTAGACACCCACACAAGTCCGCCACACCAAAGGTCAGTGAGAAACTGGCGGTAACAAAACCAACACTGTCACGCCAACAGGAATACGCCCACACTATCACGACCCACGAATCCACGCGGCGGTCTTTCAACCGCTGTATTCCATTGGTGGTACACACCGCTGCACTCAAAATACACACACATTTACAAAACACAACCACATTGGACAATTCCAAATACACACACCTGATACACCAAACCCTTACTACCAAAAATTTAGACGTAGGCCAGCGAGACAGCACAGCAAAGACAACACCAGCATACAGAGGCACACAACACCATCACACATACACTTCCACGCACAAAACACCACACACCCCTAAACATCACCCCACACATCACAACACACACCACCTCACACATCACCCACACCACCCCATGGCACCGCGAAAAGACACCCCAGGTTCTCTGAGGAGGAGCTCAGGGTCATGGTGGAGGAAATCATCCTGGGAGAGCCACAGCTATTCGGATCACAGGTGCAGCACACCACCATAGTAGGAAGATGGAGCTATGGCACAGAATCATGGACAGTGCCAACGCAGTGGGACAGCAGCCAAGAACACGGGATGACATCAGGAAGAGGTGGAACGACCTAAGGGGGAAGGTGCGTTCCGTGGTCTCAAGACACCACATCGCAGTTCAGAGGACTGGCGGCAGACCCCCACCTCCTCCCCCACAACTAACAACATGGGAGTAGCAGGTCTTGGCTATACTGCATCCTGAGGCCTCGCAGGAGTAGCAGGAGGAATGGACTCTGGTAAGTCAAACCTTAACTATTACATCCCCCACCCTATCTGCAACCTATCACATACCCCCACCTTCACCCTCACCCTCACCCCATCACTCCAACTCCTCACATATGTCCCACTATCACAAACCACACATCCCAACACCAAGCCCTGCATGCAACAACAAAGCATGGCCACCCATCACCAATGCATGGCTACTACACATACCCACACAGACCCCTAAACAATTAGCACTCAAGGTCCTACACAGGAACGCAAGCACTGAGGTACAGGGTCACCCACCCATTGCACACCATGGCACACACAGATGCAATAATCATGCCTTTAGACCCCTGCAGGACCCCTACCCAACGTCACCGGACAGGAGGTTCCAGACATGTCCACTCCACCCACAGAAGAGGCCCACAGTGATGACAGCAGCTCTGTCCAACTGGATCTAGATGACCAGCCCAGCCCATCAGGGACCTTGGGACAGTTGGTTCCCCTCACACTGGCACAAGCCACAACAAGCCCCCTCTGGAAACACCAGCACAGCACCCACCCAGCGGGCCCATACCTCTGTCCCCAGGACACGTCAAGCAGCAGTGTGTCCACCACTACAGGGAACCAAGGCTAACCGACCACCCCAAGAACAGCAGGGACCTGGGGACAGTGTTAGTGGAGACACGGTTCAGGGGACAGAGGCCCAGGAACACAGGGGAACTGGGAGGGCTGCTGTGCGACAGGGGGAGGACAGGCCCAGGGAACCCACTCTCCACGAGGCCCTCTCCAACATCGTGGGAGCCTACCATCCTTCCCAGGAGACGATGGCAACAGTACTGGCCACGTTTCAGGAGACCCAGCGGCTGCGCAAGGAACAGTATTTGGGGTTCAGTGAGGAACTCAAATCCATCAATACCACCATGGGCACCATTGTAGGGGTGCTGAAGGAACTCGTGAACACCAGGAGGGACACTGTGGCACAAGAAGGGGCCCTTGACACTATCCTGGATGATGAACTGCCCACCATCTCCTTCGGTGCTAGTGGACAGGAGGCAACGCCACAGGACCACGAAACTAGCACCCCACCCCCTGCAGATGGAGAACCACCCCGCAAGCTGTCCCTGATATCCAGGACAAAGACAGAGAACAATGCCAAGACCCCGCATAGAAATGAGACCACCCTGATTGTCATCCTTCTGTCCCACTTTGTCACCCTGTCCATCCTTAAACTGCCCCAGCTCCACTTCCTATGCCCCTTTGTACAATGCACCTGTGATACTAATAGACTGGACTCTGCCATGGACATTCCTCCACCATCACCCCTGACCATTTTACAACCCCCTCCAATATTTAGCACTTAAATAAACACCCTTAAATCACAAAACTCTCTGGAGTCAGTCTGTGCTTTCACAAATGTGTATTTGCAATAACTGAGGGAAACAGCAATGCCCATTCTATTGTCAACATACCTATGTCACACAGCTCTAGTCCATGAGGTTACATAGCAGAGGTTACACAGTGGGACCCACATATGTGAAATCGAAAGGGAAAGTGACAAATCAGGGTCCATACACTGGGTGAAAGTGACAATCAGATGAGAGGAAGAACAATTGTATCAGATGTAGGAGGCAGTGATGTCTTCTTGCCTGTGTCTCACTGGAAGTATTGATGGATCACAGTGTTTCTGTTGTCTATGTCCTCTTCTTCTGCCTCCTCTTCTTCACTGTCCACAGGCTCCACAGCTGCCACAACACCTCCATCTGGACCATCCTTCTGCAGAAAAGGCACCTGTCATCGCAAAGCCAAGTTGTGCAGCATACAGCAGGCCACGATGATCTGGCACACCTTCTTTGGTGAGTAGTAGAGGGAACCACCTATCATATGAAGGCACCGTAACCTGGCCTTCAGGAGGCCGAAGGTCCTCTCTATAACCCTCCTAGTTCACCCATGTACCTCATTGTAGCGTTCCTCTGACCTTGTCCTGGGATTCCTCACTGGGGTCAGTAGCCATGACAGGTTGGGGTACCTAGAGTCACCTGCAAATGTCGAGGGACAACTGATAGACACACACTAGCCCTTAGGGACAACCCCAGACAACTATTCACATGGTATAGGGTCCTTGTCCTCACCTAATAGCCACACACAGTGCCTCTGGAGTTGGCCCATCACATAAGGGATGCTGCTATTCCTTAGAATGTAAGCTTCATCCACTGAGCCAGGAAACTTGGCGTTCACATGGGAGATGTACTGGTCGGCCAAACACACCATCTGCACATTCATGGAATGGTAACTCTTCCGGTTTCTGTACACCTATTCACTCCTGCGGGGGGTACCAAGGCCACAAGTGTCCCATAAATGGCACCTATGGTGTTGGGTATATGCCCCAAGGCATAGAAGTTACCTTTCACTGTAGGCAAATCCTCCACCTGAGGGAAAACGATGTAGCTGCGCATGTGTTTCAGCAGGGAAGCCAACACTCTGGACAACATGTTGGAGAACATAGGCTGGGACATCCCTGATGCTATGGCCACTGTAGTTTGAAAAGACCCACTTGACAGGAAATGGAGTACTGACAGGACCTGCACTAGAGGGGGGATCCCTGTGGGATGGCAGATTGCTGACATCAGGTCTAGCTTCCGCTGGGCACACAGCTCCTGTATTGTGGCACAATCAAGTCTGTAGGTGACAATTACATGTCGCTCTTCCATTGTCGACAGGTCCACCAGCGGTCTGTACACCGGAGGATGCCGCCATCTCCTCACCTGCCCCAGCAGATGTGCCCTATGGACGAGAGCAGCGAGCAGAGAGTCAGCCAACACTGAGGTATTAAATAGAATATTTATTGCACACATTTGTCAATCCGCTATGTGCCTGTCTTAGTGTGTATGCAAGGCCTAGACATGTGTGATGCACCTAGACATGTGTGATGCATTTACAATTAATGTCATGTGGCCCCCTGAAATGGCGGCTGCCTGACCTGTAAGGTTGGACAAGGGGATATGAGGTAACTGCACTGGCGTTGTACACCGTCGCAGTAGGCAGTCGAAGACCGCGGCGCAATCCTGCATTGCTTAACATTGGACCCTATGGGTCCCAGGAGCCAATGACGATGTACGCCGGCGGTGACGGTATTCACCGCCACAGACGTGACCGCCATTTTCTCGCTGTTCACTCACTTGATACCTGATCTTCGACAGGAGAGGACCTACACTGCAAGTGCTGCTGTGACCTCAGTCTGGAAGCGACAATGGCTCAAGTGTCTGGGGAAAGGGCCCCTGCCTTCACATCGGAGGAGTTGGACCAACTAGTGGATGGTGTTCTCCCCCAGTACACGCTACTCTACGGTCCTCCAGACAAACAGGTGAGTACACTGTGAGCATGCTGTATGGGCAATGCCTGTTTGGAGTGGTGTGGATGGGAGATTGGGGGGGGGAATGAGGCGTGCATGAAACGATGGTGAGTGTATGTGCTTCATGGCAAGGGTAGGACCATGGGCCAATGACTGTGACGGTCCAGACGGTTATATCTTCTCCTTTTCCCCTGAACTATTCCTATAGGTCAGCGCCCACCAGAAGAAGGATATTTGGCGTGCCATCGCCAAGGAAGTCCGGACCCTGGGGGTTCACCACAGACAGAGCACCCACTGCCGGAAAAGATGGGAGGACATTTGCCGCTGGAGCAAGAAGACGGCGGAGGCCCAGCTGGGGATGGCCTCCCAACGTTGGAGGGGTGCCTGTCGCACCATGACCCGCCTGATGTTCCGGATCCTGGTGGTGGCGTATCTGGAGTTGGATGGGCGCTTGAGGGCATCACAGCAGCCACAAGGGGGTGAGTACAGTCACATTCATCTGATTCAGCACGCATTGGTGGTGTCTGGGTGGGGGAGGTGGGCTGTGGGTACCCCTAGGCCAGGGCGAGTTTTGTAGGCAAGGTCACTTCGTAAGGCAGGCCATGTGGCACCCCACACCACCAGTGTTAAGAGTCAGGCTCCTGTGACTTCTATGTGTGCAGCAATCGGGCATAGGCCTTGTACCCCATGGCCCTGTGATTAATTAGGGAACTCTAAGTGCATGGCGTCGTGCAGAGGGCTGCTGTGTCTGTAGTGTCCGCCAACGGTAGCGGTATTGCATGCATTGAACATGTCTTTCTACTTTCTTTCCCCCCCTTTTTGTGGTCTCCCTGTTCTTGTGTGCATTAGCATCATCACGCGGAGGAGCAGTGCCACCGGAGCAGGAGGGAGCTGCATCCCACATGGCCCTGGAGGGCGAGACTACAGACTCCGAATTCACCAGTGGGATGGAGGGCGAGGCGAGCTCCGCGGCGGGGACAGGAGCTGAGACCAGTGACCCCGACTCCTCCTCTGATGGGAGCTCCCTTGCGGTCGCGGGCCCCTCTGTGCCCACCGCTTCTACAGGTACAGCCGACACCCCCCTCTACCAGCACCGCCCTCCCAGCAGCCCCTCAGCGTGTGCCCCGTGGCCGCTCACCAAGGAGGGTGGACATCTCCTTCGCTCCAGGCACTCAGCCGCTGCCCCTGTCAGCCCTGCTGCCCTCAGTGAGGAGGCCATTGACCTCCTCATATCCCTCACTGTTGGGCAGTCTACCATTCTGAATGCCATCCAGGGTGTAGAGAGGCAGTTGCAATAGACAAATGCATACCTGGAGGGCATTCATTCTGGTCAGGCTCTGGCATCAGCACTGATGGCAGGCATTGTCCCTGTGTCCAGCTTCCCCCCTCCAACTTCCTCCACCCAGCCCCATTACCCAGTAACTCAGCCTATCCCAAGCACACCATCAGACCAGCATGCACACACCTCAAAACACAAGGGTAGCTCTGGCAAACATAAGCACCACACATCCCACAGGCACTCACACAAGCATCATACCCATGCACACATACCAACATCCACTGCCTCCACTGTGTCCCCCTCCTCCTCGTCTCCCTCCTCCCTCCCTGTCACGTCTCCACTCACACCTGCATGCACTACATCTTCAGCCTCTACGTCCATCACCAGCACGCCATCACCACAAACCGCTCACATGACCACACCACCCCCACTACCATTCACACATCCCCTGTGTCCTCTACCAGTGTGACTGTGAGCCCACCTCCCAAACTGCACAAACGCAGTCACACACCCACCCAACAGCCATCCACCTCAGGACAGCCTCCAGGCCATGCACCTTCACCCAAAGTCAGCAAACGAACACCTCCTACAACCACTACCTCTTTCTCCACTCCCAAACCCCCTCCATCTACCCGTCCCAGTGTGTCTAAAAAACTTTTCCTGTCAAAACTTGACCTCTTCCCTTCACCTCCCCCACCCCTTCCGTCCCCTAGGGCCCGCCTTTCCAGGTCCCAAGCCAGCACCTCAGCCACCACATCACTGGGAACGGTGGTGCCAGCAGTAACCGGCTTCTAGAGTGCGCCAAGCAGCAGGGCAGCCAGTGTGCCAAGGAGCCAGGCCAAGGACAGTCCCCCACCTCAGAAACATAAGAAGTTGGCCACAGCCCGGAGGGAGAAGGGCAAAACACCTGCCACCAAGGGCTCTCCCAGGACTACAGTTGGGAGTGGCAAGACAGATGCGCCACAATCCAAGTTGGGGAAGGGGCAGAGAAAGAAAGGGAAGTTGCCGCCAACCTGCATGGCGGACAAGACCGCCACTGGCACCGCCACATGCACTGCCGCCACCAGCACCGCTTCCCAGGACACCGCCGCCACCAGCACCGCTTCCCAGGACACCGCCGCCACCAGCACCGCTGCCCTGGACACCGCCGCCACCAGCACCGCTGCCCAGGACACTGCCGCCACCAGCACCGCTTCCCAGGACACCACCACCAGCAGCACACTCACTGAGCCACCCACCAGCACCGCTGGCCAATGAGCGCCGCAAGCACCGCCGCTACTGAGGCCGCTGCAAGCACTGCCAGCGCCCACGCCACATCATGTGCCAGTGGCACCACCGCAGACATGGCAGCCATCCCCAGTGGTCAGTCGTACGAAGCTGGTGGTCAGTTCCAGGGGCCTGGACAGCTTCCATGTAGGCCCACCGTCAGTGGAGTGTCACATCCACTACCTCTGTCCTTGGCAGGATGAAGCACTCTGGGCACAAAGCCCCCTCCAGAACCAGTTGAGAGCTACATCCACTTGAGAGACTGTGGCTTTGCACTCCCCAGGATGCAGCAGTGGGCAAACTACCCACTGGAGAGACTTGTGAGACTGTGGCTTTGCACTCCCCAGGATAGAGCAGTGGCCAGACCACCCACTGGAGAGACTTGTGAGACTGTGGCTTTGCACTCCCCAGGATAAGGCAGTGGGCAAACCACCCACTGGAGAGACTTGAGAGACTGCGGCTTTGCACTCCTCAGGATAAAGCAGTGGGCAAACCACCCACTGGAGAGACTTGAGAGACTGCGGCTTTCCACTCCCCAGGATAGAGCAGTGGGCAAACCCCCCACTGGTGAGACTTGTGAGACTGCGGCTTTGCACTCCCCAGGATAAAGCAGTGGGCAAACCACCCACTGGAGAGACTTGTGAGACTGCGGCTTTGCACTCCCCAGGATAAAGCAGTGGGCAAACCACCCACTGGAGAGACTTGTGAGTCTGTGGGTTTGCACTCCCCAGGATACATCAATGGGCATGGTGCCCCCTCGTGGAGCTGGCATCGTGCACTCATCTGGCTGAGGTGCCCCACCTTCCCTTCCCCCTGAGGTGCCTGTTTTATTTCGATCTGATGCCCCTGCAGTGTTCTCTCCGTTTTGATCGGGTATCTTGTGTGGGCCTCGCACATGCATTTTGGGCCCAGTGGTCCACGGACTATGCACGTGCAGTACATGGACTTGAATTCTCGGTGTATATATTTGTTAATAGTCTATATATATTTTTAAGTAATGGGTTTTTATTGATTACATTCATTCAACTCATTTCCTTTTGTCATTGCGTTCTTCCAGGGGGGTTGGAGGGTGTAAATGTAATGTATCAACATGTATTTGTGTGTGTGTTGTAGTGGGTGCGGGTGTGGGTTTTGCGTGTTGCATGTGGGTGTCACTCTATTTTCCTTCCCTCCTCCCCTGTGTCGTAGGTGCAGTACTCACCGTGGTCATCGCCGCCGGCGTTCGTGCTCCTGGTGGAGGAGCAGGAAGACAATGGCAGATAGAATTTGGGGTTCTGGCTCCATGGCGTCCTGGTTCCTCTTGGGGTGTGTAGAGGTGAGCGTTTTCCCTTCCAAGTCCTGTTTCCGCCGTGTTTTTGTTTGCGGTGAATCTGCCCCAGAAAAGATGGCGGATTGGCCTCTCCTGATACTGTAGGCGGTACATTGTCTTCTGCCTGTCTGTTGGCGGTGACCGCCACGCTGTTTGTTTGGACCGCCGTGGCGGTCGGAGTGTTAAAGTGGCTGTCTATGTTGGCGGTTTCCGCCACGGTCGTGATTCCATTTTGTTTTACCGCCGGACTGTTGGTGGTTTTACCCCTGCTTTAACACTGACCGCCAGGGTTGTAATGAGGGCCATAATGCTGCAGTATCAGAATACATTTACTAATTTCACCACTCCAGACGGTGAATATGCTTAATGTTCTAATGACTTAATCCACTTTAGAAAGTTGCTTGTAACCTGAAGACCAGACATTCAAATATGAACAGGTTTACTTATTCTTTCATCTTTTCTTCATTGAAACAAGTATTAGGAAAGCCAAAACGTCTTGCGTTGGCCGCCTGCCTTTTGCTTTATAAATGGTTTTTTGTTTGGTCATGGTTTCGCAAAACTTTATTATGGCAATTAAAAAAAAAAAAAAACTCTTAAAACCATAAACATTCTTGGCTCTCAAATAGCACACATTGCCATAGTCACTGGCGCTTAAGGAAACATCCTTGTGTGTAGTTGTGCTGCTTGTGTAAGCTGACTTCTGCATGCTGTAGTGGGCGGAACATAAATGTGAATGACACAGTTCTAGGTCAATAGATGAAGAGGGCTAGCTGAAAGTCTTATGTATGTTATACGTATAATTTTAGTAAAATCAAAAGGAACTGGCTCGTGCAACATCTAAAAACGTTAATATTATTACTTCTCTCTCCCTTCAAAACATATAGGACCCTGACTGCATACAGAATTTGTGAACTTTCCAAGTGGAATTTGCACTTTCCTCTTGGAAACGTTTTGTGAAACACTGTCATGTTGCAAAACCCCTAGAAGTATTGAAGATACATACCTCTCTACAAGCCTAACATAGACCTTTTTGGCTTGTGAATCACCACTGAATTTAGTATGTGAACGTTGCAAATTGTTTTATTTATAAGAAACGTAGAAAAATCTTTGCAAATTGGATCATTAATATGCAGATATTTTTGAATAATTTAACATCGGCATGGAAACGCGGTTATTATTTGATCGAGATTCTGGCCCACAAAAACGAGCACCCCAATAAAATAGGCTAAGACCTTGCTGAGTACATAACTGATTGTTATTCAGATTTCCAGGGCAGGCCATCAGCTCTGTTTCAGCCCAGTGTCTCGCAGCTTTGTGAAATCATTTCTTAAGCATCTATCTACATGACAATTACCGTTTTGTTAATTGTGAGTTTAATTACAGGGAGAAAGTAAATTATCATGCAGACCTGCCAACTTCAATGTGTAGAACTCTAACTCAAAATGGTACATTTGCGACATTGTTTCAAACAAGCCTCAGTTGTTTTGAGTAGAAGCAATTATCTTGGAATAAGACAAAGAGGCATGCAAATCCCACCCATCTTTATTAAGTCTGATTGATAAACACATATTTGTAAAATTGACTTTGTAAGTAAAGGCATGAGCGGATAAGAGATCGAGGTATTAAAGTGTAACATACAGAGCACAGACTTCCTTTCCTCGCACAGCCTCCTTGGCACATATTAAAGAAAGGAAGGACAGCACTGATGTAAACGTACATCACAGTTAAGAAAAAAATCCGCTTGGCTCAACTGTATAATTCAACTAGGCTATCTTTGAGCTGGGCAGAAAATAAAAGGAAATTAAAGTGTCTGTCTAGTGAAGATAAATTACTCTCTTTAGATCTACACTCAACACATTCCTGCATCACCACGACACCAACAGTTTTCCAGAACTCCGCACACACACACACACACACACACATATTACCTACTGGCGGTCTCTAGTTATAGTTAGGACCTAGTTCCCAAAGGAAGAGCGTTTTTTGTTTTACAAATGACTTTGGCGCCATTTGACGAACCTTCATGAAATTTTCAAAACATATTTTGGACGGTTCAGCTGCTATTTTGAAAGTTTCGGGGTGATCCATCAAGCAGGGGCCGCGACAAAAGTGGGGTTCCAAAACGCGTTTTCCCCATTCATTTTCCTGTAGGATCTTTAGACATGCCTAGAGCCCAAACTGATGAATGGAATTACACCAAATTTGGCAGAAAGCTAGATCTTGGTACGCAGATGGCGCTTTTTTGTTATTTGGTGTAAATCTGTTCAGTAGTTTCTGAGATATTGGAGTTTATAAAAATAGATATATAGGGATGTGGATCCCGACCAGCGGATCCACAGGAAAAGCAAGACCCTGATTGGCTGGCTGCAACCTGACAGAAAAGTTGCAGCTGCATCTTCTTTGTCGTATTGGTGGGAAAAAACACATAAGGGGAATGTGGTCAGGTTATAAGCCCTGTGGGAAATCAAACTGCGCATGACCAAAGGCCGTTCGCTGCATGGGGTTGGGTTGTTATGGCTGAAGGTCATGCACATCGTGAAGGCGGGTGGTTATAGGGCCTGGCCACAGACCAGGCTCTTTGGCCAACCCCTACTGCGCATGGCCAAAGGCTGTGTGCAGCACAGGGTTTGGTTGTTTTGTCCTGCGGCTAACCACTGCCGTGCATGGCCAAAGGCAATGAGCGGTGGTGGTTGGAATAATGTACAGTAATGAAAATTACTTTATGTAAAAAAAAAAAAAAAAATAGAAATTCACTGAAAAAAGCAAAGGGTACAAGGACGTTATATCTAGTAAATAGAATCCTCTTCTATCCCAACAAATGTCAGACTCAACACAAAAGTAATATAGGTGCACCACACAAGTGCACCTCTTGGTTAAACTACACCAGAGGGAGTTCTTAGAGAAAGGCTACTGGATAGTGCTGGGATCCAGATTAGTTAAAAATACCTAGTGGGCTACTGATAGATTTCACCTTTAATAATGGTGTCCAAGGGTATGGTGTAGTACAACCGAGAGGTTGAGTCCGCCCTGGTGGCACTGTCTTATCAGGATGTGTTGAGATGGTCAGTGATGAAGCATGATATGACTAAGTGTGTGAGCCCACCCCTTCCATAAGGAGGGATTCCCTGCTTGCCAAATAACACAACACTGTCTAAAGGACTATGATTAGTTTTTGGGTCACAATCAAAGTGAAATTGCCCATTTGAATAAAACCTGTCCCTCCAAATCTTTTGTGTGCAATATTGTTTGCATTGGGAGGATGTGTGTGAGGGGTATTTACCTCTAATCTATCTCCTTGTATAATGTGAGTAGTACAGATGACCTCGTTTTTTGGGACTATAAACACAATATGCAAGCATCATTAAACACACAATATCTATATAGGTACATATGTATTCACAGTGAAAGCACATCCAAATGGCAGAGATGGTTATGAAACAAACACACAAACCATTGAAATGTAGCTGAAGTTTGATAAATCATCTAGAACCTGTGCCCCATCATGCATCACCCATGCCCCCACAAGCCACATCACCCATGACATGCCAATGTGTGTGGTGTGTGTGTGCACGTGTGTATGTATCACTGAAAAACAAAGATAAACTGAAGGTGTGGTTAGCTTTGGTTATACAAACACAAGGTAAGTTGTATATCTTAAAAGAAAATCAGTAATATACCTTGTAAGTCACAGTTGAAGAATAGTAATATCATGGGTATGAATGCAAAATAAAAAGTAATGAAATTCTCAAGTTATGGTTGGCTCCCTAGCTCATTCACCAATATTTAAGTAAGAACATTTAAAATCATAAGATAACTAAGCAACAACACATACACCAACTACTAAATAATATTGCATTCCTAACAGTGTATTTCATAGAGTGAAGAGCAAAGTGATATGTAATGTCATCTGTAGGATTATTTATAGCATTTGTAACTGCATTTGACATCACTATGGGTGAGATAATGGGCACTGCATTTGGTGTACCATTTATAGTTTGCACAACAGTTGTGTGAGTTACAGATTTGAAATGCTATACATTACATGCAAATTTCAGTGCCTTTTCAGATTCACTTTGTTACCATAAATGTTCCTTAACTGTGGTTATTTATGTTAAATTCCGAGTTTTCTTGTTAAGGTTTTATTACCAAATCTAAAAATAAATGTAAACTTATTTTCTTCAGTGCATAGACCATGCAGCATGATCTATGTTTTTAATTATTTATATTCCTGATGCTAGCCTTACCTTCTTATGGCTCCTTCATTTTTTTTAGGAAGTAGAAACAGAGCCCTGCACCCTGAAATGACAGCAACAACAACATTTTCTCTGTTGCAGCCAGCCGCAGAGCATTGCGTCTGAAGATACAACTTTGGGTTTGCATAATAGGAGAAAATACTCCCTCATCCAATCTGATTTGTTTATCATTTAAAATTAGTTTGTAATGGTCCCAGGTTCACAGACCTTCTGCATATTAAAGGTCCCGATAGCGGTATTCTGGACATTTTCAATCCCACCAGAAATATTTTTAAATGCTAATTTTGTTTTTACACAAAGCGAACGAACCAGTTGCCTCCAAACCAAGCACTTTGTTAATAAAGTTCTACTTTTATGACCTCTCTCTTATGTCTGATAGGTTCTACATGTTTTTTTTTTTTTTTTTTGTGAAACGCTGTATACCAGATTTCTACACCTAAGGAAGGGGTGTAAAACGAAAGGCAAGGAGTGCGACGCTGCCTGCTGATGATGGGATTACCGCTGAAACAATGATTTCAGGACTGTAACAATCAAGCAATAGGCTGTAAGAAAGGTATGTGTCTTCAGTCCTTTCCAAAACTTTATTAAGTGATCATCGAACCTCAAAAGAAAGAAGTGGAGCGATTTAGCAATATGGAGTTGAATATTTTTAGGTTGGCAGGGGTGGCCGGTAATTTTAAGAGGGAGGGAGGCAGGCAGGAAGCACACTCACATGCATTCATTCACACACGCTCGCACGCATGCACATCCATTCACATCACTCATCAACATTCAAACATACATGCACGCACCAAACATTCATTTAAAAAACACACACACTTACCTTCAGCTTGGAGGTCCCAGGACGGTTGGGATTGCTGCCTTCCTTCTCTGGCTCACCTTAGGTCAGCCAGTGAGGGAAGGCAGCAGTCCCAACTTCGTCACAGAGTGGGATGAGGTCAGTGAGACTTCTGACCCCACCCCACTCTGTGACGAGGTGTCACTGATTGACACTCAACCTGGTAGCTTCAGGGCTTCAACCTGAAGTGCCCAGGTCAGAGTCAACGGGTGACGCTTCCCCTTGTCACCGAGGGGGAGAGCCTAGAGGCACCTTTGCTGAGCCGAGGAGGTAACGCCCATAGGAGCTGTGACCGCTTCAGCCCAGCAAAGTTCAGCTCAGGCAGCCAGGACTCTGCACAAATCACACGTCTTGCTCCTGGCTGCCTGAGCTGAATACGAAGAGTGTCTGTCAAGCTGCCCTTTGCTCAGCCTGAAAGCCACTCTTCATGAGGGACAAAAGGTGGGGATGGCGTGGCCCCTCTGCCCTAAAGGATGGGCTGCAGCTGGTGAGTGGGTAGCTAATTGATGATTGACAGCTGTTCTTCAATCCCTCTTTGGGATGTGGTAAAGGAAGACACTGTTTAGGTAATCAGTGATGCGCATAAATAGAGAATTGTAGTTTACATTTGCAACTTTTCTGTTATTGGGTGCCTGTGATGTGATCTAAGACTAGTGTTGATATTGGTGTACCTGACTCCAACTATCAATCAAGCAACATTTCTTTTTAATGAGAATTTTATAAGTGTCCACATTTACACAGATTCATATGGCATAAGTAAGCAGTCTCATATTTCAGATGACAACGAGAATATTTTAGAATAAAGATTAAAAATGTATTTCTATTACTCCATAACCACCCTTCCCACCTGGCCAAAGTTCAGCTCTATACATAGTACAACTATAATTAGTTGCACATAAATTGTTGTAGAAAATTCCCTCCCACACAATAACACTTTGCCCACACAATAAAATGTTGTCCATGGTCCTTCTCTTATGTGTGCTGGCATATTAGACCATCAGAATATGTTTAGGGCACGCATACATGAAGTAGAAACGGTGTTTGGATGTTCCTCCAACAGACATTCTGCTATAGGGGCCAATGAGCCTCAAAATTCAGATGTTCTCCACTTTTGCTAGCCTGAGACAACCCGTGCTTGTCGATTTAGAACCTTTCCAGATTAATGTATTTATCTCATTTTGGAGGAAAGTAATGAAGCTTTCCTCAACCAGCATCGGAAGTGCTTGAAATAGGTATAAGACCCTGCACAAGATATTCCTCTTTACCACATTAAGGGCCAGATTTACAAGGAAATCGTACTTATCCCACCGAACAACACCATGTGTGTGCTGTATTTATAATACGGTGCACTATGGCTGTGGGTAGAACAACAGCATCAAAATATTTGACACTATTGTGCCGCTTTGCTACAAAGGCCCATTGAATTCAATGGGTGCATCATTTTATCGCCCGCTGTCAGCAGGTGTTAAAAATGACACCAAAAATGGCGCAGTGAAATCTTGTAGATTTAACTCACTATTTTTGGGGGCCTCCTAATGTCGGAAAGCCCCCTTGCATACATTAGGCCTGACACAGGCATAATGTGGCACAAGATGGTGCAAAGTGGCGCAATGCATGCATTCCACCGCTATGTAAATATAGCGTGGCGAAAAGTACGCTAATGTGGTACAAGGAGGCGCAAGGGCCTTGTAAATTTGGCCCTAATTCTCTAAGAGAGGAAAATGGGTGCCCATTTATGAAAGAGCAGTCTAATTTCAGATAGAAGGGGAAGATAACGAGCTTTGTATAATTCTCATACATTACGCATTATTTTCACTCCCAGGTATTTAACATATGTGGTTGCATACTCAAGTGGTAATATACTCTGCCAGTGCTCCCCTTTGGGAGAATTATGTTTAACCCTTCTGACTTAGACATATTGATTTTGCATTCTGCTATGTCTTCAAATCTTGTCAACTGTATACGCGCATTCCCCAACCAGTGGACTAGGTCTCCCGGGGTCAAGATTAGTTCATCTTGTGTGTTTCAGTCTGCAGTTGCATCTATCGTATTTCCTGTGCATCTCTGATATGGGATGCCAGAGGCTCAATGATAAGAGCAAATAGTAACGGGGAAGGGGACATCCCTAAAGTGTGCCTCATGTTAATCGAAACATCTGAGAGACCTGGCCATTAAGCGTGATTGAGGCTTTTCGGGGTTGGTAATTAGCTACGATTAGGGATATAAATCATAGTCCAATGCCCACTGGCTCCGAAACTAGTTTCACAAAATTACTGTCCACCCAGACCAAGGTGGGTCAGTCTACGGGTGTTGTTGCGTGTCTATCATTTCATAAAAACGTATTGGTCCGACTGGATGATCCTGAGTAGCAGGTCATACAATATACTTGCAAGAATTTTAGAATATAGGTTGGCATCAAAGTTTAACAATGCAATCAGTCTATAAGAGGTGCACTTTCTTGGGTCTTTACCAGGTTTCAATATTACAGTAACAACAGTTTCCAATATTGAAGGCAATCTCTGTGCCACTCATGGCTAATTTCTTAAACAAGAGTGTAAGTCTCGTAAGCAGTTTATGCATGAAAGCCTCATAAATTGGCCTGTAAAACCATCAGGTTCGGGTATTTTGCCTGTTTTTAGTTGCTTTATTGCACTCTTTGTTTCAGCCCCCGATATAGGGGTGTGTAGTTCAAAAGTGTTCTGGGATTTTAGGGAGTTTCGCATCTGTTACATAGCTCCTCTAGGAGGTAGAGTGCATTCTCTCCGCGTCTTAGAGACACTGATAGAGAGTTTGAAATTCCCTTATTTTACCTGGTTCAATTTGTAAACTGGTGCCGTCAGTCTTTTGCCTAAGAATGTGTGCGAGGTGGGGGCCTATTTAATTTTGTGTTTCATATGAATGCTGTTTAAGGTCCAGATTTACAATGTTTTAGCTCCCACATAGTGCCAATATTTTTGGTGCAATAGTGCCCAAAAGTTAGCACCATATTTACAAAGCTAGATCTGTCTAGCTCCACTTTCCGGGACATTGTGTCATTTTTCAGTAGCGCCGCCTAACCATGTGCCATTTAACGAAAATCATATGCAACGTAAGTGTTTCCTACTGAAAAATGGTGCTAGCCAACGAATGCCATATTTACAAGCCTGTCGAAAAATCACGCACGGATCAGAAAAACTTCACTAATACCCATAAGTGCTGCAAATATAACACCTGCTCAGACCAGGTTTTAAAATGATGCAAAAGTAGAGGTATAAAAGGAAAACACACGTTAAGCACCATGGCAACCATCAGGGAAACATGGACCTGTTACGGCTCCAACTTGGCATGAGGCCAAGCACTGCCAGCCTCACTGCAGGACCCTAAATCACCACTACACCAAACCACAAAAGCAGCGCAGAAGGAGAGCGCAAATTTATCAACAACGAATATCCATCCTTGGCCAAAGAGAGGAAATTGTCATCAGATACTATCTGCTCAAGCCACAGTCCATTGTGCAGCTGCTCCATGTCATAGCACCAGCAATCACACCAAGAATGCATAGGTCAAAGACATACCACCCACGATCAAGCTCCTGGCTTTTCCGCACGTGCTGGTCACTGGCACTTTCCAGTCAACTGTGGCAGAAATGGGTGGATTATCCCAGCCCTCCCACTCAGCCCTACTGCCAAGTATTGTGGATGCCATCATCTGCCTCACTCCTCACCATGGGCCAGATGTAGCAAAGGGTTTTACCCATTCTGTATCTATGGGAAAATGTGTTCGTACATATGGCATATACATCCTGGAAGTATGCATGATGGCTACATCTCCTGGCATTCCACCATCAACCAACACTTCCAGGATGGACAATATAGCAATGGCCTACTAGTAGATGAGCAAACAGCTATCACTTAACACATACAATACACAACACACATGGTGCAAACTATACACACACACACCACTCCCCACACATGGATTGGGACACACGAATCAACAATCAGCAACACACATGCAACGTGCGTCACAGCAAACTTACAAAACACATCTCCAACACATAGGGACCACTATACAAGTCCCTAGTGCCCCTTGAGTGGCATTTACAATTATGCTCACATATCGAAATGCCTGCTTTTCATTCATAAGTTGGTGGTCAGAAACTCATTTGGCTCTTTTACCCCTTTACTGCCACGGACGTAATGGTTACGTCCGTGGCTGCGCCTCTTAGGCGCCACAGACGTAACCATGATGTCCGTGTACCGGCCTCAGGAGAAGTGCTAGCGCTCCCTCCGAGGGCGACCCCCAACCCCCCCAAGTCAGGGCTGGAAGGGGAATCGCTTCCCCTTCCACCCCCAACCCCCCCAGTGATGTCTGATGATGTCAGCACGCAAAAGCCTGCTGACCTCATCAGAGGTCACCTCCCATCGCGTTGGAAGTATGCTTCAAGCGCGATTGCGGAAGAGAAATGCTCAGCATTTCTCTTCCGCTTGGGAGGAGGGGGCCAGCATAGACATGAAAGGAAAGGAAAGGCCTTTCCTTTCATGTCTCTGCAAGCATTTCTGCTGCCCGATTACGATGCGATCAGGCAGCAGAAATGCCCACTAGACACCAGGGAATTTATTTTTATTTTTATGAACATAAGGGAAGCGGCCCCTTGGGCGAGGGCCGCTCTCCAGGGTAGGCAAATAATTTTTAGGCCATTTCTGCCCCCCGGAGGCAGATTGGCCTAATATAATTAGGCTGGTTGCCCCCAGGGGGAGCAGAAAACCCCCTAGACACCAGGGATGTGTTTTTTTTCGTTTTTTTCTTTTATGTTTAGGGAGGGACCCCTTCAGCAAGGGTCGCTCCCTGGGGGGCCAAATTGTTTCTAGGCCATTTCTGCCCCCCTGGGGGCAGATTGCCCTAATATAATTAGGCCGATCTGCCCCGGGGGGCACAAAACCCCTAGAGACCAGGGATTTTTTGTTGTTGTTTTTTTTCTTTTATGTTTAGGGAGCGACCCCTTAAGCAAGGGTCGCTTCCTGGGGGGCCAAATTGTTTCTAGGCCATTTCCGCCCCCCCCGGGGGCAGATCGGCCTAATATAATTTGGACGATCTGCCCCCGGAGAGGCAGAAACCACTAGACACCAGGGAATTTGTTTTTATCTTATACTTACGTATAAGGGGAGCGGCCCCTTGGGTAAGGGCCGCTCCCCTGAGGGGAAAATAATTTTTAGGCCATTTCTGCCCCCTCCCCCGGGGGCAGAAACTTCTAGACACCAGGGATATATATAAATTTTTTTATTTACTTCATGTTTTTATGTATGGGGAGCGAACCCCTAGGCAAGTGTCACTCCCCTGGGGGCAAATTGTATATAGGCCATTTCTGCCCCCCTTGGGGGCATATCAGCCTATTTCTGTTAGGCCCATCTGTCCCCAAGGGGTGCAGAAATCACTAGACACCAGGGATTGGTGTGTGTGTCTGTGAGTGTTTTGTTTGGGGGGCTGCCCCTTGGGCAAGGGTCGCTCCCCATGGGGGCACATTACCCTTGGGGGAAGATCGTCCTATTTTTGGAAGGTCCATCTGCCCCCAAGGCGGGCAGAAAGCCCACCAGAGACCGGGGAAGATATTTTTTTCAAATAAATAAATGGGGCCAAAGTTGTTCTGCCCACCAGTGGGCAGATGGGGCAATTACCCCCGATCCACAGCCCGGGGGGCAGAAAGTCTACTAGATGGCATGGAATAAAACAAATAAAAAAAATAGTGGGGGGGTGGCTACCAACCAGTATGGGCCTGGTTATGCCCCCGCCCCAACTGAAGGGTGTAACAGTCTTTCAGCTCTCCCCTCGCACACTAAAACATTTTATCCGACGGCAAGCAAGAAGGAATTTGATTATTTGGGGTTTTAGGTTTTACATTTGGGCCATGAGAGCTTAGTAACTCTCAAAATTGTCCCACTTGGAATGGTGAGGGCTGCACTTTTTTTTACTTTCGGACGCTGCCATGTAGAAAAAGCCACAACACCCAGACCCATCTGAAAACTAAACATCTTGTTGATTCCAGGGTGGTGTGCTTCACATGTACCCCGTACCATTTTCTATCCCACAATGCCCTGCAAACCTCCCACTTTGCTGAAAATCACTCATTTTTCCCACATTTTTGTGACGGAACCTTCCAGAAGCAGCAGGCATCCACAAAATTCCTACCACCCTACATTGTCCCATCTATACCGATAAAAATTCTGCTGCACTTGTTAGCCTAAAAATGTTTTTTTTCAAACTGCCCTTTTGGACCCGCTTTGGTTTCCCCTCAATTTCGACATGTTTTTAGCTCTTCCCTGTCACAGGCACTTGGCCCACCTACACAAGTGAGGTATCATTGTTACTGGGAGACTGAAGGGAACGTTGGGTGGTAAGAAATTTGTCCCGGTGCGGTGATCCCACACAGAAATTTGGGAAAAAAGTGATTCTTTTAGCTAAATTTGTGGTTTGCTGAGGATTCTGGGTAAGAAATCATTGGGGGACCCACGCAAGTCACACCTCCCTGAACTCCCTCTGGTGTCTAGTTTTCAGAAATGTCTGGGTTTTGTAGGTTTCCCTAGATGGCTGCTGAGCCCAGGACCAAAAACGCAGGTTGCCCCTTCCCCCCCAAAAACAGGTAGTTTTGAATTTGATAATTTTGATCTGTCCAGATAGTGTTTTGGGGCATTTCCTGATGCGGCCACTAGGCCTACCCACACAAGTGAGGTATCATTTTTATTGGGAGACTTGGGGGAACGCTGGGTTGAAGGAAATGTGTGGCTCCTCTCAGATTCCAGAACTTTCTGTCACCGAAATATGAGGAGAAAGTGTTTTTTTAGCCAAATTTTGAGGTTTGCAAAGGATTCTGGGTAACAGAACCTGGTGAGAGCCCCACAAGTCACCCCATCTTGGATTCCCCTAGGTGTCTAGTTTTTAAAAATGCAGAGGTTTGGTATGTTTCCCTAGGTGCCTGCTGAGCTAGAGGCCAAAATCCACAGGTAGGCACTTTACAAAAAACACCTCTGTTTTTTTTGGAAAAAATTGATGTGCCCATGTTGTGTTTTGGGGCATTTCCTGCCGCGGGTGATAGGCCTACCCACACAAGTGAGGTAGACATGGAGAAATGCTGGGTGGAAGGAAATATGTGGCTCCTCTCAGATTCCAGAACTTTCTGTCACCGAAATGAGAGGAAACAGTGATTTTTTGGCCAAATTTTGAGGTTTGCAAAGGATTATGCCCCTAAGTATGCTAAACATAGTGCTTGACATGAAGGCACTCTTGGATTCTCTCCTTATTTATGGCACAAGGAACCTGGTACAGAGCTGTGTTGATATTTGGAACATGTCACCGTCCTCTGTGTGACATGTGTGACTGGTGTTCCCATCAATCTCCCATAATATGTGTCACGACCTTTTCCATGTAACAAGTGGTCAGACTCTTACCCTGCCATACCAGGCACTAACTGTTGTGAGCCTCATGTTGGAAGTGCTTTTTGCTCAGATGGAATTTGTACATGCAATAAGAGCATGGGTCTATGTTGCATAAATGAGTGTCAAAGAAGAGCTATCCCACATGATGAGTATGACATACCATGGTCACATGGATGCAGTATGATAATAGTTGTCAATGGTGTTGGTCCACAGTTTTTAACTGAGAAACCCTGTAGAAGTTCCATTTCTTGGAAGGTTGAAGATAGGCCTAATTGGCAATACCTTGCCCATAACAGCCTATTGTTTCAATGTGGACATCAATGTCAGAGCTTTGCAGTTTCTGTTTTCACTCAATCTCTGTTTGTCTGGTTGTCTTTTTCTTGACAGACAGTAGCCTAACATGTACTATTTTTCATGCAGCTGCGAACAAGAACCCAGCAGAAAAAATCAATTTTACAAGAGGGACTGAATGTTATCACCACATCAAGCAGGTCCTCAGGGGTGTACCAGAAAATGGAGGCCCTCTATAACAGCAAAAAGGGTTCAGGGAGATGGAGGGCATTCTCACTAGAAGGACAAGGAAGCAACAATGTCAGTTCTGCCAGCCAACCAGCAGGCAGGTCAGGAATGACAGATATAAGGGGACCATCAGGAGCAGGACCACCCTCGGCACCTGTGCCACCTACTGTACCGCGACCACCTGCAGGATCACAGCCATGGCAGCACCATGTGGAGCCACCATACATACAGGACCTGCGTACAGAACTGGCTGATCAAAGGTACAGGATTGCTCGGCTGGAACATAAGGTTGAGCAAATCTTGACTATTGTGAAGGACAGACATACAGGCCAGCCAGAGGAGAAAATGATCTTGAAGATAAGTGATTGTGACAGTTTACCCTTCTCCTTGTTCGAAATGTTTTTTTATTTATTTGGGGTTGCATTAGATAATTAGTATAGGTAAGTTAGTTTAGTGTAGGTATTTTGAGGCAATAGTTGTACATTTTTAAGGGGGGGAGTGTTGGTGTGCATTAGGGTGATAGGGGCGTGGGGGGTAATGATTTAGGTCAATGTTCCATGTATAAAAAATAAAAATAAAAAAAGTTTCCAAAAAATACAAATATATATATATGTATAGTTAGTCAATGTTTAGCTTTAGTCACTGTTGTCTTTGTCAAAGGATGTACTTTAAGGAGGGTGGGGGATTGATGTTCAATTGTGGTGTCTGATGTTTAGAATCGGTTAGGCTAAGCTAAGATAGTTGTAGTTATAAGGTAGGATAAGTTAGTGTTGGTTAGCATAGTTTAGTTAGGTATTTTAGGTAATGTGTACATAGACTTTAGTATGTTGTTTAATAAATCTTGTTGTACCATACAGATTCCTTTCCATTATGTCTATTGTGTAGGTGACAGCATGTCTATTCAGGAAATTATTTACACAATCCAGTGACCAGAGCAACAGTACTTTGTGACATATGTGACAATGTGTATCACCTGTGCTGAGCTTCCTGTCAGGTTGCAATAGTGTGATATCAGCTATTGGAGACACATTTCTGCAAGGTATGTGGCACTTTGGTTGTGGATGGATAAACATCCTGACACAGGTCATCTCATGTTAATGTACTGTGTGTTGAAGGTATGTAATTTGCACTGTCAATGGATCCCCCCTACATTAAGGTTTTGGGACAGGGTCACTCATGCCTGGCCCTCACAATCTTACACATGCATTATGTCATTGTAATATAGATGGTGTGATGCAACTAACAGACTTGCATTGCCAACCTGATGCGTTGTTTTTGTGGTCAGGTGAGACCATACATGCATGCTACAGGACACATGCAATGCTTGGATGGCTCATGTATTATTTAGTTCTCCTCATAGTTCTCAGTGAACATAATCATGTTGTAGTCGGTATATGTGGCATTGTTCCAGACACATTGACACACATATCCCTTTGGTAGATACTCAGTGGCATATGTGCAGTGCAATCACACCACCATGTGACAATGCAGTGGTGATGATTTATTACACATATGTAAAATGGGCACTGTATCACTGTGGGTGCCACAACACGAATTTACAGTTGTAGCTCCCCTGCAGCAGGGTGATGCAATAGAGGGACATTCAATGGGTGGTGATTAGGCCATACCCAGCAAAAAGCATGAGGTTTAACACAGCATCAGCCATACCATGATCTGTGTATCTGAGGCAATAGATAATTTACTGACAACGACCCAGGGGTTAGGCTTGCATGGCACATTTGTGAGTAATACGATTATTGCTCCACAGTTTGGCTTCCACTATGTGTGCCCAATTTTCCTACACACATTAAGAGTGCAGATATATGTTAGGGACTGTTGTCATTCTGAAAGGGGCATCTTCCTACACATACTGCAAATATTACCTGTAAGCCTGCCACACATTGCTGCTTGGTGGTGGGATTCCTGCATTGGTGCTGGGCTGTAGATCATACACATTAGCTACTGTAGGCACAAATTTTGAATTAGTTCTTTTTCATCTGTCCCCACCCAGCACTTTGTGAAAGGCACACCTCAGTATATTTACTTCACTTGATGCATTCTGTTCAAATACTTTCAACCTCATACTGACACAGATCATGTGTAACAAGCATTTATTTACATTTGCTATTGTGAGTTCTTGGTTCAGTTCATTGCACAGTAGATAGACCCCATAAGAGATCCTAATTCATTGGATGCCCAATGAGATACAAGAGGTTGGGGGGCATGTAACCAGACATGTGTGGAAGAGAAGTGCTTCAGTCAGCAGGTGGTCACATTGCCATTAGGTAGGATGGGGCACATTGACAGTCCATTGGTCTGATTGGTCAACAGTGGGTAAGAGAAGTGGGGACGTAGATTGTTGTAGCAACACTAGCAGAAGCTTAAACATAGAGCTAAAGAGAAACTGTCCATGGGACACAGCCTGTAGCTACTGGGATGTCTTAAGGGTGAGATTTGTTTCTTCCACATCTTCATCCCCTGCTGTTTGCGGTGCCCACTGTGCCAGGAATTGTGATGAAGTTGGAGTTCAGGGAGGCACACATCAAGGGCAGAAGAAGTGGAATCATAGGTCCCAGAAGCTGTTATCTGTGGGAAGACGTGAGGCATCACTGTAGCAAGGAGAAACTGCTGGTTTCTCAGCACAGCAGCGACGTCACTGTAGTGGGCAGTCAAGTACTCCTTGATGGATCCAGCTCCTGCTGCATGGTCTGCATGACAGTGAGCATTTCCCCCAGCCTGTTGGCAACCTCACTGGCACCACTTTGATAGGGCATTTGTTCATGCCTGTGCCTAAGGACACTAGCAATTTCAGCCAGGGAGTGCTTCAGTCCACGCAGCAAGGAGTGGGTGCCTCTGATGGTAGCTGAGTTGTCACCTTTTGGAACTGAGGCACCTCTGTACTTCAGCTAAGCTGCCCGCCATGGTCTCCATTCACACCCACACATTTTGTACCAGATCCCACTGGACTCCTACTGCTTAATTTTGGAAAGTGATGTGTGGGAGTCCTATGCTGTGTGTGAGCTGCCAGGTTGTGTGTGTGCTCTGTTGGGTGAGTCATCTGGAGATCCCGCAACACTGTGTGTTCTCCCTGCAAGAGGAGATGGTGACTGGATGGAGCCCAGGATCTGCTGGATGGTGTCTGGATTGATGATTGCTAGCTGGTCATCAAGATCGTCTTGGAAGACCAGGACAGGCAGCTGGCCAGGAGGGATTTCTTCAGTGTCTGCAATGAGATGGCGATATGTCACTGTTGTCTTGTACTAGCTATTCTATTTAAGGTTAATTTTATGTTTTCTTATTTTAATGGCACAAAGCTACACATCAAGTCCCTTATTCACGGGCCCATGGCTGCACACAGCACCACCAGGACATGCATTTAGATGACCCTCTGTTGACACATTGTGCAAATCCACATGTCCAAGTCATGCCATCTCTCAGTCACGCAGCTTTTCACTTGCAGCTGCATGTGACCCTTTTCTTGGACTACATAGGATGGCATTTGGATGCCATGGGTGTTGTTTGTGGTGTACCAATGTAAGACACATGGAATCAGGGAGAATCTGTTGCATTGCCAGATCTGCATTTTGGGACTTTGTCAGGTCCCTAGGACACCCCACATGTGTTGTAGAAGTGGTGCAAGGGGGGTAAAAGTCAACGTGCATCCTCCATGTGAACTCTTGTTTAGTGTGCATTATCCTGCACCAGCCATAGTAAGATTCTCCCACCTTGTCTGTATGTGTCCAAACAAGTAGATGTCCCTTCATGCCCAAATGGGATCATCCCCTCAACACAGGCCCCCATGTAGAATGGTGCAGATTAGTCTGCATAGGCACATGGCAGCAAAATGTGCAGCAGCCCAAGTGGTTGGGACAGTGGAGGGCCATCTGTTGTATGCAAGTTATATTAGTGCCCTTTACCAGAGGCACAGGCAGGCCTTTCCCAGTCCCTGGTGCCCCCCACACATGCACAACATGCCTGGTTTGTGTTGCCCTTTCTGATTCAGATATGGCTAGATGGTACAGTTGACACAGTGAAGGTAGTGAAGTGGTCTGTGCATATGAGGGGCTCAGTGGACATTACATGCAGTAGATGTTTGGCCATTAGTTAGCCCCCATGTAACCCATTAGCATGCATACAGTGCCTCCAAAGTGCCTCCCCCTTATGTCAACATTGCCCCCACTGCACCTTACCCTGTGTTTGTTGTAGTTTCTCGATTGCTGCAGCGTCCTGTCCCTGGACTCCTTCCACCACTTCATCCAGGATGACCGCTGCCACCACCTCCTCCAGCTCATCCAGCTGCTCTTGGGGTACGGGGCTTCCACCTCCAGTCTGCAATGCTGCCTTTTTGTTGCTGACCAGTTTCTCTTTAGTTCTGTGTTTGCAATTGTGCCAGAGCTTCTTACAAGGCACCACAGTTCTTCTGACCTCAGCCACACTGTTGACTTTATCTACTATGGTCTGACATATGGCATCCTTCCTACTTGTTGGCAATTTAGAGGTGACAAAGATCTGGTGTTGGTGCTCTATCACCTCTGTGATCAGTATTTTATTTTCCTCCTGACTGAACCTGCACTTCCTCCTCTGTTTCCCCTTATCCTGTGACTCTGCATGGGCATCCTGGTACCTGGCTAACTGGGGTCTCTCTGAGGTCTCTCCTGTCCAGAGTTCTCAATTTTCTGATTTGCAGGCTTCTGTTTGGTGTTTTCACTAGCTTTTTCTGGATGCTTTTTGCCAAAAAGTGATGCTATTACAATTGTGCACCATTTCTCGTAAATCTGGGCCTAAGTTCTGCTTTACTGGTCATAACTCCTCCATGTCTAACACTCAGAGTTGTCGGTCATCACATGGGAGTCAGTGAAGGGTTTTGTGCATATTGCTGTGTTAGTACCCGCAATTCTGATTCTATCATTTAGAGTTCTATAGAGCAATATTTCAGTATGTTTGCCATTATAGAAATACATTTTACCCCTCAAGGTGGTCTTAAAGGCATCCAAATGAAAAATCAGTGACACTTCATTGGTACCAATATGAGTAAAATATTAATCTATATACTCATCTATCTTTCTTAAAAACAGGGTCCTGTAATAGAGAGGAGTGTAGAGGCCATCTTATAGAGTTTTGTTTCCCAAATTTGCTTTCTAAGCATATGGTTAAGGGTGCTACCAGCAGGACTAGTGTATTGCTAGTCAGGAGACAGTCAATTCTGGAGTGTGTATGGTGGACATACGGACAAAAGGTATCCTCACAAACCGTCCCATATTGCTCCCACCATACATCCTGCAGCCCCAGGGAGCGCCCCGATTCTTAAATTTTTAAAAAGGACACCAGTGGCTTCTCAGGAGTCGCAGACCTAACCAAAGATCCATCCCACTCCATATTGTGCCCTCCTGCAACAACAATCTCATCCACAGCAAACCTCACTAATTATGTGTAAAAGTCAATTAAAAATGTGTTTAGAAATGTGTTTTTCTCTTTATTAGGGGTGTAGACTGTGGCCAGGGTCACCAGGCTGTTTCCCCCTTTCCCTCTCATGAGGATATATCTCCTTTATTTGTCGTTAATCACTTCTTATATGTGGGGACGGGTGTTCTTACAGCTAAAGATAGCCACACCATCATGCCTTGTTATGGCTGAAGAATAGAATGTTGTGTTTTAATCTGTTCTGATCTTGCTTATCAAATATGTTGCTTGGAGGCAGGTTATAGCTGGGGAGGCCCTGAGGACAGTCTTACATATCACAATTCGCTTATTTGGGGCATTAAGGCTTTCACATTGTATGGCATGATCATCGCCATCAAATAATTGTGAACATATAAGCATTGATGGAAGGGACCTTACAAGCTGGCCAGCACAGAGGCACGTCAGCTTGGTTGGGATAATTCTGTTCTAGAAGGGGAAACAATGACATCTCAATAGGAGAGCATTTCATTGACACCAGGTGGTCCAATGAATAACAAAACATATAGGGGGTCATTCCAACCTCGGCGGTAAAAGGCGCTTACCGCCGTTCAGAAGACCGCCATAACACCGCCGCGGCCGCGGTAAACCGCAACGGTCATTCTGACCCACAACAGGCAAACTGCCAAAATACAGACATCCACAAAAGTCCGCCACACCAAAGGGCAGCGAGAAACTGGCAATGACCAAACCTCCACCGTCACGCCTACAGAAATACGCCCACACTATCACGACACACGAATCCACGCGGCGGTCTTTCAACCGCAGTATTCCATTGGCGGTACACATTGCCGCGCTCAAAATACACACACACTTACAAAATACAATCACATTGGACAATTCAAAATACACACACCTGAGACACATACACACACCACTCCCACACACCCAATTAAATATAAAACACACACCCACATCACCCACAAACCTCCACTCCTAGAGATTCGTGAACACGCACCGAGAAAAGACATCCGAGCACCCAGACGCCCAATTCACTGTCACCCAGCAATATTTGCACGCACTTCACACAACACAACAATACACATCACCAAACTTAGCACCACACAATCCACCCCACACATCACCCACACCACCCCATGGCACTGCAAAGACACCCCAGGTTCTCTGATGATGAACTCAGGGTCATGGTGGAGGAAATTGTACGAGTAGAGCCACAGCTGTTCGGGGCACAGGTGCAGCACACCACCATTGCCAGGAAGATGGAGCTATGGAGCAGAATAGTCGACAGGGTCAACGCTGTGGGACAGCACCCAAGAAATCAGGACGACATCAGGAAGAGGTGGAACGACCTACGGGGGAAGGTGCGTTCCATGGTATCCAGGCACAACATCGCGGTGCAGAAGACTGGCGGCGGACCCCCACCTCCTCCCCCAGAATTTACAACATGGGAGGAGCAAGTCTTGAACATCCTGCATCCTGAGGGCCTCGCAGGAGTAGGCGGAGGAATGGACTCTGGTAAGGCAAATCTTAACTACTTCTCCCCCCCACCCCACCTGCATGCCAACTCATACCCCCACCATCACCCTCACCGCCATCACATCCTACTCCTTGCAACTGTCTCACCATCACAACCCACCCATCCCAACACCTAGCCCTGCATGCGTCCACAAAGCATGGACACCCATCACCTAAGCATGCCCACTGCACATACACATACACATACAAACCCCCCCCCCCAACCACCGTCACAACAGCCCCCACAAAGGAATGCCAGCACTGGGGTACACGGGCACCCACCCATTGCACGCTATGACACACACAGAAGCAATAACCAGGCTTTTATACCCCTGCAGGACCCGAACGCCATGTCACCGCGCAGGAGGGTCCACAAATGTCCCCTCCACCCGCAGAAGAGGCCCACAGTGAGGACAACAGCTCTGTCTCCCTGGATCTAGATGACCAGCCTGGTCCATCGGGGACCTCGGGACAGTCGGTTCCCCTCACACAACCACAGGCCACAGTAGACCTTCCCCCCTCTGGGAACACCAGCACAGCACCCACCCAGCGGGCCCATACCTCTGTCCCCAGGACACGTCAATCAGCGGTGTGTCCACCACTACAGGGAACCCAGGCTAACCCACCACCCCAACAACAACAGGGACCTGGGAGCAGTGGTAGTGGGCACACGGTCCAGGGGACAGAGGCCCAGGGAAACAGGAGAACTGGGAGGGCTGCTGTGCGACAGGGGGGGGACAGGCCCAGGGAACCCACTCTCCACAAGGCCCTCTCCTCCATCATGGGAGTATACCACTGCTCCCAGGAGACGATGGCGACCGTCCTGGCCAGGTTTCAGGAGATCCAGCTTCTGCAGGAGGAACAGTATATGAGGTTCAGGGAGGAACTAAGAAACATCAGTTCCGCCATGGGTACCATCGTAGTGGCCCTGAATGAGGTAGTCACGACATTGCGGAACACTGTGGCACCTCAAAGGGCCCCTGACACTAGCATGCACCAAGAACTGCCTTCCACCTCCGCCGGCGCTAGTGGACAGGAGGCCCCGACACAAGACCAACAGGCCACCAGAGCTCCACCCCCTGCAGAAGGAGAACCACCCCGCATGAGGGCCCTGAGATCCAGGAAGAAGACGGGGTAAGATGTCAAGACCCCCGCCAGCAAAGGATACCGCCCTGATTGTCAACCCACTGTCCCACATTGTCACCCTGTCCAACCTTAAACTGCCCCTGCTCCACTTCCCACAGTCATTTGGACAATCCACCTGTGAAACTGATAGTCTGGACTCTGCCATGGACAATCCTCCACCATCACCCCTCACCGATTTGCAACCACCCATCCAATTTAGAGCACTTGAATAAAAACACTTATTGCACAAAACAATCTGGAGTCTGGCTGTGATTTAGAACAAATGTATTAGACATGACCGTGCCAAAATGTTCATTCACATTGTGATGGTAACAAACCGCTGTCACACAGCTATAGTCCATGGGGAAACAAAGCAGATGTCACGCAGTGGGGCCCACAGCTCTGAAAACGGAAGGGAAAGTCACAACACAGTTAACATACACTGGGGGAAAAAGTCAGACAGCAGAGAGGTAGGAGTCTTTAAGTAAATGTAATATGCCGGTGTCTACTCTTACCTGTGTGTCACTGAAAATACTGCTGTATTACTGTGTTCCTGTTCTCTATGTCGTCCTCTTCGGCTTCCACCTCTTCACTCTCCAAAGGCTGCACAGCTGCTACAACACCACCATCTGGACCATCCTCCTGCAGAAAAGGCACCTGGCGGCGCAAAGCCAGGTTGTGAAGCATACAGCAGGCCACGATGATCTGGCACACCTTCTTTGGTGAGTACATTAGGGATCCACCTGTCATATAGAGGCACCTGAACCTGGCCTTCAGGAGGCCAAAGGTTCGCTCGATCACCCTCCTAGTCCACCCATGGGCCTCATTGTACTGTTCCTCTGCCCTTGTCCTGGGATTCCTCACTGGGGTCAGTAGCCCGGACAGGTTGGGGTAACCATAGTCCCCTAATAGCCACACCCGGTGCCTCTGGAGTTGACCCATCACATACGGGATGCTGCTATTCCGCAGGATGTAGGCGTCATGCACTGACCCAGGAAACTTGGCATTAACATGGGAGATGTACTGGTCAGCCAAACACACCATCTGTACATTCATTGAATGATAACTCTTCCGGTTCCTGTACACCTGTTCACTCCTGCTGGGGGGGGGGGGCAAAGCAACATGTGTCCCATCAATGGCACCTATGATGTTGGAGATATGTCCAAGGGCATAGAAATCACCCTTCACTGTAGGCAAATCCCCCACCTCAGGGAAAACGATGTAGCTCTGCATGTGTTTCAGCAGGGCAGACAACACTCTGGACAACACCTTGGAAAACATAGGCTGGGACATCCCTGATGATATGGCCACTGTTGTTTGAAATGACCCACTTGCTAAGAAATGGAGTACTGACAGCACCTGCACTAGAGGGGAGATCCCTGTGGGTTGGCGGATGGGTGACATCAGGTCTGGCTCCAGCTGGGCACACAGTTCCTGCATAGTGGCTCGGTCAAGCCTGTATGTCAGTATGACATGTCGTTCCTCCATTGTCGACAGGTCCACCAGCGGTCTGTACACGGGAAGATTCCTCCATCTCCTCGCATGTCCCAGCGGACGTTGCCTATGAAGGACAACAGCGAGCACAGAGTCAAGCAACCCACAGGTACGTAACCACATCTTGCACATAGCACGATTCCCAATGCATTGAATGGCTTGTATGAGTGTTGGTGCATGGCCTAGGTATGTGTGACGCAGTTGGTAATTAGGCCATGTGAGCCCTTGAAATGGCGGCTGCCTGACCTGTGAAGTGCGACAGTGGGATGTGAGGTCAATGCGCTGGCGTGGCACACCGTGGCGGTAGGCGGTCGAAGACCGCGGCGCTAAGCCGCATTGGTTAACATAGAACCCTATGGGTTTCAGGAGCCAATGACGATGTGCGCCGGCGGTCGCGGTACGCACTGCCGCGGGCGTGACCGCCATTTTCTATCTGCTTAATCACTCGATACCTGATCTTCGACAGGAGAGGACCTACACTGCAAGTGCTGCTGTGTCTGGAAGAGACAATGGCTCATGCGACTGGGGAAAGGGCCCCTGCCTTCACTGCGGAGGAGTTGGAGCAACTTGTGGATGGGGTCCTTCCCCAGTATGCGCTACTCTACGGTCCTCCAGACCAACAGGTAAGTACACTGGGACCATGCTTAGTGGGCAATGCCTGGGTTGAGTCGGGTGGATGAAAGATGGTGGGGAGGGGAGCGATTGAGGCATGCATCAAACGACAGATGAGAGCATGTGCCACATGGCAAGGGTGGGGATGGGGGGCCACTCACATGGAGCATGCAGAAGGTGATGACAATTTTTCTCTCCCTGTACATGTCACATAGGTCAGCGCCCACCAGAAAGTCACGATTTGGCGTGCCATCGCCAAGGACGTCCGGACCCTGGGGGTCCACAACAGACGGGGCACCCACTGCCGGAAGAAGTGGGAGGACATCCGACGCGGGAGCAGGAAGACGGCGGAGGCTCTGCTGGGGATGGCCTCCCAACGTAGGAGGGGTGAAAGTCGTCAATTGACCCCCCTGATGTCCCGGATCCTGGCGGTGGCCTACCCCAATTTGGATGGGCGTGTGAGGACATCACAGCAGACACAAGGGGGTGAGTACAAATACATTCTGCTGACTTTGCACGCAGTGGAGGTGTCTGGGTGGGGGAGGAGGGCTGTGGGTATCCCTAGGCCAGGGCGATTTCTGTAGGCTAGGCCCCTCCGTAAGGCATGGCCCTGTGCCCCGCCCCCCACCTCTGTAGGGTGCCAAGTACAGGTATCCATGGCCCTGTGTCATGTATGTGTGCAGTTGTCGTCCATAGGCTTGTAGGCCATGTCCCACGGATTGCGTAGTGGACCCCAAGTGCGCGGCGTAGTGCAGGGGGCTTCTGTGTCTGTCTTGTCCGCCAACGGTAGCGGTAATCCATGCACTCAACATGTCTTTATTTCTCCTCCCCCCCTTTTTTGTGGTCTTCCTGTTCATGTGTGCATTAGCATCATCAGGCGGAGGAGAAGTGGCATCGGAGCACGAGGGAGCTGCATCTCACATGGCCATGGCGGGCCATGCAACTGACTCGGATTTCACCAGTGAGACGGAGGGCGAGAGGAGCTCCACAGCGGGGACTCGTGCTGATGTCAGTGACAGCGACTCATCCTCTGAAGGGAGCTCCCTTGTGGTGGCGGCAACATCCGTGCCCCCCGCAACAACAGGTACAGCCGCCACCCAGCGCTCCAGCACCGCCCTCCCAGCAGCCCCTCAGCGTTTGCCCCGTGCCCGCTCACCCAGGAATGTGGGCATCTCCTTCGCCCCAGGCACCTCAGGCCCTGCCCCTGTCACCCCTGCTGCCCTCAGTGAGGAGGTCATTGACCTCCTAAGGACCATCATTGTTGGGCAGTCTACCCTTTTGAATGCCATCCAGGGTGTACAAAGAGAGGTGCACCAGAGTAATGCATACCTGGAGGGCATTCATTCGGGTCAGGCTGCCCATCAGCGATCGTTCAACGCTCTGGCCTCAGCACTGACGGCAGCAATTGTCCCTGTCTCTAGCCTCCCCCCTCCAACTTCCTCCACCCAGACCCAATCCCCTGTACCTCTGCCTATCCCAGACACACCTACAGACCAGCCTGCACACACCTCAACACCCAAGGGAAGCTCATCCAGACATAAGCACCACACATCACACAAGCATTCACACAAGCAACATCCACATGCAGACATACGAACAGCCACTGCCTCCACTGTGTTCCCATCCTCCTCGTCTCCCTCCTCCCTCCCTGTGACGTCTCCACTCACACTTGCATGCACAACATCTTCAGCCACTACGTCCATCACCAGCACACCCACCAGAACACTCCGCACATGTGCAGTTACCACCCCCACTACCATTTACACGTCCCCAGTGTCCTCTCCAAGTGTGTCTGTCACCCCCTCCTCCAAACAACACAAACGCAGGCAGCCACCCACCTAACAGCCATCCACCTCACAACAGCCTCCAGCCCAAGCACCTGCACCCAAAGACACCAGACTTCACACTCCTACAACCACATCCTCTTCCTCCACTCCCATACCCACTACACCTACCCGTCCCTCTCTTTCCAAATTGCTTTTCCTTTCCAAACTTGACCTCTTTCCTACAACTCCCCCACCCCGTCCATCTCATAAGACTCCAATCAGCACCTCAGCCACCACAAAACCGGGACCAGTGAAGACTGTTGTCCATGGACTGTGGAGTCCCCCACCCTCAAGGGCATCCAGTTCAGCTAGGAGCCAAGGCACGGCCAGCCCACCACCGGAAAAGCATCCTAAGATTGCCAGTGACAGGCGCGAGCGACCAAAGACCCCAGGGACCAAAATCCCTACATTGGCTCCGTCAGGAAGTGGGGTGCCACCTGGCACACCGCCAAAGGTGGGAAAGGGCCACAAGCGTGCAGAGAAGGGTGGGAAGGGCAGCACGCCCAACAAGTCCGGCAGCAGGCCAGCTGGCCAGGAGGGCCCCACCAGCCCCATCCCAGGTGTGCAGGAGGACACACACAGGCCCGGTTCTGCAGCCCAGGAGGGCCCCGCAAGCCACGTCCCAGGTGGGCAGGAGGACACCCACAGGCCGAGAACTGCAGCCCAGGAGGGCCCCGCAAGCCACCAGACAGATGGGCAGGAAGGCCCCGCCAGCCACATGTCAGGTGGCGAGTGACATCCATGCCTGGGCCGGATCCGCCGACCAGGACACTCATCTCAAGCACTGCTCCGCTGGGCACCGCCGTCTCAAGCACCCCTGAACTGGGCCCTTCATCTCAAGCACCGCTGAACTGGGCCCTTCATCTCAAGCACCGGTCCGCTGGGCACCGCCATCTCAAGCACCGCTGGACTGGGCTCTTCATCTCAAGCACCGCTCGGCTGGGCACCGCCGTCTCAAAAACCGCTGAACTGGGCCCTTCATCTCAAGAACCGCTGAACTGGGCCCTTCATCTCAAGCACCGCTGAACTGGGCCCTTCATCTCAAGCACCGCTCCGCTGGGCACCGCCGTCTCAAGAACCGCTGCACTGGGCCCTTCATCTCAAGCACCGCTCCGCTGGGCACCGCCGTCTCAAGAACCGCTGAACTGGGCCCTTCATCTCAAGCACCGCTGGACTGGGCCCTTCATCTCAAGCACCGCTCCGCTGGGCACCGCCGTCTCAAGAACCGCTGAACTGGGCCCTTCATCTCAAGCACCGCTCCGCTGGGCACGGCTGTCTCAAGAACCGCTGAACTGGGCCCTTCATCTCAAGAACCGCTGAACTGGGCCCTTCATCTCAAGCACCGCTGAACTGGGCCCTTCATCTCAAGCACCGCTGGACTGGGCCCTTCATCTCAAGCACCGCTGAACTGGGCACCGCCATCTCAAGCACAGCTGAACTGGGCCCTTCATCTCAAGCACCGCTGAACTGGGCCCTTAATCTCAAGCACCGCTCCGCTGGGCACCGCCGTCTCAAGAACCGCTGCACTGGGCCCTTCATCTCAAGCACCGCTCCGCTGGGCACCGCCGTCTCAAGAACCGCTGAACTGGGCCCTTCATCTCAAGCACCGCTGAACTGGGCCCTTCATCTCAAGCACCGCTCCGCTGGGCACCGCCGTCTCAAGAACCGCTGAACTGGGCCCTTCATCTCAAGCACCGCTCCGCTGGGCACCGCCGTCTCAAGAACCGCTGAACTGGGCCCTTCATCTCAAGCACCGCTCCGCTGGGCACCGCCATCTCAAGAACCGCTGAACTGGGCCCTTCATCTCAAGAACCGCTGAACTGGGCCCTTCATCTCAAGCACCGCTGAACTGGGCCCTTCATCTCAAGCACCGCTGGTCTGGGCCCTTCATCTCAAGCACCGCTGAACTGGGCCCTTCATCTCAAGCACCGCTCCGCTGGGCACCGCCGTCTCAAGAACCGCTGCACTGGGCCCTTCATCTCAAGCACCGCTCCGCTGGGCACCGCCGTCTCAAGAACCGCTGAACTGGGCCCTTCATCTCAAGCACCGCTGAACTGGGCCCTTCATCTCAAGCACCGCTCCGCTGGGCACCGTCGTCTCAAGAACCGCTGAACTGGGCCCTTCATCTGAAGCACCGCTCGGCTGGGCACCGCCGTCTCAAGAACCGCTGAACTGGGCCCTTCATCTCAAGAACCGCTGAACTGGGCCCTTCATCTCAAGAACCGCTGAACTGGGCCCTTCATCTCAAGCACCGCTGAACTGGGCCCTTCATCTCAAGCACCGCTCCGCTGGGCACCGCTGTCTCAAGAACCGCTGCACTGGGCCCTTCATCTCAAGCACCGCTCCGCTGGGCACCGCCGTCTCAAGAACCGCTGAACTGGGCCCTTCATCTCAAGAACCGCTCCGCTGGGCACCGCCGTCTCAAGAACCGCTGCACTGGGCCCTTCATCTCAAGCACCACTCCGCTGGGCACCGCCGTCTCAAGAACAGCTGAACTGGGCCCTTCATCTCAAGCACCGCTGGACTGGGCCCTTCATCTCAAGTACCGCTGAACTGGGCCCTTCATCTCAAGCACCGCTGAACTGGGCCCTTCATCTCAAGCACCGCTGAACTGGGCCCTTCATCTCAAGCACCGCTGGCCCATTGGCGGAAGGGGCAGGCCCGCATCTGTGTCGGGCAGGGCTGCACGAAGCACTCTGGGCACTAGTCCCCCTCCAGTACCAGTGGAGACTGTTATCCACTTGAGAGACTGTGGCTTTGCACTCCCCAGGATTGAACAGTGGGCAAACCACCCACTGTAGAGACTTGAGAGACTGTGGTTTGCACTCCCCAGGATGGCACAGTGGGCAAGCCACCCACTGTAGAGACTTGAGAGACTGTGGCTTTGCACTCCCCAGGATGGCACAGTGGGCAAGCCACCCACTGTAGAGACTTGAGAGACTGTGGCTTTGCACTCCCCAGGATATGGCAGTGGGCAAGCCACCCACTGTAGAGACTTGAGAGACTGTGGCTTTGCACTCCCCAGGATGGCACAGTGGGCAACCCACCCACTGTAGAGACTTGTGAGACTGTGGCTTTGCACTCCCCAGGATGGCACAGTGGCCATGGAGGCCCCTCGTGGATCTGGCGTCGTGGACTCATCTGGCTGAGGTGCCCCCCCTTTCCTTCCCCCTGAGGTGCCTGTATTTTTCCTATCTGATGCCCCTGCAGTGTTCTCTCCGTTGGAGGCAGGTATCCCGTGTGGGCTTTGCCCATGTGTTTTGGCCCAGTGGCCCACGAACAATGGCTGATAGACATATCGGACTGGACAATTTATGTATATACAGTAAAGTTATAGATGTGTGATATATTTTATACTCAGTCTTACAATATAATTCTCTATTTATAATCATTTCCTTTTGCCTTTGCATTCTTCCGGGGGGGTTGGTGGTGTAACTGTGATGTGTTGCTATGCATTGATGTGTGTGTTGTAGTGGTTGAGGGTGAGGGTGGGAGTGTCGCATATGTGTGTCCCCGTAATTTTTTGCTTCCCCCTCCCATGTGTCGTAGGTGCAGTACTCACCGTTGTCTTCTGCGCCGGCATTCGTGCTCCTGGTAGAGAAGCAGGAAGGCAATGGCTGGTAGGATGTGTAGTTCGGGTTCCATGCTGTCCAGATTCCTCGTGGGGTGTATGGAGGTGAGCGTTTTCCGTTTGAAATGTCTGTTTCCGCCGTGTTTTTATCGGCGGGGCTACCGCCCCAGAAAAGGTGGCGGATTGGTGGGTTGTGATAGGGTGGGCGGTACATTGTCTCCCGCCTGTCTGTTGGCGGTGACCGCCGCGCTGTTTGTTTGTCCCGCCGTGGCGGGCGGTGTGTTAAAGTGGCGGTCTCTGTTGGCGGTTTCCGCCAGGGTCGGAATTGCATTTTTTTTACCGCCAGCCTGTTGGCGGTTTGACCGCCGCTTTAACACCGACCGCCAGGGTTGGAATGACCCCCATAATATTATATGCATTATTATCAAACAAGATATACATCATATTTCATACACTAGTAGCAAGCAATTGGGTGTTTTACTATAAGCCAAAAGATGTAGGAATAGTCCTGAGCCCCAAACAGGGTAAAGAGATAATCACCCTCACTCCGTACCTATTAATACCATAGTGGGAAAGTGAAGAATCACCAAGCATCCTGCACCTTCCCCCCCAACCGCTCCTACCGAATTGACTCCAAAACTACCTTGGATGCCATCAAGCATTTTGTTCATCTTTTCTTCTTGAGGCCTGAGTCCCTGACTTAGGGGAAAAATTAATGGTACTGGGAGGATTCACCCCTTCAGTATCGGAGATAATACAGTCCTAATCACCACTGTGGTCTATAAGCTAGCGTAGTTCAGATATAGAAGCCTGTCCAAAAGGCACAAATGAAGACATTCAGAAAGAATTTACGGTGTTGATTCCTCCATCTGTACCAAGAGGTTTTATTATTCTCCTGATTTATCAGTCTATCATTCTGTCTCTTTGTCGAGTCTCTCTCCGCCTTTGGGCCTTTGTTATATTCTGCTATCAATCTGCTCTCAGTCCATATGTAGCAGTTCAACTGCAGGTGAAGGGAATCCAGCATGTGCCATTGGGGAAGGAAGGTCCAGGCACAGAGCCTCCATCGCCTCCTCTTTGTTTATAAAGCTGTGTGTTTTATTATCTTTATTGAAAAGGATACCAAAAGGGCAATGCCATTTATACTTGATATTATTGGCCCCAAGCTTGTCTGTAACAGAAAATATAGTTCTGTCCTTTGCAAGATCTCTTCCGATATGTTGATACTGAGCTGGAATTGATAGTCTTGAAAAGTGACAACTCCCTAGTTGCAAAACACTTTCATTATGTCCTCTCTCTCAGTGAAATTGTGCAATTTACCTAAAATGCCTCTGGGGCATTTATCAGATGGTGATCTATGCAGGCCCATCATTTGAACCTCACTGGTCTCTCCCAGGAAGGAAGTTAACAGTCTATGATGAATGTCTCCAGATCTAGCCTTCCTGCAAAACCCTGACACAGATATTCTAGCAGCAAGAGTGACTCTCCAGCTCTTTGCACCTGGCCAAAGCAATCACTGCTGAGACAGACACTGCTTCTTGTTCCAGTGCCATTTCTCTAAATGATGTCTCTTGGGCTTCCATCTTGGCTTCTAAGCCCAAAGCTCTTGTTCCCAGTGGGTTGAGATCTGCCCAATAGTTTCCAACTTAGTAACCAATTCATCTTGCAGTATTTGGAGTCTTATATCAAGTTCAACTTTTATGTCTTTCTTAAACTCATGTCTCAGAGTTGCAAGGGTGCAGAGGTGCTCTGCCTTAGTGAGGACCATCTTCAAAGTCTATAGGGGAATCTCGCTGAGATTGTTCCTGGAGAGCAGCTGTGGCTGTCAGGAAAGTTTGCAAGTCTTTGTAGACAGATTTCTTTGGTGCCATTCACTCTGGTGAGTAATCAAGTTATTAGAGAGCTTCATTGTGAATGTGAGTCATTAAAACGGCAGTCACAGTCAGGATATGAGTCTCTCTGGGCTGAATGGCCATCAATAGCTCCTCTGACACTTGCAGGCCCTACATAATATATTCTCTCTCTGGGGCATCCTGTCCAAAACAACTGCAGCTCAAGAGCAATTAGAGTGGCTAATAGACTTCTCTATCACCAAAGAATTCTGGCAACAAATCTTAGATCTTGTTGTCCTGGAGACAGTCCTCACTGTTTGTATGTTGATACATATCGAGCTTTGCTTCTGAGCAGGAGGCCCTCCTCTCCCTCTGTTCTGGCTAGTTTGATCTCAAAAACCCACTTCCGAGCACAATGGTATGGTGGTCCTCCTCGACAACCCAATGTTCAATCCCCTGCCCCAAGAAACTGTCCGTCTCGAGATACCCTGTCCCTGGAGGACTCAGGCTCATCTTGTCCGCTGTGTATAGTGGTAGGCTCTCTCACATTCAGTGCTTCAATTCCACAATAATCCCCCCACCCCAGAGCCCAGGTTACCTCCCTGAGAACCGGCGCCAGGCACCCCTGTTGGACTCAGCCACCAGTTTAGCCACTGCCTGGGTTGGTCTGGGCTTTGACATTTTCCACCCTTCGTAGCCTTCACAATGACCATGTCCACGGCTCTAATGACCAGCACAGAGAAGAAGGTTGGGCCAACCTGAGACCCCACTCCTCCCTTCTACATTTCAGTACCATCTTGACTGAGGGCTCTTTGATGCGTTCCAAATGATTAGGCACCAGCAGTGACAAGGCAGGCTGCCAGGCCCTCAAAGCTTTGTGGTCACCATGACAGTTAGACCAGCAGAGAAAGTCAGTGGTTCTTTTAGAACCGGCCTGTCGGCCGACACCCACTACTCAATCTCCTGTCCAGGAGTGTCCTGTAGCCACATATCTTGGGCAAAGGGGGGTCCACCTCAATCATGGCATCCCAGGGCCAAAAAATGGGCAGAAGGCGAGGAGCTTGCTAGATTCACATCCGCTCAGGTTGCCACCTTGGCCCTGCCCTGGCAAGCAACATGTTTTGAATCATAGTCATAGGGAGCCTTGTGTATAAACTAGTGCAATAGTTTGGATTAGTAGTTCTTAACCTTTTGCCTTCTGAGGACGCCCACGTAATCATTACTGGAACCTGGAGAACCCTGCTGAATCCTTATTGGAATACAGGAACCCTTACTGAGTTATTACTGGAAGCCAAGGAGTCCAACCTAAGCATTTTCCATGATTTGAACTGCAAAACAATACACAAAAGATTTTAATAGGAAGATTGAAGCATTTCTAAATTCAATTGAGGCCACTCATCGTCCATGCTACATTCTGTTCAATGGACTTGCACTCCTCCTACAAATCAGTCAATCTGAGGATACTAACTTAGGGGCTCTTTATGAGTTTGGGGGTCCAAAGACCACCCTGTTGGCAAACCACTAAAAGACTGCCAGCGGTCTGCTGCCACCACCAGGCAGCATAGACCACCAAAGTCAACCAGAAGCATAAACAGGCCGACGGAGACCATGTTTCTGCTGGACCTATTGTGAGGTTGCACACCACCAATTTGACCGTGGTAGTCCAATCACCACCTACAAGCTGGCAGAAATAGACAGTATAAAGGGAGACACTCGCCTGCAGGCAGCCATACATGTCTGTAGCCGCCATGGATCCCTTCACAAATGTCATGCCACTGCTCCTGCTTGCTGAAAAAACAACGAAATCAGCGTTGAAGTGGGCAAAAGCAACCGTAAGTACACACAGCTACCTGTAACATCATCCCTTTAAAAACAGCATGCCACACCGGCAAACACATCATAGGGGGGTGCTATTGGCAGCAGCTACACTTATCATTCGACACATGCACACACACAGACTAACATACCGCAACACAAACACCCACACATTCACAACACGCACACTTCAGCCAGCGCACACACACTGCATGGCAACGCTACTCATTTACACATGGCTACCCAGCAAAGGCTCAGGGACACCGAAAGCCACACAACATTCACACACACAGCAATAACAACACAACTACTGCACATATGCAAAGACATTACATACACTGACACCCAACACTGGCCAGGGACTATCCACACATACAACACACATATACATCCATGTGTCATGGCACACACATAACACAACCATCAAACAAGCCTGCAATGAACACACACACACATAGCACAATGGATGCACAATGCAATGCACAACACACAGAGAGACAAATAGACAAAACAGACAAAGTGCACCACAATAATAATACATGCACAGCTGTGATGAAAGCATCAGGTCCATACATGAAGGATGCTGCACTCAGACACATATCATGATGAACAGGGCCTCAAACAACATTTGCACAGCAATTGGCCTTAATTGGATCTCAGGGACAAACAATAAAAAAACAATTGTCATGCACAGCCACACAATGGGGAAGGGAAAGCCAACAAAGAAAACACAACTCACACTCCAAGGAACATACCCCTACACCAACCAGCTGCGAGGGACCCACACCTAAATGTACACATGCACACTATCCAAAGCAAAATATCCCAACTCAACACGGTCTATGTCTGCACTAACAAAACTCAAAAACACACACACCTCACGTAGACAATAGCCATAACAGGGGGGCAAGTCCAAAACCATACATGCCCACAGTATACAACACAAAAAGAAACCGCACCACAACAAACAGAGCAAAATGCCATGACACCAACATTACATCTGCACACACACACACACACACTTACACACATACCCATCACACAACACACACCCTTCTCTTGTGGGAAAACAGCACTGCACACAAACTCACATACTGCAGAAAACACCACATGGAGCAGCAAATAGGCCAAACACACACAACTACAGGCATACAACCAATATCAGCCAGGAACAACAGAAAGTTAGGGAAAAAAATCCAGGGCAAAGATATACCCAACAAAACAACAACTGGTTGGGTTTATTGAAATGTATTTACAGAAATAAAGTACAAGGTCTTATGGCCAGCATGAGCATGTTGCCCAAAAGGCATAGTTGACTCCTGACTTCCATGTAAGTTCCACAGGTTGTGGCATCAAGGGGGCATGCATGCACCCCAGGGATTATTGGGGTGAGGGGTTTGGGTTTTGGCTTGGAAGGGGGGATTCTTCTTGGGAGGAGTTGGCTTCTTCTTGGTAGGGGAGGCATGGGTGCTTGCAGGGAGCAGGGGAGGCCTTGGAGGTGGAAGGGATGGCCTTGGAGAGGGTTGATGTCCTTTTGGGTATGGTGCGGGGTGAGAACTGGGGTAAGGTCAAGCTCACACAGGAAAGGCTTCTTAGACACGCGGGGATGGGAATCAGAAGGGGGTTGTTATGTGGAGGTTAGAGGAGTGGTTATCTGATGTGTAGAAGTGGATTTCTTTGGTGTGTCCCTGTGTGTGGTGGGTGTCGGGTGGGTGCATGAGTGAGGGCTTTTATGCTTTATAGGCGGAGGGGGGAGGTGCAGGTTGATGTTGTGGTGGGGGTTGGTGTCTGTTGGGGTGGTGACTGCTGGTATGGTGGATGTGCTGCATGTAGATGTATCTGTGGTTGTGGTGACTAGGGTGGATTGTTGTATCCTAGCATGGCATCTCTGCTAGAGTTCTAGCTGCTAAGTTCTAGAGTGTGGCTCTTCAAGGGTGGAATTCAGTTGCTGGACAAGACACAGAGAGGACTTGTATGGGGTTGCTTGTTTCCATCTAATAAAGCAAGCTTCAACAACGTATTGAATCCAGGATTGTTCTTCAAATCTGGTGACGAGGATGGGATCCACATGTTCATCAAGGTTTTGGATCTAACATTTGGGACAGGAAGCAGTTTCAACCCCTGTTCTCGTGCATTTGCTGTGGGGACTACAAGGTGGTTTGGTCGGGATTGTCTGAGTTAGACGGTATCCTGAGAAGAGATGGGAGGCTGGTAGTTCCTGCTGGTTTGTGTGTTAGACTGCTCACGTTATTGCATGAAGGCCATGGGGGTATGTCTAGCATGAAGCAAAGGGCACAAGTTGATTTCTGGTGGCCTGGCATGGATAAGGATGTGGAGAGATTTGTGCGGGCGTGAGTTGCATGCATGTGCAGTGACAAGAGTCATAAATCAGAAAAAACAACCATAGTAGCTTCTCAATTTCCAAAGAAGCTCTGGCATAAATTATCTATTGATATTTGTGGTCCATCCAGCAACAAGGGTGTAGAAGGGATATGGGCCATTGTCCTTGTGGATTATTTTTCCAAATGGCCTGAGGTGGCGTTTGTAAAGGACATTAGGGCTGAATGTGTTATAAGTTTTTGTGAGGAAATTTTTAGGAGAGAGGGTTATCCTGGCTACTTGGTTAGTGGCAATGGTCCACAGTTTGTTGCTGACAATTTTCAACGATTTATAAAGGAGGCTGGAATTATGCATCATAGGACAGCAGTTTATCATCCTAGGGAAAACAGTTTGGTGGAGAGAGTTAACCGTGTATTAAAGGAGTGTGTGCAGTTGGCTGAGGGTGACGGTAAAAGTGTATTGGGAGCTGTCAAAGACATGTTGTGGAATTACGGCAACACGCCTCATACAGCTACAGGTGTAACTCAGTTTTTCTTGTTGAAGGGAAGAAAGCTAACACTGTGGTAACACCTGCCTGGATGCACAAATCTGTGCTTACAAAGCACGACAAGGATAAGTTGGTGCGAGGAGTGGCATGTAAGCTAGCAGAGTTGGAACAAAGACAAGAAAGGCGTGCCAAGGCCAGACCAGTCTGGTGGAAGGAGTACGATACCAAGATGTAATATCTGGAGACTTTTAACTTTTAACTTTTAACTTACTTATAGGAGATTGTAGTAATGTTAATTTGTTTTTTTATTTTGTGGAACACTTCTGTATGTCATAATGTTCATGTGTTTGGAAAAGGGAGATGATGTTGTATCCTAGCATGGCATCTCTTCTAGAGTTCTAGCTGCTAAGTTCTAGAGTGTGGATCTTCAAGGGTGGAATTCAGTTGCTGGATGAGACAAAGAGAGGACGTGTATGGGGTTGCTTATTTCCATCTAATAAAGTGAGCTTCAACAACGTATTGAATCCAGGATCATTCTTAAAATGGATGTCTGAGGGTCTGCAAGTGTGGTGTCTGCAGGTAGGATGGGTGTGGTGACTGTATCAGTGACTGCTGTGGTGGTGTCTGTAGGTATGCCAGATGTCATGTGTGTGATGCTGGGGGTGGGGGTGAGGGAGGTGTCAGAGCATGTCGTGACTGTTGCTGAGTCTGTGGGTGGATGTTGTTTGTGTGCATGCCAGTGTGTTTTGTGGTGCTTGTGTTTGTGTGAGCTACCCTTGTTTGTCGAGTTGGATGCATGCAAGTCTGTCTGTGTGCTGTGGGTAGGTTGGGGGAGGGGGGATTTGGACTGGAAAGAGGAAGGTGGAGGGTGATAGAAGACAAAGGGTGACTGGCTGCTCTAAGTGTGGAGGCCAGAGCCTGATAAGATCTCTGTAGGTCAGCCATTGCACTGTGAATTCCCTCCAGGAACACGTTTCTCTGCTGGACTTGGATTTTTAGTCCCTGGATGGCATTCACAATGGCGGATTGACCAATAGAGATCAACCTCAGGAGGTCAATAGCCTCCTCGCTGATGGCAGCAGGGGTTAAAGGGGCTGACGAGATGCCTACCCTCTTGGGTTAGTGGGCACTGCCGACTGGGCCGGGAGCAACAGGGAGGACGGTGATAGAATGGGAGGTTGTGGACAAGTATGGAACTGGGGGGGTCCCCGATGGGTCGGCCACCCATAGGTAGTGGCCACTAGAGGAGTAATCCAAGGATGATGATGTAGATCTGGTCTCCCCTGTGGCACTCCCCTCACCCCCCGGGCCACTGGGTCCCTCTGTGTCAGTGGTGTCTTGACCCGAATTCTGGTGGCCAGATGCTTCCCCACTTGGCTTTGCCCCATCTCCTTCACCTGCCAGTGCTGATGTTGCCAAAAGAAAGTGAAGTAGGGGCATAATATGGACTTGAAGACACTTCAATCAGAACTCTGAGAGACAAAACATACCATCATGTCAAGTGCCCCCCCACATAAAGTGCTAGCAAAGTGGCACCACCATGTGCCATTACAAAACCATGCATGGCATCTGGAATTATAAAAGTAACACAAGACAATCTTGGTCTCAGACAAGTACAATAGCATGGATGAAGGCTAGCTACCACACTAACCATACCATAACTAGGTGACCACTCCACCCCAAACCTGTGCCACATGCAGCACACCCCAGTGAACCAGTAGCAAACAAATGGATCCCATTGTAAGGTACCCTATCATTTACACAGAAACAAGCCTATGCACACATCTGAAATGCACTAAAGTAATGTACCAACAAAAAAAGATGTAGCCGAGGAAATGCAGAAAAAACTGATACAAAAGTGCCAGACCTGGATTAGGTGACATGGAAACATCCATGTCACTATGGACACATCCTAACAATGTATAGCTCCACAAGGGACACCTGGCCAAAATAAGTCAAGGATGTAGTAGCAAGGTCACTCGGACATGCCTCACATGTGGTGTTGCAAGGAACAATAATGAAGTCAGGTCCTAAACCTCATGGAGCGATGTCTCCAGAATACACATTAGAATGATTCTGTAAGGCCCAGGATACCCCCACCAATGTCTCACACCCATTTCCATGTTAACATCTGAGTGTGTTTTTAGTAGACTAGGGTACCGTGCAGTTAGAAGTGACACAGGCCTTGCAATCAATAACAGAAGGACCCCCAACTTGTTGTCCAATGAGGAGCAACATCACTATCCACATCTCAGATATGGCAAGTGTGGCATATGTCTGTGGATGAATCCCTGACACCAAACACATTTGATCCAAACATCACTGCAAGTCAATTCATGATGCATCCCAACAGTCTGGGCACAATCCCCAATCATCACACAGGTGCTGTGCACCTGCAACTATCATTCCACATCAAGGGTACAAATGATCATGAAGTGGATCCACACCCTACCTGTCATCTCCATCAGAGCTACTGCAATGACACATGACTAATGACATACTATGAGGCATAGATGTACCTGTCAGCGACATATGATGGTGACACAGTCCTGTCAGGAGCATCACAGTAAATGGGCAACCATTGCAGATGTACAATTATGACAACAGGAACCAATGCACATATACGTGAGAGATTCCAGACATCATCCCATCCGCATCCCTAGGACATGCTTACATCTAATGCATAGATATGTATCCTAGTGGGTATGGAACACATGCAGACATGTAGGCACAAAGAATGTTGGCTATAGTGATTACACATCACCCATGACAATGCACATTCCCCACTTACTAAGGGAAAGCCGTTTGCAACAGCTGCCAAGATTTAGCCATGTAAGTCATGTCATGAATGATGGACACCCATACATGACAGGCCGCTGTGAGGCACCAACACCTAACATACAATGGAGAAAACTTGTCCCTGGGTGGCAGCTGTCTGCCTAAACATATCCCCAGACACATGGCAGAGGACACTAAGGCCACATCCTATCTACCTTTGTACTGTGACATTTGGGAGAAGTGATCTGTTGGTGAAAACTAACACCAACCAGAGTAGGTAAAGCAGAATATGTATACACTACACACAGCCATATGTGCTTCCTTCTGTGCAAGTGGACAGAGGGTTCCCCGCAGTTTAGTCCTAGGTCCCAGCTCCAAAATGATGAGTGTACCAGTTTGAAACACAAGGCCCTTCTACACTAGTTTGATCGCAGATGATCTGAGACACATGACACATCCCACTTTGTCAGAGGGAGCAGTTAGTCCCTCACTCAGTCACTTGGTAAAGGGTCAAGCATGAATTTGCCTTGTACTCACCCCCTTGTGGCTGCTGTGCTACCCTCAAACACCCATCTAAGGCTGGGTAGGCCACTGCCAAAATGTGGGCCATTAGGGGGGTCATTGTCCATCAGAAACCCCGAGGCCAGCCCCAGCTGGCCCTCTGCAATCTTCCATGCCCAGCATCTCAGTTCCTACCACCTTTTCAGACAGTGGGTGCTCTGTCAGCTGTAGAACCCCAGGGATCGCACCTTCTTGTCAATGGCTCTTTAGAGCTCCTTTTTCCTATGGGCGTTGACCTATATTGATACAAAAGACAAGACAGGATATCATGTCCACAAGTCCCATTCAAAAATGGCGAGTCACATACATGTCAGTGCACCAAGCTAATAACATTCTGTCTTGACCAACCTGTCCACCGTGGCACATAGCAGTCATTGGACACAGGGACATGACTACAAACACTCCCCAGTAGGGTGTCCTTCACCCCTGCCCCCAGCTCAGGCCCTGCACTAACTAGGTAGGCCAACTATCACTTTTGTAAGATATGAGCTAGCAACATGACATTAACCAGGGACACTATGGTAAACATCACACAAAGTGGCAAGTGACAGGGAAACCATCCAGCAAACAATGCACACAAACATGCACTACCTCTGAATGCCACCCTATGCATACAGTTCCTACAGGTCAGAGACAGCCTACAGACTGGCCCATTGTGCTTGGACCACAATGAAGGGAGTGACATGTTGGGCACACAAAGAGTCAAGCCTGTCCATGTGTGGACATGAGCAGATACAGATGCAGGCACCTGCTTTTGCAGGGGGTGGGGGGTCTGAATGTCACACGTATGTTACAATACACACTACCTAAAACACGTGTGTTCACCATACCTAGAGTACCTTAAGAGAAACCTGGCCATGCCCTGTACATGTCCTGTTATATGCCCAAACAACAGAGACTGATATCATGGCACATCACTTAACAACACACAGTTTGCAGATGTGCAATGACCAAAATGCAAGGATCCTGCACAGGACACTTTAGAGCTAGATGAAAGAAGACAACAGGGCTACGGGATCAAGGAACCAGTCAAGGCTATGTAACACACATTGTCAAAGATAATAAGAGCACATCAGTCACAGATCACTATCCTGCCCCCAATGCAACATCCATACTAATCAGTGGACAGAGGCTCAGGAACCTGCATATTGGCACTGAGGCATGATTTTGCACCATCCCATGCCGTGCAGGGATACAGGGTTTGGGCATAGGGTCACACTTGCATTGCAAAAGGGAATCAATACCAGCCCATAACCAATACCAGCCCAGAGACTGAGATTGTGAGTAACAATAGACAGGCCCCGATCTCTGCAGACTGAGAAGACAGACCTACACAAAACACCATATCCAACAATCACATGTATCACAGCACATAATGTAGCGTACATCCAATTGCCATTGGGTGTCTATGTGTAGAGCTGAGGGGCATAGTGAGTCATTACTTGGCTTCCTAACAACTATCCAACAACACCAGATGATGCTCGAGATGACTGTGCCAACATAGACAGAGCTCAAATAGCAATCAACTGACACAACATGCATTCACCCATCTTGCTGTCATGCAATCACATATAACCACACATTAATAACATGTTCTATCAAGAGTTGCCTTGGGATGGCTGTCATGACACCTCACCTACTCATGTGCATCCAACACAGGCTAGGTCAGAGAACACTCAATACACACTCACCACATTGTCGCAGGACTCCAAACCTGTCACTTTACATGGAAACATGCCCATTGACTCAACCATTAATGCACACTGAAAGCCCATACAGGACTTTGACTCCACAATCTGACAAACTGGGCCTAAGCCTAGGCTAACTAAAGTTAAGATAAGTAGAAGTATTGACATAAGAATGCACATGGGGTACTTACCTGCTCCTCCGGTGCACCATAGAGCTATCCATACAGGGGTAGGACCTCATCCACCAGCTTCTCCAGCTCTTCCAGCAAGAAGGCAGGGGCCCTATCACCTGTAACACATGGCATGATTTCTCCCAGAGGCGGTACACAGCAGCTTTGGTAGTGGAGGTCTTGCTGGTAGCAGTGTCAGGAGTCAATTGAGAAATTCAGCAGAAGATGGCAGTCATGTCCGCCACGTACGTGACCGTCACCACCGGCAGACACTGCATTGGCCCAGTACCGCTACAGGAAGCAATCTTATCCTATGGTAGTGTCCACCGCGTTAGCATCCACCTTCCGCCATGACGACTAAGCCAGCGGTCGCGGGCGGTTCCTAATGTCCAGTGGAGTAGGTCAGACAGTCGCCATTTTAGAGGCATGCAATGAAATTAAACGCGTAACAATTCAGAAAATGTTGTCATTAAGATTCTTGAGTGCTGGCCTTGTCCTGCATCTAGGTCTATCATTTTAGTAATCATATTGGTATGTCGCCCAGCACATATGAAAACATAATTGGGGGCACAGCCACCCCCACCTCCACCACGGGCAATCCAGGACTTGTGGCTTTGAATCACAGTCCGAGTGGCAAGTTATATGCACATATTGTTGCTACCCATGAAGATGATGTATACACATATTTAAAAAACCAAGGGGTAATGTGTTACTAATGTGTAATTGTTATTGGTGATGTGTGCTGTGTATCATCTCCTCAGTGAATCACATGACATGTCACAGTTCGTATATGACATCTATTATGTAAATTGCAAGGGACACAATGAATGACGGCCATATTCTCCTTTTGTCCAACATAGTTACCCTGGGAGGAGAAGGATCAGACAACCGCCTGTGTACCGTCTGCTGGCAGATCTGCAGACCATGGACGACAGACATGTAATCCAGATATACCATGTGGATAGGCAGACAATAGTGGATCTTTGTTATCAGTTGGAGCCAGATCTGATGCCAGCCATCAGTCATCCAAATAGCATACCACCAATTGCACGTCATGTCAGTGTTGCCCTTCTGGCCACATGGTCCTTTAAAAAGACAGTGGCCCTAACTGCTGGGATGTCCCAGCCTATGTTCATTCTGGTCTTGAAGGATGTCTTCTAGACAGTGTTGAAACACCTGGACAGCTACATCCAGTATCTTCAAGGTGAGGATGTTGCCCAAGTGGAGGCTGAGTTCTATGTCTTGGCACACATCCCACATGTGGTGGGAGCCATTGATGGTACACATGTAGCCTTGGTTCCACTGCATGACAATAAACAGGTCTATTGGATCAGGAAGAACTACCATTCCTTTAATGTCCAAGTAGTTTGTTTGGCGGAGCTCTACATTTCCCAAGTATGTGCCCCTTAACATAGTTCAGTCCATGATGCCTTCATCATGCGGAACAGCGATATTCTACAGCTGATGACACCACTGTACCCAAAGATGGCCTGGCTGGTTGGTAAGTAACATATGACATGTGTGTTTATATACTAAGGGGGTCATTTTGACCTCGGCAGTCTTTTTCCAAGACCGCCGAGGGACCGCCGTGCGGAAGACCGCCAGTGGTGGCAGTTTGCCGCTCTGCCTATTATGATCGTTGGCAGCTCTCCATCCTTTTACGGATGGAGAGCCGCCAACAGCCATACTGGCGGGTGGCGGGGAAGTGGAGGTTGCTCCACCGCCACGCCAACAGAACCCCGCCCAGCGAATCACGTCCTGTGATTCGGCGTGGCGGTGTTCTGTTGGCGGTGTGGTGTCAGCGGAGCAGCCCCCATGGCTCCCGTCCCCTCCCGGAGGATCGTCGGACCAGGTAAGTCGATCGTCCGTGAGGGGGGGGGGTTGTGTGCGTGCATGGGGGTGTGTGTGTGTGTGTGTATGTTGAGGGGGTGTGTGAGTGCGTGTATGCTTGCGGGGTGTTGTGTGTTTGGGAATGAGTGCGTGTATGTCTGTATGGATGTGTGCGTGTATGTTTGAATGTGGATGTGCGTGTCTGACTGTGTGTGTGGATGTTTGCATGTATGTCGGTGTGTGTGTATGTGTGTTGGTGGTGCCTGCGTGGGTGTTGTGTGTGTATGAGTGATGTTATGTTGGGGGTCCGGGTGGTGGGGGGGTTAGGGGAGGGAGTAGGGGCGGTGGAGACCCCTATCAGTGCCAGGGAAGGAATTCCCTGGCACTGATAGTGCTTACCGCCATGGATTTAATGGCGGTTTCAAACCGCATGAATTCCATGGCGGTCAGCCGGGTCCAAATACCGCCGGCGGTATAGTGACGGCCGCCGGGCTGGAGACCCTGGTCTCCAGCCCGGCGGCCGTCTCCGCCCTGGCGGGTGGGAACGGAGACCCGGCGGATGACCATGGCGGTAACAGCCATGGTCATAATACTAGAAAAAAAGACCGCCAGCCTGTGGCGGTCTTACCGCCGCTTCTCCGCCTTCCGCCAGGGTCATAATGACCCCCTAAGTCTGCTGCAAGTGAGACGATGCTTGGGAGTGATGGCTGCATACATGTCGCTTTCCCTTACATGGGACTCTGCATACCCAAACCGTCCATGGTTGTTGACACCGGTGAGGAACTCAACTACGACAGGGGGAGTCCGCTTCAACGAGGCACATGGAAGGACATTACGTGTCGTGGAGCGGGCTTTTGAGCTCTTGAAAGCCAGATTTGGTAACATTGACAATACTGGTGGAGCCCTCCTCTACTCACCTGGAAAGGTGTGTAAGATCATTGTGGCCTGCTGCATGCTCCACAACCTTGCCCTGAGGAGAATCATGCCATAGATCTCTGATGGGAGGTGGCCGTGCCACTGAGTGAGCCTCCTGAAATGGCAAGTGAGGATGACAGTGATGAGGATGAATGTGGATGAAGGTGGAAACATGTCGGCAGATCCCATCAATCCCTACTTCACTTGAGTGTAAGTATGTGATGTGCTGTGATTACTGTGACTGAATGGGGTACTGTAGGTGTCAGTATTAGTTGAGAACGGTATCTCTGTCACCATGAGACAGGGCATCTCATGCTATGTATCATACAGCCAAGGTTTTTTGGCTACATCAGACTTGAAGATGTGACTCTCTTGATGAGTTCCTTTGTTTCGGGCAGTCACATTGCACTGTTAGTGAAACCACTGATGTTTGAAATGGGGTTTGTGTCTTATGTATGCCTTTACCTGCCTAAACTCCTTGTATGTCACTTGGTTTTGGTTTCCAGGTGCCTTCACCATGCCATCATCATGAGGGTATTTCAGAGTTGTGTGATTGGCAGGTGGCTATTGCTGGTCTGACATGTGAAGTGGATATGTTTTGATCCAGGTAGTGTTGGTCGCAGATTTAGGGTGTATGAGTCCTATTCCCAGGTTGCCTGGACTGTGGGAGGGCAGGAAACTGGGCTACACAATAGACCTGTTTGTCATTGTGTGTTGGTCCAATGGTCTCGTGTTTGATCAAGAGGCCTTGCAACATGCCATACTGTGCAATCCATGCACTCTACCTTCACATTGTGTTGACAATGATCCTGTATGACCTGTTAGTGGCTGTCAATGTGTTTCCTCATTGCAGGCCAGTGTGCCTGTGCCAAAACACTGAAAAAGGTTTTTGACATTCCACCAGATGCTTGCTCGTTGTTATGGGAAGGGCCTGGGCTCAGGGTCTGTTTTACTGCCCTCTGCCTGTGCCATGGCGTATGCTAAGTTGGCAGACCTGGTTGTGGTATGTAATAAGGGTCAAACTGGAGACAACATCCCATACTCTAATCTATGGGACAAGGTCTTACATGTCATTGCTGGTGTGGCCTGGGGCACAGTAGTAAAAGGATATCTGACCTGACTCCATATGGCTAGGACATTCTTGGCTACGACTGTGCAGACATTCTTAACACCGTATATGCAATGCAGTACAATAAAACATTTGCTGTGACCAGACACTTGTGACATTGTTTTACCAGATATCCTCAGCATTACACTAGCTGAGACATCACCCTCTTTCCGTTGTCTTCTTGTGTCTTAATCGTGTACATTACTTGTGATTTCATTCTACATTCCAGACAGTTATAAAACAGAGGAGGTAGGCAGTGTTTTAGTGATGAGTGTGTTTATTTACATTACAGCAGAACTCAGTAGTGATATTGGAAATAAACAAACATTGGTAAGGTGAAGGGATCAGTCATGGTGGATGCAATCAATAGAGTGGAAGCCACATTTGAGGCCCAGAGTCCTACTACCATGAAAAATGGAAAGTGGTTAAGGAACAGTCAACAGTCTGTGGCACACAAAGGAGTGACATCAAGAAGTGGTCACTTGCTGGCAGTGGTTGGTGTCTGACATCCGCAACTCCTGGATGCTTGACTGGACATCCCCGCTTGTGGGGGTATCAGAAACTACAGGGACAGGGGTTTCTGAGGCGGGTGCTTCCCCTGGCAGGGCCTCCCTTCCAGTGGCTGGCACCAATGAGAGGCCTGGTGTGGATGTGCCAAAGGAAGGGTTGGGATGTTGCCTATCGCTGCTCAGGGTACTGTTAATGTCCCTCAGTGTTAGGACTCGCACTCACACACGCACGCTTCTTGCTGCACCCTTACAAAATAAATCAGCATGTATGAAGAACAATGAAACATGTCATGAATGTGTTTACAGCAATGCACTTCCCTGTAACTTGTGAGGAACACTACTTTGCATGTTTGTTTATATTGATAAAAGCAAGTGTTGTTCCATGTGGGAACTGTGTGCCAAGTGGTTTATGGAGACATCGAATTCCTTCATATGCATGTGTCTGACACCAGAATTCCTTCATATGAATCATCAGAAGTCTATAAATAGAACTGCCAAGGTGTTTCCTGTGTTTGGCTTTGAGTCTTCCTTTGCTTGCAGGTGTTCCTGTTTCGGATGGCAATTACGTGATTCTTTCTGGAGTCGTCATTTCAATGCGAGGCTTCATCGGAGCTTCTCTCTCTGGAGCAGATTATTTTGCAGCGGCTGGAGAATTTATGAACAGTATTCCATCTCCCTCAAATAATCGAAAACATTCCAGGAGAAGTTGGTTTGTGAGTAATCCTCCTCTCGTTCCCCTTTTTTCAACCTTCTCGAGGTTAGTGATCTTTTGGTGTATTATGAAAAAAAATGCTGATGCTGAGAAAACTATGATACAAGGCTATTTTCCAAAGACAGCTTAAGAAGTAGTTTTAAAGGCAGCATTGAAGTTAAGTGTTGTGAATTCCTGAAAGCATCGCCCGATATCTATGCAAAATTAGATGTTTATTCTGATTATTTTTGGTGCGAGTCTACTGTGTGAAAACAAATAACAAAAGACAAATTCATAAGTTTGATATTATAACGATTTTGTTGTGAATTATAAAAGTGTGTTTAATAGTTGAGCATTCAAGTGCTAATAATTATTGTGATTTTGCTGAGAGGCTCGATGATTGTTCAATCAAATGATAATAATTATTGTTATGCTCCTGAAAGATTCAGTGATATTTGTAGTTCTGTTGTTTTTGATTTGTCTTTGGTCCTGCACCAAACCCTGAGGCAATTTTCTTAGAACAACAGTGATGCTCCTTTGTGAACCAGTGTTTTAGTTTCTCTTTTCTTCCCAAATCCCTGTTCCCTATCCCTTTCCCCCAGAGACTATTCGCTCATTCCCTGTTCAGTTCAGATACGAGAGAATAGTGTTTAGGGGTGAGGGTTTTATTCTCTTCGCACCCGGAGAACTTCGAATTCAGGTGAGTGGACATGGTCTTGTCACTCAGCACCCATGTAAGCGGGGTCATGTTGGAATTGTAGGTCTCCCATAGTTCCCACAGCTCACAATAGAAATTCCTCTGTAGCTCCTTGATTTCCCTATGTTCAGTCAGTACCTGGCCCCATCACGCATCGGGACTGCTGGTAGACTCCCAACACCTGGCTGATGGTATGCTGGCCAGAAGCAATACCAGCAGCCTCTTGCCGCTGGGTCACACCATCCCTCCCACACGCCCTATCCCCACATCCCTGCCCCCTTGGCGCAGCCTGCCCCCTTCCATTGTTTCCTGGTCCATTATTGTCAGGGTTGTCAAGTTGTGACCCTGGAACCTAGACTGGGGGGCACAAGAAGTTGGTGACTGTTGTAGGGATGCAAGTCTGGGGGTGACTGGCTGCCTGCGATGCAGAGGCCACAGGGCTGGTAGGAGTCGATGTGGTCAGGCTGAGACTGACCAGTGTCATCTGGCCAGGTTGCTCAGATGGCCCAGAACCATTCTCAATGTTCAGCGGTCCAGGAGTGTGCCACTAACAGAGGGCTTCCTCCATGGGGGTAGTGGCAGTCTCCTCTGCGGTGTTGGTAGTAGCAGTTGCAGTGGCAGCACAACCTGTTGATGTGGAGAGACAATGTTAGTGGTTGTATTGTAAAATCGACCTCCAATAGTTGACTGTGACAGTGGGCTAGGGCCATGTTCACATTGTATTTTCTGATTTCCCTTGTGTAACAGGTACACATATTGTCATTTGTAATGAGCTGACATTATTGGCAAGTACCAATTCCTTTTCAGTGACCTAACCTCAGGCTGTCTGGAATCATTAGCTGTTGGAGGGGTGGTAATAGACTCATATCTTGCCAGCTCTGCAGGCAGGACATTGGCTGGGCAGGATGTTGTTTGAGTCATCTTGAATGCTATTTTTGTCATGCAGGCATTTTCAGAACCTTGGATGATATGTGATAGCTGTCATCCCGTGGTCAGTGCATTGTGGATGTGACTGCTGCCAATGCCATACAGCAGAAGGGGCCTTTGATCCGTGTGGGAAGCCCTTTCCAGACATTTTGAGCTGTCCATCCTGCCTACAATATTTTTATCTTGGCATAGCAGCTCTAGATGGGTCTGTTGCCACATCACAGAGTGTACCATGATCTGTATCCTTGTCCCACTCAGGTGTGTCACATTCATTAGTGGGTTCAAGGACTAATGCACAATGTCATTTGGACAGTGGCATGGAGTTTGGAGGCACATGGCCTAGTCCTCCTTGAATTTAATCTGACATTACTCTTATCACAACTAACAGTTCACTTTGTCTGTTCTCTGAGGTGAGTGGACTTTCATAGCAAGTATATGAAGAGGGATATTTGACCAAATGCAAAGTGAGCTGAGCGATTGGGTTGGGTAGACAGAGCCTCCTGGCCTAAGCAATCATTTGACTCTCTGATAACATGCAGGTTTTTGATTTGACTCTCTGTGGTGTGTGCACGTCATGTGTGTGTTCCCAGGTGAAGGTATTTTGAGAGGTGTACAGTGTACTGTTGCTTGTAGTGTGAGTAAGAGATCCTCCTATGAGTACTAACCATGTTACTCCCTGTATCTAACAAACTGTAGAGTTGTCCTCCTGTCAGCTGAGTACAGTTCAATGGGTGGGTAGGGGGGAAGGGTGTTTTGTATGTGGGTAATATTGTCTGGTTGTGGGTAACACTACTTTGCCCCCTTGCCTTGAAGTCCCTGTCAGTTCCTGTCCTACTCCCATACACTGTGCAGTTGTCCTCCTCTCATGTGAGTACAGGCCCATGGGTGAGTAGAGGAAGAGGGGTGTTTTGTATCTGGGTACATTGTGCTTGCTGTGGGGCATGGGTGACACTACATTCAACCCTGGCCTAGGCATTCCTGTCAGTGCCTGCTCTACTCCCATACACTGTAGAGTTGTTCTCCTCTCGGGTGTGTAGCATTCACTAGGGAATTGCGGGACATGGCAATCTTAAGTGTGGTACAAACTTCTGGTATTACTAATAGTAGAACAGTGCCTGCTGGGAATTGAGGTGCAGTCATTTCCCTGTGCTACACCCAGTATACAGACATGGTTCCCCCAGATGGGTCTAGTTGCCATGTGAGGTGGCAGACAGTGGTCTTTGGACAGATGGTGACTGGGCTGGTGGGTGTGTTGACAGTGAAGGTGGCCAAAGATGATCAGTGAGCATGCATGCCATTACATTTTGGTGCCATTTCTATAGTTGTGACTTAACTGACCACAGTCCCTGAGGTATTCCTGTCAGGCCCTCAGGATGCAGGATGGCCAAGACCTTCTCCTCCCAGAATGTTAGCTGTAGGGGAGGAGGTGGGGGACCACCGCCAGTCTTCAGGACAGCAAGCTGGTGCCTGGACACCGTGGAACAGACCTTCCCTCTGAGGTCATTCCACCTCTTCCTGATGTCATCCCTTGTGCCCAGGAAGCTGCTTACAGAGTTGAATTTGTTGACTATCCTTTGCCACGTTTCCATTTTCCTAGCGATAGTAGTTTGCTGGACTTGGGCTCAAAAAAGTTGTGGCTCTATTCTGATAATTTATCCACCATGACTCCTAACTTGTCATCTGTGTAACGGGGATTTTTCTGGGGTGACAAAGTGGTGATGGGAAAAACGGGTGGGTGCGGGGTGCTAAACAGGTGACAGGGTTTTTGTACTGTGGAGATGTGCAAATGTGTGTTGTGGGTGTGTTGAGGGCATGGGATGTGTGCTGAGTGAAAGATGGAGGGGTGCCTATTTCATTGGAAAGTTTATATTGGTGAGAGCTCTGGATGGTGTATTTTGTGTGGGAGTTGCAAAGAATTGTGTGTTAAGGGTTGTGTTTTATAGTGTGCTTTGCAGGTGAGTTGAGTGTTTGAATGTGTGTCAGCTGTCTTGTTTTCAAATGCATTCAATGTGGTGTTGTATATTACTGTGGTGACTGCCAACTGTCGCGGTTCGAACCGCCATTGGAAGACAACCATGGCAAGACTGCCATTGTGACTTTCGACTTGTAATACCGTTGGTGGTTGATTGACGGGCTGAAGGTGACAGTGGTCAGACCGCCTATTTCCTGCCCTCCAAAGTTCTGGCAGGGTTTGATTTTTGGCTGGCTTTTGTCAGTCCTGCCTGTATGATTCCTAACAAGGCGGTGTGTAAGACCGCCTATACGGTGGTCTTTTGTCAGCCGCCACTATGGTGGTCTGGCGGTCCGACCACCAAACTCATAATGAGGTCCATAATCTTTAGTCTCTAATTTCAGATCCCTTGAATAGGCTTTGTATACCCCATGGAGTCTCTGGACCACAGGTTAAGAGCCATTGGTTTAGATGTTAAAGTATTGTAGCCAAAACAAGGGACATTTTTGGGTGTGAGAAGCAGAAGGCAGCCCTTTGAAGGGACTGTATTTTTGTTGTTTCCTTTCAATTGTTGGACAAGTCCAAGAACTTTATGAAATGCATCACACAAATGTAGTTGGGCCATGGTATGTGTCCAGTGTAATGAAAGAAGAAACATGTTGACTGCACACATGAGAAAGATCTGTGACATCTGAGTGTTCAGGTAAAAAACATTTTTCTTCCAGCACTTAGGTTTCCTCGAGCAGTTTGCAATCTGATGATGATTGCTGGTTACTTCTTACAAGTATTTGGTAGCTCTATGTGTCATCAACACACAGCTGCCAGACAACATCATGTGCATCAAGGTGGTGATTGAAAAATGCCTGTAGATCTGAAAGATGCCTGAGAATGGGATCTGTCATCATCCACACCCCCTTCACTCACACAAATGCATACACACACACATTCGCACATAAATACAAGCATGCATACATCCAATCACAAACACATCAGCACACACTTCCAAACATACAGGCAGACACGCATTCGCATTTCACAGCAGACACGCACTCACATGTCCGTACATGCACACACACATTCAACACTCAACACACACCCGCAGTCACGCACACACATACATTTTCACCCCCCACAAAAACACACAGCACCCCACTCCCCCACCATCAGAGACCCAACTTACCTGGATCCAAGGGGTCCTCCGGCAGGGTACGGGATGGGGCGCTGCTTCCGTCAGCAGCGCCCACCAGCAGAACACCGCCAGGCTGTATTATTTATCATAATACGGCTGGCGGTGGTCTACCGGCGTGGCGCTGCTGGTGGTAGCAACGTCACTCTACTGCCATCCGCCAGATTGGCCACAGCCGGATTTCTTGTGGCGGAAATCAGTCTGTGGTCATAATATGGCGGATGGCTGGTAGCCACGGCAACAGTCTTTTGTCGGCCGTCGCTGCGGCAGTAGGCAGTTTTTACCACCAATGTTGAAATGAGGGCCATAGTGTCATACAAGCCCCACCACATATATGTACTGTCTCTAACTATCTTTAATTTGATTTTCATTTAGTATTTGAAATAATTACATATGGCCAGAAAACCCACAGAAAGCCAGGGAGTAACCAGTACTTCCCAAAAACGAAATTTAACTCATTAACTTCATTGCACTTATCTGGGGCTGACATATACTGCATGTATTGGAATCTTGCTGCTCGGTAACATTGCTAAAAATCAATTCAGAACATGCCAGCTGCCTTCAGTCTACGAGATAACTTTTCCATGGTATTTGGGATTTTTTTTTAGCCAATATAAAGAATTATTTTTTTATTTGAGTTTCTTGTAGAAACTAAGAGGGATGTATGATGGTAGACATGGAAACAGAAAATAACTTAGGGAGTATCACCATGTTGACATAATTCTGACCCATCGACCTTGAAAAAAACTTTACAGTGTCAGAGAGCACCCCTGTAGGGGTGAGGAATGGAAAATGGGTGGTCCTATCATACAGCCACTGCCTAAACAGCCATGGAGGTGGTGGGACTAGGAAGAGGGGTCCTTTTAGCATACCCCCAAAATATAATCAAGGCTTTGAAGAAACCCGTCATACCCAATGGAAAGTTGCAAAACACATAATTGATTGTGAATGTGCAGAGCATTGACAAACAACATGGAAACCAACTACCTGGAGGGGTTTCCTGCTCACCTTGTGCTCACAGTTTGATATCGGCTCTTCACTGGGTGAACGTGCGTAGAGTTACAATAGCGTGTCATGCGCTGTGGCACCGTATGAGGAGGCAGTCTGAGTTAATGAGCGTAGAAGAGTGGATGGTAAATTTTGTTTTCTATAAGTATTCTCTGACCATTTGGCTAAATAATGTAACTTGATAACAAACAAAGGGTATATACAAGCTGTTAGAAAAACTATTGCCAGTGTTGTTAAGTTCTTCCCTCAGCAAAAACAATTCCCCTTTTTCTTGTACCCATGTTGGATGCAGCGGAGGCCTCACTTCCGCTGGCCCTTGCAGAGGCTGTTCTTAGAACTAGCTTCTTCAGGTTTAACTGCCACTCAAGATGGTGGCCGCAAATCTTTGTGAGGTCAGTGCTCTAGTGTTTCTACCTTAGTCTCGTGCTGAAGCTTCCCTCCAGCTGTTTCTCTCTGGGAGCTGTGCACTTCACCTGTCATCCTGTCGAGAATGGGCAGTGTTCCTGAGGGGCTTCGTTTCATAGAGAATTCTTTCACTTTTGAGTAATTCATTCTTTTTCTTGTTAGACACCAGCTACTTTTTCCCTTCTGGAGAAGCTGAATGTCTTCCTTCTTCCAACAACTGGTTATCGGCTTTCTCAGGAGAATTTGTTTTGGCCTAACAGAACTTCAAGCAACTGCAGTAAGGAATCCTTTTGTATGATTTCCAGACTTGCCAATATATAAATGTACATATATATCAAAAACTCTTCACCTTGCAGACTTGCCAGTCTTAGAGACAAACCTCAGTGCTCAGACTAATTGCTAGAGACTGTGATTAAGAAAACTGAACCTTGAGAAGGAGTTTTCATTTCCTGAAAAAGACATTATTAGATTGTATATTTGTGAACATTTGAACTGTTCTCCAGAGAACCTTGGATACCTCTGACTCCTGGAGAAAAAAAGATATTGAGTTAACATTGTTCTCTTAGAGAGAGGCTAGTCTCTCAAAAGATCCAGGATAGGAGAACAATAGAATTGGGTGGGTGTGAATGGCTGAACAGTTGAATGTGCAGTAGGAATGTACTTATCTATGCTCTTATGACTGGACTCCAGGTCCTTCCTTTAATGAAATCCCAATAATAAGAAAGGTGCAGGTTGCAGAAGCACACACTGAATATCCTATCTTCAAGTGTGAAACACAGGCTGGAACTGGATCTGGAGGCAGTCTCCCTTTTTCTATTCCAATTCCCCTTTCCCCCTAGCAGATGCAGAGTTCAGATAATCAGTAAAGTCTGAGCACGCATCTGTTGGAGGGAGTTGGGTAAAAGGCATCTGCTCCTGTGGAAGTTTGATTTAATGAGTAATCTCCTGACACAAGCCCCATAGCACCATTGGAGCGTCACTTTTTGTGACGCCCTGGTGGCACTGTACATTATGCATATTTACAAGGTGGCGCTTTGGAAATATGCCCCCCTGATGCATTTTTCTGCAGCACAGGAGTGTGCAATAGGTGCTGCTGTGGGCGTTCCACCGAAACACCCATTGCTTTTGACGCTGTCCCAGATATATAAGAATCTGTAAATCTGTGGCAGCCCCAAAAACTAACACCATCCCAGGGGTGGTGTTAGCATGGCGCAATGAGGAGAAATGCTTTTATTTCTCTTCGTTTGTGCTTTTTCTATGTCTCCTGCACTCTGCAGCATACATAGAAAGAGCAAAACCGCTATGAATGAATGTTTATGTGGAGAAAGGTGTCCCTTCCTGCAAATAAACAACGATTCAAAAACACATAGATGTGCCAAATTGCCATTGTAGATGGTTTATGCGTAGTAAGGGATCCCACATAAACAATTAATCCCGTCATTGCAGATACCCTAGCATTAGGTGCAAGGATGCATGCATTGGCAGCTTAATTTAGAGGAGGTGCAGGGGGAAATGCAGGGGTGTCCCATATTCTTGTAAATAAGGCGCATCCCTGCATTTCAAAACTGGTGCGGCGCTGCTGATTTTGGGGCAGCACTACGCTGTGCGGGCTTGTTGTAAATCTGGTCCAAAGTGTTTTGAGAGTATCACTGTAAGATATTTAATCTGATTTTTCAGATAGTGAGACCAGACATGGTTTTCTTGAGGGTATGCCAAATCAGTGCCTCCTTCTCGCTCTCTGTCTCTCTCTGTAGATCTCTCCCTTTTTTATCTCTTGAGTAAGGCATTGCTACTTTGAGTTTTAAATGCTAGAGAGGAGGAGTCCACAAATCTGGTGATGTAGTGATCCAGGACTGTCCAGTAGTGTTTTCTACATATATTTTGTAGTGATAGTAAGGAAGTTAGAATGGGTTTACGGGTGACTTCTGCAAAATTCACCTTTATTCTCACTTACCACGGTTTAGTGTTGGCACTGCTTTAAACTGGTACTTTGGCAGAGAACATGTCACTGCCAAACCCTATCTGCTTACTCCCTACATGCACTTTCAGTTAAAGAACACAAAATGGAGTTTGAATATCACATGGGCATGAAGAGTAAGTGCACTTCCAACATCACCTTCGTACTGGTCCAGATATAATCCTTCCCCAATTTTAAAATCTACACATGTACCTTGATGATAGCTATGTCTTCAACATACGTGGATGCACAGATAATAAAGGTAAATCTATATATTCATTCATTATATAACAGTAATCAATAGTTTGGCCAAGTTATTTTGACAGGTCTTTAGTTTTCTCCTCGATATTCTGACATACAAACTTCATACTAGTAATACAGATAAATACTTAAGTAAATGGAAAATCCAGTCCATTTCTTCAGTTTTTTTCATTTGTAGGTGTCTTTTTCACCACAACAATTCCACAGATAATAAGTGTGTGACACAGGATAGGGCATTTGGCAGTGCAGACTAAACATTGGTGCACATAGGTTTTACCTCTTTATAAACGAGTCCTGCAATACTCTGTTTATCTGCATAGAGATGAATACCTGTTATCCATAGTTGGCAAACAACATTTAGTTATCCCTCTTCAAATATCATCCTGTATAGTCCTAGTGATCATGACTGGACTGACAAAAAACGTAATTGTTTTAAAACACAAATATGTGTCTCTCTACCAATGGGATATCTTAATGTTGTGCCCTCCCTTCTTGTGCCCTACCTTATGGTACTTGCATCGTTTTCCCCCAGAAATAGGTTTATTTCTCTGCTATTTCTTTGTTTTATCTGTGTTTCAGTAGGTGTACAGGCAAAGCATTATTTTTTAGGAGATTATTCTCGAGCACTGTAAAGCAGGATTATTTTTCTGTTTGTTACAAATGAACCAAAAATGTCCAATATCTGATGCTTCTTGGTCGGCTTTTCTTAATAGGTTATTTTTCACTGTTCTCCAAGATCATCTTTTCAGAGTTATTACTGTATGTTCAAGTGCTACATATTGAGAACTGATATTGTGTACCCTGTAGCCACAACAAATGATTAAACCGCCCCTCTGATATTTAGTAAGAAGGAGCAGAACAGAAAGAAAAACATTTTCATTATTTACTTCCAACTTGGTGTAGGCAGAAAAGTTATCTTCATTTAATGCTCTGGTCACCACTTTTTCTATTGTGTCTCACTCCAAGTTAACACCTCTTGTATTTTTACTACATCTTTCTCTTTGGGGATACTACACTTAATGAAGGAGAAGTATAAACGTTGGCAATCTTTCTTACGTCCCACATACCAAGACTGCAGTATTTATTCACATTACTGCTGAATCCCTAATTCTCAATTGGGCCAAGATTTACCAAGATTGATGCAAGCCATATAAACTACAGGCCTACAGTACACAAACGGAAAAATAGCACTTACTAGGCTCTATGCACTGAAGTTACATTATTAAGATTGCGACTTTCTGCACCACTTCTTATTTAGCATTAGGATTTCAAGTACAGTCAGGTCGTGTTACTTTTTGTGACTTTAGTTAATGTGGCTTCACCTGGAATCCTTGAAGTTTGGGTTTATTTCTGACACTTGCACTAATTTTACATGAATTGTCATGGGTTGGGTGCTACCTGATGTAAAGAAATTCAGGGGCATATTTATGAAATTATCAGGTAGTGCAGCAAGTTCCCTTGTTGTGCTGCACTGCGCGACAGGAAAATGTCTGCAATGTGCTGTATTTAAGCCAATACAGCACATTCCTGCCTTTTGCCCTCCACTGGCGCCTTTTTGGCAGCCTTGCACCAGCTCAGACACCCGTGCATCATGGTGCAAGGGTGCCTCCATTGAATGCAGGATTGTTTTTGCGCAGGAAGGCGCACCTTCCTGCACAAAAACAAGCCCCTTAGGCATCTTCCCCTGTATGTGCTCCACAGAATGCAGCACACATAGAAAGAGGGAGTTACAAGGAGAAATATATATTTCCCCTCGTTACACCTCCCCCGGGTAGGATTGTCATTTTGTTGCATTTCCAGGCTCACCAGTTCTGGTAAATGTGGAACTGCATCAAAATCCATTTGTGTGGGAGCACCCACGCAAAGCCCATGGAACTCTTTCTCAGGGCAGAGTGAGGCAACGCAGTGATTTGCTCTGTGTTGCTTTAATCAAGATTTATGGAGCCACTCAGGGACATGCAAAGCAGCCATACTTGGCTTCATAAATTACATTTGCAATTTGCATCGTCCATGTATCAAGTTGCGTGGCCCTAATGCATCGCAAACTGGCCCATAAATATGCTCCTCGGTGCTAAGTTCCCTTCAATTTTTGACACAAAAATCCTTTAGTAGTAAATAGTTGACTGAATCTGTTGTTTGCACCATATTCCATCACGTAGCTGCCTTACCATTTTACGAGCATGTGCAATAAAGCATAGTAAATCTTGGTCTGAGTTTGAATATCTAGCCCTTATCTCCTGATAGGGAAGGTTCTCTTTCCAACCTTTCCTGCTAATGGTGCAGGTTTCCTTCACCCTTTCGGATAAAATCTCTCACAGGATTCACTGTTACATTTCCGCTACCTTTTTCTCATCTTGTATTAATGTAAGGTTGAACTGCCATTCTTATTCTAAATGGACAGGTTCTCGACATTGCTCCAGTTATTAACTTTTGTTTGCAATGAGCTCCAGGAAGCAAAAACGTTTAGCCTCAAGGGTATGGAGGATTAAAGAAGGTTACTCACTTTAGCAATAAACTTTTGGGAAGCATTAGTCCATTTATCAGAGTTATGTTCTTCTTGAGTGTTAAGTTTTAAGGAACTTGTAACACTCAAGTTTCTCTAACAGAAAGAATATGTAGAGTCATTTAATTAACTCATGTGGTGCTCTAGCATGACACTTGAAATGTCTTCCTATCTCCCACTGGTCTTAGCGGTGGGACATCAACTTGATTACCCACCTAGAGCCTAATAATTGAGAATACATGTGTTTTTTTGGAGAAGTAAACGCTCAATTTTGTTGCCTCATTTCATTAATAAGTTATCGTTCTTTAGTGCGCTTTGTGCTTTTCATTCAAAGTGATAGCTTCAACCCCATCTCACTGAATGTTAACTAACACTCAAACAATCAGGAGCATCATGAGTTTACAGAAGCTGTGCTACATTCTCTATCAGTCAGTCAGGCATATTATATGGCTGACAGCTTCTGCTAATCATGCTTCATTCCCCGTTAGGAAATCAGGCACACCGTTCAGGCATCAAGTTCCAGTAGCCCTGCTTCATTTACTTCAGGGTGCGGTGCTTCATTAACTCTTTAACAATTACGACTACCATGGGGCATATTTAAGAGCCCCTAGTGCCACCGGAGGGTCACTTTTCGTGATGCTCCGGTGGCGTTAAGCACTGCTCCATATATACAAGGAGGTGTAATGCCACTTCTTTGTGGTGTTACGCCTCCTTGTAAATATGGGCCCCTCCAACACAGTTTTCTGTGTCACGGGGGCCTGCAATGGGTGTTGAGGTGGGCGTTCCACTGCAACACCCATTGCTTTTGATGCTGCCTCAGATTTACGAGTTGTCGTAAACCTGAGGCAGCGCCAAAAACGAACACTACCCCAGGGTTGGCGTTAGCATGGCAAAACAAGGAAGAATGCTTTTATTCCTCCTTGTTTATTGCTTTTTCTATGTGTACTGCATTCTGCAGCACACATAGAAGAAGCAAAATGCCATTGACGATTGTTTACATGCAGGAAGGGATGTCATATTTGTTTCCCTACTGAGGATCGGGGAGCAGGTGAGCATCGTCTCCCCAATCTGGTGGCGAAAAAAAGGCCAAGGCGGCCTCCCCAGATGGCAGCTGCAATCCATGGCCAGGAAATGCCCCTTGGCACCAGGAATCTTGTGTGGGGGGGGTCAGCCCCATGTAAGTGGGCGGCCCCCTGTGGGAGCACAAAATAAAAAATAAAACGATGTTGGGGTTCTTCTGGGGGGCGATCTTGCCCCCCAGATTATCAAATAAATGTTTTTAAAAAATGGCGGGGTCAGCCCTTCCTACACGGGCCGACCCCGGGGGGGGAAATTTCTAGCGATCGCGCACCCCCCCCAGGGAATAGTTTAAAAAAAAATAAAGTGTTGGGGTAAGCCCTTGGGCTGAAACCCTATGGGGGCTTCTTTTAATACATGTGTTCTTTGCCATGGGGTCACGATCGGCCCCAGGTAAAAAGGGAAAGCACACATGTGTAAAAAAAGAGAGGTGATGTAGAGATGTAGAGAGTCAGTCTCTCTCTGTATATATATATATATGTATATATATATATATATATATATATTTAATGAGAGACAAATCTCTCCATAGATATACATTGGACGTTGACATCATTCAGGAAATTGTGCAGCAAGCAAATTTGCCTGCAGACCAATTTCAGAGGGAGAATGCGGGCACTCTAGGGCCCCATTCTATGGCATGCCAGTGGACTCCCACTTCGCTGGTGGAGTTGAAGATATTTTTAGGCCTTACACTCAAAATGGGGTTAGTGCACAAACCCACCTTGCAGTCCTACTGGACGACTCGCACGCTTTGGGTAACCCCCATCCTTGCACCATACATGAGAAGAGATCGTTTTTTTGCTACTGCAGCACATGCTGCATTTCAATGACGATCCTGCTGCATTGCCCCGGGACTATCAAGACCATGACCAATTGCTCACTTGTCTGCCAGATTTCCAGAGATCTATAGTCCTGGAAAAATATAGTAGTCCATGATCCTGTACAAAGGACGGATGCTGTTCAGACAGTAGATTGCGAGCAAAAGAGCTTGCTATGGCATAAAGCTGTACATGCTGTGTGAGAGCTTTTCTGGCTATGTGTACAGCTTGAGAGTGTATACAGGGAATGACACCTCCCTAAACCCTGTAGGTTGCCCTCCAGCATTAGGGGTCACAGGTAAGATTGCATGGAAACTTCACAAAGGGTATAACCTATTTGTGGAGAATTTTTATACAGGAGTAGAGCTGTTCAGTGAGCTCTACAAAGCTGGCACTGTGGCCTGCGGTACAGTTTGTTGTAACCGCAAAGGATTCTTGCAGGAGCTTGTTTGCAAAAAGCTCCAGAAATCCCGGAGTACTGCGTTGCATTCCAACAAACTGCTCGCAGTCAAGTTCTCGGATAGGCATGATGTATATGTGCTCACTACAATTCATGATGAGAGCACTTCCCCCATCATGGTTTGGTGTCAGATGGCCGAAGTCCACAAGCCCATCTGAATACTTCATTACAATAAGTACATGGGTGGAATGGACAAGAACACCCAGGTTCTTCAACCATACAATGTGTGTTGTAAAACTTGCACTTGGTACAAGAAACTGTTTACCCACCTGATCCAGATGGCAACATACAATGCGTATGTTGTTTATTGTCAGACAACTACAGGAAGACTCATGACTTCCCTTGACTTCCAGTTATATGCAATTGAAAGCCTCACTGCTGTTACAGAAGAGGCAGCAGCCTTCACCTCATATGTTCTGGAGGATGTGGCAAGGCTGCAGGAGCGACACTTTGCGGATCGCATTCCTAAAACACCCAAAAAGGATCAGCCATGTCATCGCTGTAAAGTGTGCTCGAAGCATGGAAAGCAGCAGGAGAGCCGGTATTACTGTCCTCAGTGCCCATCTCAACCGGGCCTCTGTGGACCTACTTGCTTTATGTTGTATCATACTAAAGCAAAGTTCTGGAAAATCGACTGAGGTGGAGCTGCCGTTGGGTATTCCTTTCAGTGGCTGTGCATGGATACCGAACGTCTATGCGCCCCTGCTTCGTTAGACGAGTAGCCACAGAATTTTTTCTTCATCTACTTCAGGAAATCATGAACTTCCTTAAGGCTTGCTTGACACCTATTTCCACCGTCAAAACACAATAGGCGTTCTGTTCAATTAACGTGCATTATAGTCCCCATACTGCACATACTAGTGGACAGAACATATGGCACATTGTTATGGAGTACCCTGTGTGGAAAAATGTTAAAGGCATGACTGAATTTTGAAGTGCTTGTTAGGGAACTTATGTATGCTACAGAAGGACCACCATGATTGCCAACGAGAACTAGAGTAAGTATAATAAGTAAAACAAATGTCCTGTCTGACATATTCACCAACATTTGAAAGTGTGCAGACTCAATTTGTAGATTCACTTTCAAAGCAAAAGTAGAAGTGTTGGTGAATGAGTCCCACAGGATATTTGTTTGACTTTTTACTTTAGAGACCTTAAGATTTCTTCACCAGCATGTCTACCTCAGATTAAACAGTAGATATGCTCGCTCAGTTCAAGAAATAGGCCTCTCAAGGTATACTCGGACACCCCCAACTTGCATCCACAAACTAGTATAGGCTCACTTGGCAATTATACAGGATTAGTCAGGGCTCTGATGAGGACAGAGACATGAATGGGTAAGAAAAGCTTATGGTAGGTGTGCCTTCACAGGGATATTGCACAAGTAGAAGGCAGATAGTAAAAGTAGTACACATGTACATCAGCTACACCTACGGATTCAAACCCATTGGTGCCAACCCAGCACTGAAGGACAATGACACGTATGGGTCAGTGTTTGACCTGCTTTTCATGTTCATCCTCCATCAGAACTTAGTAGATGTTCAATTTGCTGAATGATAAGTGCATTACAGTCACAGCACTGCACATATTGTTGACTGGGACATATGCTACACTCTCATGGACTACCTTCCGTGCCAAACAGTACCCTTTTTCATAGCCTATGACCTTCTCTTTTCTCAGAATTCCTCAGCATGTCTTTCTTAGTTTCAAAGATAGATATGCTTTATATGGCATACTCAGACACCCCCAACTTGCATCAACAAACTGGAAGGAGTTGGATTTAACACAGTGAGTGCGCTAAAGATGCATGAAAAATATGCCTTCCTGAGTCTCGGGTGGCTGTCATGGGAGTCATTAGTAAAGGTTTGTACGCATGCCTTTGGTAATGTTCAGGAAAAAAGAGGAGGCAGTTACCTGACAGGTGGTAAAATGTAATCATACTTATTCTGTCCTGTGGCATATAAATGTGATCGGCCCTTGTCTGGCAGCAGTAAGTTAATGTGAGTGCAGTGATTGGTTGAATTGTGCCCGTGGCCGGTGATATGAAAGGGTTCTTTGTTGTGCATAAATGGGGTGTGAATGGACCATAAAGAGGTTGGTGCCTAGGCGCGGCTTTATGGCCCAACTTCAGAAGGTTTCAATATTCAGATACTTTGATAAGTATTCATGCTTTGAAACCATAATTTCTGGAGGTGCTAAAACCAACCAATGTGAGTGGTGGATTAACTTTAACATACTGATACCAGGGGAGTCCAAGGGTGCAGGACTTGCATGGCTGTCACCAGTTTTTCTTCACCCAGAATCCCCTTGAAATCACAAACTTCGCTTAAAAAACACTTTTGCCTTGCATTTAAGTGAGGGGAAGTCCTGGAATCTGCAGGCAGCAACACATTTTCTACCACTCAGCGTTCCACTAAGTCTCCAGAGAAAAATATTGCATCACTTTAGTGGGTGGGCAGGGGACTCCAACAGGGAGGTGCCCAAAACGGATTGTGGAGACATCAAAATTACTTACGACAAAACAGCCTGGTTGGACAATCACCTGAGTATTTGGTCCTGGGCCCGGCGACCATATAGGGAAACCTACCAAACCCAGACATTTCTGAAAACTAGACGCCTGAGGCAGTTCACGGAAGTGTGGCGTGTTTGGATTTCACAAAGTTTTCTTACCCAGAATACCCTGCAAAAGTGAAACGTTGATTAAAAACACTATTTGTCCTTGCTTTTTCATCACAGAAACTACAGGAGTGTGCAGGGATCCACAACATATGTGCCAACCAGTGTTTCTCCACTCGTCCTGATAAAAACCCAACCCCACTTGTGTTCTTGTGCCTAGTGCCTGCGTCAAGAATGGATCACTCCAGGGTTAACAGTATCCCTCATGGAAGGACTCCCATTGACCCTTGTGTGATCCATTCCTGTCTCAAGGAACTAGCCTACCCACACAAGTGAGGTACCATTTTTATTGAGAGACTAGGGGGAATGCTGGATGGAAGGAAGTTTGTGGCTTCCCTCAGATTCCAGAACTTTCCATCACCGAAATGTGAGGAAAATTAGTTTTTTGCCAAATTTTGAGGTTTGTAAAGAATTCTGCATAACAGAACCTTGTGTGAGCTCCACAAGTCACCCCATCTTGGATTCCCCTAGGTGTCTAGTTTTGAAAAATTTATGGGTTTGGTAAGTTTCCCTAAGAGTCTGCTGAGCTAGATGCCAAAATCCACAGCTAGTCTCTTTCCAAAAAAACATATCAGTTTTCAAAGTAAAAATGTGATGTGCCCATGCTGCGTTTAGGGACCTTTCCTGTTGTGGGCAGTAGGCCTACCCACACAAGTCAGGTACCATTTTTATCGGGAGACTTGCGGTAATGCTGGGTTGACGGAAGTTTGTAGCTCCCCTCAGATTCCAGAACTTTCCATCACCGAAATGTGAGGAAAAGGTGTTTTTTTGCCAAATTTTGAGGTTTGAAAAGAATTCTGCATAACAGAATCTTGTGTGAGCTCCACAAGTCACCCCATCTTGGATTCCCCTAGGTGTCTAGTTTTGAAAAATTTATGGGTTTGGTAAGTTTCCCTAAGAGTCTGCTGAGCTAGATGCCAAAATCCACAGCTAGTCTCTTTCCAAAAAAACATATCAGTTTTCAAAGTAAAAATGTGATGTGCCCATGCTGCGTTTAGGGACCTTTCCTGTTGTGGGCAGTAGGCCTACCCACACAAGTCAGGTACCATTTTTATCGGGAGACTTGCGGTAATGCTGGGTTGAAGGAAGTTTGTAGCTCCCCTCAGATTCCAGAACTTTCCATCACCGAAATGTGAGGAAAAGGTGTTTTTTTGCCAAATTTTGAGGTATGCAAAACATTCTGGGTAACAGAACCTGGTGAGAGCTACACAAGTCACCCTATTTTGGGTCCCCCTAGGTGTCTAGTTTTCAAAAACTGCACAGGTTTTGTAGATTTTCCTAGGTGCCGGCTGAGCTAGAGGCCAAAATCCAAAGCTAGGCACTTTGCAGGTCAGTTTTCTTTGGGAAAATAGGATGTGTCCATGTTGTGTTTTGGGGAATTTCCTGTCCCGGGCACTAGGTCTACCCTCACAAGTGAGGTACTATTTTTATCAGGAGAATTGGAGAATGCTAGCTGGAAGGATATTTGTGGCTCCTCTCAGATTCCTGAACTTTCTATTACCGAATTGTGAGGAAAAAGGGGTTTTGGCCAAATTTTGAGGTTTGCAAAGGATTCTGGGTAACAGAACCTTTGAGAGCCCCACAAGTCACCCCATTCGGAATTCCCCTAGGTGTCTAGTTCAAAAAAATGTATAGGTTTGCTAGGTTTCCCAGGGTGCCGGCTGAGCTAGAGGCCAAAATCCACAGCTAGGCACTTTGCAAAAAACAGGTCAGTTTTCTTTAGGAAAATGTGATGTGTCCACATTGTGTTTTGGGGCATTGCCTGTCCTGGGTACTAGGCCTACCCACACAAGTGAGGTACCATTTTTATCGGGAGGCATGGGGTAATGCAGAATAGAAGAACAAATGTTACTACCCATTGTCTTTCTCTACATTTTCTCCTTCCAAATGTGAGACAGTGCGTAATAAAAAAGTGCATTTAAGAAATGTCCTGTAATTCACATGCTAGTATGGTGACCCCCGAATTCAGAGATGTGCAAATAACCACTGCTTCTTAACAGCTTATCTTGTGCCCATTTTCGAAATATCAAGTTTCATTGAAACCTATTTTTGACTCTTTATATTTTACCAAATAAATTGCTGTATACCCGGTATACAATGAAAACCACTGCAAGGTGCAGCTCATTTATCATCTTGATGAACCTACAAGCCCTATATATCCCTGCAACCAGAAGAGTCCAACAGACATAACGGAATACAGCTTTCAAAAATCTGCCAAAATGTGGACAGAAATGGCTCTTTTTTCACCTCAATTTCAATATTTTTTTATTTTAGCTGTTACTTTCTGTAGGCACACCATGAAGGATCTACTCAAATGACCCCATGCTGAATTCAAATTTTGTCTACTTTTCAGAAATGTTTAGCTTTCCGGGATCCGGCATTGGTTTCACACCCATTTCTGTCACTAACTTGAAGGAGGCTAATAGCACAATAAATAGTAAAAATGCAGTATGTCCCAGTAAAATGCAAAAATTGTGTTGAAAAATGTAGTTTTCAAATTCAAGTCTGCCTGTTCCTGAAAGCTGAAACGATGGTGATTTTAGCACCGCAAACCCTTTGTGGATGCCATTTTCAGGGAAAAAGCCACATGCTTTCTTCTGCAGCCATTTTTCCACTTTTTCTTGAAAAAAACCAAAATTTTAGCTGTATTTTAGCTAATTTCTTGGTCTCCTCTAGGGGAACCCACAAACTCTGGGTACCCTTTAGAATCCCTAGGATGTTGGAAAAAAAGGACACAAATTTGGCGTGGATAGCTTATGTGGACAAAAAGTTATGATTGCCTAAGCACAAACTACCCCAAATAGCCAAAAAAGGGCTCAGCACTAGGGAGAAAAGGCCCAGCAGCTAAGGGGTTAAGTTGCAGCTCCAGTGACAAAGAAAAATAGTAGCATCTTATAATCACTCTTTGTATTCCTGTTGCACTCATCAGGTAACAAGTTAGTAACACATCAGCAAAAAACAGTCCTTCCGTGCACATCAACAAAGACTGATCCTGCGAAAACCGTGTTTGCCTTTCATCTCTAACACAAACTTAGTGCTGACTCAGGCTAGAACGTAGAAAAGTAGGATGAATTAGTATCATTATTTTTGCTAAGAGTACTGTACTGGTTGTAGTAGTTTTATTTTGTATGGCAATAGTATCATATTAATGAGGGATGCAGGAGTAGCAAGCACAGTACTAATTATTAGAATACCAGTAAAGCTAGTAATAGAACTAATTTACTAGCTTTAGAAGTACTGGTGTAGGGCTACTTTAGGGAGTATAACGTTATTTACCGTGAATTAAATTATATCCATTATTTGTAATGTTTCATTTGAAAACATAGATTAGGGATTGAAAATATACTCAACATCTCGGGGTCTCCTAATATTCATTTATAATTTAGATGAAAACGAAGTGAAAGCGATTGACTAAGGGTGGGTGAAATCAAAATTTTGCAGTAAAGTTTCACAAAAATTACACAACATTACTTCTTTTGCAGAATGTACTAGATGGCATCCCATATGAAAATAGAATGCAAAGTCATAACTTGCATTAAAAGGTCACACTAAATAGCGGCAGGAGACTGGTTTGAGGTGAAAATGTCTCCCACCCACAGATGATTCACTCATTCTGGAAGACATTTCCAGTCACACAATTCTCTTATTTAAAAAAAAAAATCACATGAAATTTGACACCTACAACATCTTTCAAAAGTTTGCAAAAAAAGCAAATCCACCCAAATAAATACAATTTTATCTAGGCCAAATATTGACTCAAACGCAGGTGGCAGTGGCGTTTATAAATAAAATGAGTTTACTGAACGATAATCAGAGAGAGAAGGCTGGCAAAGAAATCGTCACAGATTTCTCACTCCAAGAAGTCTCACAGTACTATTAATTTAACAGTAAAGTATTAGTAACTGCTCAGAAAGTATATATTATTTATCCTAATTAGGTGCACAGCTAGTATTTCACATTCAGAAACGTGTTTCGGGTCAAAGCAGAACGTGGCTAAATACAGAGATTTGAATATTAAGGATATTACTGCATTGAAAAGCTATCCTTTCAGACAGGAATATTACCAGCATGTATGGACTGGGCTGGTCAATGAGTCCGCAGAGGATTGATAGATGCTACCTCAAGCTTCTGAAACCTTCTACAATTCTCTCCCCCAGGTTAGCAATTGTCTATTGAAAGGATAAGCAATAGACATGCGAAAACAAATACGACTCCACAAGCACCAGGTTGACACCTCGGGCCTGTAAAGCAATAGGATAGTCTGCTGCTGGAAACACCTTGACTGATCTGTCCTATAGTACTCTCAAGTTTCTCCTCCAGTTTCACACGCTCCTAATTCCTACAGGCACAATTGCAGAGGAAACGGGTGATGGAGAAGAGGGAGGCGAGTTTGAAAGGGGGGATGAATTTTTCGGGTAGGAAAAATCATAAAACCTATACAGTTGGCTAGGTAAACGTCAAAGCTAGAAGTGAAAACCCATAAAATGCTCAACTGATTACTACAGTAACTGCTGAGAATCCTATTTGTAAAATGAAAATTTAAAGTTATTTTGGAAGATTATACACTCGAGACTCCTCGCTGTCTTCCTACCAGGTGACAACATGTCTTTGCCTTGCATTGTACCAGGTTACTATATGAAGAACATAGAATTATCAAGTGACTCTTAAAATGTGAAAAAACGCTTGTTTTTCCCTTAAAACGTACGTATTTCCAAAATACCTCGGAAACCATCTATGTGCACTCAGAGGGCAAACTTTCCATTTCATGGGCAAACAAAATTGCAGTTGAATTCTGAAGTTTAAGACATATTAACTAGACTACTGTGCTGTCATCGATTCATAAATTCTTGCACACATTAGTGGCCATATTTATCATTATATCACGCAAAGCAACAAGACCCCTTGCTGTGCTGAGCTATGTGAAGGGGCAGGAATGCACCACATCTATCAAGATATGGCGCATTCCTGCTGTCTGCCTGAGCTATCAACCTTGCACCAATGCAGCACAATTGCACATTGGTGCAAGGGTGCCTGTGCTGCAAGCAGGATTGCTTTTGTGCAGGAAGGGATACTTTCCTGTACAAAAACAATCCTCTGATGCTTTATCCTCTTTATGTGTGTGCTGTAGAATGCAGCACATGTAGAAAAGGGAAAAAACGGGGAGAAATAAAGATATTTCTCCTTGTTACGCCTTCCCTGGGAATCCAATAGTGGATGCTTGGGCACACTCATGCTCCACCCATGGAACATATCCTTGGGGCAGAGTAACGCAAGGCAGTGATTTGCGCTGCCTTGCATTACATCAGTTTTACCAAACCACACAGGTAAATGCAAGGTGGCCTTGCGTGGCATGGTTAATCCCATTCTAGATTTTGCTTTGCCCTGTGCCCCCTTGCGTGGCGCAAAGGCGGTGAAAAACTCTTGATAAATATTCCCCTCGATTCCTGCAAGCAAATTAAACTATAGCTACTTAAAGAATCATTGAAGCACATCCTTTAAAACTTTCAGTATCTATCAAATCAGTAAAGCATATGAAGATGTGAAGATCTGTAATCAAGTAGACTTTTTCAAAAACACACTTTTTGATGTGTATGCATGTATCTACTTGTATTTATGTCACGCAAATCTATCTGGAGAGCAATGGGGACCTGAAATTTAGACATGAGCCCAGGTCTGGATTCATGCTTGTTTGTAAAGATCATTTTTAATGTAGGTTCTTAAAGTGTGGTGGGGGAAGTGATTTTTAAAGAGATGGGTCTTCAAATTCTTTGTGAATTGTTGGGGAATAGGAACTATCTTGTTGTTGATGGGGATTTTGTTGCAGATCCTGGGTAGGTAGAGGGAGAAGATCTCCTTTCTAGTTTTTTCCTTCTTGCATTAACTTATCCCAAGCCTGATGATGCACTAAATCAAGGATTGCTGCACACCTGACCTTAGTTGGATATATTCTCATTAATGGGTGCATTGGTGCCATTTCTGAGGGCCATGTGAGGGATGCACCTGGTTTTTAAAAAGCTGAGGCTTACAGCGAAGGTCAATGTAATGTCTTCAGTGTCGGGGACATGTAGGCAAGCATTATCAGGGATTCAATGACATGTCCCACAGGATGTTGAATACTTTTAAAGAAATGCCTGGAAGGCTTTTAAACAAAGTGTTGGCTGCATTCATTGATACCAATGATAATGTTAATCATCTACTTGGTGCAAATGAGCGATCATGGCTCTTATGTTTTTCTAAAAAATAGATATGGTGAATTTATGACTGAAGGAATTGTCAGTTATAGCCACCATGGGTTACTAGAATGCAACCTTATGAAGAGAAAAGAGTTGGAACTTAAAAATGCTTCTGGCACTAGGCTGCCAACAAATCTTGATGAAATAGATGAAAATATAAAGATGGATACAAAAACTGCCAGGTGATGATATAATTTCCTTAGACTGGAGTATCATCAGTTGGATGTGAAAATCCAGTCTTGTCATTTAGTAGTATTTCAATGTATCTACTTTCCTAGGCCTATATGTGTATGCCCCTGGACAAGATACAAAGCCTTCTTTGAGAAGATGGCACAGGCTCCTCCATCAATCTCAAGAGGAACATGTTAGGCACTACTTAAGAAATGTGCAGTACTCCTTGGTAGGCCTGACACTTCCTCTTCCACTCACAAATACCCCTTCTTGTTTATCCTGTGAATTATGGTGGGAAAATTACACTTAGGCACGGGTCGAGTCAACTACTCCTTCAAATATCATTGATACCCTCAAATGACAGAAACTAACCTTTGTGTAAATGACCATGGTTGGTCAGTGAATCTTGGATTAAGGACTCCACATAGCACTTATATGTAATATATATCATGTTGAACCACTACCCAATGGCCATTCATCAATCTATGTTTATGGAAAGACCTAGAATGTATCTCTTATAGACAGTGATTATGAACTTGTCTTATGTACACTATCATCCTACATCACCATCAAACTTTGAGATGATAAATATTGTCTATCAGTGCCTGAGACATAGGATTATTTTGAGATTGCTTAGATGTGCTGAAGACAAGGAAAATACATATATATATATTTTTTTTTGATAAAGACATTTTATTAATTTTCAGGAGGAAAAAGATCAATGGTACAAACATTTTAACAAGGAGCCAACGTGGCGCCTAACATTGGTCAGTCCCGATTCCCAGCTCCCAGGCATCACAATATAAGTAAGGTCAAACACTACCTAGGCGTTCACTGCGGCCTCCCACTTCCCCCATATCCTGTCATATTTATTCGGGCAACCCCTGGCCTCGTATACCAATTTTTCACGTTGTGCACACAAGTCCATCCCCCGCCTCCATTTAGCCAGTGCTGGGGCACCTCTGGTTTTCCAGTCTGCCATTATATCCCTCTTAGCCACCAGACATGCCACCCCGAGGAAGGTTCGGTCTGATCTTCTCAGCCCGATGTCTCCCATGATCCCCAATAGGAGGGGCAGTGGGTCCCTTTCTATGTTTCCCTGTAGGGCTCCCGAGATCTCCTGTAGGACCTCTCCCCAGTAGGTCACTATAACTGGACACGCCCATACCATGTGAAAGAAGTCGGCTGCGGGGTTCATGCATCGCGGGCACTCCGCTGTAGGTTGGAGGCCCGCCCGGTGTAGTTTGGAGGGAGTGAGGTATGCTATGTGGAGGTAAAAGGTCTGTATTAACCGGAAGCGGGGGGCCATTGATAGGGTAAGGGGGGCCATCAGTGCTTCGTTCCAATCCATCTCTTCCATAGGGCCCACCCATCCCTCCCATCTCTGGCGGAGCCCCCCTAGGGAGCTGGCAGAGTGAGCGATCAAAGTACGGTATACCTGGGAAACACCACCCCTACCCAGGTTCCCCATCAGTACCTTCGCCTCCATGGGGCTATATTCGGGTATGTTATCTCCTACCTGCATGTGTACTAGTAGGGCGTGTCGGAGCTGGAGATACTTATGAAATTGTGTCCTATTTAGGGAGAAGAGTCTCTGTAGGTCCCCAAATGATCGCATGTGTGACCCTTCCCAAACATCGCCCAGAGTGGAGATTCCTATATTGTCCCATTTCTGGAAACCCTCCAGGTTCACCACTTCCTTTAGGTGCTTCCCGTGCCATAGTGGGGTCCGCTGGGTAAGGCGCCCCCACCACCCCGACAGTTTCTGGGCCATTCGCCAACCCAACAAAATCACCTTAGTCACTTCCGGGATGTCCCGGGAGATCGGGCCCCCATATAGGGTGTCAAAGATCCGCGGGTAGCCCAGCGATCGGAGTTCCAACCGATACGCCGGGTCCGACCACCCGCCCCCAACCCAGTCATTGATCACGAGCAGGTGCATCGCAAGGAGATAATAATGAATGTTGGACATGCCCAGTCCCCCGTCGTAAACATCTCTTTGACAGGTTTTGAGCGCTAGGCGTGGGCGGGTGTCGTTCCACATGAATTGACGTGCCAGTGAATCCATCTCACTAAACCATCTCTTAGGGATGGGGTGTGTGAAGTTTTGCAATAAATAGAGGACTCTGGGGAGGATCATCATCTTGTAGAGTGCTATTCTGCCAAGCAGATTTAAGGGGAGAGTCTTCCAGCGCTGTAGGTCAGTTCTCATTCTTTTAGTTAGCGGCATCATGTTGAGCTCCCATGTCAGCTCAGGGAGTAATGAGATATGTATTCCCAAATACTTAAAACTGTTCCTTCGCACTGGGATGTTGTGCTGCCAGTCCACACAGTCCCGGGAACGATGTAAGGGGACCAAAAGGGACTTATTGGGGTTTAGAATCAGACCCGATGCCTCTGCGAAGAGGCTCAGAATTTGTAGGACGCGGGGACCGCTTTTAGCAGGGTTGGAAATGTACAGTAGGACGTCGTCTGCGTATAGCGCTATTCGGTCCTCTGGGCAGGCGGGCCAGGGCCAGCCCTCGATCAAAGGGTCTTCCCGTAGCAGTATCGCCAGGGGCTCTATTGTTAGTGCGAAGAGCAGTGGGGATAGCGGGCATCCTTGTCGGGTGCCGCGACCAATGGGAAACGGGTCGGAGACCACTTCATTCACTTGTACCCGGGCCGTCGGGTTAGAATAGAGGAGCCTCACCAGGCCTCGGAATTTAGGCCCGAGCCCATTTCCTTGCAGCACTTGGTCTAGGAAGGACCAATCCACTGTGTCAAAGGCTTTTTCAAAGTCGAGCAGGAGTAACGCCAGGGGGGTGTATGACAAGGTCTTGCGATGTGCTAGTGCCAGATGTAATCGTCTAATGCAATGTCGGGTACTACGGGTAGGCATAAAACCGCATTGGTCAGGGTGAACCAGGGTGGGCATCACCTCCCACAGTCTGGATGCAAGGATCGTGGACAGCACTTTGATCTCTGTATTCAAAAGTGAAATGGGCCGGTATGCCGAGCAGTATCGCGACGGGGGTTGGGTCTTGGGGATCACTACAATTGTGGCTTGGTCGATCTCATTGGGGAAGCAACCCTGCCTTTTGGCTTCTTCGTACATATTGAGCAAGTGGGGGCCCAGAATGTCGCCGCATCTATTGTATAGCTCTGCAGGGAATCCATCCGGTCCCGGGGTCCTGCCCGGCGCCAGGCTAGCGATCGCGTTTGTGACCTCCGCGAGGTCGATGGATTCATCTAGTCTGTTCCTTATCGCAAGGGGAATTCTTGGGAGGGTTATGTCGTTTAGGAGGGGGGACTCTCTCTCGGCACTGGGTCGAGGGTGTTCTGCGTATAAGCGCGAGTAGTAGGAAGCGAACCTTTGCGCGATTTCAATGGGTGTTTTGGAAAGCGAACCTGAATCCTCCGCAATTTCAGGTATGACCCTGTTGGCTAGAGGGCGGGTGGCCAGCCAGTGTAGGATTTTCCCGTTTTTGTCCCCCCAGCCATATATTCGTGCTGCCGAGGCCCTCCAGATATGTTTTGCTGATTCTAGTGTTATGTGCTTAATTTCTTCTCTAACCATAGTGAGCTGTCTTAAAATAGAGGCCGACGCTGAGGTCGCTTGTTGGCGTTCCAGGGTTAGCGCCTTGGCCTCCAACTCAACCAGTTGTGAATCTCTGGCCCGCTCGCGTGAACGCAGGAGGTATTTGGCTTGTCCTCTGAGAGTAGCCTTGTAGGCTGCCCATATTGTACCTGGAGATCGGACCGATCCCACGTTCAGCTCGAAATATTGGGTGAGGTGGTTCCTGATTTCCTGGGTATAGTCGTTGTCCTGTAGGAACCATGCGTTCAGGCGCCACATCGGGCGTCTAGTGGGGTCCGTGCCGCCCAGCCGGACGTGCACTGGTGCATGATCTGAGACCCCGCGGGGCAGCAACTCCGCACCCGTAACGCTGGTAATGTCTAGGGCGGGCATAAATACGAGGTCAATTCTGGACTGTGTCGAGTGAGCAGCCGAGGTATGTGTATAGCGGCGTTCCCTAGGGTGCCAGATTCTCCATACCTTGCACAGGCCGAGGCTCTCAGCCCAGCTGTTAAGACTCGAGGCCCGGGCGGATCTACTAGCAGTAATTTCGCCGGATACTTCCAGACTAGGGTTGAGGACGGCGTTGAAGTCCCCTCCCAGCAGGGTGATACCCTGGGGGAGACCCGCTGCCACATGGCGGAGCGAAAGTAGGAATGCGTCAAGTCCTGCCGGAGGCCCGTACGCACATACAAGGTTTATCGGTGACCCGTGAAGAATCCCCTTAACTACTACAAATCTGCCCTGGGGGTCGGATTGTGTGGCTGTAACCACCATGGGTAGTGAGCGGTGGAGCAGAATGGCCACCCCCCTGGATCCTCTAGAGAAGCCCGCATGAAATACTCTGTCGTACCCTCCTCGTGCAAGCATGGGGCACTTTGTCCCAAGGAGGTGGGTTTCCTGTAGTAGGACCACTGAGGGGGAGTATCTGCGGAGGGTATTGAATACTGCGGATCTCTTGATCTTATCTAGTAGGCCATTTACATTCCATGAAATAATCTGGGTCAGTGAGGGCCGTGCGTGGGTTGCATGGGTGTTACATGGTTTTGAGTGCCTGTCTGTGGACCCCGGGACGACTGTTTTAAACACAACAATGAAATACTAGGATAATAAAGAAAACTAATCAACATTTTACTATCTAAACCCATTTTAAACTCTTTACCCCCCAACCGCCCCCCTCCCCATACTCCCTCCCTGGAAGCATCTGTCGCCCAAATACCCAACCAGAACCTGACAGCCAGGAGGACTGTCGTTGGGGTGGAGTGGTGGACCCCTCCATTTAGTCGGATCAATTGCAATTTAGCGGACATGGTTCAAGTTTAGCGCGGCATGCGCTGAGGAATAGTAGTGCCAACCGCAGTGGCTCCTCCAGGGTCTCCGGGCGCGCGCCGGCACCCAGGATCTCCTAATGTATCCCAATAGGGACCCAATGGTTCAAATCAGCCGAGCACCGGGGACTGGCTCAGACGGTTGTCATCCGTGGCTTGTGTTGCGTCCCGGGGTCCCGGGGGTCCAGCCGGGGTTTTCTCGGTCTGCGTAACGGAGTCTCGAGCCATCCCGTCGTTAATGGGAGTGCCTGAGTCCCTCTGCCTCCCTCTACGGGATCTGGTGCGCCTCCGACTCCTCCGGGGTTTCCCCAAGGGGGGGGTCCTCGTGGGAGGTCCCCCTGACTGGTTTCAGGGGACCCCTCCGGGCTCCGAGGCCTTCCTCCGTTAGCCAGTCCCACGCATTCTCAGGAGATTCGAAAAAGTACGCTTTTCCGGCCATGAGGACCTTAAGTCTCGCGGGGAAGAGGAGCATGTATGAGAGCTGCATTGCTCTGAGCTTTTGCTTTACCTGCTCATACGATCGGCGACGGGTCTGAACTTCACGGGTGTAGTCTGGGAAGATCAGGATTTTATGATTCTCCCATTGGAGGTCTTCGGTGCGTCTGGCTTCTTTAAGGATATTGTCTCGGTCTTTAAAGTTAAAGAAGCGTGCAATCATCGGACGTTTAGGGCCGCCCGGAGGGGGCCGCGGGGCAAGGGCCCTGTGTGCGCGTTCAACTGCGAACCAAGGGGAAAGAATTTGATCCGGCATCCAGGTCTTAATCCACTGCTCCAGAAATTCGGAGGCCTTATCTTCCTCCACACCCTCAGGGAATCCCACAAAGCGCAGGTTGTTGCGCCTTGATCGGTTTTCCGCATCCTCTGCGCGGCGGTGCAGCTCACTAGTTCGAGTTTGTAACTGGGCTACCCTGGTTCTGAGATCGGATAATTCGTCTTCAGTCTGGGAGACGCGGGCTTCCACATCGGTGATTCGACTCACCGCATTTCTGAGGTCCTGACGAATAAGGCCCATGTCCTCTCGCACTACCCCGATTTTGGTCTCTACGGCTACTTGCGATGATTGGATTGCATGGAGGATGGCATTCACTCCATCCGGCGCGGGACCTCCACCAGCCGTGTCTCCTCCTCCCCGGGAACCCGCCGGCGTCGTGAACTGGTCGATCTTTTGCTGGGAGGCCGGGGGCTGTTTGTTTGCCTTGTCTTTCCCCATTTTGGCGTAAGAGACAGGGGTCAGTTTTATAACTTCTTGGGGTGTTCCAAGTCGCGTCTCAGCAGGGCTTTTTTGTGGCGGGCAGGTTTGTGTGGTCGCGGTCTTTTATTTGGAACGCAAAGGACGCAAGTCCACTCCTCCCCTTGGGAAAGCCGAGTCGTCGGTGCAGCGGGGAGGACCCTGGGGGCCTACCCCGATGTGCCAGGGGCCACGTCAAGTGGCCACCGGCTCAGGTTCGTTGAGGCGTGAGTTAAGGGCGCGGCGCCCCGGTAGTAGGTCCGCCACCGCTCCAGCCTGGCTGCTGGTCCCACGGCTGTTGTTGATGGGTATGCGTTAATTGCGCTGCGACCGCGCAATCTGATGGGGCCCAAGGATTTTGATCTTGCTGTTCGGCTCGACCAACACCCCTGAGGCACTCTGCAGTAGGCCCCACCTGTGGCCCACTGTGGACCCTTAGGCACCGGAGTTTTCTTCAATCAGCGGGCCAGGGGGGCCTCGTCACAAGGACGTTGTGTCTGTCTCTGCTCAGGCAGGTCCCAGGGGGTCTCCCTCTTGGAGCGTCCCGGAGCCTGGGTCCCAGCTCCACTATCGCCCTTGCGGCTTGCCGCACACTGCTCACCTCACTTGGGAGCCCGGGGGCCCCCACCGCAGGGGGCGCTCCCATCGCGGCTCCTTCGCCGCCCGGGCGGATTCGGCGGAGATCAAGTCGTCAAAGCGGCTCGGACGCCGCAGCTCCTGCAGCCGGCGCCGCCAGGCAGGCGTGCAGCGCAGCCCGGGACACCGGGAGCCCCGTTTGCAGCTCAGGGCAGCACCGTCCCTTCAATCCACCAGGGCCCACGCTCCAGGGCCCAGCGCCGGCTCCCTCCCGGCCACCGCTGCACCCCTGGCGATTCAGTTCACCAAACTTTGTCCAATAAAATATGAGTCCTTCATTTCATTTCACAATCTTTTTCAGAATATCTTTAAGTATACTGTACAGTTACAACAATGGTATATCACCATGTTTAACCAAAGAGCATAGCTTACTATTAATCTCCGTCACACATAAAAAGTTACTACATCCGGCTTTTCAGTTCACTTAAGTATGTCCTCAAGGAATGAGGACACTAGTTTCTACATTTCGCTTTCTTCCTATTTTCAGACAGTCTGAAGAACTAAAAATACCAGAAAAACTAAGCTATCATTGTGAGGAATCCCCAAGCTGCCTCCTGCGTTATCTGTCAGCATCCCCAGGGCTTAGGGTTAAATCATATCTCTGTTCTTGGTTAAACCTTCATGTTTCTAAGTAAACATAATGTACTGTGTTACACAATTGGTTTTATCAATGCTTGTTTTACTCATGCTTGTTTGCTAATGTGAGCAGGAGTAGGCATGTGCTTCTAATTGGGCATGGTGACTAATCTCAACTGCTTTCCTGATTGGCTATAAATAGCAGAGTGAAGCATGCTTCCCTGCTTGGCTTTGTTTTACTTCCTGATCTCAGCATCTGACTTGGCAGTCCAGCCCCTGCTGTCATCCTCGTATTCAGGACTTTTGAGACAATTATTTTCTTCCTTCCTGTACCAGCTGACACCAGGCATTCCTCTAGCTCACCGGTAAAGACTGCAGCTAAGTGACTAGTATTCTCCAGGGAGTTTGTTCTTTGAGCGCTGCGCTTTCCTAGAGCAGCTGGTGTATTTCAGACATCGTATTTTGGCAGAGTGCTTATCTTGAAGAGACAAATGCATTTCTAAACATTCTACATTACTATTGTAGATACTTGCCTAAATGTGTTTCAGGAAATCTGCTTGAGTTCAAGTACTACAAAAAGTGCAATTTTAAAAGAGCATTTACGTGACTTTTCTTTCTCTAATAGCATAACTCTTGGATTTAAATTGTCATTCATGCCTGTGTTTCAGGTTTGAGGAATTTGCTTTTTGAAGGGTTTTTCACTCACAGAGTGAAACCAAACCAAACTGTGCCATCCTAACTGTTTGAACCCAGAGTGGATATTTGTATTTCTTGGATTGTTTTTGTTCCTTTTAGTTTAACCCTAAGCATGCAGCAAAGTTATATGTGATATAATTAATGCCCTTGTTTGTCTTTCTTGTGCATGATAAATGCAACTACAGTTCTAATTGTAGTGAGCAACAGTGAATCTCTGTGAGTCCAACCCTAGTGTCACAGTACTTATTGTTATGGTACTCAGTTTGGGTTTTTGGTAATGCAGTGTTAGTAATTGTGCCAACAGTTATTATTATCCAAGAAAAGTGCTGGAGCATACCGGTGTTCTTCTACCGCTCCTGTGCCCATATCAGACAGAGAGATTCAGTTTCAAAGAAGTTGAGTGCACTAACTCTACTATCACTATGTCAACAACGACCTGCCCCCCTGAAGATACAGGGTGCCTGGCTCGACCGGCAAGGCGTGGCAGTGTTTTGTCTCTTTCTCTTCCACTCCCCTTTTCCTTTTGGGACACCTGCTGGGGTTCCTGTGTCCACCAGGAAGTGCAGAGAGGTGTTCCAGGAGGTCGGGGGCATACCATCACCACTGCAGACATCCTGCTTTTCAGGTGAGTGGCCCCATCTTGACATAAAGCCAAGCAACAACATACAGGGCTGCCTGGGCGATGGATTCCTTAATGGGTACTTTCAAAGGTTTAGCACAGGCTTTACCAGCTGCTCAGGATGCTCCAACTTTATTAGATTTAACTAGGGCCCTAGCAGGATTACAGAACAAAGTTCTTTCCTTAAAGCGAGGGAACCTGGAGTTGCACACTGAACTACAGCGGTATAAACCACAAGACACCCCTGGGGAGGAGTGAAACGACTTCCACTACACAACCCATGCAGGTAATGGTCACAACTCCAACCACCGTGCCCTTAGCTCCTCCAGAAAGGCTTTTTGGAGATAGTGCCAAGTTCAACATTTTTCTTAATCAGTGCCAGCTACAGTTTTTGTGTCGGGCAGCTGCATTCCACGATGATGCTGCAAAGGTAGCTTTTATTATCTCTTATATGGGAGGCAATGCAGCTAATTGGTCTATTCCGCTGGTGGTGCGCAATGACTTTATACTGCATGATTTCAACCGGTTCAAGGAAGCCTTGCGGAAACTGTTCACCAAACTCCTCTTCGTGCAAGCCAGTGACAATGAGTTGCTGAATTTATGCCAGGGAAACAAGGATATACTGTCCTACATCACCTCTTTCAATTGGTTGGTGGCAGAAACTGAGTGGCCCCAGGAGAAGAGGACCTCCCTTTTCTATCGTGGCCTTTGGGACAATCTCAAGGATGTTCCAGCCCAAAAGGAACCTCCTATGGAGTGTTCCGAGTTCATTGACCTGGTGGTATGATTGGATCACCGCTTGAGTGAACGTAAAGGAGAAAAATTCCGGGGTGACACAAGCTTAATGGTGCTCAAAACTGAGAAAAAGGAGTCCACCATTCCCACTCATGATACACCTGAGCCCGTGCAAAGTGGCAGTGTGCGGGGCCTACTATCTAAGGAAGAGAAAGAACGTAGGAAAAAATTTAAACTGTGTATATACTGTGGTAAGGCAGGGATGTTTGCTCGGGAATGTCCTAACAAGCCTACTGCTCCAACGAAAGCCATTGGAGCGGTAACAGGGCCTTAATTCTCTCTTCCTGACCAGGCGGAAAAACTAACTGGCTTGATAACTTCTGAGACCATTTTATCGAGCGCTTCTTTCAATATGGTCTCACATCTTCTGGCTAATACCACCAGTCCAGTACCTCGACATCTAACTCTTATTGTGACGTTAGTGTTGTCCCCTCAGGTTCATAAGGTCATTCCCATATTGCTTGACTCTGAGGCTACTGGAAACATTTTAGACTTGGGTTTGGCTAAAACCCTAAATATTACGACTGTCAGAAAAGACGTCCCTGAACCAGTTTGAGTCGTGGATGGCTCAGAATTGTCCTCCGGGCTTATCGTTTATCAAACAACACCCTTGTCCATGATTTGTGCAAACAACCATACAGAACAAATTCAGTTTGACCTCATAGATACCCCAGTATTTGGAGCCATTTTGGGGATACCTTGGCTTCAGTCACACAATCCCAAAATTGCCTGGGCAGCAAGGACAGTGGCATTAGACTCTAAACATTGCTGGCACTCCTGTTACCAAAACAAACCATTATTAGTGACACCCTTGCACTGTGGGTCCACACATAGTACGGCTATCAAGCTGGACAACACACTGGCCATTCCTTCACCATATAAATACTTCCATGATGTCTTTAGTGAACAGAAGGCCACCCAGCTGCCGCCACATAGGTCAAGCGATTGTCGTATAGGCTTGATTCCAGGGGCTACGCTACCATATAGTAGGGTGTATACTCTTTCTGAGCCTGAGAATCGATACCTGCGAGACTACCTGGAGGATCTATTGGCTAAGGGTTTCATTTGTCAATAAATGTCACCAGTATCATCTCTTTGTTCTTTGTGCCCAAGAACAATCGCAGGCTGCGCGCCTGAATAGATTATTGCGCAGTGCACAAAGTGACCATAAACACTCGGTATGCTCTTCCGTTTATCCCGGTACTTTTAGATCAGGTACGTCAGTCGACCATTTACACTAAACTCGACCTCCGGGGCGCCTACCACTTGATCCGAGTGATGAAGGGGGATGAGTGGAAGATGGCGTTCGGAACTAAATTCAGACTCTTTGAGTACACAGTGATGCCCTTCGGGTTGTGTAACGTTCCTGCAGCATTTCAAAATTTCACCAATGAAGTGCTGCAGGAGTTTCTGGATATCTGTGTAGTAGTATACATAGATTACATTTTGATCTATTTGTCTTCCACTGAGGAACATATAGGATATGTTAGAGCGGTTTTACAATGGCTGCGTGAGCATCATCTCTTCGCCAAGCTGGAAAAATGTGTTTTTCACGCTACAACTGTAGAATTCCTCGGATATGTGATCACTCCTGATAGAATTTCCATTAATAGGTCCAAGGTGCAGGTCATCTTGGATTGGGTAGCCCCAAGATCCATCAAGGAAGTGCAACAGTTTTTGGGCTTTGCAAATTTTTATCGGAGATTCATACCTCACTTTTCTACCATTGTATCTCCCATAACTTGTCTCCTACGAAAGGGGGTTAAGTTCCTCTGGGATGCAGAAGCTGAGAAAGCCTTCCTACATCTTAACAACACTTTCACTGAAGCACCCATTCTCCATCATACTGACCCGGCTCACCCATTTTTCGTTGAAGCAGACGCTTCCCAAATGGCAGCGGGTGGTGTCCTGTCCCAATGAGATCCTGAGTCTGGGCACTTCCATCCAGTAGCTTACTTCTCAAAGAAATTGCGACCCGCAGAGCAAAATTACACAGTGGCAGAGCAGGAACTTCTGGCCATCAAGCTTGCCTTCCAGGAATGGCGTCACAACCTACTAGGAGCTAGACACACCATAACTATTTACACAGATCACTGTAATTTACAGTTTTTTCAAGCGACCAAGGCAGGCCCTGGCACCTCGTCAATTACACTGGCTTCTATTCTTTAACAAGTTTGACTTCGTAATCACCTATAGGCCTGGTACTACACAACAAAAGGCAGACACGTTATCTAGGATAGGTTTCTCCTCTGATGTTGCGCTAGAACAGCTCAGAAGCATTATGCCCCCAGAAAAAATCGTGGCTGTGTGCACTTCCCAAGAGTTCCTTGACAAAATACGGGTAGCCCAACACAAGGTTCCCTGTCCAACTGATGTGTATGAAAAAGAGGGTTTACTATACCATGCTGATCAGTTGTACGTCCCTACCAAAGAATTACGGGATACAATGTTACACTGGGGACATGATTCTGTCGCCGCAGGTCACCCGGGTGAGAAAAGGATGTTAGATCTCTGTCAGAGATGGTTTTGGTGGCCCACACTTGTGCAGGATGTCAGAAGCTACGTCCAGATTTGTTCCACCTGTGTTCGGGCTAAAACCCCTCATACTCCAGCTACAGGATTATTACTTTCCATGCCAATTCCGGTGGCCCCATGGCATACCATAAGCATGGATTTTATTTCTGATCTCCCTGTCATATGGGTGGTTGTAGATTACCTAACTAAAATGGCTCATTTTATTCCATTAAAATACCTCTCTACGGCTTCCAAGCTCTCTGATTTGTTTGTCCAACACATTGTATGGCTTCATGGGTTGCCCACCACAATTGTTTCTGATCGTGACCCCCAATTTATATCACGGTTTTGGTGTAGCTTCTGTTCTTCTGTGGGTATGGACGTCCCCCCATCTCCTCTGGTAAAAGTACACGGGCAATGGGAATTTGAAATGGTCAAAATTCTTGACTCTAGACGCGCCCGTGGTGTTGTACACTATTTATTGGCTTGGAAAGGCTATGGGCCTGAGGACAATTCCTGGGAACCCGCATCCACAGTTCATGCTCCATGTCTTACTAAAAAATTCCATCTCCTGCACCCTTCCAATCCCTGCCCTTTGAGAGAGTCCTTGGTGGGGAAGACTGTCAGGAATCCCCAAGGTGCCGCCTGCATTATCTGTCAGCATCCCCAGAGATTAGGGTTAAATCATATCTCTGTTTTTGGTTAAACCTTCATGTTTGTAAGTAAACATAATTTGCTGTGTTTCACAGTTGGTTTTATCAATGCTTGTTTTACCAATGCTTGTTTGCTAATGTGAGCATGTGTAGACGTGCTTCGAATTGGGCGTGGTGACTCATCTCAACTGCTTCCCTGATTAGCTATAAATAGCTGAGTGAAGCATGCCTCTCTGCTTGGCTTTGTTTTGCTTCGTGATCTCAGCATCTGACTTGGCAGTCCAGCCCCTGCTGTCATCCTCATATTCAGGACTTTTGAGGCAATTGTTTTCTTAGTTCCTATACCAGCTGACACCAGGCATTCTTCCATCACACTGGAAAACACTGCTGCTAAGTGACTAGAATTCTCCAGGGAGTTTGTTCTTTGAGCGCCGTGCTTTCCTAGAACAGCTGGTGTATTTCAGACCTCGTATTTTGGCAGAGTGCTTATCTTGAAGATACAAATGCATTTCTGAACATTCTACATTAATATTGTAGTTTCTTGCCTAAATGTGCTTCAGGAAATCTGCTTGAGCTCAAGTACTACAAAAAGTGACAGTGCAATTTCAGAAGAGCATTTACAAGACTTTTCTTTCTCTAATAGCATAACTCTTGGATTTAAATTGTGTCATTCATGCCTGTGTTTCAGGTTTGAGAAATTTGCTTTTGGAAGGGTTTTTCACACACAGAGTGAAATCAAACCAAACTGTGCCACCCTAACTGTTTGAACCCAGAGTGGACATTTATATTTCTTGGATTGTTTTTGTTCCTTTTAGTTTAACCCTATGCATGCAGGAACGTTATATGTGATATAATTAATGCCCTTGTTTGTCTTTCTTGTGCATGATAAGTGCAACCACAGTTCTAATTGTAGTGAGCAACAGTGAATGTCTGTGAAGCCAGCCCTAGTGTTGCAATACTTATTGTTATGGTACTCAGTTTGGGTTTTTGGTAATGCAGTGTTAGTAATTGTGCCAACAGTTATTATTATCCAAGAAAAGTGCTGGAGCATACCGGTGTTCTTCTACCGCTCCCGTGCCCAAATCAGAAAGAGAGAGAGATTCAGTTTCAAAGACCTTGAGTGCACTAACTCTACTATGACTCTGTCAACAATTACCTGCCCCCCGAAGATACAGGGTATCTGGCTGGACCGGCAAGACGTGGCAGTGTTTTGTCTCTTTCTCTTCCACTCCCCCTTTCCTTTTGGGACACCTGCCGGGGTTTCTGTGTCCACCAGGAGTGCTGTGAGATGTTCCAGGAGGTTGGGGGGCATACCATCGCCCCTGCAGACATCCTGCTTTTCAGGTGAGTGGCCCCGTCTCGACAATCATAATTTAAGTATGAACTCTCTTTCGAGGCTATGAACTAATTGACTTTAGAGTGATAAGTTTCCACTTTTTTCTCAGGACATACTATCCTCAAGGTGACCAACAATATAATAAGGACTAAAAAACTAAATGTATATTAGTATAATATTATTTTTTCTAATGCAGTGTACTTAAATCTAGGGTTAAGCAATGAATAGTCGAAGAAGCACATTTACAGATCTAACAAAAAAAGATGCCTGACACCCTAACTCACAATTCACTCTCTTTTGCATAAAGAAAGATAATGATAAGAAACATGTTTCATGTGTTTTCACAAGAGTGCAGTGGTCTCACAATAAGTGTGACACAGCAAATGAGATAATAGTAGCAACTGGAAATACATTATTGTGTGTCTCATCATTTAAGCCTTAAAAAAGCCCCAACCTTGTAAGCCACAGGGGGTGAAACACATGGTGGCCATACATGGATTACTGTAAATAATACAACAAAGATATGCTTCAAGACGTACACTTGGGATACCATATAAATTGGAAAATCTTCTCTGGACAGATGAAACTGACAACTCAATGAACTGTTTAATCATCGGTGTATCTTACTGAGATGCAATGAAAAATAAATAGATATGATGGACAAATGTATTAATTATTGTTTCTTCTGATTAATACTTTATTAACACGCTTAATTCTTAACTGCACTTTTGCTGATTTAAAGAGATATGATAACATAATATAATGAGTGTGAACATAATTATAAACACTCTCTTATTCAGAAAAACTAAATAAGAAATGTTGTGGGCTGCTAAGTGAATTGACAGGATATATTGGGTACTTTTCCACCTGATGCATGTGCTTAGGTTTCAACGTAAGAAAAGACAGAGTTTCATACAAAAACTGTGGTCCTTTTTGATGACTCAGCTGAATCTAAATATATTTATTTATTGTGGCATTTTTTCCTTTGTGCTACCTTTATTACTAAAGCTGATGCACTTTTAGAGAAGATGAGTGGATAATAAAAAAGGAGAGAAATTTAAATTGAAAGGAAGTAAGTGATGTACAGTGTTTCATAGATGCCATTGTACATTACATACCATTAACGTTAGCTGGTTGATTTCAATTCTGATTTTATATTTCACATAGTCTTGATGCGAATGTGTAGATTTCTGCTCCTTTGTGAACTTGTAAAAATCTTGTTGAATATCCAGCATCAAACTCTTTTTCTTTACTGCCTCTAGACCAATCCAAACCAGTTTTCTTTTTCCTTTGTGTTTTTAATTAAATTGAGTTAGTGTGATTCTGTCTTCAGCATCCAAACTAAGTGGAATTGTGAATACGCTTACTGTGATGTTTGGAGACGTATAGTCAGTATTCCTGAGTAATGTGCTTCATGTTGTAAGTGCCATTTTTCAGCATTACGTGCCAGTGTAAGGATCTAGTTTTGTGTGTGATTTGGTTCAGGCTCAGTTGTTCTACAATATATATACTGGCACTACATGAAATTTCGATAGAGATGTTTGCAAAATATAGTAGACTTTGCTGGTGCCGTAGCACCACAAATGATCACAGCATCCTTCTTCTGAGTTTAATTGTTGATTCAGTATTTATTATTCCAGTGTAAAATGTTCAAACACACACTTTCAAATACACCTTGCAACACATCTTTTGTTCCTGGAATATTACTCATATGGAACTTCCTCAGGACCTCAACTCATTCTGCTTGCTAATCTGCTTCCTTATGATATTCGAAAAGTGCAACAAACCTCTGGGGATGGTACCCTACATTACATCTTTGTGTTTGGGGGCATAAATCACTCAATTGTTTAGGTCCATGATTATTCTGACTTCTTGAATTTAGAATAGTTGGATTTGTTTCAAGATAAGTTTGGGACATTAATATATATTCTGGGGTTGCCCAAGTGTAAAGGTTTTAATGGTCGAGTCAGTGGGCATGGGTACTGGTGCATATACTTTTGAAAAGTACTGACAAAACAGCATGGCACAGTTACATCCTTGGTTCTGCAGTGCATAATTTAATAGAGTTTCCAATTTAAATGGCGCAACAAAGTATCACAGCCTAATGGATCACAATGTGCATGCTTTCTCAAGGGTCACTGTCTTATGTTCATGAAGCCATTATTGAACTGTACAATAAATGCCTTTCAACTAAGGTTGTGGGTGCTCGGTTGTGCTACAGCTTAGCATTCTTAGGCCTTGTGGTCCATGCACCAGCTTGCAGTGCTCTCTTATAGCACAAAGCTAACAGTATTTGATTCCCTCTTGCATAACAATATAAGGAAATAACTCAACACGGTTGATGTAAGAAAGTCTGGTCAGTGTGCTGGGTCTGTGTGATTTGACTATGTCTATGATTGCTATGCCTACCTTTATACTTAGCCACCTTTAAATGATCCTGTGTGTATTAGAATGCCAAAAAATCTAAATGAATAGTGCTGTTTCCATTTCGTTTACCACTCTTCCTAAACCAGAGCCACAGTCCCACCAGCTAAAAATGGTGGATTGATAAATGGGCAATAATTTAAAACACACTTGCCATCACCAACTTTGAGATATGAACCTTCTGCAGATGCCATTTAGCTTTAGGGAAACTTCAGGCTCTGTTTCCTGTTATTATTGGTTTGAACTGAGATACAGCAGCGCAGAGATTATATTATTGGTTTTCAGATATCTGTAGGAGGCTGACTATGTAGTTTGCAAAACTAGGCACACTGTGCAGGGGTTCCAGGTAACCACACATTGGTTTACAGGGGTAAAACTAGATCACCTAATGCTCTAATTTTTAAGGTAGCTTAGTTGAGCAGTTAGGCCAATCCTGGAGAAGTGCAAAGCATTTGTTGTACTCACAGCATCAATCTTGCAACTCATACACTCAAAGAATAACTCAAGACCAATTTATAAAAGTGCTTTAGGTTTTTATGTAATTTTCAAGGGCGAGATTATCAAAACTGGTTCTTGTTGAGATATATTGAGATATGAATTTTTGAAGTTTAATAAAAGTTTTCTTTTTTGTGCGTAATTACACACCAGGGGAATCACTGGAAGATCACCTTTAAAAATAAATATAAAATCGTACAGTTGGTTTACCAAGTTCTTCTTTTGTAGGTTGGTCGAGGTGGTCAGTGGACACACTGTGCCAGCTGGAGAAGTTCGGGCAGTTCTCGGTTCCCTCTGGAGCAGTAATTCAAGGTCTCTGGAGCTGGTGCAGGGCCACTGCAGGGGACCACTTGGAAAAGCACTGCAGATATAAGATCGTTCCTTGGGGTCCCTTTGGAGTCTAGAGGTCACAAGGGGCCCTCTGGGCACAGCAGGGTCTTCAGTGCAGGGCACAGGGCGGCCGGGTGCAGAGCAAATTGGTGATCCAGGAGCTGTGCGCAGGGATGTCCTCAGAAGCAGGAGGTAAGGTGGTTCAAGGATCATTTGAAGGACAACGGGGGCACTCTGGTGGGAGGTTCTGGTGTTCCTTAAGTCCCTCAACTGGGGCTTCCTCCTTGTCCTTTTTCAGCCCCGGGCGGGCTGATTTTGTTTGTGTCCAATGTTAGCTGACCAATACCAAGGGTCTTGGCACAGTCTGACCACTGGAGAGTGCAGTTTCACCAAACTTGGCACACTAGCAGGGTTTGTTCTCGCGGTTGTTGTTGTTTTGTTTGGTCCAGTTGTGGCTTCCGGTTCAGGAATTAGCAGCTGGTCAGTGAAGCAACCCTCACTGGCTTGCTGGTTTCTTGCTGTTGTAGAGTGGCACCTCCACTCTGGAGGGAGTTCTATAATGGCTTTTGAAGCCTGGAGGTCCTCTGTGGTTCTTTGGAGTTTTTCCTGTTGTCCAGAAGCTCCTCAGCAGCGATTGTCGGGTGTCCTGCATGCAACAGGCAGGGTTTGTCACCTTTTCTTTTTTTCAACAGGTACACAGTTTTCTGGACTTGGATCTTCTTGGTGCTGGTCTTCTTTTGTCCATTGAATCTGATTTCCTGGTCTAGGGATGCCTACTAAACACTGTATTTAGTGGGTGTTTTAGATGGAACCTGGTGGTGACCAATGGGCCATCTACCTTAGGGTGGCTTCACCCACTTAGTGATCCCTTCCTGTGGGGAGGTGTCGCTTCCCGATACCTGGTTGGCTATTCTTCCTCCAAGATGGAGGAAAGTAAAATGGAGTCCCCACCTCGCAGGCAACACCTTAGGGGCAGTGCATGCCAGGTGGTACCACTCTCCTACCCTTTGTGTAATTTCCCACTGTTGCTCTCACCAAAAGTGGGAACTCGCCCCCCAGGCCTGTTGCTATAGCAACAGGCCTGGGAGTTGAGTTTCAAAGGTGGTAAGCCCTTTGAAACTCATTCCTGAGGGAGGGGGTCTTAGCACCTCCATCCAGGAAGGGCATTGTCCTACAATTCAGAGAGACTGGTCTCTCCCCCAAGGTTGTAGATTGGACGTCTGGCAGTGGCAGGCTGGATAGGACCAGTCAGCAACCATGTAAGGGTGGTTAGCTTTTGCGGGGGATACCTCTAAGGTGACCCCTGGGTACACTTTCTAATAAATCCTACACTGGTGCCAGTGTGGATTTATCATTATGAGTTGTTTGATACCAAACAACCCAGGGTTCAGAGTGGCCATCATGTTGCTGTGAAACTCGTACTGACCAGTGTCCAGCACATGCATTTTAAAATAGCTGCTCTGTTCATTCAGTATGTCCCAGGCTTGGCAAGGAGTCAGTGGGGTCATATTGCTCATGCAGCTGTGCCCTCACATATAATAGGGTGCACCATGCCTTAGGGCTGGAAGGCCTGCCAGTGGGGTGTCTTATCTATATTTTATGAGGTTATGGTGGACAGGGCACACAGGCAGTGTTTCGTGTTGAGTTTCTGTTTTAGGCTTGCACCAGGACACTCAGCCTGCAATGGCAGTGCTGGGTGCATCTGGATGAAAATCTCTAGAGGGTGGAACAATCAGTGCTGCTGCCCTCAGGGGTCTACCCTTAGTACCCAATGCCCTAGGTACCTAAGTACCATTTACTAGGGACTTATAGTGGCAGCTAAAAGTGTTGCCAAATACCTTTGCAATTTGTAGGGAAAGAACACTGACACTGGGGAACCTGTTTAGCAGGATCCAGTGCATTCCAGTCCAAGTTGCATGCAGAAGCCAGGAAAAAACTGTATTGGGGGGTACTGCAACCTAGTTCCAGTTTCCCAAAGTACCATTCTGTGAAAAATTCAAACTAAGAAGAGGTTAGTCAGGCAGTCATCATTACCATTGTCATTATCTATTCTCCCTCTTCTCTGCAACATGAATGCTTATGCACAGCTACACCTAAAGTACTATGCACCCACCATGCCATCAAACCTCATACAGCTCCCTCAGCATATCCCACATAGGCCAATTCACGAACATCATTCTTAAAACTATGCACTCTGAAGGGCACCCAAAAGCTTGAAGGAAATTTGATCAGTTCACAACCATACAAGGGCCACAAACCATTATAAAAATTACTAAACTGTCCATCCAGAAAATCGCTTTAGGCCTCAAAAGGGGTACGTAATAGACTACATAAATACCCACGGAATACACCAACCAAATTAATCTAGCTTTTTCTCATTAGCTACAGTGTTGCATATACGCAACACCACATGTGTACACAAAGGAGTGTATTGTTTTTAAGATGATGCCATTAGAATCATCCACCGTGGTTTAAACCTAGAGGTAGGGAGCTACTGAAAGCTCAAGCCAGGGTCAACCCACATGTCCTAGCTTGAGGTCCTTGTGGACCCACAATACCAAAACAAGACAAGCTTTCATGTTTCTTCTGCTTGCCACCCATGCTCTAATCACATGGCCTATGACCAAGCATTGGAAGAGATAGCCATCTAATGGCTTAATTTCACAATGTGAAATCAGATAACCTGGGATCAATCTTGGCATCCTGGTATGACCAAACTGTGTGATCTTAGGTAAATATGTTATTCACTGTGCCTTCATTTTTTTCATTTTCACATATGCAAGCACTTTGATATATGTGAGTTCTTGATGTGCCCTCTACAAAAACCTCTCTTGTGTTTGATTTCATAGACTGTAATGCTGCACCATGTACAATAAGATGTTAGGACACATATAGAGTACATATGACAAGTGATTTGCTTATTAATCCACTGAAAGCATTGTCGGAATGGCGGTGGGAGCATGACTGTTTCTAAGTTCATGTTTAAAAATGAAAGGGCCTGATTCTGAAACTGCACTTTGTTTTATGTTTTGTATTACTACAAAATGTAGTACAAATAGCAATTCACAAACCATGCAGAGTTTTACAATTCTGCACAGTCTATACTTATAGACAAGGAGATTTCCACACATGTAAGTACACGTTTTGGTAGTAAATGTGGGAGGGACTGGAGAGACTGGCTGGGAAAATGGGCAGAAGTACTACTACAGGGAGTGGGATTAGGGAATTGCAATTGTAGTTGTATTTATATAGAACCTACTACCCCAGACGAGGTGTAGAAGCACTTTTCAGTGACTAGCACACCATTCCGGAACACAAAAGGATTAGTGGTGAATTAGTATAGGGAAATACGAGTTTAGGATACTTATTAGTATAGGGAGGTATGAGTTAATTTGAGCAGAGGACATGAGAGTCTGTTAGTTGGATTCAATAGAATAATGCAGGAATAGAAGAGGGAAGACTCCAGAAGTGTTAAATAGTGGGGAGGAGAGTAGTTAGATGAGGTTTGGGATGAATAAAGGAGATACATGTGGGATCATTTAGTAGGGTTGTTTCTGACATCATAATAGTAAACTGATATTTGGGGTGAGCCAAGAACGATAGAGGAGGGAAGAGTCTAGGAAGGGTTATTTTGGAGATTATAGTAGTAGAATGCGTTTGGGATGAGTCAGAGAGTGGAGAAAGAGGATAGATTAATAGAGGTATAGAGTGGTGGTGAGATAGAGTAAAACTTTTGAGAGAGTATTTGTTTTCTCTTGTACAGTAGGACTAAAGTAATAAATATCTAAATGCATGATTACATATTAAGGGAATATATGTGTAAGAAATACAATATATTAGGATTTAAAGTTGTATCGTATAAACACAGACATTTAAGTGTTGCAGTATTTAAAGTTAGCTTTTTTATAACATTAAGTTATCTCTCCTCAATACTTCAATAATGAATACTTCTAGATAAATAGTTAAGATAATATTTACCTATTTTGATAGATAAAATAAAAACAGACTAATCAGCATCTAATCAAACAACTTATATAGAAACTATGGAAAGATCCATGAACATGTTAAGCGTAGAATATACACATATAGATATACATACATACATACATACACATATACATATATAAACATACATGCACATACACATATAAATGTGTGTGTGTGTGTATATATATATATATATTTATTTATATAAATATATATATATATGTATATACATATATATATATATATATATATATATATATATCAATTTTACCATAAGTCATATATATATCTGTTAAACAGGCCTAAAGAGTGCGTATATAAGATAAAATAGTTATTATATCTGTTTGTACAAAGAAATACACATATCTAGATACATACATATAATCAAATTATAAATGTTTACATACACAGGGATATGCAGTCAATTGCTGTTTGAATATGGTGGTCATGTAGGTAACAGCCAACTCTGGAATAGTCTTCTGAGGATAAGATAGTTATCCGTGGATCTTATATTTGGGGGTATAAATTCCATAGTTTGGCCACTTGAACAGAGAAAGATGTACCACCTATTGTCTTTTTCTTGTATGGTGGGGTTTTGAGGCAGGTGCCAATCTTGAACGGAGGATTTCTTTGTTGAATGTATTTGGTGATTTTATTCCTGATGGAAAGTGGTCCTGTTCCATGTATTGCTTTGTAGGTGATAAAAAGCAGCTTGAAGGTGGATTTTCTGTCAACCGGTAACCAATGTAAGGCTCTCAAAGCAGGGGAGATGTGGGCTTGTGGCTTTACATGTAGGAGTAGTCTGACAGCCGAGTTCTGAATGTGTTGTATTTTTTACATAGTAGATAGAGATTATCCTTGGTAGAGGCCATTAACCTAATCCAGTTTAGACGGTACAAGAGACGTAGTAGCCTAGAGCTTGTGTGGAAATCCGAGGTGGGGGAAGATGCGTTGCAGAGTTTTCATGGTGATGAAGTCTGATACTGCTAATTTGTCCACTTGAGCATTCATTGTTAATTTGGAGTCCATGGTAATTCCAAGGTTTCTAACTTCCTTAGATACGTTTGGAGGTGGTCCCAGATCATCAGGCCAGGTGCCAAGCGGGTCATAATTTTTCCAATTAATTTTGGAAGCATTCAGTTTGAGATGGCTGTATGTCTTCCACTGATGAATGGCTCTGAGGCAACTGAAGATTTGTAAGTTTCCAATGTCTTTGGGACATTCTAGTTTATTGGTATGTCATCTGCATAGTTGTAGCACCAGAGTTGAAAATCATTGATCATTGCTGGTAATAACTCCATGTAGATGTTGAAAATCATTGGTGAAATGATTCAACCTTGAGGGAACCCTGCTTTTGTGAAGTAGGGTTTGAATGAGAAAGGGGGTGTATGGATGACATTTGTTCTGTTTTAAAGGTAGGATGTGATCCAGTCAAGAGCATTTTCCTCTTTGCCAGCTTCATAGACTCTTTGTATTAGGGTGCCATGGTCAACTGTGCCAAAGGCAGCTGAGAGGCCCAGGAGTAGTAGTGCAGCAACTCCATTGCAGTCTAATGTGTTTTTAAGATCATCCCAGTTGGCGATGAGGGCAGATTCAGTGCCTCTTCCTGGGTGAAATCTAGTTTGGTAGTCTGAAAGTACGGAGTTATCTTCAATGAATTGTGACATCTGGAAGAATACTGCTCTTTCTATCAGTTTGCCTAGGAAAGGTCCATTTGTAATTGATCTGTAGTTGGTGGGGTCATGCGGGTCCAGGTTTGTTTTCTTTAATAATGGGTGAATGTATGCCTTTTTAAGGTAGTCAGGAAAAATTCCCGTAGCTAAAAAAATTATTGATGATTCTTCTTATTGGTGTGGCAGCAGAGGTAGATAAAAGAATGTTCTTGAAGATGTGTGGTGGACAAGTGTCAGAAGGGCACCCGGAAGGCCTGCTTGCTTTGACCAGATCCATAAATTCACTTTGTGATATTTATTTGAAGGAGTGCAGAGGTGGATTGGCTTACTCTTGGAGGGGATTTTTGGAAATGGTTTGGCGATGGTGGTTTTCCTTTGTTTTAAATAGGAGTCCAATGTATCTGCATTGGTGGTGTAATGATTTTGCAGTTTGTCTGTGAATTCTTGAGTAATGGGATGAGTTCGTTCCATGCATTTAGGTTTTTCGAAATTTGCTGAGAATGTTATAAATTGCTTTATTTGCAGATAAAGCATTTTGAATTCTGAGTAGTACGTTTTTAAGCTTTTTTGATTGATGATTTGTATATTTTGTTAAGTTTGCATAGGTGAAGTTTGTCTTGAAAGCTGTTTGTCTTGAGCCATGTTCATTACAGCCTTCTGATTTGTTGTTTTATATGTGTTAGGTCTATATTTCTCCAAGGTGCTTGTTTTCTTTTGTCCTGTTTTATTTTTCTTAGTGGTATTAGGATATTGAAGGCTTCCTCTAGCAACTCATAAAGTTTATGAACAGAATATATTGTGTCTAGATCTGTGTTGGCTGTTAGTTGTGTTTCTAAGTGTTCAAAATTGAGTTTGTTTCATGGTCGAAAGGTGGATGTATGTAAGGCGTTCTTGGGTTTGTTGATTTGTGGTGTTTTGTGTTGGAAAGCTATCAAATGGTTGTCTGACCATGTGACTGTTGTGATGCTTTGGTAATTAGTTTTGGGTTTGGAAAAAAAAAAATAAGAGGGGTTCAGGGAGAGCCTGGGAGGGGTCAACACACACAGCCACACAAGATTAATCCAATAGCATTACTCCGGGAGAGTGGAGACATGTAACGTAAACATTTTTTATAAGTTTACACTTTTGTGAGTATTGAAAGTAGTAAACTTACTTAAAAGTGCAGTTTATATTTCTAACTCAAGCCCTATCACTTTTAACAAATGTCTCTCAGTGCAGTGATATAATCCAATGTGCTGTGACGAATTGCTTCTTCATGTTAAAGGAATATTTTTTTTAATTTTGAAGAGACTTCATATTTTTTACATGACTTGTTGCATGATTTACATAGCAAACACTTTCACGGCTCTGCTCCTGCACGGACTCTTAGATCCAGGTTAGACTTCTGGTTTGCTTCTCTATTTGCTCCTGCGCCTCTCTATAAACCAGTGTAACATTTTAAGAGCTGAGGCTTAGTGGTATTTACAAATGCTCTGTGCTTCGAGCTATTTCCCCCAGTTTTTAAGGACCACTGATGGCACTTACTTTATTAAAATCTCCTCACTTGCTACTTCAGAATGCAAGGTAAATCGCCCCACGTCTAGTAGTGGAGTACAGATAAAATAAGGCAGGAAATGTGTTCTTATGCTACAAAGTAAAATCGTTTATTAGTGAAATTCTCTTCCTGAGGCCACCTCTGAAATATTTTCCTTTCCTAGAGTGTCTGGGAATAATTCCCCTGGAACACAGCGGCTTCCGAAGTGTGCCCGAAATTAGTTTAAGGATTGTAAACTTGGCTAATCTTTGTAAACATTCTAATCTACTACAGTAAATCCCGTCTTTGTGGTGAATTGGAACATATTCAAAACCAATACGCTCTGGTGTCAAACTGTAACTGCATCCATCTTTGAGAAAACAAAAAAGGTATTTCCTTATGCACAAAGGAAAATATAATCTATACTGCTAAATAGTTCTTTAAAACAGATATTGAGAGTACTTTACTCTTTACGAACGGCTTAAAGTTTTCGTAAAAGGTTTCAAAAATCAAAAGCCCATGTGGATGACGATTATAAACATGCTTGAAGGGTGTTTCTGCTTGGCTTTATAAAAATTAATTTTCTTTCTCCAAATTCAGATTTTTGCATTCGTTAGCAACGAGGCCTCCTTCTCTGCAGTGCTCCTTCCCCCCTGTGCTCTCTATCCCTGCTTTATATGCTATGTTCTCCTTTTCCCTAGGGGCATTGGAGAGGCACTTCCTGAATGACAATTCAATAGGGCCTTAAATGTTTGGCTCAACAAAGAGATCAAGAGGAGCCTGGGGACAAGATAGAGACTTTTCAGTCAGTCAATAGCTTAACTCATTCTCACCTCTCCCCTCCCGCCTCCCCCTGCGCGCACAGAGGCCCGCTCAAAACAAAGGCTCGCGCACATGCGCACACGCGCCTTTAACTTTTCATAACTTTCTTGGAGGAATGGAAACGAAGGACGCTTCTCGGAGACCTTTACAACGCGGCTTAGCTTTTCTACACTGAAGCCCCACTGCTGGCCCAGATGAGTCGTCTCTGCTGCTGGGCGAGGCACCGTCCTTATAGAATGTTGGCCGAAGTATCCAGGGCAATCCCGACAGCCATATGACAAAAAAAAATGGAAGTGCAATTAAAAACAACGCTCGTTGAAGCAGTGACTGACTATAAAAGCGTATTGTTATTCAGATTTGTTCGGGGGGAGAGGGGGGGGGGGGGGGGGGGTTGTTGTGGGGGTGTTCCTTGGGGGCTGCTGCTCGGTTCAGTTTCAGCTCTGCTACTTAGAGCTTCGCCGAATTATTCTTCAAGAACTAATGTAAGCGATGATTATACTTTTTTTTATTGAGAGTTTAATTACAGGGAGAAAGTCAATTATCGCGTAGTCATGTCACTCCCAAAGAGCAAAAAGCCAATTCATGATGTTCCAACATGGATTATTTTTGCATAATGCCTCAACTGTTAGTGCCTCACAATGCAGCTATTTATTTCTATCTAACAGTCGTACAATGTGAGACATTTCTTTTCCAGCCTTTTTATGTGTGATTATCCAGGATGTCTGTTTCTCTATTTTGTGGCAGGCTTAAATATTTTAATAAAATAGTGCACCTTTAAAAGCATACTGACGAAAGATAGGCGAGTAAAAAGGAGAGTCACTGCAGGGAAAATACAGTACAATATGCGGGGAATCAATGAAGTATAAAGCTCTAAAGAGGCATATTTAGCTTTGCTTGCGGTTCCCGTAATCTAATTTTTGACATCAGTCTTGTTAGGCATCTTCTAATCAGTGCTTAATTTGTAAACGAATACGTGTCAGAGCTTAAAAGTTTCTGCTCATAAACCCGCCGGCGGTGCTATGGAAGGTCAGGGTGCCAAATGCTAAGCTGCGGAGTCTTTATACCACCTCATGCACTTTCACCCATCACCAGACAGTCCCTGCCCCTTTATCTCACTCTTGCAGGTTCCTATTTTTTCCGTTTGTCGCGTTTTTTCCGTCTTTCTTTTCATCTTTCTTTCCCACTTGTGTGTTTTTCACTGGCTTGGTCAGGGCCAAGGTCAAATAAGCGCCGCCCCCAAAATAAGTACCGGTGGACCCCAACTGCAATTACTTGCTCACATGAAGTACATACGTAGACATGTGTGCGCCTTGCGCAGTACAGGGTGAAGATGGAACTGTGGGCTGTATTTAAGGGATTAATGCTTTTAAACCCAGATTTAGGCCCTCATGAGTTCCCTGGTTCAAAGAAAGATGAATACTCCTCCAACCTCTGGGCAAAACACAATTGACAATAATAATCACGTGCCTCACAAGCTCGCACAATATTTTCAGACATCTCAATATTGCAGTGGTCTTCAAACTTTTTAATGCCGCGCCCCCCCCAGTTGAAAAATAAAAGTCATTGGGCCCCCCCTTCAGAAATTTTCACAATTAAGTACTGTTACCTTTTTAAAACTGCAATAACATGCTTCTGCTTAAAACAAAGGCATGTTATTTGTAAAATATTTCTTTTGGACAGAGTTTGGCGCCCCCTCTGGGATCACTTGAGGCCCCCCTAGGGGGGCCTGCCCCCCAGTTTGAAAACCTCTGCAATATTGTAATCGTCCTTGTTTCTCTTCAAGAAAGCAGGGTTTGTAGCTCTGCTGTACCACATACAAAATGTGATTGCATCTATGCCACATGCTCAACAATAGTCATCAACATTTGTTTTCGCATAGTCTGTACATATAAACCTAGATATGACCTATGAACGAAGGGATTTTATACTGCATGGATGTACACGATAATTGATTGCAAACATTAATCACAACCCTTGATCATACGACCTGTGTTGACTCCATGCTCCAATAGTGAGGAACAGAAAGTCTAAAGGTGTAGACACATTTGAGCACCTTCATCAGGAGTGGTGTTCTGAATGTTACATACATTGCATTTTTAATTTGTCACTTAGAAGGCCCGACACAATTTGTTCAGACTATGCATAGAGTTATGGGATTACTGCATTGTCTGTTATCACCCTGTTTGTGAAACCCACTCAAGATTTAGCTGAGATGTTCGATCCAAGCCAAATTTCCTTTGATTAGGAACCCAAAGTCCTTGAAATGGCAGATTTGACCTAGGGACTGATTTGTATTTTGGCGGATGGACACTCCATTACTAATGTGACGGATATTTATTGTCCACCGAATTACAAGTGCCATAGGATATAATCAGGGGAGGTTCCTCTGCTAAGGCGGAGGACCATCGCCCCCGCCAGCAGCAGGAGCTGCAAAACATTTATAGAAACAACATAATAAACTCTGTTTATTATGTTGTTTCTATAAAAGTGGGCGGGGCCACGGATGTGATGTGGACGGAGGGGGAGTGCACAGCACTCTCCCTCAGTGCGCAAGTATGTTTGGCTGGCCGTCTCGGGCCGGCCAACACACATGCGCACAGGGCTCTCTCCAGCCCGGCACTGTGTTGCCAGGCTGAAGAGAGCCTGCACAGGCTCCCAGTCTGCCTGGCGCTCCCAGCCAAACCTGATGCGCTTTGAGCAGCGTCAGGATTCGCCGCAGGACAGGCTGGGAGCCTGTGCCTGCAGCCTGCGACGGTAGAGCATAGCGGATGGAGCGGCACAGCGCAGAAAAAAAGATAAGTTCAATTTTTATTACTATTATTTATTTTTTTGGGCCCCCCACTCTCCCTGCCAGGCACTGCTTAGGCCCTTTTCCTTCCGGCGAGCCGCAACTGGATATAATGCACTTGTAATATGGCGCACAGGATATCGGTCATGCTTGTGACAGAGTATCCTAGTGGAGCATCGATATCTGAACCTGAACATCTTAGTGAAATCATCACAAATTTTCTGATTGGTCATATGGACCTTTGTTAGTCAACTTGAAGTGCTGTAAGGAAGCTAACATCGAAAATACATTACTGTCTCTGTGAAATCAAAGTGGCTCCACAATGAAGACCAAGAATCAGCATTTCAACCTTAAAGGTTTATTTAAAAAAAAAAAATCCACGCAGCATGAATGCAAAGCAGGAACAGATTTAAAAGACATGGCAATACAGTCCGGAGGTCAAATTTTTCTAGTAAATTAAGTTGTAATAAATTGAGATATAAAATATTAACAGCCTCAATGCAGAGGAAACAGATTGTCATAATTAGGTGTTCTATAAAGAAACTTTCCATTTCTATTTTAAACCTAAGCTAGGAAGAAAATGCTATAAAGGACGTTTAAAGGGGAAGCATAGAAGGTGTCAGCATAGCTGGAATCTTCAGCAGACTTTTGAAGGAAAAATAAGATTGTTCAGAATTAAACTTTACACTCAGAAAGCTCAGCAGAGAGAGATCTGATCCCTCTTGTAGTCAGGATATAGCTTGCTTAACCATGAAACACCATTTATAACTACAACCAACAGCATCCAGAACAATCATATCTCGTTTCCACTACTGAAAGCCAATCCGAGAACCGCATTTGAGGGGAGTCAACATACTCTCTAAGTTCCTAGATCCACATAATGAGGTACACATTTGTTGCCCTTGGGTGTTACATCCTCTCGTATGCCATGGACAGGAAGTTGTGTCTCACCTTCATGGCTTCATGTTCATTGTCAACTTTTCTCTTTCAGGCCTCACTATTAGTAGTCAAGTGCATAACAATAAACCTTTCACTTACACACTAGAAACACCATAACACACCTGCAGAGAAGAGAAAACAGCGTGCTTGGCATAATTAAAGCAAACATTTTAATCTAAGGTCTAATGTCAGGCTAAGTTAACTCAAGAATGAAAACAGATGCAGGCTACAGTATTATAATCAGTTGAATGCAAAACGTCATGGTTAAATGTAAACTGGTAATGAACATGATTACATCAGTTTATTAATAAATGTAATACACTCTATGGGTGTAAACTCTTAGGGAGAGAAACGATTACATACTATTACTTCTTTTAAATGTGCCACACGTTAATGAAGCTAAACCACACTTTGAATATAAATGGTTTATTTTAATGCATAGATGTATATACATGAAATATGTAGGATAGAGCCAAATTACACTGCTCCAATCCCCGTGTGATGGCTAGTGTAGCCATCACAGTACCACACAAATCTTTCTCTTGAAACCAGCTAAAAGTTTAGTCATTCTCAGCATCTAATGGCTTGTGTTTTTCAGGTGCTTCATCTGATCATAAAACCTACGCTGGCTTTCCTCTAATTTTGCATCCCTTATCTTTCTCTTAATTCCCCTTACATGTCTCTCCCCTGTCTTTGATCTCATGTATTTGTACCCCTTAAACAAGACAAACAGACAAATCATGCAAATGTCCATGACTATGGTAAGCCTAAATATAGCACAAAAAAGTCCACTACCTAGATTCTCAAACCAACTGCCTCAAGCAGCAAATCATTTTCCAGTACCTTCCCATGCCCCTTTAGATTCCATCTTTCCCAAGTTCGGTTTCAAATCAGTAATGTTCTTAATACACTTCTTTGTCTCCTCACTCTTATCAGGTATATAGTTGCAACATTGTTGAACCGTCAACATTTTGCAGACTCGGCCCTCCTTCGTGAGAATGATGTCTAATGCAAGGTGATTTTGTAGAACCATAGATCGATTAGCTACCATCTCAGTATCTACAGCTAACAATGATCCAGCTCGGCTAGTAGCAACATATCCATTACAGAAGTAAGCTTTCTAATCTTGAGATCATTCAGAACTACTCCAACAGAAGGAATTAATGCACCGAAATATATCCTACTATCTCAGAAGTACTACAACTATGTTTTGGCATACGAAGAAATCCCCAAGCATGATCATCTAAGTATTCTACATGATAAAATGTCGGTAAGACTATGGCCAGTTTGGCAATGATTCAGGAATATCAATATTTCTGTCTTGGTTGGATTTTAACTTTAATTGTCTTGAATCCCTCCAGAAACTAATGGTCTGCAACAGTATGCAAGGTAAAGACATCAAAGTAGAACCTTGTGCCGGGCCGACTATTGATGTTCCGGTCCAGCAGTACCCCAGGGGCACCATCAAGTCCTGAGTTCATGACCCGGGCGTAGTTCGATCACAAACCATTCAGAAGGCGTCTCCGATAGAAGGAGGGGTTTTTGAACCCATATCGGGACGTTTGGAGAGGAGGAGCCCGTCGGCAGTGACAGCACCAGCGGAAGCAGCACAACATGAGGCAGAACAGCAGAGAAGTGCAGTTTGGAGCAACAGGAGGCAGCAAGGCCTGCAGACCAGCCACGCTCTGGGGAGAGCGTGGCCCTGCCAGGTACGGCCCTAATTTAGGATGGGGAACAGAAAACAGTCGAACAGGCGGGAGGCGGGAGGACGGAGTACTAGACAAGGCTGGGTATTTTCTTTTTTTCCTTTTTTTTTTTTCTCTCTTCTTTATTTGTGGTATTTGATATTTAGTTCTATGTCAGGATCGTTTTGAAGTGTAATAACGTCTGTGGAGGGAAGTACAGAAAGAAAGTACCAGAACAAAAGAAAGTGAAGATTTATGCCAGACTCGAGTTTTCATTTTGAATTTCTATTTCTTCTAAATATAGCGTTTGTCTGAAATATTAGTGAAATAGGAGGGGAAGGAAAACCAACCCCCTCGATTAAATCATAGAAAAGAGGAAAGGACAGAAAGGGTACAAGAAGATACCACAGAACCAGGAAAAGAGACAGTAAAGGCAGAAGAATAGACAGTAGAAGAAAAGAAGAAAAGGAAAGCTAATAAACAAGAAACACGATACAAGAACTAAAAGAGAAGAAAAAAATCAGTAAGAGCAAAACAGAAAACAAAGGAGAGCAAGACAGATCAGGAAAAATAGGGGTAGTACTTACCTGTCCACCAACAGTCTTTTTCTTCTTCTTTTCCCCATGCGCCTCCTGAGACACCACCTGGAAGGAAAAAAAAGAGGAAAATGAAGACCCCATGAACCCTCAAAGAAGAACAAGGATCGGAAAGGACACATACGACAAAAGAAAGAAAGAACAAAACACTACTAGTAAACAACAAACTCTAATAAAGACTATATATATATTACACCTGGCTTTGAGTCTCCCTTACAGTGGCCCTGTGACAAACCTATACTGAGCTTTGAAAAGTATGTTTTTATTTTAGTCAACATACGTGTACAAAGAGAATGGCATATGTAGATATCAAGCCTTGCCCTCTCAGTCACAAGACTGTCCATTAAGAAAAACAAGTCAGATACAGCTATGCATCTTATATGTGGTGGTTCTGTGAAACTAACTCCCCATCCAGATCCACTCTGTGGGAGACCACCTAACTAGTGCCTCTCATAAAATCTGACTTGCGTTTCAACCACTTCTTCGGCATTTTGACATCAGGTAAATCACACCTAACACTATTCACTGCCAGTGCTACAAACGGACTTGAGTGCATAGCTAACAACGTGGACCACTGGAGCTAATGCTAGAAGACTGTTTAATCGACCTAAAACATCCTCAAGCAACATCAGGCAATAGGTTCACACACACTCATGGGTCTTCTTTTATGGGGATCACAAACATGCATTGATACAGGGCTATATGGACACTTTCAGCAGGATCATGCATGGACAAAACTATCACATAAAAACATCAGGAAAGGGAAACACAGGCAGAAGGATAGGAAGGCACACAGACAAAATTCAGTAGAGAAGTTGACTGAGGGTATATGCAAGAACAACTGGTACAGAGAATTTCACTCACAATGGGACAGGATGAACATTATCAATGTGGTCGAGGATAAACTGCCACCTGGACAGCCAACAATCCAAATGAAAAAGTGGAACACACTTTAGTTCTATAAATTGTGGGTTAACACGGGCATATTGGCACTGTGTCAGAGCAAACAAACAGCAGAGCACTGAGATACTAATTTGGGACTGAAATCAAACCATATTTGGATAGAAAAATAATACACAGTGACAGGGACATTAAATACCTCATTAGGTGCTGTACTAGAACCAGAACAGGGAATATACTGTTACTGGGTAGAGAACTAACTGACACTGGAAATGAAAATACTTGACATTAAGAGAAAGAGAAATTAAGATCATGGTAACACTGGGATGGCAAATACACTAACGGTTTGGGCACAAATACCTAGACTATGGAACAGGGAGCACACATCCAACAGGACTGTAAAAACAGTGTCAGTGGATTGGCAATACACAATCGCTCGGAAGCAGAGCCTAAGAATTTAATGCTATAACATTGGGAAAGGGCGTGATTCCTATTGGGGTAGGGATGTTCACATAATAGGGCTCTGAATATAACAACACTAGTATAAGTACATAATGCAAGAAGTTCAGGGGTTAAACATACCTTGAAATAGGAAGGACCTTACTCAAGAACCGAGTGAAATGCACATCAGAACAGAAGGTCTTACACGTTGGTGCAGGTCAATCCGCATATCAAGAGAGTCACAATGCCTCCACTATATGTGGGTGATACATATACTGGGACACCTCCAGCACATCTGTTGACTATATCAAACACAAACATGCAAGGCGACACTGTATTTTGGACAGTTGGAAGCATTTATATAGGGGGTTGCATGGATGGAGAAAGACTATAGCATAGCTCAAGATTGTTTACTCGTACACTATGACATAGAGAAATGTACACTAAGAAAGGGAACTCATGGGTACTGGGACAGTGAACACCCACACAATGAGGCAGGTTCACACCAATACAGGGACTAGAAACACACTGACATGGGAAGAATGATTATACCTACAGTGTGACAGGTTAGCACAGAGAATAAATAAAATTCACACACAAGGGAAGGATGTCAGTAAAAAGTACATACTGGCCACACTCGTATGAGTCACAGAAGCACCCTCCTCACCTGTCCATGAGCACCCTGTATTGGGATAACCCAAAACCAGTACACAACAATCTTGGTGGCGAGATAATCAAAACAACCAAAATTATATTGAAAGTGTGCATGTTATGCTGTAAAAACTATGCAGCATAACACAACATAAGAATATTTACACATTGCAAACATTACCATCCTGCTTTGTGTCGGATACAAATTCTGTGGACAGTGAGATTCATGATTTAGGAACAGTTAGATCATCCATTGACTGTCCCTCAATTAGAACTGACTGGAACAGCATGGTACCGTTTTGTCCTAAATATAATTACCAAAACAGCAACCCACTGAAGTTAAAAATAAAATTACACTCAGTGAGATGATGTTCTTGTAAATTATATATAGGACATATTAATTACATCTGCTAATATTTCTGTTTCTGATATTTGGACATATAACAACCAGGAAGGCACAAATTATTGGCCTATCACTTATTGATTGCAGGAAAGCTCTGTACGAGAGCTATTGAAATCAACATATAACATACAAACCACTATTTGCTTCACTATTAGGGTGATAAAACACAGATTATTTAATTCCCATCATGCATTGTTCTACGAGCATGTATTAAATTGAAAATTTGGCGTATTATATAAAATAGAGTGCAGTATCAATACACCAGGCCTCAGACCTCATACACACAACCCAACCTTGTTGATGGGGGAAGGAACACCAGAAGTGAGTTCAAAGCAAAACTGAATATCTCCAAAGTAAACAAATGTTTTATTGTGGATGACACTAGGATATTGGAGTCTGTGGCTGGTGAGAGTAATCTGTAAGATCAGTGCTAACAAACAACAGTAAGGCGCTTGAGATGTTGAAGAGGTGTGCTCTGGTAGAACAGTCTACCTATGTTCATGTATAGGGAAAAATAAAAAAGATTATTAAAGTTGCAAAAAAAGAAAACATAATTTCAATGTAAAATATTTATGTAAAATAATGGTATATATTTGTTTTGAATGTAGAACCAATAAAATGTTGCAGCACAATAGATATTGTAACATAAATCTTTAACTAATATAAATATATTAAATTACATAAAAAATATTTGTAAAGTTTAAAATAAAAATCGAATTCCCAACTAAAGCAAAAAAAGACATTATTGTATCAGACATTAATATTTATTAAAAGAAATGTGTAGAAATAATTAAAAGTTATTGAATTTTATTGACTACAAATTATTGTCACAACAATTTAAAATCTGAAAAAAGGTTTGTGAAGGGTTGAGTGGAATAGATGTACTTATTCTGGGATGACAGCTGTTGCGAGGACATGACTTGCAGAGGCAGGAATGTTTGTTAAAACAGAAAAAGAACAAGAGAGAAAAGAAAAGACAGAAAAAAGACCAATTTTTCCTACAGGTTCACAACCCAGAAAATAATGGTGCGTCAGATTAAGCATTAGCGAGAGGAGATGAGACAGAAAGAGGAGGGGCAGAAGACACCAGGGAGAAGGAGAACGAAGTGTGGTGGCAGGACCATGAGGAAGACATAGCACTTTTTGATGCCAGTGTAAGAAAGATGATGCCTACTCCACATATGCCGACAGGAGCACACAAGCCAGGCGGAGAAGTGTACAGCTCCTGCCACTATCCTGGAGGAGCATAGGTCAGCCAGATGGGTGCTTGCATGCGGGCTGAAGGTCAGGGGATGGTATGAGAGGCACAACGCCCAAGTAAGATTTGCACACAGTGAAATAGTCTCAGAGACGAATTACTGTTCCCCTTATTTTTTGTTTTTGTTGACCGTACCAAGCCAACTAATACTGATTTAAAGCAGAGAAAAGGGAAAACCTAAAAAGCAATCAAAAATTAACTGGAGAGAAAGAACATGTATACTGAAAAGGAGACTTCTGATCCTTTAAAACTAAGCGGAACTGGAGATCAGAGTTTCAGGGGTACAAGAAGCAAAGAATTGTTTAGGATCAGGAAAGTTTAGAAAAGACAGAGAAAGTATATACTAGAGTAAGAGAAGCAAAAGGACATTTCTCATTTATGTTTATTTTACACTTACCATTGTTCATCTTTTATTTTGTTTGATGGTTTTCGCCTGGAAGTTGTATACTTTTTGCTAAAGTATTAACCCTTCATCCTAATGATCATATGCTCGATCCTATAGATATTGAACAATCTGGCTTTGTTAAAAATAGAAGTATAGTAGTGTTATTCTGAATATCCTAGGCAAAGCCATCAAGTTTTAGTATTCTCTTGTGGTGATATGTATAGATGCTGAAAAAGCCTTTGATTTACTTAATTTGCAATTCCTAATGCATCCCTTTCATTGGCATGGGATTGGCCCACAATTTCTACAACTAGTCTCCTTACTATACTTTTCACCTTGTTCTTCGCCGTGACCAATGGAATACAGTCTTCATACTTCTCTCTCCATGGAGGCACGAGGCAAGGTTGCCCCTTATTGTCCTTGTTATTCATTCTTGCCCTTGAACCCTTTCTGCATCGACTAAAACACTCTGATAACATTTGTGGTTTCCACCTAAACAACGTACACATCAAATTTACAGCATACGCAGATGATATCCTTCTTTACTTCTCCAAGCTGGAATCTCCTCTTCCACATTTCTTTAAGGAGTTTAAAACATATTCGGAGGTGTCCGTTCTTAAACGTAATGTAAAAAAGTCTGAATTGATGCTTTTAATAAGTTTTGTTTCAAAATCCCCTTCGCTGGCATGGGTTTATCTTGGAGCCCTGACAAAATAAAATTCCTGGAAGTCTGGTACCATAACAATTTTAGAGATACCTTAATATCTTCTATGGATGGTCTTCTCTTCAAAATTATTGAACTGACACAGGGATGGTCGCCACTATTTTTGTTATGGTGGGATCGGCTTGACACAATCAAAATGATGATACTATGCTACCCATGAAAAGTCCTGGGAAATATTTTATAGCCATCAATAGGCTTGTACCTCGCTGTCTTTGGAATGGTAAATCTTCTTGTATATCACTACATCGCCTGAGTTATCCAAGTCTTTAGGTGGGTTAATCGCCCTGATTTTTCCCTTTACCACAAAGCTTTTAGTATTAAGCAGTGCCAAGGCTGTTTTTACGATTATCCAGATTCCCCATCTAAATTGTGGTACCAACTGGAACTTGCCATGATTTATCCCTTCTCTCACAAGCACATCCTTTATATGTCTAATCCCCCTAAGTATTGGGTGCCTTCACTTATTTCTCACTCCTGTTCATTATTCAAACCATATTTAGTGGTTCACCCATCATTATATGAACACTTCATTCAAAGTCCCATTTGGTATAACAAGTGGTTTGAAAAATGGTAAAGATTGGTTGAGAAGTGGTTTGTTAGCAATCTCTCAATTGATACACCACAATAATGTAGTAATTCCTTTTGACAACCTTTCCACATCCTTTACGCTATCACCCAAATGTCTGAAACAATATCAGTTTTTGGAACCTATGCTCACAACAACTTTCTGTTCTTTTCATCCTCTTCTAATCCAGGTCAGGGTCCACAGAGTCCACCCACCTCCGTCACTAACCCTTCCAAAGCTACTTTCATATATAAAACACTGACAAATATTCACAGACAAACCCAAATCTAAATTCAAGCTCACTTGGGAGTCAGACTTACAATCTAATTGACCTATAACCTTATGGGAGTAAATATGGGGGATGATTCACAACCGTGCACTCCTTGCTAACCTTACTGAAACATTATACTATTTTGATAACAGAGTTTATTACACCCCAGCACAACTTTTTAAACAAAAATTATTCAAATGAGACATTTGTTGATGTTGCAATAAATAATCTTGGAGCCTACCTCCAATTTTTTTCTGTGACCCATGCTCTCTCAGTTCTGCGATCAAGTGTGAACCCAAATAAATGATATTATGGGTATTAGCTCTCCACTCTCAATGATTGCTTTATTTATAAGTGTTTTGAGTAATCTCTGGTCTCATAACAGATTACATGGCAAATTAGTGGACCTTATGATTGTAATTGGTTTTCAGGTAATCACCTACGACTGGAAAGCTACAGACTCTATTAATATCCACAAATGGTAGAACGTGGTCTGTCATAAACACAGTGTAGATTGGCACAATGTACATTCTACCTTTTTAATTGCCAAATGCGAAGCATTGTGGGAACCACTTACCAGATACTTGTCTTTGCATGCAAGTAGTAATGCCTAATTAATTGCCAAGTTACATTGTATTGTCGATAGTTATTATTCAGCGTATTTACCATGTTGTTTTCTTTATGTTTTCATTATTATATTGCACCCACACTGTTCAGATAGTTTTTCATTATCGTATATTTCTCTATTTTTCTTCTCCTTTCTCTATCCTCTTTCTCATCTTCTACTCTTTCCTTTATTATCCTTTCTTTTCTCTTATAATACTTCTTATGATAACCTTCTGTTAACCTTTGTTTTGAGACAAGTATTATTATCTTTAAATAAGTTGTTTGAATATGTTGTATAATTTGCCTTCTTAGTTCTATAACATCCTACTCATTGACCGGCTTGTTGAAGTTATGTATAACGCTATTCCTTCTTCAATAAAAATATTAAACACATTTTTTTAATAAGATTATGACAGAACCCCTTTCAGAGGGTCACAGGCCACGTAGGAGTTACTGGGCCGAGCTGGGGGGGATGAGACCTTTTACTCCTGCTGTCCCAGGGCACGGCCTACTATGGATCCTGAGCAAGTGGGCCAAATATCCCTTCAGCACATGACTTTTATGAATAGCGTGGTCCTAGCAGTCCAAGGCTCCCTATAGGTGAGGTGGTTACGGGTGGTGAACACAGGCTCACAACTCAAAATATGCAGAGGAGTAGCAATAAAGTATTGTATAGACAAATACTCACTTTTATGAAAAAGATAAAAGAGGTTGTTTGAGGCACCTTATGGCAGGGTAAGTCTTTGGTCCGTCCCACATTGAAGTGAAATGGTGCAACAGCCCAGTTGCTGATCCTTTGTCTCAGTGTAGGTACGTAAGGATTCCCACAGCGGCCTCATTCTTCTGGAGGCAATCCCTACCAGGTCACACTTCTTGCTGGTCCCTGTGATACACTCTAGCAAATCTGTCTAGGAGAATTTCTCTAGCTCCTCTCCTTATGTTTTGCCATGCAGCCATGGGTCTTCCAAAATGGAACCCAGAGCCCTCCATGTATTGTTCCCTTTACAAGCACACATATACCCAGCACTTGTATTCAATATACACACACTGCACAGCACTGTATCCTTCATGGACTCCCCCACTCACATGCACCCATACACCTAGCACATGTATTCAACATACCTGTACTGCACAGTACTACACTGCTCATGTATTGTACCACTCACAGGCACACATACACCGTGTACATGCATTTAATATGCACACACTGCACAGCACTACATCCTTCATGTATTGTACCACTCGGAGAGACATACACACACCCAGCACATGCATTTAAAATGCACATACTGCAGAGTACTACATTATCCCTGTATCGTACCATTCACAGGCACACATACATCCAGCACATGTACTCCACAGATGCATTGTACAGCACACACACCACTCCACAAAGATGTAGGCCAAGGGGTGAGATAAGCACAAAGCAGCAGAATTTTAAATGAGTGAGTCTGCAGGGCTCAGTCCAGTGACACAGGTAAAAAGCACCTGCTCACTCATTCTCATCACTGCACAGTATGCTGCCACCACCACACTCATGCTGCTTTACTCCTGATAAAGGCAGTAACCTTTCACCATTATGAGGGTAGCGATTTGGGCATCCCTCCCGCTCTAACAAGACCACAGTCCATGAGAGAGGCTCAGGTCATGATGCACACGTGTGATCCCTGTTTGCCTATTGCAACAAAGATCAGCAATAGGGATCTAGATACCAGTGCAGTAAAATATCAATTGGTGGACTTTCCATCCCAACAGATGCCCCTCCCAGATCACAACACAACCAACACATAACTTAGAAAAGATGGGTGGTCAGATCAGAAAAACATTTGGGAAAGCCCATCAGCATTCCTGTGGTCCAATCTGGCTCTGTGCTCCACCACAAAGTTTAACCCTTGAAAAGAAATAGACAATCTCAGCAACTTGGAATTCTCTCCCTTCATAGCCATTAAACATTTCAGTTGCTTATGAACTGTTTGCACCAAAAACTTAGGGGCAGATTTATGGAAAGTGATGCTGCCCCAAGTGCAGCCCCACTTTCCTTGCGCCCCTTAGCGCCCTCCCTACTGCCACCATGTGTGCACCATATTTAAAATACGGCACACCATGGCACAGGGTACGGGGCAATAGTGTCATTTTTCATGATGCTAATGATGTACTCTGCAGGAGTAGCGCCAAAATACTGGCACTACTCCTGCAGCGTACATAGGGGCCCATTTTAAATTATGGAAGCCCCCTTTAACGCCTACTCTTTGTGCCATTTTTTTGCCCCTCCCCTAATGGGGGCACGCCCCCTCTGCATACATTATGCCTGGTGCAGGCATAATGTAACGCAAAGGTTTACAAAGTGGCGCAATGCGTGCATTGCGCCACTTTGTAAATATGGCGCTAGGATTTTGTTCTTGTTGGGCCACATTATCATCAAAATAAATGACTCAAATGTGGCACAAGGTGGTGCTAGGGGCTTATAAATATACCCCCAAGTGCCAAAGAAATAAGGGTGTAACGTTTGCAGGTCCCGACTATGGCAAAGTATTCCTTCTCAATCACTGCCTAGTTCTGTTCTCTGAATAGTAACCTCCTACTGATAAAGGATACCAGACACTCGCTAATTTTGTCATCCAGTTGAGCTAACACTGATTCAAATGCTTTCTGGCTCTCCTCAGTCCATTTCACTTTCCTGAGCTGCCTCTTAGAGATCAAAGCAGTCAATGGGGCAATTAGCACAAAGTTCCTGTAATACTTAATTTCAGACTGTTAGTAGGCACCTGCCACTTTATCATAGACTGAATCTTGACATCCAGTAGACAAATCCTCCCGTTTCCCACTTTATGTCCAAGGTAGATGACAGAGGAGCGCCCGGCTGACACTTCGTCTCCTTGATGGTCAGTTTTGCCTCCTGCACCCTAACCGACACCTATCCTAGGTGTCGCAGGTAGTCCTGCCATGAATTGATGAACATTGCAATGTCATTCAGGTAGGCCACATACAACTCTTCCAGCCCTGCAAGAACATTCACCTGCCACTGAAAAGTGGCTGGAGCATTATACAACCCAAAGGACATCACCTTGAACTGATACAGCCCCTCTGGTGTAGAAAATGCAATCTTCTCCTTAGCATTTGGTGCCACAGCGATCTACCAATATCCAATCATCAAATCCAAGTTGATCAAGTACTTTGCAGCACCTAACAGATCCACAAGCTCATACGTTCTTGGGGTTTGATGAGCATTGGTTTTTGTTACCTCATTGAGGGCTCAGTAGTCCACACAGAAACACAAGTCAGTAGACCCTTGCTTTGGTACTAGAACCACAGGAATAGTCAGAGGACTACGAGTTCTCTCAAAGACCTCCAGGTCAAACATTTTGGCCACAATTGCCTTAATGCCTCCCTGAACTCGATCAGAAGTTCTGTACATCCTGCCGTTTACCAACAGACTGTCTCCTGTGTCTATGTCATGCGCACAAACAGTTGTCAACCATGGAGTCAGCGAGAAGAGGTTAGTAAACCATCCCAACACCTCTTTACATCCCTTCTGATGCTCAGGCTTTAGCTCTCCTCTACGTCCTATGCCATTTCACTGTGTAATCTTGCTGGAGGTAAGGCTTCACATGGAACACCCTCTTTGGTTTCTTTGTGCCACTTGTTTCCACCAAGCAGTTAACCTCAGAAATCTTTCGAACTACCTTATATGGCCAACTCCATTTGTCCTCCAAAGCCCTAGGAGAAATAGATTTTAGCACCGACAACTCCTGACCTTTCTGATACCCAGTGAGCGTAGCTTTCTGATTGTACCATCCTTTCATCAGCGCTTCGCTGGCCTGAAGGTTTTCCTTGGCCTCACTCATGTATTGCGCCATCAACGTCATGAGGGCAATCCTGTGGAGACTCTGAGGTTCCGTCCTACACTTCTCTGACTCTACACCAGTGTCCATACAGAAGCTCAAAGGGACTGAAATCTATCCCATTCTGCAGAATGTCTTGGTAGGCAAGATCCCACTTCCTCCTGAGGTTCTCATCATGCTCTTCAGTGTTTTGTTAAACTGCTCCACCACACCATTGGTTTGTGGATAGTATGCTATGGATAAGTGGAATATTACACCGGCTTGCTCCCACATCCATCTCACATAAGAGAAATTTAAGTTGGTTCCCCAGTCAGAAATCAGCGTCTTTTGAAATCCAACCCTGGAAAAGATCGCCTGCAGAGCTCTTGCTACTACCCATGCAGTCATGCTCCTCAGATGTACTTTTTCTGGGTACCTGATGGTATGATCCACCACAACAAAGACATACTTGTTGACTGACTGTGGGGTGGGGTCTAACAGACCAATTATATCAATTCCTACCCACTCAAAATGGAATACCTACAACTGATAGGTGCACTAACTGTGCCTTGGGTGTCCCTCCTGTCTTACCACTCATCTGGCAAGTAGGACAGGCTCTATGGAATTGCTCTGCATCTCTCTGGACAACAGAACAAAGGTTCCAACCCACTGTGGTTTTTCTAATCCCTTAGGGGGTCATTACGACCTCGGCGGTCTTTTTGCAAGACCGCCGAGGTACTGCTGTGCTGAAGACCGCCAGTGGTGGTATTATGACCGTTGGCTACTCTCCGTCCTTGTTCCGACGGAGAGCCGCCAACAGCCATACTGGCGGGAGGCGGGGAAGTGGAGGTTGCTCCACCTCCACCGCCACGCCAACAGAACACCGCCCAGCCAATCACGACCTGTGATTCACCGTGGCAGTGTTCTGTTGGCAGTGTGGTGTCGGCGGAGCTGCCCCCATGGCTCCCGTCCCCTCCCGGAGGATCGTCGGACCAGGTAAGTCGATTGTCCGTGAGGGGAGGGGGGTGGGGGGTGTTGTGTGTTGTGTGGGTGCATGGGGGTGTGCGTCTGTGTATGTAGAGGGGGTGTGTGAGTGCGTGTATGCCTGCGGGTATATCTGTATGGATGCATGCGTGTATGTGTGAATGTGGGTGTGCATGTATGACTGTGTGTGTGGATGTAGGCATGTATGTCGGCGTGTGTGCGTGTAAGTATGTAGGTGGTGCCTGCGTGCGTGTCGTGTGGGTATGGGTGAAGTGATGTTGGGGGTCGGGGTGGGGAGGGGGGCCCTGCCACCTTTGGGGGGGTGGTAGGGGTGGTGGGGGGGTAGGGGAAGGAGTCAGGGTGAGGGGTGGGGTAGACCCCTATCAGTGCCAGGGAAGGAATTCCCTGGCACTGATAGTGCTTACCGCCATGGTTTTCATGGCGGTTCAGACCGCTGGAAAACCGCAGCGGTAAGCCGGGTCAAAATACCGCCGGCAGTATAGTGACGGACGCCGGGCTGGAGACCCAGGTCTCCAGGGTCACAGCAGACTCAGTCACCTGAAATATTGACCTCTCTACTTTTGTAATGAATATTCTAAACCTGAGGAGGTCCCACAATGTGTGGAGCAGCGTCCACCCTCCCCACAGCTGTGTAGGAATTTGTTAGTGTCAACTTTACTCATATGAAACAGTCATGTCTAGTGTAGTAGTATTTTTAAGCGCACAGGGCGAAACCCAACTCTAATGGCCACTTCATATTGCTATCTGCATGCTTCTACCCATTCTCCCTCCTCTAGAATGCCTAGGTCATTTTCCCCGTACAAGGCCTGTAGGGGGTCTGGCTGTTTACTGTTAGTGTTGTGTAAATCTGAGAGACTGCGTGCTGGTGAAAGGGAGATGCCAAAAGCCTGTGTTTCAGGGGAGATTTATCTGCCATGTAATACAACTTATCAGTGTGTCTCAGAAGAGCATGGTATAATTGCATGTCTCAAAAACCTTAATGCTTCAACAATTCATAGTGATGTTGGAGTTCCTTGAATGGGAGGACTCTACCCACCCTTCTCCCATCTTGGAAGTTCTTAGTAGATCCCATTGCCTATGACCCTCCAAAGAATCAAGTTGTACCAGTACATTTGAATCCCACAAGGGTGTTTCCAGTATCATCTTTCCCATCCACAACAGCTGGCTCATTGTTTTCCTCCAAATTTCAGACACCAGATCTGTGGGAGATCATGGCCTGCTTGCTCATTTCTTACAGTATAGACAATGTACATACCCCCCAGGGTCCATCGCCCTTCTGTTTACCATCACTGATGACTCCTGCTGGAGTTGTAAAAGCCCATTCATTTACCATCTGTGACTGTACCACCCAGTAATAGATTTGCAAACTGGGGAGTGATATACCCCCACCATAGCTATCCTCAAGTCAATGTGGTCAATGCTCCTTTGGGGGTGCCCCGACCCCAGAGCAATGTCCAGATAACTACATTGACCAAACGGATTAACTTGTCTAGGACTTTAAATAAAGTATTCTGTAACCTGTAAAGAAATCTGGGTAGCCCCACCATTTTATATAAGGCTACTCTGCCCATCAGTGAAATGGGGATTCATCATCAGTACTCCACATCACGTTTATAGTTCTCTAGAATCCAGCCAGGGTTATGTTTCTGGAACTCTGTCTGATCTAATGTCACAAATACGCCCTTACATTGGAAGCCCAGTGAGGCTCACTGCAAGAGGATCTTCCACTCTATTGATGGTTGCCAAGCAGTAACTGAAAATGCCACTCACTTGTTCCAGTTGATTTGTATCCCCGAATGGTTGCCAAAAACTTCAAGGATCTTGAGGGCTCTTGACACAGAACATATAGGGTCTGCCCAATACAGCAGAATATTGTCTGCGTAGAGAGAGATTACATCCTCCCACTCAGAGTCCCAACGCAGACAACGGGTCTGGGAGTCCATCCGAAACCATCATGCAAGCGGTTCCAGAACCAAGGCAAAAAGGAGAGGTGACAGCAGTCAACCCTGTATAATCTGCCTTCCCAGACCAAATTACTGGGAAGGCACTCCATTGACCTGGACCCTGCCCCAGGGGTCAGTGTACAGCAGTCAACACCAAGACAAAAACTCTGGGTCAAACCCCATTTTCTGGAGGGCTGCCAGTAAATTTGGCCACTCTATGGAGTCAAATAACTTTTTGGCATCTAACAACAGAAGAATTGCTAGTTTACGTAGAAGATAACTCCTCGCTATGCAACCAAACAACCTCCTAGGTTTGTGGCTTGTAGATCTTAAGGGCATGAACCAGGTTTGGTTGGAAACGTTCAGTTTGTTGATTACCAGACGCAGGTGGTTGTTCAGGACATTTGCTAACACTTGACCTCTGTATTGAGCAGTGTAATCGGTCTAGAAGAGGACTATTGTTCTTCTGGTTTGCCCGGCTACTGAATGGGGGCATTTGTCACAGACCTGATGTTAGAAATGGGGTCTCTAGTTTGCAGTGGGTTTGCACCCTGTCCAAGTAGGGACCCTCACTCTAGTCAGGATAAAGGAGATACCCGATCAGGAAACTCTTGCTGACCCCCTTGGTAGCTTGGCATGAGCAGTCAGGCTTATCTCAGAAGTAATGTGTCAAGCATTTGCACATAACACACAGTAATAAGTGAAAACACTAGTAAAGGACACTACACCAGTTTTAGAAAAATATTTATCTGTGTAAAACAAGACCAAAATGCTAAAAATCCAACATACAGTGTTAAAGATATGAATTTTGCAAGGTTTACTCAAAAATACAGTTAGTTGATGTCGATACCTCCACCTGGGGCTATCATGGCATCATGATCAACAAAACCAACAGTTCAGGCCGTCTGCGGCATCACGGGCCAGCTACAGTGTTGGGGAGACCCGTAAACAGTACCTTTGGAATTGCAGGGCGTCATGATCTTTGCAGTGAGCTCCGGAGAGCGGCATCGCTGGTGTTGCTGGTGTCGCGGTGTCGGTTACGGGCTTGGTGTGGAAGTCGTCGGGCCCTTGAAGTCACACACGTTGCAGACCAAACTCCTGGCTGATGAAGTCCGGAGCGCTGGCATGGATGTCGTCGGGGCTGCAGTGCGAAGCGGGACAATGCAACGCGCGGTGCCCACAGGTCACGGTGCAGGCAGAGGCTCAGTGACAGTCGTCCAGTGGTGTTGGTGAGACCAGGGCTGCGGTGCGAAGTGGGGCGGTGAGACGTGCGTTGTCCACAGGGCAAGGTGCAGGCAGCGGCATCGTTATTGCTGAAGCACTGACGTCAGTAGGCCCAAGCCAGCAGTGTGGGACGGGACGGTGCTTCGTGACCCTCACAAGTGGTGTCCACAGGCCATAGTGCAGGCAGGGATGCCTGGTGACGATACTGGAGTCAATGGTGCGGGCGTCGGTGGACCAGGGCTGCGGTGTGGGACGGTGCTTTGTGCTCCTCACAAACGGTGTCCACAAGCCACAGTGCAGGCAGTGGCGCCGGTGTCAGCAGGAGCGTCATCATCGGGGATGCCCAGGCTGCGGTGTGAGCAGGCGATGCCGGAGTGTGAGGCCCACAGGTCGCGGTGTGAGCAAAAGCTTGGTGAAGTCGTCCGATGACGGCATCGGTGAGACCAGGGTTGCGGTACGAAGTGGGGCAGCGCGACTCCATGCAGAGTCGGCAGATCACGGTGCAGGCCACCGGCATCGTTGGCGGCGGCACAGTGGTTTCTCCTCTTGAACAGCACAAAACACACAGCTCCCAGTGCTGTAGGTCAAGGAAACTGAAGTCTTTGGCGTCCCTGAGACTTCCAACAGGAGGCAAGCTCTACTCCAAGCCCTTGGAGAACTTTCTAAAGCAGGACACATAGCAAAGTTCACCCTTTGCACTCCTTTCAGGCAGAAGCAGCAACTGCAGGCAAGTCCAGCAGAGCAGCACCGCAATGGGACAGTACTCCTCCGCCGGCTCTTCAGCTCTTCTCCTGGGCAGAGGTACCTCTTGATTCCAGAAAGATTCTAAAAGTCTGGGGTTTTGGGTCTTCTTCTTATACCCCTTTCTGCCTTTGAAGTTGGCAAAATTCAAAGCAAAGTCTCAAGTATTTGCAAGATTCTTCCTTGTCCCAGCCAGGCCCTGAGACACACCAGGGGTTAGTAGACTTCATTGTGTGAGGGCAAGCACAGCCCTTTCAGGCGTGAGTTACCACTCCTCCCCTCCCTTCCAGCACAGATGGCTCATCAGGATATGCAGGCTACACCCCAGCCCCCTTTGTGTCACTATCTAGAGAAGAGGTGTGAACAGCCCAACTGCCAAACTGACCCAGACAGGGAATCCACAAATAGGCAGAGTCACAGAATGGATTAAACACAAAAAGGCCTACTTTCGAAAAGTGACATTTTCAAACTAACAATCTAAAAACCAACTTCACTAAAAGATGTATTTTTAAATTGTGAGTTCAGAGACCATAAACTCCATATTTATATCTGCTCCCAAAGGGAATTAATCTGCACTTTAAAGTTATTTAAAGGCAGTCCACATGTTAACCTATGAGAGAGATAGGCATTGCAACAATGAAAACCGAATTTGGCAGTATTTCACTGTTAGGACATGTAAGCCACACCAGTACATGTCCTACCTTAAACATACACTGCACCCTGCCCCTGGGGCTACCAAGGGCATACCTTAGGGGTGCCTTAAATGTATAAGAAAGGAAGGTTTAGGCCTGGCAAGTGGATACTTTAATAGTCTTGTCTTAGGGTCGTCTGACAGAATATAGAGGAAACAGATATTGTGTGGACAGAACATGGTGTCAGAAATATCAAGGACTAAAATATCAGAACATAGGTGCAATGAGGTAAGTATAGATTTGCTATTCTTAACTCCACATCTACATACCTTGAAGATGTATATATATGTATATATATATATATGTATATATATATATATATATATATATATACTGTCATGGTACTTATACGTGGGGTTAAGTATGGTTAAAGTTTTCTTATGCATAGAAACATTTTCATGATATTTTTGTCCTCAATATTCTTGACACAATATTTTGTTGACACAATATTTTTTCTCCGATATTTTGTTCAAACAGCTGTCTGCTGTCTTAGTAGTCACTGGCACGAGACCCATTTAGGTGTGGGCTAGGAGGAAGTGCTCATCTCCTCAACCTTCTAATATGCCAAGAAACACTTCTGTCAAGAGGTGGTGACATGCTTGCACAGGATGATTGTGTTAAAACAACCAAGCAATGTGGACTAGCTGGGTTGTTCTAACACAGGATAATAATGTATGGAAGCTTGAATGAAAGCTTGTATTCTATATTCATTATCCACGTCGTTATACAGATGACGCTCAAGGAACAACAACCCTTGATGACCATGTGAGCTACATTCTCAAATGATTACATTCACAAATTATTATTATTATTTCATTTTGGAAGATGTTCATGCTATATTAGCCAGCCAGGCTGATAGCAGTCGCCACAAAAACAGCCATTACACATCCACAAGCCACTTGCCTGTTAGCTAATACACAACCAGCCAATCCCTCAGGCAAGTGAAAGCAGTCAGGCAGCAAATCCATCTACAACTTTCAACCATCAGGAAGCAAGTCATCGATTTGTCTTGAATCAGAAATTCTCTGTTTAATAAATCCATGCAACCTTATTTCGTTATTCAGCAGCCACTTGACGTTGTTGAAAACCGTCCTCCAACCAGCATATTGACATCTTTTAAGGTGGACTAGAAGCAATATCTCTGCTCTAAAGATGTTGTCTAGTAGCTGAGTGAAAAGGGCATTTTAATTCCTGGAGATGAGGATACAGGCACTGAACTAACTTCACCCAGGCCAAGTCCATACTCAGAGAATTTATCAGGGCAAAACCCATTATAAGCAAACTATGCACTACTGACTGTCAGGTTGGAGGGAGTAGACGTCAACCAGGCTACAATGACCACCTGTATTCAACATTAGCAAAACAATGTAGGTTCATGTATTGGATAATCCTATGTACATGGAGTGGCAAATGGATGAAATGTAGTCTCTGGGGCATGTCATGGTATAATTGGAAATATCGGTTGAGAGATTGTATGGTGAATTTAGAACCAAGGATACTTCTTGAATGGCTGATGAAAACAATATCACATAGTAGACAAACAAAATAAGGGAGCACACTGCCTCACACTCCATCATAAAAACATAGTACTCTACACCTTTCAAGGAACCCCACCTCAATGTTTACCATTGTTGTCACGCCTCACAGAGAAACACAGTCTTCACCTAAGGTCTGAAGGAGATTAATTCAAAGGACTGGTTTGTTCGTAGTCACAGTTGCATCTCGATCCATTCAACTGCACAACAGAAGAAGAAATATATCAAGATGTGGTGTGTTTGCCTAGCGGAGGTAAGGGAAAGAGTAGAATGACGGGTTTTGGTTCATGGGGTATGTTTAGGTTAAGAGTGATGTGGGATGACGGGGTTTGGTTACTGGGGTGTTATTGATCAAGAAAATGCAGGGTGATGGGGACTGGTTGATGTTAGAGATTGGTGTTTGAGTTTTATTTGCGCTAGGGATATGCTATGGTGGTAAGAATTGTTCTTTGGAGTGTTGTGGTTATGAAAGTGGTAGCTTGATATGGATTGTTAAGGGGGTGTTGGAGTTAGAGGGTAGAATTCTAGAGATTGGTTCATAGCCTGTTCTAAGGTTAGGAAGAGAGTTGGATGGTGACATCTTTTCTGTTGGGTGTGCTGGGAATAGTAAGTGATTAGGAGGATGTGGATTGATTAATACAGCATATTGGGTTTAAGAAGGACGCCAGGTGTCGTGCATTATTCATGTGTATTATTGTACACAATTGAATGGAATTTAAGGAGAATATTCTATTTTCAAGTCGTCTTCAATGTCTACATGAAATATGGGTGGTTAGGCTCAATTCCATGTTATGCCCTTCTTCATCTTTCACTCTTAGAGGTACCCGGTGTCTTGCAGTCCTTATCTGGGCTACTTAGGAGTGTACGTTCCCTTATACCAAGTCAGCAACATATGTACTTCATGACATTGACTATTGTTTAATGAGCCTGATTGTATTCAGACTGCAGTGCATTTTCCTGGTGTAGGAGGCTGGCCTGGCTTATAGTGGGTACCTTGTGGTACTTACACCTTGTGCCAGGTCCAGTTATCCCTTATTAGTAGATTAGTAGTGGTCTAGCAGCTTAGGCTGATAGAGGTAGCTATAGCAGAGCAGCTTAGGCTGAACTAGGAGACATGCAAAGCTCCTACTATGCCAGTAATATCATATAGCACTGTATCATAAGAAAACACAATACTCAGAGTTACTAAAAATAAAGGTACTTTATTTTAGTGACAATATGCCAAAAGTATCTCAGAGGATATACTCCCTTAGGAGGTAGGTAAAATACACAAAATATACACACAAACCAAAATCAGGTAAGTAAAACACTTAGAAAAGTAGTGCAAACCCTGTAGAACACAATAGAATGCAATAGGAGAAAATAGGTCTATGGACAACACAAACCATATACTCCAAAAGTGGAATGCGAACCACAAATGGACCCCAGGCCTAGTGTAGTGTGTAGAGGGTCGCTGGGAGTGTAAGAAAACACTAAGGGTGTCCACGATACCCCACCTCAAGACCCTGAAAAGTAGGAGTAAAGTACACCTACTACCACAAAAGGACACAATAGTCGTGATAGGGGGATTCTGCAAGAACAACAAACACCAGCAAAGCACTGAAGATGGATTCCTGGACCTGAGGACCTGCAAGGCAAGGGGACCAAGTCCAAGAGTCACTAAAGTGTCCAGGGGGGGGAGCAGGAGCCCACTAAACCCCGGATGAAGGTGCAAAAGGGCAGCCTCTGGGTGGAAGAAGCCAAAGATTCTGCAACAACGGAAGATGCCAGGAACTTCTCCTTTGGTCAGAAGAAGTCCCATGGTGTGCTGGAGGATGCAGAGTTGTTTTCACGCAGAAAGACCACAAACAAGCCTTCCTAGCTGCAAGAATCATGTTTGAGGATTTTGGGTGCTGCCAGGGCCCAGGAAGGACCAGGAGGCCGCCCCTTGGAGGAGGTGACAGAGGGGGCGCACAGCAACAAAGAGCGCCCACGCAGAAGCAGGCAGCATCTGCAGAAGCACCTGAACAGGCATTCAGAAGATCTGAGCACAGCGGTCATCTCAGCACAACAAAAGAGGGTCCCGCGAAATCGGAGTCCAATTCAGCTAGTTGGGCAATGCAGGATGGAGTGTTGGGGACCTGGGCTATACTGTGCATAAAGGAAGTCTTGCAAAAGTGCACAGAAGCCCTAGCAGCTGCAGTTCACGCAGTACACAGGATTACTGTCTGGCGCGGGGAGTGTAGGAGGCTGGACTGGCTTGTAGTGAGTACCACGGGGTACTTACACCTTGCACCAGGCCCAGGTATCCCTTATTAGTGTAGAAGGGTGTCTAGCAGCTTAGACTGATAGAAAAGGTAGCTTAGCAGAGCAGCTTAGGCTGAACTAGGAGACGAGTGAAACTCCTACAGTACCACTAGTGTCACATGCACAATATCATAAGAAAACACAATACACAGATATACTAAAAATAAAGGTACTTTATTTTTATGACAATATGCCAAAAGTATCTCAGTGAGTACCCTCAGTATGAGGATAGCAAATATACACAAGATATATGTACACAATACCAAAATATGCAGTAATAGCAATAGAAAACAGTGCAAACAATGTATAGTCACAATAGAATGCAATGGGGGCACATAGGGATAGGGGCAACACAAACCATATACTCTAGAAGTGGAATGCGAACCACGAATGGACCCCAAACCTATGTGACCTTGTAGAGGGTCGCTGGGACTGTAAGAAAACAGTGAGGGTTAGAAAAATAGCCCACCCCAAGACCCTGAAAAGTGGGTGCAAAGTGCACCTAAGTTCCCCAAAGAGCACAGCAGTCGTGATAGGGGAATCCTGCAAGAAACAACAACACCAGCAATGCAACAACAATGGATTTCCTGACGAGAGTACCTGTGGAACAAGGGGACCAAGTCCAAGAGTCATGATCAAGTCGGGAGTGGGCAGATGCCCAGGAAATGCCAGCTGTGGGTGCAAAGAAGCTGCCACTGGATGGTAGAAGCTGTGGATTCTGCAAGAACGACAAGGGCTAGAAACTTCCCCTTTGGAGGATAGATGTCCCACGTCGTGAAGAGTCGTGCAGAAGTGTTTCCGTGTGGAAAGACCGCAAACAAGCCTTGCTAGCTGCAAGGCTTGCGGTTAGGGTTTTTGGATGCTGCTGTGGCCCAGGAGGGACCAGGATGTCGCCAATTGCGTGAGGAGACAGAGGGGGCATCCAGCAAGACAAGGAGCCCACTCAGAAGCAAGCACCACCCACAGAAGTGCTGGAACAGGCACTACGAAGTGGAGTGAACCAGAGCTCACCCGAAGTCACGAAAGAGGGTCCCACGACGCCGGAGGACAACTCAGGAGGTCGTGCACTGCAGGTTAGAGTGCCGGGGACCCAGGCTTGGCTGTGCACAAAGGAAATCCTGGAAGAGTGCACAGGAGCCGGAGTAGCTGCAAAACACGCGGTTCCCAGCAATGCAGTCTAGCGTGGGGAGGCAAGGACTTACCTCCACCAAGCTTGGACTGAAGAGTCACTGGACTGTGGGAGTCACTTGGACAGAGTTGCTGAGTTCAAGGGACCTCGCTCGTCGTGCTGAGAGGAGACCCAGAGGACCGGTGATGCAGTTCTTTGTTGCCTGCGGTTGCAGGGGGAAGATTCCTTCGACCCACGGGAGATTTCTTCGGAGCTTCTAGTGCAGAGAGGAGGCAGACTACCCCCACAGCATGCACCACCAGGAAAACAGTCGAGAAGGCGGCAGGATCAGCGTTACAAGGTCGCAGTAGTCGTCTTTGCTACTTTGTTGCAGTTTTGCAGGCTTCCAGAGCGGTCAGCAGTCGATTCCTTGGCAGAAGGTGAAGAGAGAGATGCAGAGGAACTCTGATGAGCTCTTGCATTCGTTATCTAAAGAATTCCCCAAAGCAGAGACCCTAAATAGCCAGAAAAGGAGGTTTGGCTACTTAGGAGAGAGGATAGGCTAGCAACACCTGAAGGAGCCTATCAGGAGGAGTCTCTGACGTCACCTGCTGGCACTGGCCACTCAGAGCAGTCCAGTGTGCCAGCAGCACCTCTGTTTCCAAGATGGCAGAGGTCTGGAGCACACTGGAGGAGCTCTGGGCACCTCCCAGGGGAGGTGCACGTCAGGGGAGTAGTCACTCCCCTTTCCTTTGTCCAGTTTCGTGCCAGAGCAGGGCTGAGGGATCCCTGAACCGGTGCAGACTGGCTTATGCAGAGATGGGCACCATCTGTGCCCATCAAAGCATTTCCAGAGGCTGGGGGAGGCTACTCCTCCCCAGCCCTGACACCTTTTTCCAAACGGAGAGGGTGTAACACCCTCTCTCTGAGGAAGTCCTTTGTTCTGCCGTCCTGGGCCAAGCCTGGCTGGACCCCAGGAGGGCAGAAACCTGTCTGAGGGGTTGGCAGCAGCAGCAGCTGCAGTGAAACCCCGGGAAAGGTAGTTTGGCAATACCCGGGTCTGAGCTAGAGACTCGGGGGATCATGGAATTGTCACACCAATGCCAGGATGGCATTGGGGGGCAATTCCATGATCATAGACATGTTACATGGCCATATTCGGAGTTACCATTGTGAAGCTATACATAGGTAGTGACCTATGTATGGTGCACGCGTGTAATGGTGTCCCCACACTCACAAAGTCCGGGGAATTGGCCCTGAACAATGCGGGGGCACCTTGGCTAGTGCCAGGGTGCCCACACACTAAGTAACGTAGCACCCAACCTTTACCAGGTAAAGGTTAGACATATAGGTGACTTATAAGTTACTTAAGTGCAGTGGTAAATGGCTGTGAAATAACATGGACGTTATTTCACTCAGGCTGCAGTGGCAGGCCTGTGTAAGAATTGTCAGAGCTCCCTATGGGTGGAAAAAGAAATGCTGCAGCCCATAGGGATCTCCTGGAACCCCAATACCCTTGGTACCTCAGTACCATATACTAGGGAATTATAAGGGTGTTCCAGTATGCCAATGTAAATTGGTGAAATTGGTCACTAGCCGGTTAGTGACAATTTGTACAGAGAGAGCATAACCACTGAGGTTCTGGTTAGCAGAGCCTCAGTGAGACAGTTAGGCATCACACAGGGAACACATACATATAGGTCACAAACTTATGAGCACTGGGGTCCTGACTAGCAGGGTCCCAGTGACACATAACAAACATACTGAAAACATAGGGTTTTCACTATGAGCACTGGGCCCTGACTAGCAGGATCCCAGTGAGACAGTGAAAACACCCTGACATACACTCACAAACAGGCCAAAAGTGGGGGTAACAAGGCAAGAAAGAGGCTACTTTCTCACAGGGAGGCAAGGACTTACCTCCACCAAATGTGGACAGACGGGCCACTGGACTGTTGGGGACACTTAGATCCAGCTCCTGTGTTCCAGGGACCACGCTCGTCAAGATGAGAGGGGACCCAGAGGACCAGTGATGCAGAAGTCTGGTGCCTGTGTTAGTAGGGGGAAGATTCCGTCGACCCACGGGAGATTTCTTCTTGGCTTCCAGTGCATGGTGAAGGCAGACAGCCCTCAGAGCATGCACCACCAGGAAACAGTCGAGAAAGCCGGCAGGATTAGGCGCTACAATGTTGCTGGTAGTTGTCTTGCTACTTTGTTGCGGTTTTGCAGGCGTCCTGGAGCAGTCAGTGGTCGATCCTTGGCAGAAGTCTAAGAGGGAAGTGCAGAGGAACTCTGGTGAGCTCTTGCATTCGTTATCTGAAGAGGAAACCACAGGAGAGACCCTAACTAGCCCACAGAGGAGGATTGGCTACCTAACCAGGTAAGAGCCTATCAGGAGGGGTCTCTGACGTCACCTGCTGGCACTGGCCACTCAGAGGTCTCCATTGTGCCCTCACACCTCTGCATTCAAGATGGCAGAGGTCTGGGACACACTGGAGGAGCTCTGGGCACCACTCCTGGGGTGTTGATGGACAGGGGAGTGGTCACTCCCCTCTCCTTTGTCCAGCTTTGCGCCAGAGCAGGGGCTGGGGGCTCCCTGAACTGGTGTAGACTGGCTTATGCAAGGAGGGCACCATCTGTGCCCTTCAAAGCATTTCCAGAGGCTGGGGGAGGCTACTCCTCCCTATCCCTTAACACCTATTTCCAAAGTGAGAGGGTGTAACACCCTCTCTCAGAGGAAATCCTTTGTTCTGCCTTCCTGGGACTGGGCTGCCCAGACCCCAGGAGTACAATAACCTGTCTGAGAGTTGGCAGCAGCGGTAGCTGCAGAGAAAACCCCAGAGAGTTAGTTTGGCAGTACCCGGGGTCCATGCTGGAGCCCGGGGATGCATGGAATTGTCCCCCCAAAACCAGAATTGTATTGGGGTGACAATTCCATGATCCTAGACATGTTACATGGCCATGTTTGGAGTTACCATTGTGAAGCTACACATAGGTATTGACCTATATGTAGTTCACGTGTGTAATGGTGTCCCTGCACTCACAAAGTCCGGGGAATTTGCTCTTAACAATGTGGGGGCACCTTGGCTAGTGCCAGGGTGCCCTCACACTAAGTAACTTTGCACCAACCCTTCACTAAGTGAGGGTTAGAAATATAGGTAACTTATAAGTTACTTAAGTGCAGTGTAAAATGGCTGTGAAATAGCGTGGACGTTATTTCACTCAGGCTGCAGTGGCAGTCCTGTGTAAGAATTGTCTGAGCTCCCTATGGGTGGCAAAAGAAATGCTGCAGCCCATAGGGATCTCCTGGAACCCCAATACCCTGGGTACCTAGGTACCATAATACTAGGGAACTATAAGGGTGTCCCAGTGTACCAATGAGAATTGGTAAAATAAGTCACTAGCCTGCAGTGACAAATTTAAAAGCAGGAGAGGGCATAAACACTGAGGTTCTGGTTAGCAGAGCCTCAGTGATACAGTTAGGTACCACACCACACAGGGAACACATACAGGGCACGCTTTATGAGCACTGGGGTCCTGGCTAGCAGGATCCCAGTGACACAGGCAAAATCAAACATACATACAAGTAAAAATGGGGGTAACATGCCAGGCAAGATGGTACTTTTCTACACTTGGTGATGTAAGGGGATCTGTAGCAATGACCTCAGAGCACATCCAGTGAGAAATGCAAAGGAAAAACAAGTATGCCCATGTTAAGGTGTTTTTGAGCTAGCAGCGGATGTGTGTAAAATGCATGTTTGCACACTGTCTTGTGGTACAGTGCCATGCCAGAAGGTGTTCTTTTGTTCTTGGTGCTGTGGGTGTAACGGGGCACTGCTTGTAGTGTACAATTATTGGCCCTGATTCACAAACTGCATTTTATACTATGTAACATATTACTACAGACCTTCACCTATGTACTAAAAGCTGCAAACACTAACTTTACACTTGTAAATTTGGCTCCAATCTCTGGTCTCAGAGGGTGGAACCATTTAAGTCCACTTTGGAGTACGTTTACCATATGAAATACCGAATAGCCAAAAGTAGTAAATTTATTCCAAAGTGTAAGAGTAAATATACATGTTTAGGTTTACTCACATATACATTTAGTGAGTTGGCCCCTAATCCTCCAATATTTTCATTCTGTCTCATGTTCATGATCAACAGGCAAGTGTTCACTGATATTCCATGGTAGCAAATGCAGGACAAACATTAATTCCATGTGACAAGCATGTGAATTATCTGTGTAAATGTATTTGTACCATTATTCTGTATCAATGTGATGCTTTGTGATTTATGATATATGTACTGGAGAACTGTGCCATTTGCAGATAAGGCAGTTATTCCATGGGGTCACCTATGCACCTGTTGATCTTTAGTACCCTGGTCATATATGCATAAAGGTGATGTTGGCATCACATGTCATCTGGACATTCATGGTTCTATTTTCTTAGGAGTAGCTGTTTCCTGATAGGCGGTACCAGCTAGATGTCAGTGCAGTCAGTGTTCCATTAATATTTGAAAATGTGTCATGGTATAAAAAGTGTCATGCCTGTCAAGGCAGAGTCATGAGCGAGCATACCTTAGGTCCGGCTGCGGGTGACATCAAAACCCATTTCAAGGCAAATATGCAGAGCGTGCATAAACAGGACCTCAGAGATATAGAGGAAAACACAAATACTTCCGCACTGGGGGAACCAAACTCCTGCTTAGACTTGTGAGATAGTGCCATCTTGATTGTAAATGCTATTTAGCCGCATTGAAGACGGAAACAATGCTTTTCGTTCTAGTCTTCCTATGGACCTGATCCTTTCTGATTGACTCACCTGTTTCAACAGACTCCTTGGGGTTCCTGGTTCCGGTTCCTTTGCGGCTACATTGGCAGCTTCTTACTGCAGCATTTCACATACTCTACAAAACCATAGAAATTCAGCAGTTAGAGTTATTTCAAGTAACTTTAACACGCGCCCTAAGGTAACTCTAACTCACAATGCACAGTTTGTTTCTTCATTGATTTGACTGCTAATGCTTCATTTATATTTTAGTAAGGTTATTGAAGTTGTCATGAGTACTGTAATATCTGGGTAATCAGCAGTGCATGGCGAGGGTGCGAGTTATAGTTACCTTAGCGCATGTGTTTTAGTCATAGTTACTTGAAATAATTCTAACTATAACTGCTGAATTTCTATGGTTTTTCAGAAGTAAATTCAGAACCTAACTATCACATCCCTGTAACCTTTGTTTTTTTCAGTGAATTTCTATGTTTTTTTAAAATTCTATTTCCTAACTTCAAAGTCCCTGTAACCTTTGTTTTTTTTTCAGTGAATTGCTATTTCTGCGGGCAGGTCCTTTGCCCAACCCCTACAACCACCCAAACCTGCACTGAGCATGGTTTTTGGCCATGTGGGGCAGGGTTTGGCCACAGGGCCCAGCCTGTGGCCTGGACTTGCTGCCAACCCCTATAAGCACCCAACTCTGTGTGGCAGGGATTGGCAGCAGGGCCTGGCCAGTGGACAGGCCCTATTACCAAGTCCCTATGCTTGTGTGGCCACATGACCCATATAACACCCAACCAATTTTGGTCCTAGGGACCCCTTCCCCTGGGCCACGCATTTCATTCAATAGAGGAGGGGGGCCATGTAGTCCTCCTCCCCAGGCCGATTTCAGCCCCAGGGTCCCCATCCCCTAGGGCCAGGCCATAAAATATGGCGCACGGGTGGCACAGCCCCTCTCCCCAGGCTGATTTTGATCCTGGGGACTCCATCCCCCAGGGCCCGGCCTTCAGTAGGGGAGGGGGGCCCATCTCCCTGGGTGCCTTTGTCCCCAAGGCAGACCCCCGGGGCCCGGAAATAAATAAAATTAAGGAGGGATGCTGTGCGGCTCCCCTCCCTGGGCTGTTTCCACATTAGGGACCCCATCCCCTCAGACCCAACCACAAATAAATAGAGGAGGGGGGCCATGCAGCCCCCCCTCCAAAGTCTGATCTCGGCCACTGGGACCCCATCATTTTTCCAGCCCTCAATGACCTGGGGGCCAAATAAAAGAAAAAGGTGGGAGACAGCCCTTTTTTTAAAATCTTGTAAAAATCCACGGATGTGGATTTGCAGATTTTCCTGAGATTTAAAAAAAATGCTTTTTTAGCTCTTCCAGGGTCCATAAGGGACCCCTAGACCAATACTAGGGGCTCAGAGTGACCTTACCCTTGCCCTGTTTCTTTTTTTTAAACTGTTTTTGTAGAACTCGGCTCAAGCTGAGTCCCAAGATGGCTGCCAATACTTCCGCGTTGAAGTGTTGGCAACCAATCAGATATCATCACAGGGATAGTTGGATCCTAGATGTCTATATTTTTTTAATCTGTAATTTCTCCAAAACTACTGAAGGGATTTACAACAAATCACAAAAAAGCATGTTTTCTGGACCAAGAGCTAGCCTTCTGCCAAATTTGGTGTAATTCCGTCCAGCGGTTCGGGCCATATGTATAGTTAGTTTATATGCTTAGGTAACCTAACCATATTTTCTACAAGACATTGGTTATTAGGTACAAGGCACTTCCTGGTTTACCTTGTGGTATGTACATAGTTCTATAACTACGTAATGGATATATATTGCATATATCCAGTAAATTGAGTAACCACTGTATAATTGTGCATGTACATACAGATTGACCAACTCCAGAGATTTCTGTCCTTTCCACTCCTTCTCATAAAACTCCTATTGAGGACAACACATGTAGGAGGGGGAAGAGGGTGAAACAGGTATAACATTTTAACAAAGGGAGTGACAGAGTGTTAGCACATTTTCCATCACTAATCTAAATCTCATCTGTAGGAAGCTGGCTCTGTATATAGTATATCAAAATGAGATATAGGCCCTCATTAGGAGTTTGGCGGTCTTCGGGTAAGACCACCATGTGAAATGGCGCCACCATGCCGCCAGTGATGGCGGTATAGTGACCGCTGGAATACGAGTCACAAGACACAAACCGCCCAAAAACAGACACAAAACCAACACCGCCAGGCCAACCCACGGCAAAATAATTTCTGTTCAACTGGCAACCCGCCACACCGAGACCATTCCAACCCTCATATTTAGAGGCAACCTCCAGCACAGCGGAACATGCACAGCAGAAACCGCTCGTGGTGCTCACCGTGGTGGTACAAAAAGGCACCACCGAAAGTAGCCAACACCACATTGGCCAGTTTGAATAACCTACACCTGAAACTCATACACACACCACACACACCTGCACACTCCACCATATAATACCCCCAACACACACTCACAAACCCTTGCAACAACTATGAGCAACCACAGACACACTCAACAGGAAGCACACCCCAAACACAACAAAAAAAGTCACACAGCACATTGTACAAAGTAACACCACAGCCCACCACACCCACACAGCCAAACACCCCCACATCACCACACACCCCGCACTGCACCCGACACGCACACTACATACCCACCCCACAACATGTCAAGCCAGAAGCACCCACGGTTCACCTACAATGAGTTGTGGGTCATGGTGGACGAGATCATCACTAGAGCCACAGCTCATCGGATTCCAGGTACAGCAAACATCAATAGCTAAAAAAAACAGAGTTATGGCAGAGGATCGTCAACAAGGTCAACATAGTAGGCACCTACCCACGCACAAGGGAGGACATCAGGAAGAGGTGGAACAACCTGGACCATGGCATCCAGGCATCAGATAGCCATCAACAAGACTGGCGGTGGGCACCCACCTCCTCCCCTTCAGTTGACATGCAGGGAGGAGAAGGTCCTGGATATTATGTAACCCGAGGGCCTGACTGACATCAGCGGAGGGCTCAACTCTGGTAAGTCATCAATACCCACCAAGCACCAACCATCCCTACCTAGCATGCCTCCCCACCACCCACCACTCTCCAACCTACTACAACCCACCCCACTGCACCTGTCCCAAACACCCCATGCCCCTCCTCTGCATGTCACACCACTCCACTCCCACCATCCCTACTCACACACTCCTAATGCAAGGATGACAACCACAATGTGAAGAACCACAGCTCCCACAATCCAGCACAACCCACACAGCAACACACCACAGACCCACTGCACAGTGGAACATCGGCATGGACAACCATACCACACCCTACACCTACTGGCTGCCACAACTTCGTCCCACACATGGCACTGACAACAATGCCAACCACCGTCCACAACCCCCATGCCACATGGAATCCATGCCACAAACCCCTAGAGCAAATCAATGTCTGCAGTGCAGCAGCTGTCATTGCCATCACTGGGAAGCAAGTCGAGCCACTGCATGCATCACAACAGGGAAATATCAACTACAGTTACACAACTAATATCTACTGTTTCCATCCACAGGTACCCCTGTCACTGACACCCTGCAGAGGATGCCAGGCTCCTACACCCCTCCCCAGGATGAAGGCCCCACTGGATGTCTGGATGTGGATGACTTGTCTGGGCAATCTGGGGCCACTGGACAGTGCACCAACGGTAGACCCACCCTGGACACACCGAACACCCCTACCCATGTGGTAACAAAACCACAGCCAGCCCCTGAACCCCAAACCTGTTCCCCAGGAACATCACAATCAGAGTTGTGCTCCATAGTACAGGGGCCGGTGTTAAGGGCACACACTCCAGACAAGGAAGGCCGTGCTGGTACTGTGAGTGGGCACACTGTGCCAGGGACACAGGCACAGGAGGCTTGGGGTAGTGGGAGGAAAACTGTGGTCCAAGGCTTGGGGCAGCCACACCAACTGACTGCACAGGACCTCAACCAAGTCCTGGGTGTATACCAGCAGACCCAGGGCACAGTGGCCCAGATCCTCACTACCTTGCAGGAGACCCAGCAGCTGCAGGGGGAATACCATCAGGAGGCCATGCAACAGTGGCAGGTCCACAATGCCACCATAGTCTCCATAGCAGGGGTGCTCAAGGACCTGAACACCATCCTGCATGAGTCCACCACCCACCAGCAGGCCCCTTCCAATGGCCACATCCCATCAGAGCCCTCCATGTAAGCAGCAGCCAGTGGTATGGAGGCCTGTCAGGACACTAGCACCTCTACCCCTGTAGCTGAGGAACCCCCACGTAAGCCAAGATGTCCAACTAGGCATCCAGCCGGACATTATGACCAGACCACGACCACCGCCAGGAAGTGACCCTCTCATAAACATTCTCCCTTGTGTGTGACTAAGACACCCTGTCGACTGTCCACTCTCATATCTCTGTTTCCCCATGGCCAGCAGACTGGACCTGGAGTACCCACAGCTGGCCTCACCACTCTGATGATCTCAGCTGCCATGACCCCACTTATCACCTCTTGCACTTGTTCTTCCCAAATAAACACTCTTGAACACAGTTACTGCCTATGTCTTGTCAGGAGTACTAATGGAACTGACAATATATGTGCAAGTGGCAACCAATTACCCAGCACATGCAAGGGAGGATGACAGAGGGGAGAGCAAAATGCAGGGAGGTTGATCGTGGAGCAGCCAGTGGCTGGGGATATGTGTCAAGGGAGGCAACAGGCCAGGCAGGGACCAGAGTACACCACTACCATGTCCTGAAAGTAGAGCAAGACAGGGCCAACAATCACTGTAGGAGTCACAGATGCCAACTCAACACAAATGCACTGTAGGAACAGGTATCCAAGGCAGATATGACCGTCAAGTCCACTACCATATGTCCAGTACCAACACACAGAAACAACACATACCAATGCAATGGTCCCACCCGCACAGCACCCAGCACCAGAACTGACCCCTTACCCACTGCCACCAAATGTCAATTCCCAGAATAGATGCTGCATAGATACAACAACCCTGTGTGGCACACACATGGCACTTGAACTGGCAGCTCAGGGAACATTGTACATACACATTGATGACACTAGTGCACCAGCACAACAGCTGCCTGACTCTAGGCCTGACATGTCTGCTGTGACTACCTAAGTCGTGAGCACATGTGACACCCCCCAACCCACACAGAGGCAGAGCTGCAACCAATACCATCATTGGTCATAGACAACAGGTGGTAACAGAGACAAGGCAGGCAGTTGTAGAGGACACATACAAAACAGTTGACACATACCTGCATCTCAGCCGAAGTAATGTCAAATCAGCTCTGCCCTGGAGTCAGCTGCATCCTCATCATCCTCCTCTTCATCGCTTTGCATGTCCCCTTCATCAGCCACTGATACAGCTACCCCCTCCTCTGCATCCAGCAATGGGATCTGATGCCTCAGGGCCAGATCGTGCAGCATGCAGCAAGCCACAGTGATCTGGCACACCTTCTGTGGGTTCTAGAGCAGGGCATCCCCAGAGATATGCAGACACCAGACTCTGGCCTTCAGCAGGCCTTCAGCAGGACGAAGCACCTTTCAGTGACCCATCTGGTATGACTGTGGGCCTCATTGCAATGGTCCTCTGCAGCTGAAGTTGGATTCCTCACGGGTGTCAGGAGCCAGGGCAGGTTGGGATAGCCAGAGTCACCTGTGTGCACAGAAGTAAGAGGCATGTCAAGACTGGGAGGGCGATAGGGCAGGGACACAAGAGTACAGAGAGCTGAGGGGCACACGTATGCAGGGGTACATACCGATGAGCTAGGCCTGGTCCCTCTGGAGTGGTGCCATCAAATGTGGGACGCTGCTGTTCCACAGGTTAGGTCCCTTGTTATAGGATGTGCATGGGTGGGCCTAGCGTATCATGACATGGCATTGAATGCTTATGTTCTATCCTGTGTTACTGTTGTGCGGGCATTGACCGATTGCACCCTGTTTCTCTCTCTCTCCTTCTTTCCGTGTCCTTCTCTGTCTTTGTGTACATCAGCATCATCTGGTGAAAGAAAAGGGGCACCGAAGAGTGGGGAAGCTGCAGCCCACGTGACCCAGGAGGCTGACACCAGCAGAGCCGAGGGGACCAGTGGGACGGAGGGTGAGGGGAGTACCAGATCAACTACTACATCTTCTGATTCCTCCTCCCATGGTGGCTCCCTGGCAGTGGCGACCCATATGGGACCATCCCAGAACCATCCTTATCTGCCACCCTCCTTACCAGCACTGTCCTCCCTGTAGCTCCCCACCCAATTTCCTGTGCCCGCTCACCCAAGAGGGTGGGCATCTCCTTCACCGCAGGCACCCCTGTCCCTGCCCCAGTCAGCCCTGCAGCCTGTGGCATGGGCTATTGACCTCCTGAGGTCCATCTCTGTGGGGCAGACAACTATCATGAATGCCATCCAGGACTGGCATCCCAAATGCGTTCCTGGAAGGCATTCACTGTGCCTTGTCTGGCCTACAGAGATCGGTTCAGGCTCTGGCCTCCTCCTTGATGGCAGCCAGTGTCCCTTCTTCTTCCGTCTCCCCTCCAGCTACCAGCTACCAGTTCCCATACCCACATCCCTTTCCCCTCACCCATCCAAGGCACACCTATCCAAGGCACACCTACTGAGCCACATACGTCTATATCAACAGACATGGTACGCAAGGACAGACATAAGCACCACAAATACCACCACTGCCATGCACACCCAAACAGGCACATGCACACATGACAACATCCACACCCTGCACCTACTCCCCCACCACCTCCCCCTCACAGTCAGTACACCACTCACACCTGCAGTCAGACCTACATCAGTCACTGATCCTGCCACATGTGCCCTCACTGTCACCACATTATCTGACACCCATTCATGCACCCCATACACCACGACTGTCAACACACCCACATGCAGCACATCCACCCTACCTGCAGACATGACACACCCCAACATACACTTGCACGTCCCCCTTGCCATCTCCCTGCATCTCCTCCCCACCTCCTCACAGTACATCTAAACGCCCGCACTCACCCACCCAACAGTCCCCCAGCACACACATTTCATCCACCCACTCACCTGCATCCAAGGCACCTCCACTTACAAACCTCACAACCATGTCCACTCCCTCCACTTCCAAACATCCTTACCTTGACCTCCTTTGCGTCCCCAAAAAATGTTTCCTCCAAGAGTTTTCCCTGTTCCCCACCACTGACTTAGTACCTGTTCCCCCCAAGTGCCCTGCTATCCTTCCATGGCCCCTGCCTTCCGTCTCCAAGTCTACCACTGCCCTTCACCATGCCCCTCCACCACTTGCCACTTCCACCCCTGTCACTTCCACTGCTCCTCCTGCCAAACCCAAGCCCATGCCGGCTCCTTCTACTTCCAAGGCCAATCCTACTCGCTCCACTTCCAAGGCCAAGCTCACTCCCTCCAGTTCCAAGGCCAATCCCAAACCCCAACACCCTGGCTAAACCCCCCCTCCAAGGGCAAGCCCAAAGACTCCCCCATCCAAATCCACCCACAAGGACCCCCCTCCAAGCCCAGACCAAAGGATCCCCCCTCCAAGCTCAAAGGCCACCCCTTCACCCCCTGAAGTGCCTGCATACCCCATTGATGCCCCTTCCCTGTGGAGGCCTGCACTTTGCAGTCGGGAGTCAAGTTGGGGCGTCACCTTGTGCCCGGTGTGCTCAGGGCACTGTGGACTTTAGGACTGGCCCTTGGGCCTGTGTGTACATAGTTTTACAATTTATAATATATCTGCGCCACAACATCGTTGGTGTTGATGGTACCTACCTTGTCCTGGCTTTCCTTATACATGTATGTGTGGTGTTGTGGGTATTAGCATGTATGCATGTGTGTATGTGTGTGTGGTGTTGGTACGGGTGTTTGTTTGCATGTGTGTGGTTTCCGTGTCGTGTGTGTGTTGTGTGTGTGTACTAACATTCTTCCCTCCATTGTGTGCTAGGCTGGTATTGGAAGGAGTTGTAATTTGTGTGCCACGACGCCTACGGACATGCCTGTGTTCCTGAAGGTAGGTGTTCCCTTTTATATTGTTCGTTTCCGCCAGGCTTTTGGTGGCGGTGGATCCTCCCTGTAAATCCTGGCGGTGTGCAACCTCATAATGTGGTCATGGGATACTGCTTGACCGCCGGCCTGAAGATGGCTGCCGTCTGCCGCTCTGGTCCCTCCACAGCAGTCCGAACAGTAACTTGGCTGTGTTCTGCAGGTGCCTTCCCAGTACTTGTAATATGGCGGTCTTCCCAGCCAGGACTGTGGCGGTGCGACCCCAAACTCCACCGCGGCGGTCCACTGACCGCCATACTTGTAATTAGGCCCATAGTGTGCACAGAGTCCAGGGGTTCCCCAGAGGCATAACAGAGGCTAAAGTCAAAAATACTAATGCTATTTTTGTGGTAGTGTGGTCGAGCAGTTAGGCTTATCAGATGGTAGTGCAAAGCATTTGTTGTACACACACAGGCAATAAATAAAGCACACACTCAATGACTAACTCCAGGCCAATTTTTTATGTATAGCAAAAATATATTTTGTAACTTTATTTCTAGAACCACAAGATTCAAGTTGCAGGTAAGTACATGTGCAAGTAAGGCTTCAACATATGTATCAATACCACATTGTTTCAATTTGGCAATTTAAATAGTTTTCGAGTAAATAGCAATTATGTGTTTTAAAGTTGACAGTGCAATTTTCAGAAACAGTTCTAGAGGGGAAGAAAAGTTAGCACAGTTTTGAGGTAAGTACAAGACTTACAGTTCCGGTCTCCGGGGTTAGGATGTCCACAGTTGGGTTCAAGTTAACCCCAAACACCCACCACCAGCAACACAGGGCCGGCGGGTGCAGAGGTCAAACCTGAGGTTGATTTAACATGTGTTTCTACAGAGACTGGGGGCACTTGGAATCAGGCCTGCTTGCTGGTAAGTACCCGCGTCTTCAGAGGGCAAATCTGGGGGGTTTAGAGGAGCACTAGAGGGGTCACAGGTCAGCATCAAACACGCACCCTCAGTAGCACAGGGGCGGCCAGGTGCAAGGTACAAACACAGCACCGGGCTCCCAATGCTTTCCTTTAGGGGAGCACCGGGGGTCACAAAGATGCTGCAGACTGGGTCCAGGGGGTCGGTTCCAGGAAACCACAGACTGGAAAGGGAGGAGGGTCGCCTGCTGGATGTTGCTGCACTGAACGTGAGATTCCCCAAGGCAAGGGGGCTGTAGGTGCAGGGGTAACTTTTGGTGTCTGGAATCTTTGTCCAGTTCTGTTGCGGTCAATCAACCAAATCAATCAATCAATCAATATTTGTAAAGCGTGGCTACTCACCCGTGCGGGTCTCAAGGCACTGGGGGTGGGTCGAGGGGTTTTATTCAAAGAGCCACATCTTGAGGTTCTTCCAGAAGATGGTGAGCGACGGGGTTTGTCTGAGGTTCGGGGGGAGGTTGTTCCAGCTCTTTGCTGCCGTGTTGGTGGACGATCGTCCTCAGGCAGTGGTTTTGCAGAGGTGAAGGATGGTGGCCAGGGCCATCTGGGCAGAGCGAGGGATCTGACGAGGGTGTGCAAGGTGACGTGGTGGTTCAGGTAGGCTGGTCCTGCGTTATGTATGGCCTTGTAAGGGCAGGGGTATCCCTCGGATTTGAACTGCAGGCGTTGTAGTGTTGGACAGGAGGGGTCAACCCAGGGTGGGCACTTGCTCAGAATTCCCTGGCAATCAGCTCTTGTTGGTTGGGCTACCTGGACATGGGCGTTGGGTGCAGAGTGGGAAGGACTTGCAGATCCGGGCCGGTTCTGGAGTCCTTTGTGGTATTTCTTTCTGGACAGGGCCTCTGTCCACAGGACTTCTTGGTCCTATGGGGGGGGAGACAGTCATCGTGAGGCTTCTCAGAGGTCACTGGTCCTGCAGGATATGTAGACTTTTTTAGCAGGGCTTTAGAAGCTGGAGACAGGCTGGTAGGGCTAGGGCCAAGTCAGTTTGTGTCTTCAATCTTCTCTGCTGGCAGTCAGCTTAGCAGTCCTTCTTCTTTCTACTTCTTGTGAGATTGCCACGAATCTGGTTAGCTGGGTTCAGGGAAGGCTTTAAATCCTGGATTTAGGGGTGATGCAGGGGGCGGAGGGCAGTAGCCAATGGCTACTGTACCTGGGGGTGACTACACCCTTCTGGTGTACACTCTCTTTGGGGAGGGCATACAGACCCAATGCTAGTGGTCCCTATCCTCCAAACCAAGATGGAGGATTTTGCAGGGAGGGGGTCACTTCAGCTCTGGAGACCTTAGGGGTGGTCCCAGCTGAAGTGGTCACTCCTTGTTTTTCCTAAGTTTCCCACCGAACTTGCCACCAAAACCTGGCTTTGCCCGGGGGACAAGCATCCCCACTAGCTGGAGTGCCCTGGGGCACTGTAACAGGAAGCCTGAGCCTTTGAGGCTTACTACCAAGTGTTACAGGTCCTGCAGGTGAGGAGGTGGGAAGCACCTCCACCCAGTGCAGGCTTTGTTTCTGGCTTTAGAGAGCACAAAGGCTCTCATCCCATGGGGTCAGAAACTTGTCTCTTAATGGCAGGCTGGCACAGACAGGTCAGTCCTGCACTAAGGGATGCAGTAAAATACAGGGGGTACCTCTAAGATGCCCTCTGTGTGCATTTTACAATATGTCCAACACTGGCATTGGTGTGGGTTTACTGTGCTGAGACGTTGGATACCAAACTTCTCAGACTTCAGTGTAGCCATCATTGAGTTGTGGAGTCTGTGATGACAAACTTCCAGCCCATGTACGTCATATGGCCACACTGCACTTACAATGTCTAAGAATGGACTTAGACACTGTAGAGGCATAATGCTCATGCAGCTATGTCCTCACCTGTGCTATAGTGCATTCTGCCTTAGGGCTGTAAGGCCTGCTAGAGGGGCGACTTACCTGTGCCACAGACAGTGGTTTGTGGGCATGTCACCCTGAGGAGGATGCCATGTTGACTTTATCTTTTTTCTCCGCACCAGCACACACAAGCTGCATTGGCAGTATGCATGTATTGGGTGAGGGGTCCCATATGGCACCAAAATATATGGTGCAGCCCTTAAGGACCCTCCATGGTAACAGGGCCCTTGGTACCACTGCCACCTTTTAAAACTGACTTAGCTCTGGGCCAAGGGTGTGCCCATTGTGGAGCAATGGTACACTTTTAGGCAAAGAACACAGTTTCTGGGGCCTGGTTAGCATGATCCCTGCATACCTTTAGTCAAGTTAGCATCAAATATCAAGCAAAAAGTGGAGGGGTACTACATACAAGGGGACAGTTTCCTACAACATCTTACAGGAAGTGACGCCCAAGTAAATCTTTCAAGGAAGTTCCAAGGATCTGAAGCTGTGCTTTTTCTCCCACTCCCCTCCCCCCACTGGGTTTGAGTTGCCTTGCCACCCATAACTTGAATAGGGCAGCTTGAGGCTGATGGTGGAGTTGGAAACCAGCAACGTGTATCCAGCTTACTCCTGTGGGAACCGAACGTGAGTGCTTGACAAAAAGCTTTTGACAAAATTCACAGTCCGCTTGACAGTGGGGAATTTGATATGTAGCCCCACTTGCAATAGCAAGGCATGCATCACCTGCCACAATATGTGACTGAAATGATATTGGGAATTCTCACTTTCAAGGACTTTCTTGTGTCACTTACAACAATGCAGCACTTCATGACCGGCAGTGTAACTGACACAGTAGTGATCATGGGGTGCAGAACAACTGAGATGTGGCCAAAAAGGAATAGGCTTTATTCTACTCATGTCAGAATGATCTGTAGTAAGGCCGTCATGGGCAGTCACACTCATGGGATTTAGCTCTATGCAGTAGAGCCTGGCAGGGCCCCGGCTGGTCTTTTACATAAACAGCTTGAATCTCACTAATGTCTTCCAGTACCCCATAACCCGGACACATATAAATTGCCTGAATTACCAACTTCCAAATACAAGATTCATGGGTGAAAGGCGGAGGGGATTTGAGAAAAAGGCTGGCTTTAATGGTCTCAATTGATGCCTGAATGGGGGCAAAACAAGAAATCCAAGATAGTTGTAGCTCATCCACTGTCTCTCATTGTGAACCTCACCTGAAGCCTATTCCTATCTAGTGATGATTAGGGAAACCCTTTAATGTGAGTTTAGTACACTGATTGACGGAAGTGTGTACTGTCTCCTGTTTGGTTTCAGTTCACAAGAAGCAATTTGTTGAATCTCTTGGACTCAGAGTTCTTGACTATTGTTTCTGATTGTGCACTAAAGATCCTTCTTTCCTAATTACAGTCTCAAAATTCTTTCTTGAATTACTGTAGGACCTGGTCTTTAAATTTTTCATTCCAAAATGTAAGTTGTGATTTCTGCAAGATCTCCTCAAAACCCATCTCCATAGTCACAGTACTTGTCTACCACAGAATGTTTGGGAATGCGTTTTTTAAGTTTTGTGTCTTTGCTTGGAGCTCTTTTGCTGAATTGAATTCAGCTGTTTGCTGAAGTAGCCCTACATTTGTGTGCAACAAAACTAAGCTCAACCTTCTTTCCTCACTGCTGTGAAATTGCAGCGGCTTCCTAGTTCCTTGCATGACCACATCATGGGTATCACCTGTGGGCCCACAAGATTTGCTGCAGTGGTGTCTATGGCCGGGTTTTGTGTATGTAGTTGTTGGCCACCCTTATATAGTGCTGTTTATCACACCTCATCCTTATGTATTTTCAATCAGGTAGCCACCTGCTTTTAGGCAGATGTAATTTTGTGCGGAAAATTCAGTGGCGTTTTGCCATTATTCAGGATTCAATATGGCGTTGTTAACACATACTGAAATTCTGCCACTTCTTTCTGCTGGATTACAGCTTCTAAAATTTCAACTACATGTATATACATATCAGTGTGGGCATTATTACCAATCTGTTGGCGCATGACTTTAAATAGATGCAGTTTTCAAATGTCTGTGATAGAATTGCAGCACATTTTAACATTACTGATTTACCTAAATGAAACAGGTAGTTGCATGCTCTCCTTTCCTTGCTATCTGACACAGCGTATGGAGACAGTTTTGCTAGTGCTGTAGATGCCCTTACCCTGCGGAGCACTCCTGCGGAGATTTAGAATACAGTTCTGTTAGTAAATCTTTACAACAGTGCAGTTTCCCTTGAGCGATCACACATTGTCAGTACAGTCAATCATTCTACTCAGATACATCAACAAATCACTGCTGCTCCTATGACTGTATGCACCAGGTTACATATTTATATCTTGCACATTTGACAGTACAATTATACGCGATCGTTTCTGCACCCCAACAAGCGTAAAAACAGCATTTTCCCTGGGTGATCAATGCAAAAATGACACTTTGCACCGGTTTGTCGGTCCAAGTGTGGGTGGAAATGTCAGTGGCCTAAGTGCAGTGGCGCCGTTATAATAATCCACGAACGAAGGTGGAAAATTGCACTGAAAGAACCGTGGGGCTCTATGCCATAGACCCACCTCAGGCATCTTTCAGAGTGTAATTCATATTTAAAAAGTTCCCCCCAACATGAATTGGTTACATGCATGTGCGGCCTCATCTGCACGGACTAATTGATCATTATACTAGCAAAATTGCACACCTGTCTGCAGACAGCGCCGTCTATTTTGGGAGACATATTTTAGCAAAAAGTACTTTCAAAATTGTTAGTATCACATTCAGTTGCGTGATCTCATTTTTGTAAATCATTTTTTTTCTGACTCATATTCTGTTTTTAATTCCGTAAAGAATATGTTTTATTGCCTTTAATAGCGGAAAGCAGTCAACATGTTGCGCCACGTTTCTACTACACGACCAGGGACCTTTAAAGACCTTTGCTGATTCAAGGAATTAGAGTGATTGACTGGGACAGCAGTGCGGTAATAGGGGAACGCACAGGGGGTACGCTGAGAGCAAAACAGCTGTTAAATCAATCTGTGCAAGCAGTTTCCCGATAAATATATACTCTATTAAAAATGCATTTTTGCAGTTAGGCGGGCTGTCGTAAAGATTAATAATTTATTGCAAGAGCAATTATTTTAAACAACAAGCTACATTTGTGGTGATCGCGTTTCTTAAATGCAATATTGATGCAGTGAACGCAGCTTGTAGGAAAATCTTCCAAGTCACTTAAAATCTTCTTAGGCGCACCATGTTCTGGTAACAGAAATGAGCTTTTCAACAAAAAGATACCGATCCTGCTGACATAGATTCCTTCATATAGAATACTATAGCATCTGTTGAAAGGAAAGGAACCCAGATCAGATGATACGTTTGTAAGTACTGGGCCATTACAGACATTCGACGACAGATGTTTTGTTTACTTTTTTCTATGTATGCATGCATGTGGGTATCTATGTGTAGGCGGTGATGACCATAGCGCAAACCTAGCTACACAACAAAGGAGCATTGTGCACCAGTTGGTGTCTATTGTGGGTACTAAGTAGAGATGGGTATAGCCGGTACCTCTGGAATTATTCAGCAATGGACAACATAATTATGCGGCAGGAATGCTAAGAGAAAAGACACATCGAGCTGCTAATTTAAACACATTCTATGGCAGCATCACTTCACTGTTTTGACGTCGAAACACATTAACACTGTCTAGGCAAGGATTGCACTTTTTAAATACCAATTTCACACTTGAAAGCAATCAGCAATTGAAAGGTTACCAGTAAACCTTTGCAACGGCGCTGCCATTGTGCGATACCACACATGACATTTGTTTGGTAACTTTTGTCCTGGTGGAACTATTTTGTGCAGTAGATGGAGGTTTATGTGGTGATTAAACAATAAAGTGTTAAACGTTACTGCTGAGTTTTGCCTTTTGCAGTGGTCCTGGATTTAGAGCACCACAGTAATGGCTGACAGTGCAGTAGGAAATGATACATGGATGAGGCTTACGGTGAGTATTAGAGGCGGTGAGGTGGAACTGTGGGATGGAGATGGGGTAGGATCTCCTCAGGGTTAATCTGGCGTGTGAGTAGTTACCCTGTGTCGAGTTATTACATGAATAGGGTCTGTGATGCTATTTCACATCATGGGAGCATAAGCATTTCTTCTTTTTTTTCATTGCTGTATTCAGACTCCTGGTCTGATAATGTGGCTAATATGTGATCATGATCTACTACCACATGTCTTAATTTTGGTCATCGGTATGGTGGAATCTCAGTGTTGACTGCCTTGTAAATTGTTCTTCAGATTTTTATTACTACTCTGTCGGGCAGTGGGAACAAGAGGATTACTCTGAGGGATGGCCTGATCCTGCTGTACCTGTTTTTTAATGCTGTTTTTGTTTGGCTGCATAAATAACACTTTTCAGTGGATTCAGTTGGATCACACAGATATATATGCTAGCAGGGCGTTCCCTCTGTCATGATGGGAAAGGATGTGCAGTTGAATGGACATTACCTTGGAAGAGCAGGACCAATGGATGCCTGGCTTTCTTTGTCCTCTGGCACACTATGAGCCAAAAAACTGCGGCTTGTTTTTAAATAGAAAACCAGGGACTTGGCACAGTTGATGAGTCGAGGGGCGAAGCCATCAAGATTAATCTAGAAGAGCCAATATTGTATTAGCTTTTATTTGCAGTGAGGGGTGATGATCTAAATTCTATCTTGGTGGGGTTCAGTTTGGCCTAGACCTTGGTCTTTTACATTGGGTCAAAGCAAGGCAGTCTTTCAGGAAATAGAGGACATAGCTAGATGACACTTTCAGACATAGGTTCTTGTCAGCAAACAGGATTCAAAGGTGCACTGTATGCAGGTTGAGGATTACAGTTGAGAGGATAGGTCCATATAGGATGCCACAGGATATTTAGATGGGGCTTGAATCTTGAAGAACTCATTTGGACTAGCAGGGTTCAGTTTTCCAGGAATAACCCTAGTCATTTGCAGTATGATTCCATTGAAGCCCATTTGGTATGTAAGGGTCTCAGGCATGGTTTGCTGATTGATAGTCTCGAAGACCGTTCAAATGGACAAAGTGGCTAAGGTCACACTTGCAATGTTGCTGTCTGTGTAATGCACCGGGATTTGGGCTGTGACTGGTAATCTTCGAGTACGGTATTGATTTGATCTCATATTGGAGTTGGTTGACGGTATTAGTATCTTGTTTATGAGTTGCACATGGGTGATCGTTTTTAGGGGTGAGCACAAAGCGCTCCGTCCTCTCTTGTGATCTCTCTACGTGCTTCTAACCACGTCAGTCACTTTCATTGGTTCGTGGGCTTGCCTTTTAAAATCCTCTTGCTTTCATTAGTGGAAGGCATGCATAGGTCATGCTTTTTCCGGTGTTAAGCCTTCCTCGAGCGCACGAACAACTACTGAAAACATGCGAGGCTCAATTTTTTCTGTCTCGTTTCTGGACTAATTTTTCTCTGTATTTTGCAGCGCTATCTCACTGGGCTGTAGTCAAGCGCTTTCCATGACATCGATCCTGTTACATAGGACATTGCACTTTTGCCGGTTACATAGATAATTGCTCTTTTGCCGGTTACATGGATAATTGCACTTTTGCTGATAGGTTTCACTGCGAGCAAACTTTTATTTCCCTTTGTGTGTCTGCTTTGTACTGATGGCAGCTGTCAGCTCGCTTATGGTAAACGTTTACTTTTCAGTTTATATGGCAAGAAAAGTCCAGTTAGGAGTTTACAATGCTAATAGCTCTAACTCGAGTAAACGTGAGACCAATTGCATTGCAAATGCTTGCTTTAATTTGCAAGAACTGGAGTGTTCAGGACGAGCTTCATCAGTAAAAGAAGAGATCTGTCCTGTCTTGAGGGAATATTAGATGTAGTACATGTTGACTATGTTATGTGGACATGTAAAGTCTTCACCACAGATTCATCCTTTGTAGTTGATAAGATGACATGAGGTGGCCTTAAGAATTCAAAGACGTCTTACCAGATCATCGATGGAAAGGGGGTTGGAGGTGGTCCACTTTAATGCACTGCTGGTTAGGATCGTAGTGGTGATTTGAATGTTGGTCCTGTCAGAACATGTCATTTTTCAAGAAGTTACTGATTATTGTAAATTTTATCTTCGAGTGATCTAGTGAGTGGTCTGGCCATGAAGCCATAATGTGCTAGATCATCTTGAAGGCCATCTTGCTTCAATTGACACCTTGGCATATTGTGGACTACGTGGCCTTTTGTCAGTGATGAGGTGCCTCATAATTTAGAGGGCTTTTGGGTTGTCAGATCTTGCATCTGTGTTTGCCACCTCTCATTCACTTGATGTCTAATGTTCCTTTACGGCCAACTTATTCTTTATTGTATCATGTAGCAGTGAGACTGATCTCCACAAAATGGAACAATAGATTAGTATGGGCATCTGCTAACACCTATAGGGTGTGGTTGAAGTCACAGTGCAGGATCTCAATGTTGGTGTTAGGGTCATTGGTGGAAGCCAAGCATGTCAGGCTTTTGAAGAGAGTGTCCATCAGGAAGTGCTTGAAGGATCCAGTCAATATCCTTGATGACCTCTACTTGCCATAGTATGCGGGAGCTACTTATAACAAGTCAACGATGATGCCAGAATGATCAGTCTAATCTATATTTTTGCTGTATTTGGCAAGTGACGTTGCTCATTGGGGCGGTTATAACATTAAAAATTTTACCCTTGGCAGTGATGTGCTGTGTGACAAGCTGAGCAATGTCTGCTGTGGTCAGTATGTTGAAGAGGGCATGTTTCATGGTATTACTAGAAGCATCATCTAGGGAACTGAGTCACCACTTGATTCAGGTTGCTCTGGTCAGATCAGATATCTTTAAGTTGATGCTGGGTTGCTACTGGATGGATGAAAGATAAGATAGAATGTGATGATCTATTTCATTGATAGGAGAAAGATGCAGGAGTGGAACTCAAAGACATGTGTTTTGCCATGATGCCTGAGGGACAACCACAGTTCCACACCACGTTGGGTCAGCCAGTTGATATGCTGGACAATATATTCTTATGTTACAGCAGCTTCCAGGATGTGCATGGTGCTTGGCATTACTCATATATCGGTAACAAAGAAAAATCAAGGTAGTTTAAATTGATGAGATTGTCTGCTTTGTGCACGGTTGTGCCATAAAAACTAGCCTGCTGGTGCAAAATGTGTTCAATGTGCTTGTTGTGTGAGTTGGTGAGGGTGAGGCTAAAAAAGTTGTATAGGTTGGATGTGCTTGGAGGATTATTCCATCTGCATGAGGTCTTGTGAAGGTCCATGCAGATATGGAGGTAATACACCTGGCCCAAATAGGTGATTGCTTCACTCACTTTTTGCTTCACACTCATGATCGAAGTGCCTGAGCGACAAGCTTCTAGTTTGGTCGGGAAAATGTTCGTTGATTGTGATTGACTTAAGGGCAGGATGATGATGTTTGTTTGTGACTGGCTCTGCTTTAGGCAGCAAAATATTCCTTGCTTGTAATTTGCTTTTGGATGACTATCAAGTCAAATGATTTCTCTCATCAGGACTAGTGAAATGATTGCTATAACTTATTTTTTTAAAGAGTTAAATGTATCAGTATGCAATATAAATTAGCACTTGGATTGAAACCTTTAAAGAATATTTGTTCCTTAGCCAATAAATAATAGTATTCCAACAATCACCACACTTTCTTTGATTTCCTGTTCCCGGTACCTGAAGTTTACATCCTTATTCGCATATTCCCTTCTTCCCGGTATAGGACTGATGGCTATTTTCTGGTTGTAAGGCTTTGCATCTGGCTGACATTGCCCACTCGTGATGGCTCATGAGTGCACAAAGATGATTGACTGCAGGTGTCCTGTAGTGTATATTTTGGCCTGAAAAACAGCAGGGTGTTGAAGCTCCAAGATTCACAAAACGTTGTAGGAAGGGAAAGAGTGTTGCAGATTAAAAGTCATGTGATTTTATTTGATGTTATGTAAGATACCATGAAGTGGCTGTATCTATTCCTGAGTTCTGTAGGATGCGACAAATGTGTTTTACCTCAATGTGATTCTAGGATTGGTGTGTTGTTTTTAGATGGCTTAAGTTTGACACCTTTTGTGAAGCCAGTTGATATTCCAAGTTCGAGGTCCATTTTCTCTTTCTAAGATTGAGAAAGACTGCATTGCAGTACAGGTTGGTGAGGCTCACACAGTGGAGTTAGTGTTTGCTGGGTGAGTAACAACTAGTGAAGGAGGTTGGCTTCTGCCATAAACATATTAACAGCTTAATTGTTCCTGCATTATGGATGGACATGTAATTAACAGTCACTATTGTCTGCATTTGTAGACAATACCTATCTGAATAGTGGAATGTTTGGACCTCAGTTGAAGACAATGTAATGGCAGAGGGCTTGTAGGTGCTTTGCTCCATCCTTCCGATGATTTCCATCTGTCTTATTATGCTTTAATTGATACATTCCGCCCTCCAATGGTACATTGTTTGATTAGTATTATGAGCCTAACACAGTGGGATACTTTGATCATAATATATTCTGGCCATTACGAAACACCTTCACTAGGTAAGAAGGTAAATATCTTCTGCTATAACATTCATGCTGGACTTTAATTCTGTGTCACACTTCTACCATGGCAATATATGCATACATTTGATTGGACCCTTTTTAATCAATGGTGGTATGAAAGATGAATGAGAACCAAGCTCCTTAGGGTGTGCGGACCAATAGACGTCAAAGTAAAAGCAATTTTAAACCATGCAACCTGCAAGAAGCACTTGCACCTATATGCCACACTTGAGTATTTTCCCCTAAATTATAAATCACTAATTCTCTAGTTGATCTATATTAGGATCCCTCTTGTATGTACTTTAGCTCCTTAAAGTGTACCTAGACTATTGTCAATCATTTCTCACTCTGCTCTCCCAAGCCCATCACTGTCAATTATTTCACTTATACTGCAGGGTTTCTCAGGGCTGTTTATACTACATCCCACGCTGGTTCCTCACAGGCACCAGCGAAGTCGCCACAACTCAGCTGCAGAGGGTACATGCCCTATGACTTTCACCGACACCATTTCACAGTTCCTATACTATACAACTACTTCCATTACATTAAGTCATAGTTTTCACTCCTCCCATTTCCCCCTAAAACCAATTCCGATGGGATGGCCGGTAAACTCCTGTAATCCTCAATCCATAAAGCAAGAACTATAAAGTTCACAAGGTGGTATTGAAGTTTGCATCGCATATAGCAAACCTATCGTATGGAAGGTATTGGAAAACGTTTAATGTATGGCCCATCTACAAATGGTGTAGTAGAACAGTGGATTATGAGGAGAACAGTGAAACAGTTATCCCGCACCGCAGGGCTCCACCCTACCACCTCATTTCAAGTGGAGAATGAAGACCAAATGGCACCTCTGTAGCTATATAGAAACGGGACTTGTTATGAGAACAAAACGCAGGTCCGTGGAGAAAGGGAGAGCTACAAAGTAATTCATACTTTAATCAATTGTTCAAAGTATAGAATAACGCATTCAGACTGAACCCTTTCCTGGGCCGTAACCAGGATTGAAGGAGGAAACAGAAAAAGAAACAAACAGATAACTAAACTGAGCCTTCTCTCCCAAGAGAGAAGGGCCATAAAAGCACTCCAAACAAGCCAGGAAGTTGTAACAAACTTTCTGTCAGGTTGGGCACAGATGTTGCAATGGATGCAGAGACCAACAACGGGGATACTATACTGTCATCCTCTTGACACAAATTACAACCAGGAACTAATCGACCACCCAACAACATAATAAAACAAATCATCAAGCCCATGTGAAACAAACTACGGGAGTCTCTAGTAATACCAAACAACGTAACACATAGGTCATTATATTCACTAACATAAATGTACACATCTGCGAGCACCAACCACGTGATCATATCTAGTGAGGGAGTCGATCCTCAAAGCCATTTTGAGTTCATGTATTCGGAGCTCTGGAGTACTACTCCGGTGGGTAACGAAACTTGAGCCCCCGCTCAACGTAAGAACGTGGAGGGCCCCCCTTCCAGACACAGTCAGGAGTTCTGAGGTCAGAGTCCTGTGCTGAAGGGGGGGCCCTGGAGTTCAGAGTGCCCCCTGCACCACAGGGGATTCAGGGCCCTTTGTTACTCCACTGATACTACCTCAGTCACTCATAAATGCCATCTTGAATCAGCCCAAAATGACTACATCCCTATTAGTAACATTGCAAAGAATGCCCAATCCCTTCTATTTGTACGACTAGTAAATGAATATTCCCTAAACATTCTCATTTTATTACCATTTTGGGAGTTTTGGGGCCAATTTAGAAATCCACAATGCCATATGTAAAGAGTATTATAGGAGTTCGACTTCATCTACTCTGAAATGCCCTGATCTACCACAAATAAATTTACTTAAGCAATTTCAATGCAAATTAAACCCTCTATACTTGAGGTGCTATAATAGCCAAGTATGGGACACTACACACTTGTTCAGCTGCATTCAGGAAGTAAGGAGTTCAAGGAACTGATTTTTTGCTCATTAGTAACTTTAAATCTTCTAATTTCTGGAGGAAACTTAAAATATGGAAAGGAACACATCTGCTGAATTCCCCCCATCTTAGGGACAGTATTGTGGAGAGACCTGATTCACAAAGAATGATACATGAGTAGGTGTGAATTACACTTGTAGTACTCCGTGTACACCTATTAATTTCAGGAGCAATCCACAACCACTCCTAGCTTAGTTCTGTAAATCAGGAGTATTATGAGACTAAGGGCCAGACGTAGCAAAGGTTTTTACCCATTCTGTGTCTATGGGAAAAAGTGTTTGTACATATGGCCCTAAGTCACAGCACTTTTTTGTGGATCAGACCAGAACGAAATAAAGTATAGTTTTACTCTATATTTAGATAAACACCCAGAAAATTAAGGATTGTCACTTACCAATGAACTCTACATCAAGTTCTGAATCTGGACACTTCCCTGACCAGGCTGTATGTCACCACACACTGTTCTAATGTAACAATGTAACAGCGGAATATAGGATAAATGTTTGTTTTCATCTACACTGGAAGTCATTTCCTATAAAAGACTTGAACACCATAAAAATAATACTTCATTGCACTGCCACTCAGTAATCAGTTCTTAAAAATGTAAATCTCTAACGTACTTTTTTAACAAAGAAGATAGATCTTTTTTGGACAGAATTGTACAGAATTGTAACATGCCTATAACTGTTACCAAAGCAATTAATCTGAAATCAGGGGAAGCTATTTACTTATTTGCTCTTTTTTTTACAGACAATATGCTCAGACTGACAAATTGCTAGATAAAAATTGATGGAAAGCTTGAACATGCATCACAAATACGAGTTATAATGTGTTGCAATACAGACTTAGTAAAATCATGGAGAGAGGGTCCAAGGACAGATGGGTACTTACCTCCCATAACTTCCACAACCAAACAAAAGTACCTACAACTGAATTTTAAAGTTGGGAGGAACATAGGGCAAATCTGCAAATGGTTTCAGCATTTGCAGACCCTCTGATTTGGTAAATAAGAGGATTTGCAAAAGCAAAATACTTTTTAGGTTTTGCTTAGACAGCGAATGCGCTGTCATTGCAAAATCTCTTGCATAAAAATACTTAAAAACAGGCTTAGAGCATGCCCCGTACTTACTGTTACTTAGTATTGGCTCCCACGTCACTCTCATTTCTTTGCTTTCCGTGGGCCACAACCTCCTGCTGCTTCCAGTGCCTCTTCAATTCTTCGGGTTGTCCATGGAGGTTGGATGAAGTACAGTTTGTAGAGGTACTTTTTTATTTTGAATGTAGCGCTCTTTAAAAGTGGATGTGTGTTGAAGGCCCTGTATACATCTCCCCATCCCTCCTGCCCCTGCTGTCATTATTTGCCCTGTCTCTCCCACCACGTCCCGCATCACTGTTGCTTGTTGCCATCTCTCCCAACCCCTCTCGTATCTTTTTTTTTTGTCCCCACGCCTCAGAAGAAAAATTGATATGATGGCCATCCAGGGACACCTAGGCCCTCATTACGACCCTGGCGGTGGGTGATAAAGTGGCGGTAATACTGCCAACAGGCTGGCGGTAAGTACCACCAAATTATGACCATGGCGGTGATATCTCTGATAGACAGCCAATGTACCACACCAGCTGCCAGGGCAGAAACAGCAGCCACCACGGCGGTAGCCACCAACAGCCAGGCGGAAGACAAAATTCTGCCCACCATATTAACCTTTTCTGGGGCGGTACCAATGCCAACAAAAGCCTGGCGGAAACAGAGCACAGAAGTAAAAGGACTCACTATTGGAGACACAGGGAAGAACCACGCCGCCAGGGAACCTGAACTGCAAGTTTTCCCCAATGATCTTCTATGTTATGCTCCACCTGGAACACCAACGCCGACGAAGATGACGACGGTGGGTACAGCCACTTAGCACACAAGGGTGGGTGGGAGGAAAACAAGAGTGACACACACGCACCAAACACCATTCACACACACACCATACAAACAACCAGCTGCACTACAAAAACAATTTGACCCCGAAAATCGGCAGAATAATGCAAGGACAACAGGAATTGACAAAAATGACTGTAATCAGTTCAACATCAAAATTAATAATCCGATTTGACAATGAAACAGATATGTACACTTGTAAGAAAAAGGGACACTGCCCAGTCCAAAGTTCAAAGGGCCCACAGGGCCACAGGGCACAGTCGAAGGCCTAACTCGAATCCTGACCGTTTCCAGATAGAACATTGTAGGGGCATCAGTTTGCTAATAGGCAGGCACCTGAGGGGGTGGTGAGGGCACCTCAGCCGGATGTGGGAACAAGCCCACTGGTTCTGGAGGGGGCAACATGCCCATTGCTCTTTGTCCTGGGGAGTGCAAGGCCACAGTCTCTCGAGTGGATGACTTGCCCACTGGTTCTGGAGGGGCAACATGCCCATTGCTCTTTGTCCTGGAGAGTGCAAGACCACAGTCTCTCGAGTGGGTGTCTTTCCTACTGGTACTGGAGGGGGCAACATAGACATTGCTCTTTGTCCTGGGGAGTGCCAGGCCACAATCCCTCAAGTTGGTGTCTTTCCCATTGGTTCTGGAGGGGGCAACATGTCCATTGCTCTTTGTCCTGGGGAGTGCAAGGCCACAGTCTCCCGAGTGGGTGACTTGCCCACTGGTTCTGGAGGGGGCAACATGCCCAATGCTCTTTGTCCTGGGGAGTGCAAGGCCACAGTCTCTCGAGTGGGTGTCTTTCCCACTGGTTCTGAAGGGGGCAACATGCCCATTGCTCTTTGTCCTGCGGAGTACAAGGCCACAGTCTCTTGAGTGGATGCCTTGCCCACAGGTTCTGGATGGGGCAACATGCCCATTGCTCTTTGTCCTGGGCAGTGCAAGACCACAGTCTCTTTAGTGGGAGACTTGCCCACTGGTTCTGGAGGGGGCAGCCCTCACAGTAGCCCCTGGAGGGTGGTCTATATAGCATCCACCAGTGGTGATGGCTGCATGCTGGTGGTGGTTGGGGGAGGCTCCTGGGCAGTCCCTGCACTCACTGATTGCTGCATGCTGGTAGTGGTTGGAGGAGACTCCTGGGCAGCCCCTGCACTCACTGATGGCTGCACTGCCACGGCTGGCGGTGGGGGCCCCGTGACAGCTTCTGGTGGTGGTGGTGTTTGCCTGACAGCTTCCGCTGGTGTAGAGTGCCTCTTCACCTTCCTCACAGCTGGTGCTGGACTCTTCCCTTTCATCCCAGGTTCTTCTGGCTCCTTCCCCTTCAGTGTTTTTGGTCTGGTATCCCTACCACCACAAGTAGGTGGTGCTACCACTGTCCTCGTGGACTGTTTGGCTGAGGTGCTGCGCTGTGTCCTTGAACCCGTCCCATACGTGCAGGACGGGGGAAGGGTAGGGAAGAGGTCAATCTGGGAAAGGAATAGCTTTTTATGGACATTGGAGCAGGAGGAGTAATGGAAGAGGAGGATCAGGGAGTGTTTGTCGGAGGTGTATGTCTGCTAGATTTGGGTGCAGGTGCATGGCCTGTATGCTGTTGTGAGGTGGATGGCTGTTGGGTGTCTGAGTGCTTGCGTTTGTGTCCTTTAGGAGGGGGGACAGAAATGGTGGGAGAGAACACAGCGGACGCATGCATGGATGTTGTGGAGGTGTCTGCCAGTGAGGTGTGTGTTCTGCTTGGTGTTGTGATGATGCTGGTAGTGGATATTTATGTAGTGCATGCAGGTGTGAGTGTGGACGTAACTGGGTGGGAGGTTGAGGAGGAGTAGGAGGGGGAGACAGTGGAGGCAATGGATGTTGTCGTGTCTGCAACTGTATGGTGTTTGTGTGAGGTCCTGTGAGATGAAGTGTGGTGCTTGTGTTTGCCTGTGACACTCTTGGGGGTTGTCTTGTGTGCATGGTCATCTGCCTGTATGCTTGGGATGTGTTGGGGTTGAGGAGAATGGGACTGGGAAGTGAAAGGTGGAAGGAGGACGGTTGAAACAGGGACAATGGCTGCCATCAGGAGGAGGCCAGAACCTGAATCGATCTTTGTTGGGCTGCCAATCCACCATGAATGCCCTCCAGGATTGCATTGAATTGCTGCATCTGGTCTGCCAGCACAGGAATGGCATTCACAATGGTTGATTGCCCTACAGAGATGGATCACAGGAGGTCAGTAGCCTCCTCACTCAGTGCAGCAGGGCTGAGGTGCCTGGGGCGAAGGAGATGCCCACCCTCCTGGGGGAGTGGGCACGGGCAACTCGCTGAGGGGCTACTTGGAGGACAGTGCTGGTACGGGGGTGTACCTGCAGCTGGGGTGGTCACAGAGGTGTCCGCCAACACCAGGGAGCTCCCATCGGAGGAGGTATCAGAGTCTGTGTTGTCCCCTCCAGTCTCCGCCATAGTGCTCCACTTGCCTCCGTCCCACTGGTTACCTCGGTGGATTCCGCCTCCAGGGTTGTGTGGGATGCAGCTCCCTCTGTCGCCGGTGCCTCTGCTCCTCCACCAGATGATGCTAATGCACATAAGGACAGGATGACAAAACAAGAAAGGGGGGAGAGAGACAAAGGATACACTGAGTCAATGACTGCACCAACACCACTGTTGGCGTACACAGCACCCTCACACACAGGGTACAGGCCTACACACTATGCATTGCACTACCAGTGAAATGGCTAGTCACCAAGGCATGAGGAAGGGCACACGCCGCCAACTGCAGCACACCTGGGAACCACGCAGCCCTACCTAGAAGTGAATACTAACAAGCTAGGTTAACCACTATTTTCCATTAAACCCTTAGCCTCCAGAGGACCTACGCTCCTATGTCTGGCCTGGCCTATGGGCACCCACTAACACACAAGCACCAACCGAATACCAGCCACCAGCCATAGGTTGTAATGATAGCCACTGTACTCACCCCCTTGTGGCTGCTCTGAAGCCCTCATGCGCCCATCCAGCTCAGGGTAGGCCACCGCCAGTATGCGGGCCATCAGGGGGTCAGGGTCTTAGAGGCACCCCTTCCTCGTTGGGAAGACATTCCTAGCTGGGCCTCTGCGGTCTTCGGTGCTCAGCATCTCAGGTCCTCCCGCCGTTTCCGACAATGGGTGCTCCACCTCCCATAGACCCCCAGGGTCTGCACCTCCTTGGCGATGGCATGCCATATTCCCTTCTTTTGATGGGCACTGACCTGCAGAGGCAATACAGACAGGAGAACACCATTAGACAAACAGACCAGCCTGTCACACAAATGGCCCACCATACCCGTTTGGATCACCATTGGCACACACATAGCCCAGCACACACCATGTACACTGCCAAGAGGAAATCCACCCCCTTACACTCTGCCTTCACACACAACTCCATGCATTCATGCCACATGCATCGTGCCCACAGTATACTCACCTGTTGGTCTGGAGGCCCATACAGCTGTCCGTACTGGGGTAGGACCCCATCCACCAGTTGCTCCAACCGGTCACACGGGCCATGGTAGGTTCCAGACACAGGTCACAGCAGCACATGCAGTGTGGGTCCTCTCCTATGGAAGGTCAGGAAACAAGTGAGGAATGTGAAATAAAATATTGGTCACGTCCACGGCGGTGCATACCGTCACCACGGGTGTAGATGGCCACTGTACCCCATAGGGCCCAATATAAACCAATGAGGAATTGCACGGCAGTTCACGACCGTCTACCGCCATGGCTATCAACGTTGGGGGCATTACCTCACTTCCACCTGTCCTTCCACACAGGACTGGCAGGTGCCATTTTGGGGGGGGGGGGGTGAACAGGCCTATCGATTACTTCTACATCACAGGATATATAGGCACATACTTTTAAATTACACTGTCCCAAAACATGATTGGATGATGTGGACTGCTGTTGTGGTATAGTTGTTCAAATTGTGACAGCCTACTCACTCTTGTGTCCATTAGATACCTACTGCTGCAGATGAATAGGAGATGGAGACATACCCCTGTGTACAGACACCTGGTGTACTTGGCTACACTGGAGGACAGGCACATTATACTCACCTATAAACTGAACAGGGCCACAATCACAGAGCTGTGTGCCCAGTTGGAACCTGATCTCAGCTATCTGTCATGTGACTGGGATCCCCCCTCTTGTGCAAGTTCTGTCAGTGCTCCATATCCTGGCAACTGGTTCTTTCCAAGTGACAGTGGGCTTGGCAGCAGGAATGTAACAGCCAATGTTCTCAATAGTGCGGCAAGAGTCTTGTCTGCCCTGATAAAACACATGTGCAGTTACATTGCTTTCCCCCAGGTGGAAGAATTGGCCACCTTCAAGGCCACGTTTTATGCAATGGGACATATCCCCAAGATAATTGGTGCGATTGACAGAACACATACTGCGTTTGTCCCCCCCCCCCCGGCATAATGAATAGGTGTACAGGAATCGTAAGAGTATCCACTCCATGAATGTACAGATGGTGTGCCTGGCAGACCAGTACATCCCTAACGCATATACTAATGGTCATATTTATACTTTTTGAGCACCGCATTTGCGTCGTTTTTTGACGGAAATGCGGTGCTCAAAAAGTATAAATATGGGCCTAAGTATCCTGGGTTGGTGCATGATGCCTTTGTCCTGAGCATAGCAACATCCCAAATGTGATGTCCCAACTACAGAGGCACAGGGTTTGGCTAATAGGTGAGCCTTGGTCCCCACCCAGTATATGTTGCTGTATGCCTAAGCTGTTGGCCAAATAGGATAGTGTGTGGCTCAATGTTGTCCCTCAATATTTGCAAGTGTCTCTGGTTACCCAAACCTATTGTGGCTGCTGACCCCTGTGAGGAATGCCAGGACAAGGACAGAAGAACGTTATAATGAGGCACAGGTGCGAACCAGAAGGATAATTGAGAGGACCTTCGGCCTCCTGAAGGCCAAGTTCAGGTGCCTCCATCTGACAGGTGGATCCCTGTGCTACTCACCCAAGAAGGTGTGCCAGATAGTAGTGGCATGCTGCATGTTGCACAACCTGGCCCTGAGACGCCATGAACCTTTTCTGCAGGAGGAGACTGGAGATGCCCCTGTGGCAGCAGTGGACCCTGAGGACAGTGAGGATGAGGAGGCAGAGGAAGAGGATGTGGACAACAGAACATTACTGATATGTCAGTACTTCCAATGACACACAGGTGAGACAGTACAACTTCACATTTCTATGACTATTGGTGTTTACTGTGTCACATTGGCATGCTGGCATTACACACTTCTTTCTCCTACTTACTGTTACCTATGGATATACATGTTACAGATGTTGGTGATATAACAACTTCCTGATGGAATCACAGCTGGCAGCAACAGGTCATTAATTATATGCACATACTATGTACAGATCATGTGCAATGGTTGTAGCTGTTTCAATCAATACCAATTTGCAATACTTGAAATACTAGTAGTCAAGTTTTATCAAAGGGTGTTTATTGTTGTGCTAAAATATCGAGGGGAAAGTGCAGTGGAATGGGGCGAAAGTGCGGGGTATTGTTCCAGTCTGTTTGTAGCACAGGTGCAGAGTCCATGTGGACATAGGAAGGGGAGCAATGACAGTTCAAGGTGGACAAGGTGACTGAGTGGGACACAAGGGGGGCAATCAGGAGAGTCTTATTTCCTGGCGGTGGTCTTGGCAAGTGCCTCTGTCTTCTGATACGGAGAATAGGATACAATTTATTATTATTAACAAGTAGATGTGAACATTCATACCTAGATTTAACATCGACTTATGTGAATTTGTGGTAAATACGATATGTTTTGGACAGCTACAAAAGGAAAATATATAAAGGAAAAAATATAGATTCCTTCTGTTGGACACTCTTGATGTACTTGTGGCTAAAGGATCTTGACTTATGAGATGGTTGAGTAGGATGTGCGTGGTGTGAGGATGGCAGTGTGCAATTCACTGAGATAGTGAAAAAGTTGTACTTTTTTTGTATCATGTGATGCATACTATAACAAAATTAGCACAAATGCAATTAAATGTATTATAAGTTATTGTATTTTGTCTGTGGAGATATGTCTTAATAAATGCTACTATATCAATATTTGAAGAATATTTTTGATAGATGATAATGTGACTGTGCATGTGGGAAGGTGGGCTATTTTCAGTTTGTTTTCTTGGTTATTCCCCTGTCATGATTCCTATTATTTAGCCTGGGGCCCCATATTTTTGCTACTTATCCTGGGTGTTGGTGCCCATACCCTGGAGACTGGCACCTCCCATTGCTACCACATTTGCAGGAGTATTCGGCCTGGGGCATGTATGGTGGTATTGCTCACATTTGCAAGTCTGGTTGGTGGATTCAGACATGGATTGTTCTTTACGTGGTTGTAGCCCAAGTGCATTGGATTACTACAAAAGACACCCAGGAGTCCATCACTGGGACATTACCACTATTTCAAGTGGGGCAGGGAACATTTGTGGGGTGGTTCACCTTCTGCAGGGGGAAGGATGCTGGTGGCCTGTGGGTCCTGTGGGGGGGCCTCCTGGCCACTAGCGGCAGCGGAAATGAAGGGCTGTTCAGATGACTGGCTAGCGGTAGGGGCCCACTGGCGTGCTGTTGCCTCCCTCATGATATTGGCCATGTCTGCCAGCACCCCTTCTATGGAGATCAGGGTGGTGTTAATGGCCTGCAAGTCCTCCCTGATCCCCTGATACTATCCCTCCTGCAGCCGTCTGTTCTCCTGCATGTTGTCTAGGATCTGGCCCATTGTGTCCTGGGAATGTTGGTAGGCTCCCAGGATCTCGGTGAGTGCCTCCTGGAAAGTCGGTTTACTGGGCCTGTCCTCCCCCTGGTGCACAGCAGTCCTCCTAGTGTCCCTGTTGGCCTGTGCCTCTGTCCCCTGAACAGTGTGCCCACTGCCACTGACCCCAGGTTCTTGATTGTTTTGTGAGCGAGTTGTGGCCTGGGGTCCCTGTACAGGTGGGCACACTGCTGATTGACATGTCCTGGGGACCGAGGCGTGGGTACACTGGATGGATGCTGTGGTGTTGGTTCCTGATGGGGAGGGTTCGTGGTGGTCTGTGAGTGGCCTTGGGTGACCGGCTGTCCAGTGGTCCCTGATGGGCCAGGTAGGTTGTCCAGATCCAGAAGTCCAGAGTTACTGTCATAACTGAGGGCCTCTTCTGTTGGGGGACTGGATTGTGGTGGCTCCTCCTCTCCACTGACATTGGCTGGGGTACTTGTGGGGATGTAAATGATGTATTATGCTTCAAGTGTATGACATTTGTACTTCCGTAGCTTCCCCTCTATGGTTAGTGTTACCCTGCCAGCTTTTGCTTGTGTATGTTGATGTATTGTGGGATTGTTAGTTTCCGATGCTGTGCATGCTTTAGTGATGAGTGTACATTCAGGGCTGGGAGGAGTGTCCATGCATTGGTACAGCATGCAGGGCCTGGCATTGGGATTAGTGAGATGTAATGGAGTTAGTGGAATGTGGTTGAGTGATTGAGGTGAGGGTTTGTGATGGCATGCAGGTATTGGGGGCAATAATTGTTAAATCTTGACTTACCAGTGTCCAGTCCTCCGCCAAATCCACAGAGTCCCTCAGGATGCAGTATTGCCAGTACCTGCTCCTCCCATGCTGTGAGCTGTGGGGAGGAGGTGGGGGTCTACCACCAGTCCTCTGTATGGCAAGCTGGTGTCTTGCTACTATTGAACGTACCTTCCCCAGTAGGTCGTTCCACCTCTTCCTGATGTCGTCCATTGTTCTTGGGTGCTGTCCCACGGCATTGACCTTGTCCACGATTCTCCACCATAGCTCCATCTTCCTTGCTATAGATATTTGCTGTACCTGTGCTCCAAAGAGCTGTGGCTCTACCCTGACAATTTCCTCCACCACGACCCTTAACTCCCCCTCAGTGAAACGGGGGTGCCTTTGTTGTGCCATGGTTGTTGTGTGATGTGTGTTGGTGAGGGTGTGTTGGATAATGTGGTGGGAAGTGTGATCTGGAGTGCGTGAGGTGTGTATGTGGTGTGTGTGTCTAGTTGTCTCTGTGCTCTTCTTCTCAGTCTCCTGGTGGCAATTGTTGTACATAAGGGGTTGTGGGTAATGTGAGTGTGTGTTTTATAGTGGTGTTGGTGTGTGGGTGTGGTGTGTGTATGGGTGTCAGGTGTGTGTATTTAGTATTGTCCAATGTAGAGTTTTTTTGTATATGGGTATCGATTCTGAGCGCGCCGGTGTGTACCACCAATGGTTTCCCACCGTTGAATGTCTGCCATGGTGATTCGTGGGTCATAATGTGATGGGCGTTGTTTTATTGGCGTAACGGTATGGGTTTTGGGACAGCCACTTTATCACTGACCTTTGGGCTGGTGTATTTGTGTATGTGGCTGTATTCTGTCGGATTGGTGTGTGTGTGTCATAATATGATGAACTGATATCCGCCAGCGTGGTGGTAAATTGGTGGCCGTCAGCATGGCCGTAAGCGGGATTTACCGCCAATGTCATAATGAGGGCCATAATGTGTGTTTGGGGTGACTTAAAAAAGTTGCAATTCATGGCTATTTGACAAAGGTGCTAGATATTATCCGTCTGTATCATGCATAACAGCGGGAGGTCTCTTTGACCCAGTGGCTCATTATTATTTGTTAAATGTTTATGGGGCCATGTATTGGTAAGATTTTGGTTTCTTTAAAGTGCTGACACTGCATTGCAGCTGCATCAGAACACTAATGTAGAGTTGTGGCTGTATTTTGTTTGTGTGTATTGGTGCCTGAATGTATGTATGGGGGGGTCAGACTCATCAAAAATCAACCTGATGGAAGCATTCTTTTATTTTGGATGTTACTTTTTGGGTTCTAAAATACATTTATAGTAACTAATAGGAGCACAACATATCTCAGCAGGAACCTGGCGAGATGCACCTGGATTCCTCCTGGGGTAACTGTGCCCTTCAGTGGAAGTATTTTTCATTGTTCATTCATATGGCCTATGAGCACAATAGCGTGGAAAATATTTTTTATAACAAATTTTGATTTGCGTGTCCTTGATTTCATAACTGGCGAGTGCAAGGTCTTCCCTTTTAAGATATAGGTTTTGAAACCTTTGGGAAACCTAGATTAAAATCTTTCCTTTGGCCTGTTTTGTGTTAACCTTACATTGCTTGAAAGGTACTCTTGAGCATGCGATGCAGAATATGGCATTCTACGTTAGGCTTTTTGCCTTGGAAATGCTAAAAAGCAAAACAATTACCAACTAACCAAAATCTGTATTATCAGCCAGGATTGTCCTAACTTTTTACTTTCTAGAAGTCCAAATGTTGGTTTGAAATGTTTCATTGGATTAAATAAGCGAAATAGTGCTAGTTTACAGCCTTCTACCGGTGGAAAATTCACACCGCAAACTGAGTGCTTAATTGAAGGGTTGTGTTGGCTCCTCTCATCCCATTGACCTTGGAAGTATGAATGACTGAAAGACTTCTGTAGTACTCCCTCCAGCTTGATGCTATCCAGTGCTCATAGAGTGCTACTTTACAATGTAGGATGTGGGCTGATGGATCTGATGCCAGTTTCATGACTGTGGATTTAAGCACTGAGTGGACGAGCGGCACTCGACGGCTGTTGAGTGGCATTGCCTAGATTGCTACAGTGATGGTGACTACAAACGACACACAGGGGCCCATCACTGTGACATTACCCCTATTTCAAGTGGAGCTTTAATGCTAACTCTTAACTCTCCTCTCGTTTAAATATGGCAGCTTGTGTTCTGGCACCCTGGCCATTTTTGTATGGTATTTCTCTTGTGGTGGCACTGTGAGGGTGAGGCAGTGATGGTTTTGTTTTTATATTTATGATATGGTTTCTTTTCACTTGGTGCCATTGCTTCAAAAAGGATACACAAGTGTTTATTGGAGTTTTACTTGGTGCACTTTGTTATAGGTATTTAAAGTTTGCTACATTTATAGACAATTGTGTCGCTGCCCAAGCGCACCTCTGGATTTTATAATGGTCCCTTTGTGCCTTAAGGAAGGCGCACGGTCTTTCCCGGGGAACACCGAAACATGCGTCGCATGCATTGAGTATCATTATATAAATGACCAGAGGACATTAACAAAACTCATAATAGTCTTATAACAGGGACATATGTTTATGATTAAATGCATATATGGAGAATACGATCCAATTTATTATTATTAACAAGAGGATGTGAACATTCATGCCTAGTTTAACATCGACTTATGTGAATTTGTGGTAAATGTGATATGTTTTGGACAGCTACAAAAGGAAAAAATATAAAGGAAAAAATATAGATTCCTTCTGTTGGACACTCTTGATGTACATGTGGCTAAAGGATCTTGACTTATGAGATGCGTGGTGTGAATACATTTGTTTTTTAATAGAGGATGGCAGTGTGCAATGCACTGAGATAGTGAAAAAGTTGTACTTTTTTGTATCATGTGATGCACACTATAACAAAATGAGCACAAATACAATTAAATGTATTATAAGTTATTGTATTTTGACTGTGGAGATATGTCTTAATAAATGCTACTATATCAATATATTGAAGAATATTTTTGATAGATGATAATGTGACTGTGCATGTGGGGAGGCGGGCTATTTTCAGATTTTTTTTGGTTATTCCCCTGTCATGATTCCTATTATTTAGTCTGGGGCCCCATATTTTTGCTACTTATCCTGGGTGTTGGTGCCCACACCCTAGAGACTGGCACCTCCCATTGCTACCAAATTTGCAGGAGTGTTCGGCCTGGGGCATGTATGGTGGTATTGCCCACATTTGCAAGTCTGGTTGGTGGATTCAGACATGGATTGTTCTTTATGTGGGTGTAGCCCAAGTGCATTGGATTACTACAAAAGACATCCAGGAGTCCATCACTGGGACATTACCACTATTTCAAGTGGGGCATCAATGCTGACTCTTACTTCCCCCCTCACTTAAATATGGTAGCACGTGTTCTGGAATCCTGGATGTTTTTGTATGTTAAGTTTTTTGTGTGGCACTGTGAGGATGATATGGTGATGGTTTAGTTTCTATATTTATGATATGGGTTTTGTTCACTTGGTGACCTTGCGTCAGGATAGATACACAAGTGTTTATTGGAGTTCCAAGCCCAAGTACATTGGATTAATTTGAAGGAGCGTCTTCTCCTTCACCTAATGTTGTCACACTGGGCAGTGGCATAACAAAAGCCCCTGCAGCCCCAGTGGCATGTGGGAGGGGGGCTGAGCTCCAGGGGGCCTGAGCTCCAGGGTGCTCCTTAGCACAGTACCCTGGCCTAGGTGCAACTGAGTGAGTTCGTAGGGGGGCCCCCTCCATGTACTTTGCAGGAGGGGCCCCCTCGAGTTTCATTAATCCACTGGCATTAGACATTGCAGTGACATGTGTTGGGTCTAAACAGAGAAACATAGTGAGGTTTCAAGGCCATGGCATTTTACTGTTCAACATGACATGAATAGCGCCAAGGTAAGTCTTTGAACCTGAGGAGTGAGGAAAGTGCTGCCACGCCGGAGGTTGTGGAGGCTGTAATAATGCTACCCAGCAGCTGTTCTAGAATGGCAATCTGTGGTGCCCTATGGCATTGGATCTACCCGGCACAAAGGAACTGGCTCCATTCAGTCTCCATTCACTCAGTGGTGGCAGTGCTTTTGTTTTACTCTGTGCAGATGTGGGATTTCTTTTTTTTGGATTGGTGGTTTTACTTTGGCAGTGTAGGTCTTTTTCATCTTATCAATATCTACAAGTATCTTCAAGCACCTTTCAGTGCATGGTGGGGCAAACTGACATTCAGGTGTTGACTTGCCCTTCACTTATCAGGTGGGCTAAAGGGACAGGATTTGGGAAGCTCCTGAGCAGTGGCGGCTGGCAGTTTTAAGAGGGAGGGCGGTGGGTGGGAAGCACACTCATACTCATTCTTTCACACACACACGGACGCGCACACGCACATCCATTAACAACACTCATCAACATTCAAACATGCACACACGCACCAAACATTAATTTAAAAAGATCACACACACACACACACACACACACTGACCTTCAGCCTCGGAGGTCCCAGGAGGGTTGGGACTGCTGTCTTCTCTCACTGGCTGACCTTAGGTCAGCCAATGAGGGAAGGCAGCAGCCCCAACTTCATCAGAGAGTGGGTTGGGGTCAGTGAGACTGCTGAACCCACCCCACTATGTGACGAGGTGTCACTGATTGAAAATCGCCCTGGGCGCTTCAGGCTTAAACCTGAACTGCCCAGGACGAAGTCAATGGGTGAGGCTTCCCTTGTCACCCGGGGGGGCGCCTCGAGGCACCTTTGCTGAGCTGAGGAGGTCACGCCTACAGGAGTTGTGACCTCTTCAGCCCAGCAAAGTTCAGTTCAGACAGCCAGGAGTCTGAGCAAATCTCACATGTCTGCTCCTGGCTGCCTGCCCTGAACAGGAGGAGAGTCTGTCAGGCGGACCTTTGTTCAGCCTGATCGGCACTCTTCATGAGGGGCAAAAGGTGGGGGGGGAATGGCCCCTCCACCCTAAAGGAGGGCCGCCCCTGCTCCTGAGTAGATCCCTTCACCTTGAGATGCACTTCCTTAAGGGACTGCCGGATAGAGGTATTTGTTGCCCCCACTTGTGGCAGGTGCTGTTGAGTCAAGGAGGCAAAAGGTGACCTGAGGGTCAGACAGGCCTATACAGCAATCTGGTATTGCCTGAAGAGCTGGTTTGACAGGTCAGTGTGTCTGACTTTTTTTGTCTGTTTATGTTCCTGTTTTAGGGTCTGCCGGGCTGTGCTTGTGAAATCACTTGTAACGGGAAATAAAATCTTAAATGGGACTTAGAGCCTGCCCAATACTTGCATTTACTTACCATTGGTTGGCTCCCACGCTAATTGTTTCCTACTGGTCAGCACTTCCTTTCTCTCTCTCTCTCTATGTGTATATCTCTCTATGGGTATATCTATCTATCTGTATATATGTATATATATATATATATATATATATACATATATATATATATATATATATACACATACATACATTACATACATATATATATATATATATATATATATATATGTGAATATGTATATATATTTTGTTTTCACTCAAAAAAACAAAGGTTACAGGGACATTATACTTAGGCTCACATTTTAAACCTACAAAGCCATAGAAATTCTCCTGTTATAGTTAGAGTTATCTCAAGTAACTATAACTTGTGCCCTAAGGTAACTATAACTTGCGCCCCCGCCATGCACAGTTTTTCAGTCAAAAATGTTACTACAAATATGACATAGATATTATCAATAATCTTATCAAAGATGTAATGAGTGCCTTAATTTAAGGGGTAATTAGAAGGTCATGGTGAGGGAACGGATTATAGTTACCTAAGGACACTAGTTATTGTTACTTATAACAGGTGAATTTCTACGGTTTCATATGTTTAAAATGTGAGCCTAACTATAACGCCTCTGTAACCTTTGGTTTTTTAAGTGAATTTCTCTTTTTTTTAAATTATATTTCCTAACTATAACGTCCCTATAGCCTTTGATTTTTTCAGTGAATTTCTATTTATTTTTTTAGCATAAAGTAATTTTCAGTACTATATGCTATTCAACCACCACTGCGCACGGCCTTCAGCTGTGCGCAGCTGCAGTTAGCCACAGGGCCTGATCTGCGGCCAAACCCTGCAGCCAACCCCCTAACCACTCAAGCCCACACTGCGCACAAACCTTTGGCTGTGCACGGAAGGAGTTTGCCGTGGCCTGTCTTTCTGGGTGTGAGAATAGGAGGGAGAGGGTGTATCTGGGGATGAAAGTGTCTGTTGGGTGTGAGAGTGGGTGCATCAGTGTTTGTGTGGATCTGTGAGTGGGTGCTTGAGGGTCTGAGTCGGTCTGTGAGTGGGTGCATTAGGGTCTGAGTGGGTCTGTGAGCAGATGAATGAGGGTCTCAGTTGGTCCCTGAGTTGGTGTATAAGTGTCAGTGGGCCTGTGATTGGGTGCATGAATGTTTGAGTGAGTCTGTGAGTGGGTATCTGAGTGGGTCGGTGAGTGGGTGCTTGAGAGTCTGAGTGGGTCTGTGAGTGGGTGCATACCAGTCTGGGTGGGTCTGTGAGTAGGTGTATAAGTGTCAGTAGGTCTCTGAGTGGGTGCAAGAGTATGTGAATGGGTCTGGGAGTGGGTGTATGAGTGTCTGGCTGGGTCTCTGAGTGGGTGTGAGAGTGTCTGAGTGAATCTATGAGTTGCTGTGTCAGTGGCTCAGTGTGTCTGTGAGTGAGTGAATGAGTGTCAGAGTGGGTCTGTGAGTAGGTGTGTAGTGCCTTAGTGGATCTGTGAGTATGTCTATAAGTCTCAGTGGGTCAGTGAGGGGGCGCTTGAGGGTCTGAGTCAGTCTGTGAGTGGGTGCATGATGGTTAGAGTGTGTCTGTGACTAGATGAGTGAGTGTCTGAATGACTGCCACAGTGTGTATAACAATGCGTTTGTGTGTATATTTATATATTTTTCTTTTATCGTCATGTTCACGACTCAGTTGTGATGTTACATGGGGGGGCTCGTGCTGAGCGCCAAAACGGAGTCGCAACTCCACAATTGTCCAAAAAATAGGCGTTTTGACCTTTTCAAACTTTTAATTAATGCTTTATCAACCTATTCATTACACCCTTTGGTCAGAGTACCTCTACTCTGACCCCATGTATTCATTTGTTATGTGAAATTCATCCCCCAGGACATTGTCGGTCGATAAAATGGTGGTGGCAACTTTCTGAAAAGCTTGTGGCCAGCCAATCACACTGCTCTGTGTGGCTCACGGATTCACATTGCTCCGCATAGGAGTCACAACGGATCCGCACCCTCAGATATGCAAATTTATTTTCCACTTATTTTTACAAAAACTATTGAAGAAATTTACACAAAAACAAAAAAAGGTCGCTTTCTGGATCAGAAATTACCTTTCTGCCAAATGTGGTGTAATTCCGTCCAGTAGTTTCAGCGCGATCGCTGTTCAAAATCCCTATGGAAAAATAAATGTGTAAAAAGTGTTTGTGGGACCCTCACTTTTTCTCGGCCCCCCAGATGGATTACCCTGAAACTTTCCTGACAGCACCTCAAGTGAGAGTCAAATTTTCTTGGAAATTTCGTGAAGATTCGTCAAGCGGCACCAAAGTTATTAGCAAAACAAAAAATACTCTTTTTATAGAAACATGGTCCTAACTATAAGTACTTAGTGGTGAGCACAACTAAGTAATATATATGTGTATATATATATATATATATATATATATATATATATATATATAGTTTTCAGAAATTACTTTTTTGTTGTATGAAAATAAAAAATTCTAAACAGATTTTGAACCAGAAAGATAATTTTGATGCAACAGGAACAGATAGTCGGACATTCTCAAATTATGGAACGAAATGCTATAACTAACTATGACTTAAATTGTGCATTGTAACCCCAAAGAACATGCAAGATGAGTTCAAGGTACATTCAACCATAAAATAAAGCTGTTTGTTGCTTACCGTGCAGTCCTCAAAGTGCCAACAAGTCTTTACTTCCGAGACACATGTAAGTAATTCAACAGACTGAACCTGCATTGTACATATTAATCCAGGTATGTAGTCATTTCACACAGGAGCACAAACATTACAAAGAAATCACTGTGTGACAGTATATCCTGAATTGCTCATTACCATTACAAAGAACAAAGAACAACAGTTACATTTGAAAGAGTATAACCTGGCTGCACCATTATGCTTTCTAAAATGTGAAGAAGGGGTGGCTATTTTCCTCATGTAACATGTAAGAGGAATTGTTAAACGTGTTAAACTGAAATAAAGTAGTAAAAGTGTGCAATGAAAGTTAGTGCTTGTGCAAGACACATTAATACTCACTTGCAAGAATGCCAATGTTTTAGTATTTTAAAATTTTTACACTTTATAATGGTTTTATATTCAAACAAGTTAGGCATTTAAAAGATATTTGAACTAAAAGTATACTCATGTTCACTTTAGTTGTTCAGAATGAAGGCCATATTCTTGTATGTTATAATCTTCAACATGAAGTTGCAGGTGCTGAAAGCAACAAGGCACTTGTTGTGCATGAGAGATAAGAAGGTCTGAAGGAGCACTACCAGACGAAAGGAGTATTGTGGCACAGGCAGCTATAGCGTTTGAGATTCCTGAATGTGATGGTGTATTAAGAACGGGAGTCAAAGGCTTCGGAAGACCAAATTGTTAATTCTAACTGCCTTACAGTTTTGTTTTTCAAGTGAGAGTTTTTGTCATGTCACCCCACCTGGAAAACCAAGATATAAGAGCAGTATCCCTGGTGAGGGACTCAGACTCTTTCTGCCTCTTGCTCAGAGTCCAGACATCAAGTTATTTTCCTGATTTTCTGCATTGTTGCTAGTGGTCTTTAATATGTTGCTTTGATTTAATATTGGGTGACGCTTTAACTCTCCATTGGTGATTTTGTATCTCTATACTATGGTTTTGACACTCACTTATGTAACTTTTGCTTTGAGTCTGTAATATAACCTTTTCAAACTTTAATTCGGACTCTGGGGTTTTATGTGCGACTGTTGAGTTACACTGTAATCGGTTTAAATGCTTTGATAAATTATCTCTTCACCCCTCGGAACAGAGAAGAAAAGGTTCATCCGATCCCAGATGAAAAGATAGGGCTCCAGGCTCCATCACATGCAAATACTATTTTGTGCTGTTGTGATGGTATCCATCTTTATTTTATTATGCCTGTGAATATAGCACACACTTTCAATGGCATTCATTTAATTTATTTATTTAAGATAGATTTATTTAATGGTTTTGTGTTGCATGGATAAGACCAAGAGAATTGCAGAGTGCTTTACAGAAGATACAAGGTTGATATTTAAAGAAATAGACGAACAGTTACCAAAATACAAGAGTGAGTGATGCAGAGGGTGGCACTCACAGCATAAAAGGAGCACACTTAAAATAAACACACAATCCATACATACAGGCTGTGCTTAGTTTGTAGAAGAATGAGCGCCAATGCCCAAAGCTCTACTCAGAAGCCAATTAAATGTTGGTGCGGCCAATACCAAGGTTGCTCGTTTTGAATTCCTCTCATGCCTCTTTAATCCACCAACAGACACTGCCCGTCCCTTTCTCTCGCTCTTGCAGGCCCTGCTTTCTCCCTTCACAGAGTTGTTTACATCCTTCTTCCTTCGTCTTCCCACTTTGTGTGTTTTTTCTCTCTATTTCTCTCTATAAATGTCTGGCACAGAAAAATAAATGCTGGTCAACACAAATAAGTGCCAGTAGCCAAAAATGGCAGTTCTCAGCTCAAATTAAGCACTGTATACAGAAGTATATGTTAAACAACACCAATTTTAGGTCTCATCACTAGTGCATGCACCCTCACTAGGGAGACTCTTGTATTCCATAATTGGCTTGGAATCCACCCATAGCTCACCATTCGTTAGCACCATTGTTGCTGCATTTTGCTGCCTTTTCATTGGGTAGTGCTTGCCACATGTCACCTACTTTTCTTTCCATGGCACACGGACCAAGTACAGAATAATTAGGTTTGATCAGTGTTTCTCTGCCGGCCATTTACTGCCTACTCTGTGATTTAGGTACTATATCAGTGCTTTGATGCAGTCACAGCTGGCCACATCATACCTCTATTTTTAACTTATCCCCAGCCGCTCCGTTTTCTTCTCCATGCTGTTCCTGTTTATTTCCCCACCTTTGAACAGAAAAAAACAACCCATTTTTTAAAATCATTATGTTATCCATTGCCAAAGCCAGTAGCTCTCCCATAGACGAGACCTGTTGGCTTCGCCAATGTTTGTTCTGTACAGGTCTTCGTAGAGTGACTTTTTCATTACCCTTTTCATTATACATTTGCTCTATCATTTTTCTGTGTTGAAGTGTTTACTTTGCTGTCAATTACTGTTGAACCCTCCTCTGAAATTAAATACCCACATGATTCTGGACTTAACCAACCAGCTGATTGGTTATGATTTATTAAAGGGGGAGACGAAGGGGGGACGTAGTTTGTGTTCCAAGCCAGGAGCATGTGTAAGCCTGGTCCCAATATGAAGTTTTGTTGTCCCTTTGTGATTTTATATGATTTGCTTTCAAGTTTTGGTTTGTGAAACAGTGTTTTTCCAAATACCTTGTTATATTTGCAGCCTCAGTGCATTGAACGTTTTTCTGAAGGTGAAAATGGTAATTTAAAAGCAGACACATTATTCCACAATAACATAATCTGTACTTTTCGGAGCCTGATTAAAGGTATCAACACATTGAAGGCCATATTTATAAGGACAGTTGTGTCACACTAGCACACACATGTAGTGCAAGCACACCGCATGCCGGAAATGCAATCTATGAAGACATGCAAGGTCACCTTGAATGGCTTCATAAATCTAGAGTAAAGCAATGTGGTGCAAATCACTGTGTTGTATTACTTTAGCCCATGGAAGCTTCCCATGGGTGTTGGGTGTGTGTTCCTATGCACAGCCATGGGTTTTGGTGCATTTCCTGGTTTACCAAAAGTGGTAGACCTGGGAATGTGACAAAATGCCACACCTTCCCAGTTTAGGCATAACGAGGAGCGATATCTTTATTTCTGCAGAACACAGAGAAGGAGGAAAATGCCTGAGGGGGTTGTTTTTGTGCAGGAAGGTCTGCCTTCCTGCACAAAACAATCCTCCTTACAACTGAGGCACCCTTGCGCTATGGTGCAAAGGTGCCTGCGTTGGTGCTAGGCACACAAAATGGCACCAGCAAATTCCTGCTCTTTCCCTTTGACTTGCTGCACTGCTCCACTTTGTTATAAACGTGCACCTGTGTGTTCGTATTCATCTTGTAAGCCTGCCAGCATCACACATGCACTGTTGTTTTATATAAGTCAAACTAATAGAAAAAAAATCTTTCGAAAGAAGATGTTCAATTTATGAAATCTAGTGCTCCTTAGGGCCAGGAAGTTCAAAAGGAATTACAGGGATTGTTTTCCCCTAAAATCATACTGCCTGGAATTAAACACCGTTGACAGAAATTGAAGCACTACCAGCAGGATGCATGTAGTAAAAAAATTGTGGGGGGACTAATTAGCCTATGTGATGACAGCACACGGAGTGACGTTGTGGGAAGTGATGCCACAGGAAGCTAAGATAATCCTTTATAATTCCCCCTTACATTAATGGGATTGGCCTATTTTACAGCTAAGGCTGAGCTTCTGTAGATGTAACAATGCAAATATGTGCTAAATCCAGCTGTGGCTCCTCCACTAGGGTGGAGCAGCGTCAATCCCCTGCCAGGAGCAGCAGCTGCAGCTGCAAAACCTTTACAAGGAAATTATAATAAACTGTGTTATCATTTTCTTGTAAATGGGCGGGACCATGGGCCCTGCAGAGTACTCCCACTCACTGCGCCTGTATGTTTGGCCGCCCGTCTTGCTGCACTGTGCTGCCATGCTGGAGACAGCTGGCACAGGCTCCCAGTCTGCAAGGTCAAAGCAGCGTCAGGATTGATCACAGGGCAAGCTGGGATCCTGTGTCTACTTGCTGAAAGGAGCATCGGCAGCGTGGAGGGAAGTGTTTTTACATTGATTAATTTAATTGTATTTATCTCCCCACACCCCATGCACCATCCTGTCCCCTCTTAACCAAACATACACATACGTTAACCTGCTGTCTGAATGCAAAGCTGCAAGTATTTTAAACAATAAAGAAGTCTACATTTAAAGCTTAATCAATGCACTTCTAAACAACTAATCATTTACTTAGTAAGCAAAAATGGGCTGCTGTACTTGATTTGTAGAGAATTGCTGAATGCAGATATTGATAAAGAGGTGATACGTTCTATTAGTTGTCAGGCATATTTACAGCTAATGATGTTGGCAAAGGGGGTGATATGGTACATGAAAGCAGCATTTGATTTGTGCTGGTGGTTGCTGGTGGTTGCTGGTCGACACCACTGGTCCTATTTGTTGGGGACAGAGACTCTTGCTGGTTGGTACCACAGGCAGTCCTGATCCTAGGTAAACAGAAGTCCGGGTCTTTGCGCTGTCTGTCAGTAATTTGACAGAAATTATGGGCAAACTGCCACCCGGAATGCCTGGAATGGAGCTGCGCAGATCATAGATCCAACATGGAGCAATTTGCACCTCAGCCCTCTTTGATTGATTTGTGGATGGGGAGAACTTTTTTTGAGGCGAAGGTGGCCTTTTCCCCACGCCATATTTACAAAGTGGCGCAATGCATGCATTGCACCACATTGTAACCCTTTGTGCCACATTATGAATATGCCAAGCATAATGTATGCAAAGGGGGCGGGTGGGTTCTGGGGCAAGGAGGCCTGCAAAAATGGCACAATGAAATCTACAAGATTTTAGTGCGCCATTTTTGGCGCCATTTTTAACGCCCTCTGGAAGCAGGCATTAAAAGTACGCACCCATTGTAATCAATGGGCCTCCTTGCACTTTGCTCCACTAGCATCAATGTTTTTGATGCTAGTGGAGCAAAGTGCCACAATAGCATAAATAATATTGACGCTATTGTTCCTAATACCACCATGGTGGATTTTATACAGTGTAGGTGTTTCTATTGCAAAGCATCTATTCTGGACAAAATATCCTATAGAATAGCGGCTTATATTTTACTTTGTTTCATACAATATGGGGACTAAACCTGTACTTAGGCTCAGGCGTTGTATACCGTTCAAATGTTTTGCATTTTACATAGCCTTACTTTAAAGGGGGGCTCATACTTTGCACATTAATATTCTATATTAGAGGGTTCATACACTACAGAGGGTCCTTTGAGTCTCCTAGGGCTGAGATTGCTCTAACATTGCCTATGGAGAAAATTATCTGCACCCAGCCTTGCACAGGACTGAATATATCAAGGGAGCAGGGGCGGCTCCTTTGCAATGGTGAAGAATCGCCACCCCACTGGTTCAGTTCCAGCAGATGAAAAATAAAACACTATTTGATTTTTGTTTTATTTTTGAGGTGCTGGCCCGGACCCAGCCGTCTTAGGCGTGCCAGACTGACATGCACACTTGGGTTTCTCCAACCCGGCTGTGTTGCACAGCTGAGTTGGGGAAAGAACACAGACTTCAAACCACTGTCTGAGCGGGATACCAAACCACTCAGACTAGTTATAGCATGAGAGCAGCACCAGGATTGCATGGGGAGCCTGTGCTGGTGCCCCAGGGACAGCTAGGGCACCAAAACCATCAGGAGAGCAGCAAGCGTCAGGTGGCGCTGGAGAGGTACATTTTTTTAAACTTACTTTTTATTTTATTACCGCTCATCCCCCCAGCCCCTTTCTTGATATTTGTGGCAGCCACCACTGCAAGGGAGGTGCTTTAATTGCTGTTAGCAGCTGGGTGAAATGATGGATCCTAAAGTATGTGAGACAGGTATGCTCATAGTCTCTCAAATCCCCACTAGTATTCTAAATTCTGTTATACCCCAAACCCTCACAGCACCCTACCCCCATTTACCAACCACAAAACACCCCTTCTATTGCACTTCTGTACTTCCCACCCCTCTCCTTCTTTAAAGAGCTAAAATGTCTCAGTCCCCGATTAGAGTTGCAGGCTGCATTTGACTAAGCATGAAGGCCTAGGTCTAACCTTTGATGTGACACAGGCGGGCCAGGTCCTGTCCTGGGTCTGAACGTGCCCAACAAGCATACTACCCGTAAAGACTGAGGACTACTGTCCCGGTCACTGATTCAAGCATCTAACATGGTGGTGTCAGCATACTGTTTTTTTTAGTGATCCTAGTGTGACTAGACCTTTTCATTTGTATCACAGGAATGGAGGCCTACTGGCACACACTTGTGTAAAGTTCTGTTGCTACAAGTGAACCTGGATCTTTAAATAGATATCTTGAGTGCATGGGTATATGTATGTTTGTTTGTGATCTGCTGTAAGACAGAGGATGATTGAACTCTTTCGTGTCTCTCCTTTAATTGATCAAGCAGCATGGACCCAACAATCCCCATGGACACACAAAGGATGCTGAATTTTTATAGGAGTAATAGCAGCTCACTGGTGATCCTTAGGGAAGGGAGTTTGGGATTACACAATAAACCAATAAAATAAACCAGAACAAATAAGGATAGACCTGTGTGTTCATGCCTTTGGAGAAAACAAACAGTGAGGGCACCTGTCTTGTCTTTGAATATCAATTGTTATTGTCCTGGGTGCTTCCCTAGACATCAGTTTGTCTTACCACTACTCTCATGAACTGCTGCACTAAATTATTTGTGTTACTAGAATTCATGTCATTTTGATAACTGTAAGGTAATGTTCATGTCCTGCCTGATGTAAAGAACGTTATTAGGTTAAATCACTGAATGAGGCTGTTTTGTGCCCACGTTTCCCCATTGAGACTATGAACACACCCATCTGAAAGTACAGGTGCCTATGAATAATATATAATACTTCACAAGGGTTAGTGACAAATCATACTTTTGAAGTTTTTTCCTTAGCACTCAAAGGGGACACGAATAGATTGATGACCCTTTTCGCTCGCAATTAAGAAGTTCTTACCACAGCTCCAGTATATAATCAATAATCAATACACAATAATCAATAATCATTAGTAATCAAAAAACATCAATACTTCATGGAGTCAGTAATTGTCACGCACCCTGACCTTCCAGTCGTGAATAACCACACCTTTAGTAAAAGTTTAGAGTGTTTATTTCCCTATATTAACAATGCTAATGTCATGTAGATTAATCTCACTATCAAATGAAACACGTACAGAAACAGTTCTGGTTGTCCAAAGTGGCGGAAGAAACACAATCTAATCAAAGCTTGAACTACAACACATTCTAAGATTACAGTGCAAATCAATAGCAGAGTCAGCTGTGCTACTGAAATGAAGTACATGTTGGGCTTCATGCAAAACAATTTAGTAACATGAATTTGGAAAAACATCTAACTATGGCTCTATCAAAACAGTGCAGTTGGTACCTAGAAAGAAAAAGCAAATATGCATAACAATCACAGTTAATCGCATTATACCTATTCTCAATATGGATCTGCACAGCAGAATCAGTCTTCATCCTCAGGACATCAGTCGATCAGCAAGGCATCAGTCTCTCAGTCAGGAAAATATGGGCCAAATAATTTAAGCATTAAAGATAAGCACCTGTCTAGCAAAGACGCATAAGAAAGTAATAACCTTTTGGTCAGGAAATGTGGGCATAATGACTGTCTTCTCTCAGAATGAGTGTTGTTATATCAAAGTCACCTAAACTATCCCCTAATTCCCTATTGGTCAGTTACTCGTATGTTCAACCTCTGTCCAATAAAACTATTATCCCAAATCTATGAATTCTAATATTTCTCTGTTCTCATTTTGTTGATTGGTTCGTCTTGCGATGTCCTCATCATCCGGCTTGTCAGGTAACAATATTGTTGCAGCTTCTACTCTAGTCAGTATCTTCATTGTTCTTGTCCTGGGAAAGTCAGTCTCACACACATTACACATAAAATGTTGCGTTAGCAAGAACATAATTTTCTAGCAGTCAGTTCCCACGAAAAACTTCTGTTATGAGCACATTTGAACAATACAATAGACATTTCACAGTTTGATTCACTTGGTCAGCATTTTTACTAAACGCTAAGAAATACAGCTTTACATGAGGCCTGACAAATAGGCCAAGACACTCGCTAAATTAAGGCCTACAATTAATAAAGCTAAAGCTAAATTCATAACCCTTAATATGACATATTACCACATTAGTCTAACATATATTAAATATTTCATAAGTATTAATCATTGATTAGTACACTCCGTTAACATTGGTGGCCATTCTTCGCAATCACATTTTCAAATGCATTCATTTTTTGTCTACGTTATTAAATTTTTTACATAAACTTATTATTCAAAATACATAAACACTAATTAATCATTTTTATTAAGACACCTGCGCTAGCACTAGTGATAGGGTGCCCGGTCCTTAGTAAGTAAACTTACAAGGGGACGCGTATAGGTCGATTAATCTTTTAAATTGCATGGAGTATCCCAGTCATGCAGTGACCACTGAACCAAAAATCAGCATCAATAAACAAGATAAACACAATAATAATCATACTAATAAGAAATAACCACTACTCATGAACAGGTTACCAGGGTTTATTCCCTATTGCTTACAATTCTAGGTCATCTGTTAGTTCAAAGTTTATTTAATCAATTCTTTATTAATTCATCAGCTAAAAGGTTTTATCTCTTGAAGAAAGCATATGCGACAAAGCAACACCATAAGCTATGAATATCAGCATTAATAATGTAATTCAGCAATTAAGTTTGTCAGTCATTTGTCACTGTCAACATCCCCCCTAACAGCCTACCTAACCCAGATTAGCATTAGCATGGGGGTCTTCATGCGAAAACAATTTAGAGAAATACATTAATTTGGAAAAATCTACCTAAGAGTGAATCTCTGTAAAACAGCAGGGTTGGTACCTAGAAGAAAAGGAACAGAACATCAGTCACATTTTCATAGCTACCTATCCAGGTCAGTCTTCATCTTCAGGTCCTCAATAGTCAGCTACAGATCAGGCTCACAGGGTGTGAGCCAATTATCAGCTCCTCGGACAGCGTCTCCTGACGTCATCAACTTTCTCCTCGCAGTTCTGATTCCTCACCCTTTGTCATGACTTTTTAATAAGGTTTCCCAGTCCATCCCACTAATTTCTAATTGGTCAGTCTGTATGAAGTTATGACTCTAACCTATAGATTTTGTTTACCAAATCTTTGAGTTTGCATATGTCTTGTGTCCCACAAAACTGATTGGTTCTTCTTGCGATGAGAACATCATCCGGCTCTTCAGGTAACAAAATTGTTGCATACAAGTCTTCAGTCCGTGCCTCTTTTCTTCAAGTCCTGGGAAAATACATTTAGCCTACACTACACATAATTGTACCAAATTGTCTTCATCATCTCCTGTCCGTTGGTACATTTGCAGAATGTTCTAACAGCGGCTTGAACTCTGAGCGGTTCAAGGTTGCAGTCCACATTTACCAGTCCTGCACAAGACACTCGAATTCTCCATGTTCAGAGCAAGCAAAGCCCAGTGAAACCAGGCCCTTAGTCTGGCTAATTTAAGAATGTGAATTAATACAAAACATAGGTTTACATTTCGTTATGACATATTAGTGCATTTTTCTTATACACTTTCCATTATTTTGCCTCTGTTAGTACATGGTGACCACTCCCCGAGGGCCCATTTTCAAACGCACACATTATTTTTCTAAAATTAGTTTCTCAATGCATTTTCTTCTTAGTACACACACATAGGTCATTAGAAATGTCTTAATTAACATAGCTGCTCCATCACTAGCAATAAGTTTCAGACCATATCACCTGCACTCACATTTCAAACGTACTTCAAAGTACTTTACCTGTCACACAAAATAAATTACAATGAGAGTGGCTAAAAAGAGATGTCCTATAGACGTTTTAATACAATCCGATGTCACATAAACCCCATTGCAAATCGTTTCCTTACAAGTTACTTCTACAAACTCTACCCGTGTGCGCTTGAAAGCGTCCTTAAAACATACACAAACTGACCAGTATTTTTTTCTAAATGCTTTCAGCCTTCCTTGTGAATTACTCCTAGTGAGTTCTGATTATATAACCACAAGCGTCTTTCAATAAAATCAAACTGACACTTATTGAAAAGGTGTTCGACAGCACTGGAAGAGTGTCGATAGCGATCTGAATGGAACTCCACTCGAGGAGAGGCCGCCTCCTAGAAACTGTAATCTTCAGAATCCCCACAAAGCACAAGACAGTTCTGCTCACCAGAAAGTCTCAATGTGGGCGTGATTTAAATTAGGGGTGAGCAAAATTCATGTTATTTGCTTTTGTGTAATTAAGTGATATGGCAGAAATATGCGAACTATGCATAATTATGTGAAAAGCAAATCATGAGGACACATTTAAATAAAACCAACACGAACAACAGACTCGCGCTCTGTTGTTCATGTTGATTTGCAGTAAATATTTACTACAAATTAAGTGCCTATGGTAAAGTTTTACACAAAACCACACAATGGCATGATCTTAGGAATTTGACAGAGCAAGCATAGTGGGAAATTCACGAAATTACATCAACATTATACAAATTTTGCCAGGCTCACTTTAAAGGTCTTTCAAAGTGAGAATTGTGGTGATTCATGGGACCTCCCTTTGTGCAGCCACTTCAGACCTTCTGTTTTTGCCCAAGCACATCCCCAGCCACCGTGGACTGGAGCAAAGTGTAGCTAGACAGAGCCCCAACTGCTGGAGAACCTGTCTTAGAAACTAGTGGCATTATCCCCCTCCTGAGATGTCTAGAGTTTACCAATAGCAAGGAAAACAGTCAGGCAATCTACGTGTAGTATCTAGTATGAAGAAGCCATAACAAAAGACCATTGATCATGCGTAATACACCATACATCACACTCTATGCATCACACATCCTGCACTATGTCTCCATTTATAAGTGACCTGCTTGCCACAAGAATGACCAGTTAGAATGAAGTATGCGGAAGTAAGTTCTAATGTTTGGAGACACCACAAACCTTATGTCTTGGGTTTGATCATTTCTGTGAATGGTTCCTGACATCTGGGTGCTGCACACATTGTGTATGTCTCATGAAACCAGAGCAAAGGAGGCTTGAAGATCAATTTTAGAAGCCTTTTACCTGTTCATGTGCATAAGCTACAATTACTTGCCCGGACATCGGAACTGTATTGCTGGCATTCTTGAGACTGGAAGGAGGCATCTTAGACCCTGAAGTGAAGTAAGAGAAGACAGATCCCCTTAAGAAATTCAAGTTCCTTTTGTTTCAGAGAGCGATTTGGCTGATGGCAGAAGTGAAGGGTGGGACTGCAGTTGCTGTTGTCAGTGTGTGAAGGGGTCAGCCTTTGACTTACTTCCTGATTACTGTCAGATGTGGCTGTTGATAGCTGTAGGGAGACTGCTCACTCCTCCTTGTGTCTCTGCTGTGGGTGCTACAACCGGGAGTCAACTCAGCTTTCAGGAGCATCCCTTTACTCACAGACAGAGTCAGGAAGACAGAAAGATGAGGACATATGAAAAGAGACCCAACCAAAACCAGTTCTGGAAGGGCAGGCAGAGGACACACATCTCCTGTCTCCCCCCCCCCGTATAAGCGTGGGAGCTGTTGAGGCACATGGTGTCCCACTTCCAAGTTCTCTTCTACCAAGGAGAGTGTGCTCCACAGAGTACCGAAAGGATCACTGCTCAACCTGAACCTTATCGGGAGAAAAAAACTGTTTTGCTGTCCTGAAACACACTGCAAAACCTGTGCGAAAGAAGAGGGATGGTGTGAACCATCCATGCGGGAAGACCTGACTATTGGTGTGGGCAAGAATAGTTAACCCCAGTGCTGTGTGCCCTCCTGAAAGCAATTCAGACTTGTGTGCTGCTGGCTCTGAGCCGGCACTGTGCAAGAGTGTCCAAACATGTCTCCCTGATGACACTGCTGTTGCGGCCATGACACATCCCTGAGTAAGCCCAAGCAGCGTACGCACAGAAGATGCCAATGTGCTTGAGTTATTTATGTGATTGCAACTGTGGCAATTGCCTGAGTGTGCCTAAGCGGGCTGTGTTATTGATGAAGAAGACTGTGAAAACATGTGGCATGTACTCACTCATGTCAGAACTAACCTTTACTGTGGTTAGCTCTGTGCTCTTGTCAAATGTGTGTCCACACAGACTATTTCTCCAGAAGTGAAACTGCTGCCTCACAACACTTACTATTGTGCTCACCAGACCTGTACCAATTGTACTGAGCCTTCTCTGCTGCTCTAACTTACCTTCAACAACACAGTTGCTGTTCCTGAACCTGCAGTGAGGAATAGACTTCATATCTAACTCAATGCAAGTAGACCAAGTCACTGGATCCTTGACTTGCCCTGTAAAGGATCCAGGAGGCCCTGTCCTGAGCAGCAGGCCCATCCTCTGCCACTGACACAGTGTCCAGAAGTGGATCATTGATGAAAGGCAGCCATATGCTGCTGTCAGTGAACACTGCTGAGCTGCCTTGCATATTCCCAGGAGTGGAACGGCCAAATGAAACACATGTCACCGTCACTTCTCTCCCCATCACTGGACAGTGAGGACTGAAGAGCAGGAAGTCGAGAAAAATTAATGCAGTGTACTTAACCTCAACCTCTGGGTGAGAACCTGAGAGACTGAGTGCCTGCTACTGCTAAATATACTCATGAGGGTGACAGCTGCATGTTTGCTGACACCTACACCAGATAATTTCTAGGATAACAGAGGGATTTTATGCATTGTTTTAGTTTGTTGGTGGTTTTTGTAGGTGGTATGTAGAGAAGTGAATTTATTTTAAATATTTTCTATTTGTTTTTTTATTATTTTTGTATTATGAAATTTGTTTATTACTTTAATTGCATTTATCTATAATGCATACACTTTTTTATTAAATATGTTTAAATATTTGTATTTCGTGTAAATGTTTAAAAGTTTAGTAATTGGAGTGGTATAGAAAACCCTGTCAAAGTCAAACGCTTTCCCTACTGTTGCTTATATTGGAGTAGGAATTGTGAACATAAACGCTCCAAGGTCCAACATTTTCCATTATTTTGCTTATGATGGAGTGGGAGTAGTAACTAGAGCCCCTCTAAAGGTCAACACTTTCCCTACTGTTGCTTTGCGTGGAATGGGAATAGTAAATCTAAACCCTCAAAAGTCCAACACTTTCCCTACTGTTGTTTGGATTGGAGTTGGAATAGTATATCTAACCCCTCCAGATTCCAACTATTTCCCTACTGTTGCTTAGATTGAAGTGGGAATAGTACATCTAACTCCTCCAAAGTCCAACACTTTCCCTGATTTTGCTTACATTGGAATAGGAATAGTAAATCTTACCCCTCCAAAGTTCCAGGCTTTCCCTGTTGTTGCTTAGATTGGAGTATTGCTGACACTCCTTGATAATAGACGAAGCATCTTTATAGGATTGAGGCATGGTGTTATCCTCAAGAATAAACAAGGTAATGTGCCCCTAACAGGATGAAAATCACTAGTAAAGTAGGCAGCATACTCAATTGAATGAGCCTTCTTGAGACAGAGGTCATGTTAGAAACCATGAAGGTTTATTAAAGAACCCAAAGAAATTCCAGCCTTGCTAATTTGTAGCCATGCTGCACAGCAGCTGATTGCTATACAACATAGCTAAAAGACATTGACAAAGACATTGACAAATGCAGTAACTGTTGCATAGGCTAGACCTATTGGCTTTGCCAGTACTTGTTTATTTTAACTGTCCCTTACTGCCAGGATATTCTTTGTAGTGATGAACAGTAACAAAAGAGGCATCAGACTGCCCTCTCTAAACAGGGCAGGTGGTTGGATGGTTTACCTCCGACAGCCGATATTCTGATGGCTGTCAGAGGAAGGTTTATGCTGACGTAACACATTTTACTCCATTGGTTTAATGCTGGTGGTCTCCCCCTCTCAAAATTGAGCAGAGGAACTCAAAGTTTGGTGAACACGTTACTCCATCACTGTTGAGACGCAGTACCCTGTCCACCAAACCGTTAATCGGGTCCTAAGTTAACATGATGCTAATGTATAAGATATGGTGGGATCTTCCTGTGAAGTTGAAATAAATAGAAACAGGCTGAGGATACAGAGTTGATTGTGCATTGTAATAGAGCTTGTATCCAGAGTAATGAATTGAGGTTTAACTTCAGATGATGTTCATAATTTCCAAGAAGCAGCTTGGTCTTATTAATATTCAGTTGTAAAAAACTGAAGCTCATCCAAATTTTAACTACAAGCTTGTATTCCCTTAGGTTACTGATGGACTTAGAAATGTGGTAGTCTAGTCAAACAGTTTGTTTGGTATAGTCAATATTAAACAAAATGAAGCAGCCTAAAACGCTTAATGACTTGATCAGTGGATGTAAAAGTAAATTAAACAGTGTGTGGAAGAGAGGATATCATTGAGATACTCCACCCTGACCCAGTAGACCTCCACCTGAATAGTCTCTAAGAGTATTATTAACATTATTAACTTATACATCAGGTTAGTGGGAGTCTTATGAAATATAATTGTGCCTGTGATCAAACATGATATTTAAGCTCCAACGCCATCAGCCTCCAACTCATACGTAGGCTGCATTTGAAAGGGTGGATATAATGAAGGAGGGCCCATGTTTGGAAAGATATTTAGCCCATAATTAACCCTTAAGTAAGTATTCACCTGACTAGTGTACAATTTCACCTTCTCCCACTGTGAAAAAAAAAGTCAATCTGAATCAAGGGTAAATACTCCTCTCACACAACTACCACTGAAACATGCACTCATTCTGAAAGATTGTGTTCATATTCCGTTGAAGTGATCCTAAATAGGGATCTTTGATCAATTAAAAGTTGACAAGGATGACCAATGCACACATACTATTGACTAGAACGAATGATAGGGACTTCTTCAGTATTCCAGGCCCAGGCATTCAATACTGGAACCCACTACTTAAGGTTTCAGAACAAATACTTACTCAGAGTTGTTTGATAAAATGCGGCACCACTTGAATTCAAGGACGTTGTATGAACTTTCCTTAATTCTTGGTAAACAAGATGTAAGTAGTTTAGTTTATAAAATTAATAATATGTTTCAACTTTGTGATGCCTTAATTTGCTTCTGGCAATGATCTCAGGGCTGTATGTGAGCTACTGTGGATGAAAAATAGGGGTGGGCAGACGTTGTGTAAAACTGGGTAGCGTAACTCCATGAAATTACCAAAACAATATGCACAGTTGCGCATAATCATGTGAAATGTATCTCACTTTGAAACTATTTCCCAAAAGCCCATTTGAGAAAAAAACAACTTCAAAATGTGATTTCGAGTTGATTTTCAATTATTTGCATTTAAAACACTGCAGATTGTGTTCTTCAAAATTTTAAATATGCAACTGACGAATTTTATAAAATTCTCACCAAATTTCGTAATCCTAAATGCACAGAAGGATCTTATCACATTACTCAAGAATTCACTGACAAACTGGCAAATCATTACATTGCCAAAGCAGACACGTTGGATAAAGTGAATTTATAGATCTGGTCAAGACAAGCAAGCCAGCCGGCTGCCCATTATCCACCACAAATCTTCAAGTACGTTCTTCTAACTACCTCTGCTGCCACACCATTAAGAATAACCATCAATAATTCTTTAATTACAGGAATCTTTCCTGAATACCTAAAATTATTCAAGAAAACAAACCTGGATCCTCATTACCCCAACCACTACATGCAATTACAAATGGGCCTTTCCTGGGCAAACTGATAGAAAGAGCAGCGTTCACCCAGATGTCACAATTCATTGAAGATAACTCCATACTTTCAGACCACCAGACAGGATTCTGTCGAGAAAGAGGTACAGAGTCTGCCCTCATCGCCACCTGGAATGACCTTAAAAAAACAGTTGACCGTAATGGGGCCGCTGCAATACTTCTCCTGGACCACGACACTCTAATGCAAAGACTCTACGAAGCCAACATAGAAGGGATTGCTCTTGACTGGATCTCATCCTACCTTCAAAACAGAACAAATGTCATATATACTCCCCTTTTCTCATCCAAACCGTACCTCACAAAAAGTAGGGGTTCCTCGTGGTTCTATCATCTCACCCATGCTTTTCAACATCTGCATGAAGTCATTACCAACAACGATCAATGAATTTCAGCTCACATGCTACGTCTATGCAGATGACATACAAATGCTTCTTAAACTGGAAAACCCCTATCTCGCTTGTACTGTCTTCACTTGATTACACCAATGGCCTCTACCACGGATCATCTTTATCAACTATGAAAATACTACAACGGATTCAGAACTCTGCTGCCAAACTACTCCCACATGTAAAGCCTCAGGCCCACATTTTCCCTGCCTTAAGGGCCCTAAATTGGTTACTGGTTGCTGAAGATCAACCTTCAAGCTGCTTTGTTTCACCCACAAAGAGATACATGGAACAGGACCGCTTTTCATCAGAAATAAAATTACCAAATACATTCAACAAAGGAACCTCTGCTCCAGATTTCCGCTTTGTCTCAAAATCCCACCATACAAGAAAAAAAACATAGGTGGCACATCCTTTTCCTTCCAAGCAGACAAGCTATGGCAAGCATGTTAGTAGGTAGCAAGACATATATATTCTTTCTGCAGTAACACATTAGTATTCAGGAATATGTACAAGGCAACCCCATTTAATGTTCCAAAGTATAAGGATATCCAACTTGCACAATGCTCTTATATTATGGGTTTCTTTGGATATTAACATTATTTAATATTTAAATTATTTATACAATAATATTTAAATAATGTTTAAAGAACAAATAATGTGGATGGATTTCGATTCTAAGATCGCTTTAGCATTTTATATGGATTTTGGACATTTTTGGATGGCGCTTATATTTGCACAGTGCAAGATAATCATGTTCCCTTGTAGTCCTTTCTCTGTGTTTAGGCAGGTAGTGGTATATAGTTTGTGTGTAACATACTCCCAAGATGTACGTGAGCAAGGCTACAGCTGAAACGCGTTGTACTGGGAGGAAGCATTGGTGAATAAAGCATTTTGGACTTCCATTTGGTGTTCGGGATTCTTCTGTATGGTACTAGAAGTATTGTGAAATATTTGGTGGATGGCCAGGTCCACGCCCGGACCGCTACTTGATTAGCAGCCTCGGATGTCTGGCAGCGGTTGGTGATTTATATATACATATATATATATATATATATATATATACATATATATATATAAATACACATGTGTATTAACATGTATATAGGTCACTGCATAATTTTCATGTATGTTATTTGAATAGATGCTAGTGGGTCTTGGTTTTATTTATCTACCACAAAACGCAAATAATATCATAACTATTTTTTCTACAAGTGCTTAACTATTTAAATATTGAGGAAACTATAAAATAAAAATAAATATTAGTTAGGAAGGTTCATAAATGAAGTAGCTGAAAGTACATCAACACTTGAAAGTTTGACTTTATAAAATACTATTTTAATTATTTATATATTCTCTTCCTTTTACATGTATACCATCTCTGTAGTCTTGTTTTTATTTTACTCCTACTGTAGAAGACAAAAAAAATAAACCTTTGGCCTTATCCAATGCAGTACTCTATGTCTCACCTTATACCTCTATCAATATATCCTCTGCCTCCACTCTCTGACTCATCCCAAACCTCACTCTACTACTATGATCTCCACAATAACCCTTTCTAGGCTCTTCCCTCCTCTATCCCTCTTTGGATCAACCGAAGTCTCATTTTACTACTTTGATCTCTCAAATAACCATTTCTAAATTTTTCCCTCATGTATCCCTTCTTTGACTCATCTAAAACTACATTTTACTAGTTTGATCTCCCTCATGCATTTCTAGAGACTCTTTTCTCCTCCATCTGTCCTTTTACCCACCCAAAACCTCATCTTACTGCTATGATCTCCCAAATAACACTTTCTAGTGTTCCCGCTCTATCCCTCCATTATCCTATTCAATCCAACTAACAGACACTGCTCAAAATGAACGAATATTTCCCCATAATAATCCATCACTAATCACTCTTGGGTTCTGGAGTCATGTGGCACTCGCCGGAAAGCACTCCCACACCTTGACAGGGGCAGAAAGACCTAAATAAATACAATTATAATTTCACTTTGGCCTCTTCTCTTTTTCTGTGGTTAAGCCTGGCTTTTCTACATCTATCCAAGGCCTCTGTTGGCCAGAGGGGAATCCCTGGGAATTCTCTGAGCCTGAAACAGTAAAGTAGCTAAACAGGTCATGTCCTACCTCTAAATGAGGGACCAAGGTAAGCCTCCCTTGGTATGTTGAAGCATCCTCACACAAAAAGAGAATTCTAGTGATTCACAAGAGTTTAGACACCCTCTTCCAGGTAAGGTTTGTTTAACATATCCTTACAGGGCTACCTGGTGGGACAGGACTAATAGCATTCCAGTTCTGGTACCGCCATGTTGATGTCCATCTTTGCCCTGCCACTATCCATCATGATAACACTGCCCTTGTAAATTAAAGGGTTACACCACTGGAGGGCATGGTAGAAGCTTGAGATTTTGGACAGAGATTTAGGATTGGGTAAATGATTGCATACTTACATATATCTCCTGTTGCCTTTGTGGCTCAAAATAACTAATTTTATAGATGCTCTGGTTATTGCAGAAGATTGCTTTTAGATAGGTTGACAGGGTAAAAGCAGTGGAAATGGTAATTAATTCTTCTAAAGGTTTCACTCCAACATTTTACAACAGTTATGACAAGTGATTCGCACTGTCATGTCCTTATGTAAAGATTTGCAGTAAATGAGCACACTAACATTATCTTGCAAGTTTATTCCTTATTACTGAAACTTCTCTGGTCTTGCTGTTCCTCTACTTCTGTGGGAGCTTGTCTCCACTCATGCTGTCCCCTGCTTTTCTGTAACCTGAGATCTAGAGCTCGTCTCCACACTTCCTGTAGAGTCCCCTGGGCAGGAAGTGGTTTCCAGTTCCTGGCTATGGATCACAGGAAGACTCTGCCTTCAGGTTCCTAATATCCTTATGACATGACATATTTCCCCCTCCTTAGAGTATATGACACATCTCTGATATGACATCTACGTCTTTCTTAACAAAAGATGATATAACATTCTCCCACACTTGACTGAAAAAATCCTGAATATCTTTCCATGTGTATGGTATTGTAAACCATGTATTATTTGAGTGAATTGAGCTGCTCCAATTGTTAGATAAGGTGTAATGTTCATGTTTATGTGTGCCAGGAGTTGATATGGTGTGTTTTGCTGCATAGCTGGTGGTAGCACAGAGTCCTCAGGTTGTGGTGCACAACTCTGAACACAAAAAGGATCTCTGAGTTTAATGTCTGTTCCTTTAGTTCTGTAAGGTTGATCCCTTGCCCCTGGTGGGACTAGTTCTGTTGATCTAAATGATTGTGATGACATGTTCTCATAGTCTAACATTTCTTCATGTGGTTTCTTATGTGAAAATGCTTTTGGTGGTGGTGTGATAAGTGAATGCATTGATCTACTGGAATGCCTTGATGTGTTCCTTAAGTCAGAGGCATCCTTGTGTAGCTTTCCCTTAAATACATTTTGTCATTCTCTCCCACTACGGGTGTTGCATAGTTTTGAAGTGTTTTGTTTACGTCTGACAGGCTCATGTTCCTCCTTGTCACTATTTGACAACTGCAGAGGGTACCATTGGTCAATGTCCCATGCTTCATCTATGATTGGGTGTGTGATGTCCCTGGTTTTGTCTTGTGATGTTGTCCAGTGCCTCTCAGTTTTCAGCTTTTATTTTGTATCTTTCAAGAGTCCGTTGGTCTGCTGATTTCCACAGTGTGGGTGTGTTGCCTAATCTTCTGTGGCTTCTCCCTTTTTCTGTCCTGGATGTGCTGTTGTCTGTGCCACTTTCATGAACTGTACCACTGTTCCACACTTTTTCAGATGTGTCTCAAAGGCTTGATGCCATGTCTGATGAACTGCATTGTGATGTAGCTAGGGATTGTTTGCCCCAATCAATAGTTGCCTAGGTCTCTGCTTCGCTCTTCACTTCTGCCATGTGTGTTATTGAGCCATAGCATTGTGATCCACATCTTCTGCTGTGCTGCTTCATTTCCTACTGGTCTTTGCCGTCTTGAAATCTTACTTTGCCCTCACTCTTTTTAGCTTCCCTATGGGTGGCTCCCATTTTCCTTGATGGTCTATGAGACATCCCTTCTTTTTTCTCTTCTTTCTTATATTATCCTAGGATAGTTTTTCTTTGGCCCTGCTGGAGTGCTGAGGTCCTGGGAACATTCCTACTCTTCCGTTCTGGACTCAACAACCACCAGCGCTTGGCAATGAGGGAGATACCAACACCAACCTCACCCTCTGAAGTCGACTGAATCTTTGGACTTGATGACAGAGACAGTAGTCAGAATCATTCAATTCCCAATCATTGACATAAAACCATGTACAATACTAAACACCATACTAATCTGAACACTAAATCACACTCCAAACTGAATAAAGTTTCAAAGTCTTATTACAATCCCAAAACCAATTTCACCTAAATGGTGCGCCAAACTAAATTATAAACTTGCATGAAAAACATAGGCTGACTGAAATGCCTGAAAAGATTTAGACTACTAAACATCAATATTGTTAGACACTACAAAAGAATAATATAGATTAGCAACAATAAAATATGAACATTTCATTAATATTCAAAGCAGATGATGGTGACATCAGTAAATCAGCAAAATACAGTTGTAACAATTATTTCAGAGCTGGGCCATTCCTAAAACTAACCAAAATTGGGACTTGGATGTGTGGGAACTGGCTAATACATGTGCACACAAAGCAAAAATAAAAGAAGACAAAACATTTTAGAAAACACTCACTAAGATAACTCACTATAAAAATATGCTGGTGTAAGTGACTAAGCTAAAGGGAAACAAGAAACCACATTCAGTTATACATCTCCTCATGGGACAACATACGGTAGTAGTTCATCAAGACAGAGCAGTCACCATCCTCCAGCGTGGGTTGACAGCAGCATCAGGACAATGCAGAACACGAGCTGCACATAGGACAGATCAGCAGTTCAGAATTAGTTAGCCTTATTAATCCTAAACCACATAACAGAATAGGGCAGTTATAACCATGATGAGGAAACTCATCAGGAAACTCACAGAAAAGGTGTGAGGGCAGACTTAAGCAAGCATGGAACTTACTCTAAGGACATCTCAAGCCGGACAGCTTTTAAGAAGGTTCAGAAGGGAACTGACTTACATTCCAAAGTTTTTCACTAATTAAAAAAGCCAAAATCCATTTGATTGGTCCTTCAGGTGGGCACACTCTGTGTGTCAGTTTCAGCATCCAATCACTGCAGGTGGCGACACAAAGTTCTGATACATTTAGGAGTCTTCTCAGCAAAAGTACATTATTTGTTTCATGACTTAATACAGTTCCGCTGAAATATTACATTTTCTAATGATTTGCTACTTGCAGTTCCGTTCACATGATCCACAGTAAACTAAACTAATTTTCTTTCACATGAACACTGTGATTTCCTGCCCGATTCAATAGCTAGAACAAATATTGAATTTGAAACATGCTATTCTCCTGCAATACAATAGAACATTCAATGTTACATTAGCAGCCTAGGGAAAGAAGTCATATCAAAAAGGACAGAATAAACAAATAACTTTCCATTGCTGCTTGCAAAATGAAATTTCAGGACAAGGAAGCTTTAATACACATGAATACCTTTGCTACATTAATAAACATTTTGCACACCTTACAATTTATATATGCAACGCAAAATATTTCATTTCAAATATTATTTATGTTATGTAAAGGCAATTTTAAACATATAATTATTTTTCTTTGTTTGTTAGAATTTGTTTAATTCAATGCAAATGTGTTTAATTATTATTCATTTAATACTACTAATACATTTTATTTCTACTATGTCTACTTGAAAACCATACTTCCAGGTTAATATTTATTAATAATTCACTCAAAGTACAAATGCATATCTTCATGTTAAACATGTTGTCAAAATACGAGTGGTAGGCACAAATGAACACCACAATTTAAACGTGAACATTTTCACTTCTACGTTATTTTCTTTATTAGGTCTTTGAAACTACAGATTAATTAGCTGCCATATGCTACTTCTACGCCACTAATTTATTAATAAAACTTGCACTCTCTCAGCCAGCTCACTTGCCTTTGCCCACTCAAGAATTTCATTTTTGGGAGAGTGGCTTCTTGAGACATTATTGTTGTGCAATTTCTGGCAAACAGCCTTCAATCACTTGCAGTCGAATTACGTCTTCATTCTTGAAGGTATTAATAGCACAGTGTTGTACCAAATGTTTATTCTTACTATATAGACTTTTAATGGTCCGCCTGGCTCTTGCCATGGTGAGCTGAAAATGTGGCACACTTTGTACACGTGTTTCTTAGGTTTGAAATGCATACACAGTGCATCTGTGAGCTTTTTTATGTTTTCATCTCCTTTAGAATGTCCTAATGCTATCATATCCTACTTGATCAATCAGAGGTTGTTGCTTTTCTCTGTCCCTTGATTTATTTACCTGCTTCATCAAGAACTTCACCCAGCAACTTCAACCACCTCTTCCACCTGATCACCAAGCTCTGGGTGCCAGCCTGTGTGACTGGGGGTGGCACTTTGATAATGACAGCACCTTCTTGTGATGCTCCCCCTTCTAGCTTGATGGTGTAGTGTGACAGTATGTAGCTGCTTTAATAGTTTACTGTAATGTGTTACTAAGTAAATGTAATTTCTTGTAGGTTTTGTTGGAGCAGATATGCTAATATGAGAATATGCTATTGACTTGCGTTACATACTAATGAAAAGAACAATATTAATAAATGAAATAACGTGTAATGTGCAAATGTGCCCACAGGGAATGGTCACCATCTGTGCTAAAAAAACGAAATACTGTGAAATGTTTTAAAGTTTGTATCAATATATCATAATTAACAATATAATCTATGTTTCGTAATGCCATATTGTAGGAAGTTGGCTCTGTATGTGCTATTTCAAAGTAAGGAATAGCATGCACAGAGTCCAAGGGTTCCCCTTAGAGGTAAAATAGTGGTAAAAATAGATAATACTAATGCTCTATTTTGTGGTAGTGTGGTCGAGCAGTAGGCTTATCCAAGGAGTAGTGTTAAGCATTTGTTGTACATACACATAGACAATAAATGAGGTACACACACTCAGAGACAAATCCAGCCAATAGGTTTTGTTATAGAAAAATATCTTTTCTTAGTTTATTTTAAGAACCACAGGTTCAAATTCTACATGTAATATCTCATTCGAAAGGTATTGCAGGTAAGTACTTTAGGAACTTTAAATCATAAAAATTGCATGTATACTTTTCAAGTTATTGACAAATAGCTGTTTTAAAAGTGGACACTTAGTGCAATTTTCACAGTTCCTGGGGGAGGTAAGTTTTTGTTAGTTTTACCAGGTAAGTAGGACACTTACAGGGTTCAGTTCTTGGTCCAAGGTAGCCCACCGTTGGGGGTTCAGAGCAACCCCAAAGTCACCACACCAGCAGCTCAGGGCCGGTCAGGTGCAGAGTTCAAAGTGGTGCCCAAAACACATAGGCTAGAATGGAGAGAAGGGGGTGCCCCGGTTCCGGTCTGCTTGCAGGTAAGTACCCGCGTCTTCGGAGGGCAGACCAGGGGGGTTTTGTAGGGCACCGGGGGGGACACAAGTCCACACAGAAATTTCACCCTCAGCAGCGCGGGGGCGGCCGGGTGCAGTGTAGAAACAAGCGTCGGGTTTTCAATGTTAGTCTATGAGAGATCTCGGGATCTCTTCAGCGCTGCAGGCAGGCAAGGGGGGGATTCCTCGGGGAAACCTCCACTTGGGCGAGGGAGAGGGACTCCTGGGGGTCACTCCTCCAGTGAAAGTCCGGTCCTTCAGGTCCTGGGGGCTGCGGGTGCAGGGTCTCTCCCAGGCGTCGGGACTTTAGGTTCAAAGAGTCGCGGTCAGGGGAAGCCTCGGGATTCCCTCTGCAGGCGGCGCTGTGGGGGCTCAGGGGGGACAGGTTTTGGTACTCACAGTATCAGAGTAGTCCTGGGGTCCCTCCTGAGGTGTTGGATCGCCACCAGCCGAGTCGGGGTCGCCGGGTGCAGTGTTGCAAGTCTCACGCTTCTTGCGGGGAGCTTGCAGGGTTCTTTAAAGTTGCTGGAAACAAAGTTGCAGCTTTTCTTGGAGCAGGTCCGCTGTCCTCGGGAGTTTCTTGTCTTTTCGAAGCAGGGGCAGTCCTCAGAGGATGTCGAGGTCGCTGGTCCCTTTGGAAGGCGTCGCTGGAGCAGGATCTTTGGAAGGCAGGAGACAGGCCGGTGAGTTTCTGGAGCCAAGGCAGTTGTCGTCTTCTGGTCTTCCGCTGCAGGGGTTTTCAGCTGGGCAGTCCTTCTTCTTGTAGTTGCAGGAATCTAATTTTCTAGGGTTCAGGGTAGCCCTTAAATACTAAATTTAAGGGCGTGTTTAGGTCTGGGGGGTTAGTAGCCAATGGCTACTAGCCCTGAGGGTGGGTACACCCTCTTTGTGCCTCCTCCCAAGGGGAGGGGGTCACATTCCTAACCCTATTGGGGGAATCCTCCATCTGCAAGATGGAGGATTTCTAAAAGTTAGAGTCACCTCAGCTCAGGACACCTTAGGGGCTGTCCTGACTGGTCAGTGACTCCTCCTTGTTATTCTCATTATCTTCTCCGGCCTTGCCGCCAAAAGTGGGGCCTGGCCGGAGGGGGCGGGCAACTCCACTAGCTGGAGTGTCCTGCTGGGTTGGCACAAAGGAGGTGAGCCTTTGAGGCTCACCGCCAGGTGTGACAATTCCTGCCTGGGAGAGGTGTTAGCATCTCCACCCAGTGCAGGCTTTGTTACTGGCCTCAGAGTGACAAAGGCACTCTCCCCATGGGGCCAGCAACATGTCTCGGTTTGTGGCAGGCTGCTAAAACTAGTCAGCCTACACAGATAGTCGGTTAAGTTTCAGGGGGCACCTCTAAGGTGCCCTCTGTGGTGTATTTTACAATAAAATGTACACTGGCATCAGTGTGCATTTATTGTGCTGAGAAGTTTGATACCAAACTTCCCAGTTTTCAGTGTAGCCATTATGGTGCTGTGGAGTTCGTGTTTGACAGACTCCCAGACCATATACTCTTATGGCTACCCTGCACTTACAATGTCTAAGGTTTTATTTAGACACTGTAGGGGTACCATGCTCATGCACTGGTACCCTCACCTATGGTATAGTGCACCCTGCCTTAGGGCTGTAAGGTCTGCTAGAGGGGTGTCTTACCTATACTGCATAGGCAGTGAGAGGCTGGCATGGCACCCTGAGGGGAGTGCCATGTCGACTTACTCGTTTTGCCCTCACTAGCACACACAAGCTGGTAAGCAGTGTGTCTGTGCTGAGTGAGAGGTCTCCAGGGTGGCATAAGACATGCTGCAGCCCCTAGAGACCTTCCTTGGCATCAGGGCCCTTGGTACTAGAAGTACCAGTTACAAGGGACTTATCTGGATGCCAGGGTCTGCCAATTGTGGATACAAAAGTACAGGTTAGGGAAAGAACACTGGTGCTGGGGCCTGGTTAGCAGGCCTCAGCACACTTTCAATTGTAAACATAGCATCAGCAAAGGCAAAAAGTCAGGGGGCAACCATGCCAAGGAGGCATTTCCTTACACAACCCCCCCCCAAACGAAAGAGGATGAGACTAACCTTTCCCAAGAGAGTCTTCATTTTCTAAGTGGAAGAACCTGGAAAGGCCATCTGCATTGGCATGGGCAGTCCCAGGTCTGTGTTCCACTATAAAGTCCATTCCCTGTAGGGAGATGGACCACCTCAACAGTTTAGGATTTTCACCTTTCATTTGCATCAGCCATTTGAGAGGTCTGTGGTCAGTTTGAACTAGGAAGTGAGTCCCAAAGAGGTATGGTCTCAGCTTCTTCAGGGACCAAACCACAGCAAAGGCCTCCCTCTCAATGGCACTCCAACGCTGCTCCCTGGGGAGTAACCTCCTGCTAATGAAAGCAACAGGCTGGTCAAGGCCATCATCATTTGTTTGGGACAAAACTGCCCCTATCCCATGTTCAGAGGCATCAGTCTGCACAATGAACTGCTTAGAATAATCTGGAGCTTTTAGAACTGGTGCTGAGCACATTGCCTGTTTCAGGGTGTCAAAGGCCTGTTGGCATTCCACAGTCCAGTTTACTTTCTTGGGCATTTTCTTGGAGGTGAGTTCAGTGAGGGCTGTCACAATGGATCCATATCCCTTCACAAACCTCCTGTAATACCCAGTCAAGCCAAGGAATGCCCTGACTTGAGTCTGGGTTTTTGGAGCTACCCAGTCCAGAATAGTCTGGATCTTGGGTTGGAGTGGCTGAACTTGGCCTCCACCTACAAGGTGTCCCAAGTAAACCACAGTTCCCTGCCCTATCTGGCATTTGGATGCCTTGATAGAGAGGCCTGCAGATTGCAGAGCCTTCAAAACCTTCCTCAGGTGGACCAGGTGATCCTGCCAGGTGGAGCTAAAGACAGCAATATCATCAAGATAAGCTGTGCTAAAGGACTCCAAGCCAGCAAGGACTTGATTCACCAACCTTTGGAAGGTGGCAGGGGCATTCTTTAAACCAAAGGGCATAACAGTAAACTGAAAATGCCCATCAGGTGTGGAGAATGCTGTCTTTTCTTTTGCTCCAGGTGCCATTTTTATTTGCCAGTACCCTGCTGTCAAGTCAAAGGTACTTAAGAATTTGGCAGCACCTAATTTGTCTATGAGCTCATCAGCTCTTGGAATTGGATGAGCATCTGTCTTGGTGACAGAATTGAGGCCTCTGTAGTCCACACAAAACCTCATCTCTTTCTTTCCATCTTTGGTGTGAGGTTTGGGGACTAAGACCACTGGGCTAGCCCAGGGGCTGTCAGAGCGCTCAATTACTCCCAATTCCAGCATCTTGTGGACTTCCACCTTGATGCTTTCCTTAACATGGTCAGATTGTCTAAAGATTTTGTTCTTGACAGGCATGCTGTCTCCTGTGTCCACATCATGGGTACACAGGGGTGTCTGACCAGGGGTTAAGGAGAAGAGTTCAGGAAACTGTTGTAGGACTCTCCTACAATCAGCTTGCTGTTGGCCAGAGAGGGTGTCTGAGTAGATCACTCCATCTACTGTGCCATCTTTTGGGTCTGATGACAGAAGATCAGGGAGAGGTTCACTCTCTGCCTCCTGATCCTCATCTGTTACCATCAACAGATTGACATCAGCCCTGTCGTGGAAGAGCTTAAGGCGGTTTACATGGATCACCCTCTTGGGGCTCCTGCTTGTGCCCAGGTCCACCAAGTAGGTGACCTGACTCTTCCTCTCTAGTACTGGGTAAGGGCCACTCCATTTGTCCTGGAGTGCCCTGGGAGCCACAGGCTCCAGAACCCAGACTTTCTGCCCTGGTTGGAACTCAACTAGTGCAGCCTTTTGGTCATACCAAAACTTCTGGAGCTGTTGGCTGGCCTCAAGGTTTTTGGTTGCCTTTTCCATGTACTCTGCCATTCTAGAGCGAAGGCCAAGTACATAGTCCACTATGTCCTGTTTAGGCTCATGGAGAGGTCTCTCCCAGCCTTCTTTAACAAGGGCAAGTGGTCCCCTTACAGGATGACCAAACAGAAGTTCAAAGGGTGAGAATCCTACTCCCTTCTGTGGCACCTCTCTGTAAGCGAAAAGCAGACATGGCAAGAGGACATCCCATCTCCTTTTGAGCTTTTCTGGGAGCCCCATGATCATGCCTTTTAATGTCTTGTTGAATCTCTCAACCAAGCCATTAGTTTGTGGATGGTATGGTGTAGTGAATTTATAAGTCACTCCACACTCATTCCACATGTGCTTTAGGTATGCTGACATGAAGTTGGTACCTCTGTCAGACACCACCTCCTTAGGGAAACCCACTCTGGTAAAGATACCAATGAGGGCCTTGGCTACTGCAGGGGCAGTAGTCGACCTAAGGGGAATAGCTTCAGGATACCTGGTAGCATGATCCACTACTACCAGGATATACATATTTCCTGAGGCTGTGGGAGGTTCCAGTGGACCAACTATGTCCACACCCACTCTTTCAAAGGGAACCCCCACCACTGGAAGTGGAATGAGGGGGGCCTTTGGATGTCCACCTGTCTTACCACTGGCTTGACAGGTGGGGCAGGAGAGGCAAAACTCCTTAACCATGTTGGACATATTGGGCCAGTAGAAGTGGTTGACTAACCTCTCCCACGTCTTGGTTTGTCCCAAATGTCCAGCAAGGGGAATGTCATGGGCCAATGTTAGGATGAACTCTCTGAACAGCTGAGGCACTACCACTCTCCTAGTGGCACCAGGTTTGGGGTCTCTGGCCTCAGTGTACAGGAGTCCATCTTCCCAATAGACCCTATGCGTTCCATTTTTCTTGCCTTTGGACTCTTCAGCAGCTTGCTGCCTAAGGCCTTCAAGAGAGGGACAGGTTTCTTGTCCCTTACACAGCTCCTCCCTGGAGGGTCCCCCTGGGCCTAAGAGCTCAACCTGGTAAGGTTCAAGCTCCAAAGGCTCAGTTCCCTCAGAGGGCAGAACTTCTTCCTGAGAAGAGAGGTTCCCTTTCTTTTGCTGTGTTGCAGTTGGTTTCCCAACTGACTTTCCTGTTCTCTTGGTAGGCTGGGCCATTTTTCCAGACTCCAGCTCTACTTTTTCACCCTGTGCCTTGCATTGTGCTCTTGTTTTCACACACACCAGTTCAGGGATACCCAGCATTGCTGCATGGGTTTTTAGTTCTACCTCAGCCCATGCTGAGGACTCCAGGTCATTTCCAAGCAGACAGTCCACTGGGATATTTGAGGAGACCACCACCTGTTTCAGGCCATTGACCCCTCCCCATTCTAAAGTAACCATTGCCATGGGATGTACTTTTCTCTGATTGTCAGCGTTGGTGACTGTGTAAGTTTTTCCAGTCAGGTATTGGCCAGGGGAAACCAGTTTCTCTGTCACCATGGTGACACTGGCACCTGTATCCCTCAGGCCCTCTATTCTAGTCCCATTAATTAAGAGTTGCTGTCTGTATTTTTGCATGTTAGGCGGCCAGACAGCTAGTGTGGCTAAATCCACCCCACCCTCAGAAACTAGAGTAGCTTCAGTGTGGACCCTGATTTGCTCTGGGCACACTGTTGATCCCACTTGGAGACTAGCCATACCAGTGTTACCTGGATGGGAGTTTGGAGTGGAACCTTTCTTGGGACAGGCCTTGTCTCCAGTTTGGTGTCCATGCTGTTTACAGCTATGACACCAGGCCTTTTTGGGATCAAAGTTTTTACCCTTGTACCCATTGTTTTGTGAAGAGGCTCTGGGCCCACCCTCCTGTGCAGGTTTTTGGGGGCCTGTAGAAGACTCTTTGTTATTTTTAGTTTTGGTTGTCTCATCACCCTTCCCCTGGGGAGTCTTTGTGACCCCTTTCTTTTGGTCACCCCCTGTTGAAGTCTTGGACACCCTTGTCTTGACCCAATGGTCCGCCTTCTTTCCCAATTCTTGGGGAGAAATTGGTCCTAGGTCTACCAGATGCTGATGCAGTTTATCATTGAAACAATTACTTAACAGGTGTTCTTTCACAAATAAATTGTACAGCCCATCATAATTACTTACACCACTGCCTTGAATCCAACCATCTAGTGTTTTCACTGAGTAGTCAACAAAGTCAACCCAGGTCTGGCTCGAGGATTTTTGAGCCCCCCCTGAACCTAATCCTGTACTCCTCAGTGGAGAATCCAAAGCCCTCAATCAGGGTACCCTTCATGAGGTCATAAGATTCTGCATCTTGTCCAGAGAGTGTGAGGAGTCTATCCCTACACTTTCCTGTGAACATTTCCCAAAGGAGAGCACCCCAGTGAGATCTGTTCACTTTTCTGGTTACACAAGCCCTCTCAAAAGCTGTGAACCATTTGGTGATGTCATCACCATCTTCATATTTAGTTACAATCCCTTTAGGGATTTTCAACATGTCAGGAGAATCTCTGACCCTATTTATGTTGCTGCCACCATTGATGGGTCCTAGGCCCATCTCTTGTCTTTCCCTCTCTATGGCTAGGATCTGTCTTTCCAAAGCCAATCTTTTGGCCATCCTGGCTAACTGGATGTCCTCTTCACTGGGGCTATCCTCAGTGATTTCAGAGGTGTTGGTCTCTCCTGTGAGGGAACCAGCATCTCTGACTATTATTTTAGGAGTCAGGGTTTGAGGGACCCTGTTCTCCCTAGATAGGACTGGTAGGGGGGAATTGTCCTCCAAGTCACTATCCTCTTCCTCTGAGTTGCCACCCTCAGAGGGGTTGGCCTTTTCAAACTCTGCCAAAAGCTCCTGGAGCTGTATTTTGGTAGGTTTGGGGCCCATTGTTATTTTCTTTAGTTTACAGAGTGACCTTAGCTCTCTCATCTGTAGATGGAGGTAAGGTGTGGTGTCGAGTTCCACCACATTCACATCTGTGCTAGACATTATGCTTCTAAAAGTTGGAATACTTTTTAAGAAACTAAAACTGATTCTAGAATCTAATTCAAACTTTTAACAAACTTTTAAACTCTAAAAGAAATGCTAAACAGGGACTTAACACACAAGGCCCTAGCAGGACTTTAAAGAATTTAGAAAACTTTTCAAATTGCAAAAATCAATTTCTAATGACAATTTTGGAATTTGTCGTGTGATCAGGTATTGGCTGAGTAGTCCAGCAAATGCAAAGTCTTGTATCCCACCGCTGCCACCAATGTAGGAAGTTGGCTCTGTATGTGCTATTTCAAAGTAAGGAATAGCATGCACAGAGTCCAAGGGTTCCCCTTAGAGGTAAAATAGTGGTAAAAATAGATAATACTAATGCTCTATTTTGTGGTAGTGTGGTCGAGCAGTAGGCTTATCCAAGGAGTAGTGTTAAGCATTTGTTGTACATACACATAGACAATAAATGAGGTACACACACTCAGAGACAAATCCAGCCAATAGGTTTTGTTATAGAAAAATATCTTTTCTTAGTTTATTTTAAGAACCACAGGTTCAAATTCTACATGTAATATCTCATTCGAAAGGTATTGCAGGTAAGTACTTTAGGAACTTTAAATCATAAAAATTGCATGTATACTTTTCAAGTTATTGACAAATAGCTGTTTTAAAAGTGGACACTTAGTGCAATTTTCACAGTTCCTGGGGGAGGTAAGTTTTTGTTAGTTTTACCAGGTAAGTAGGACACTTACAGGGTTCAGTTCTTGGTCCAAGGTAGCCCACCGTTGGGGGTTCAGAGCAACCCCAAAGTCACCACACCAGCAGCTCAGGGCCGGTCAGGTGCAGAGTTCAAAGTGGTGCCCAAAACACATAGGCTAGAATGGAGAGAAGGGGGTGCCCCGGTTCCGGTCTGCTTGCAGGTAAGTACCCGCGTCTTCGGAGGGCAGACCAGGGGGGTTTTGTAGGGCACCGGGGGGGACACAAGTCCACACAGAAATTTCACCCTCAGCAGCGCGGGGGCGGCCGGGTGCAGTGTAGAAACAAGCGTCGGGTTTTCAATGTTAGTCTATGAGAGATCTCGGGATCTCTTCAGCGCTGCAGGCAGGCAAGGGGGGGATTCCTCGGGGAAACCTCCACTTGGGCGAGGGAGAGGGACTCCTGGGGGTCACTCCTCCAGTGAAAGTCCGGTCCTTCAGGTCCTGGGGGCTGCGGGTGCAGGGTCTCTCCCAGGCGTCGGGACTTTAGGTTCAAAGAGTCGCGGTCAGGGGAAGCCTCGGGATTCCCTCTGCAGGCGGCGCTGTGGGGGCTCAGGGGGGACAGGTTTTGGTACTCACAGTATCAGAGTAGTCCTGGGGTCCCTCCTGAGGTGTTGGATCGCCACCAGCCGAGTCGGGGTCGCCGGGTGCAGTGTTGCAAGTCTCACGCTTCTTGCGGGGAGCTTGCAGGGTTCTTTAAAGTTGCTGGAAACAAAGTTGCAGCTTTTCTTGGAGCAGGTCCGCTGTCCTCGGGAGTTTCTTGTCTTTTCGAAGCAGGGGCAGTCCTCAGAGGATGTCGAGGTCGCTGGTCCCTTTGGAAGGCGTCGCTGGAGCAGGATCTTTGGAAGGCAGGAGACAGGCCGGTGAGTTTCTGGAGCCAAGGCAGTTGTCGTCTTCTGGTCTTCCGCTGCAGGGGTTTTCAGCTGGGCAGTCCTTCTTCTTGTAGTTGCAGGAATCTAATTTTCTAGGGTTCAGGGTAGCCCTTAAATACTAAATTTAAGGGCGTGTTTAGGTCTGGGGGGTTAGTAGCCAATGGCTACTAGCCCTGAGGGTGGGTACACCCTCTTTGTGCCTCCTCCCAAGGGGAGGGGGTCACATTCCTAACCCTATTGGGGGAATCCTCCATCTGCAAGATGGAGGATTTCTAAAAGTTAGAGTCACCTCAGCTCAGGACACCTTAGGGGCTGTCCTGACTGGTCAGTGACTCCTCCTTGTTATTCTCATTATCTTCTCCGGCCTTGCCGCCAAAAGTGGGGCCTGGCCGGAGGGGGCGGGCAACTCCACTAGCTGGAGTGTCCTGCTGGGTTGGCACAAAGGAGGTGAGCCTTTGAGGCTCACCGCCAGGTGTGACAATTCCTGCCTGGGAGAGGTGTTAGCATCTCCACCCAGTGCAGGCTTTGTTACTGGCCTCAGAGTGACAAAGGCACTCTCCCCATGGGGCCAGCAACATGTCTCGGTTTGTGGCAGGCTGCTAAAACTAGTCAGCCTACACAGATAGTCGGTTAAGTTTCAGGGGGCACCTCTAAGGTGCCCTCTGTGGTGTATTTTACAATAAAATGTACACTGGCATCAGTGTGCATTTATTGTGCTGAGAAGTTTGATACCAAACTTCCCAGTTTTCAGTGTAGCCATTATGGTGCTGTGGAGTTCGTGTTTGACAGACTCCCAGACCATATACTCTTATGGCTACCCTGCACTTACAATGTCTAAGGTTTTATTTAGACACTGTAGGGGTACCATGCTCATGCACTGGTACCCTCACCTATGGTATAGTGCACCCTGCCTTAGGGCTGTAAGGTCTGCTAGAGGGGTGTCTTACCTATACTGCATAGGCAGTGAGAGGCTGGCATGGCACCCTGAGGGGAGTGCCATGTCGACTTACTCGTTTTGCCCTCACTAGCACACACAAGCTGGTAAGCAGTGTGTCTGTGCTGAGTGAGAGGTCTCCAGGGTGGCATAAGACATGCTGCAGCCCCTAGAGACCTTCCTTGGCATCAGGGCCCTTGGTACTAGAAGTACCAGTTACAAGGGACTTATCTGGATGCCAGGGTCTGCCAATTGTGGATACAAAAGTACAGGTTAGGGAAAGAACACTGGTGCTGGGGCCTGGTTAGCAGGCCTCAGCACACTTTCAATTGTAAACATAGCATCAGCAAAGGCAAAAAGTCAGGGGGCAACCATGCCAAGGAGGCATTTCCTTACACATATGCTCTTAGTTTAGCCAGAGGCCTAGTCAGCTCTAGGCTTTGCCTGCTTAAACTTGGAGACGCAATGAGCTGCCGCAGACTGGAACTGGAGAGAAGAACCTTGAACTGTACGGACTTCAACTATGAGCTCTGCTAATAGAAAACTGCAAACTCACCAGCGTACAGGAGACGATCAGAACAAATGTATACAATTATGTGTAGAGAAGGCTAAATGTACTCTCCCAGGACTTGAACAATGGAGCTACAGACTAAGAGCTGGGAGCAACAATTTTGTTACCTGCAGAACCGGATGATGTTCTCATTGACAGAAGAACCAATCATGTTAATGGAACTTGACTCTCAAAATAACATAGACAAGTGGTAAACAAAAATTATAGGTTAGAGTCATAACCCCTGATAAGGTTGACCAATGGGCAATTTGTGGGACAGACTGAGAGACCCTAATAAAAAGTCATGATATGAAGGGAAAAATCAGAATGGAGAGGCGAACTTTGATGACGTCAGTAGACGCGGTCCGGAGAGCAGAAAACTTGGGCTTGCTTCTGTGCGCCTGAGCCTTGCTGATGACTAATGACCCGGAGACGAAGTCTGACTCGTTGCTGATCTATCTTGGATAGGTAGCTATAACCTGACTGACTAATGAATGCTTTTCTTTCTAGATACCAACTGCGCTGTTTAAAACGTTTTCTCTTTTAGATAAATTATTTCCAAATTAACGATTTTTGACTAAATTGTTTGAGCATGAAGAACCACATCCTGATGCTAATTCGGAGATAGGTAGGCTGACAAGGGTGACTTAGGGTGACTTAGACTGACTGACATAATGCTGAATCATTTGATATATTATGAATTGCTATTTGCTTGTTTAACGTTGATTGCATATTAACAAGTGATGAGAATTTATGGCTTATGTTGGTAATAAACTAACTTGGTAATCATGATATGGTTGGATAAAAGTTTTATGAATAGAGTTGTAACTAATAGGGAATAAACAGGACTAACTTTAATATGAGACATGGTGGTTTTCTGGCTAGATTAGTTCATGGATATTTGAGTTGATCACTTATTGAATTGTTGAAGTTTTCTTTTACTCGCTATACTTGACTAGGATACCCTATGCGATCCAAAAGATTCATCGACCTATATGCGGCCCCTTGTAAGTAAACTTACTAAGGACAAGTCGAGCCATCAGTTTTGGTAGCAGAGGATGGTTAGTTTCCTTAGGGAACGAGTTAAGTAACGAGTAAAGGTTATGGTGGTAGTTTAAATTTGAGTATAGTTGTTTTGATTTCATGAGGTTTGAATATTGTTTTTCTGAATTGACAATGGTAGCAAAGATGATGTTCCCTTAAGCCCAGAAATGACTTTCCCAGATCCTGTATCTCGTGAGTAAGGTTGGGTATGTTACCGGTGTATTTGAGATAGTATGAGAGTGGTAGAATTGCGCTTGCCTGAGCTTAAGCAGATCGCAGTTGAATTGTGATGTATGTGAGGTAAACAGTAGGGAGTTTGCGTACTCCAGTTTAGAGTTAGTAGAAGTGTGCGTACTCCTAAAAGGTGTGTGAGTAGGGAAGTTGTCGAACTTCACATGTGTGTAGCACTTGGTGCTCAAAAATTGTCCACGTGGTTGTTGGTGATGTGCGGACCCTGCATGGTCTAAGACTCTGGAGTATATTGACAAGTGTAGGAGACACTTGGGTATATGTTGTAATCTGCCTGGTTTAATAGGTTGATCGGGCATGGTCAACAAGTCTGAAGGAACGTATATTGAATGAAAAAAGCTTCGACTGAGAGTTGATGAGTACTATGTGCACCGGGACAGACCCTAAGATCAGTTAAGAGTAAAGTTTGCGGGTCGAATTTTACTTGCAGACGTGGGGGACTGAGAAAGAGGAATAGCTAAGGTCCCAGAGTGTGCTTTCAGTGAAAATCTGTAAGGTCCCTGAGGCGATTATGTCCCTTCCTGCAGTAAAACAGCGGATTTTTTTTAGTTATTATTTGATGAAGACACTCACAATATAAATGCATTAGTCGAATGAATTTGAGTTGAGGAGGGCAAAGCCGCAAGACTTTGTCAGCCGCTGTGTCACCATCAGTTTCTATGTGGTGGATCCTTTACTAGCTTTCAGTAACTGAGTATTACCAGGAAATGCAATGGGCTTAATCTCAGACAGCCATATGCGGCCACACAAACTATTCCTGCATATTTTATATCTACTTATAATATGCATCAGCCTGAAATTCCTGTATAAAAGCCCATCTCTAATTTCCTTATGACAGGTGACATCCCTATGCACGTGTGATAAACAAGTGACTAACCACTCAAATGTAATAACTTGTTACAGGTGAGTTCTGACATCACAGTGCCTGCTACCTAGCAGAAATGCTGGTCACAGAGCATGATTAAAGCTGCACAAAACGAAAACAAAACGTGGCGTTTCCTCCTTTTGCTCCGTTATTCCAGATGAACACTAAAAAGCAGGAAAGATATATTTATGGCAACAAGTTCAGGTTTTTCCACACTTCAGGTAATTATAGAAAAGACACGATCTTTATTCGTGTTTCTACTCTTTGTTAGCTACATACAGTGTAAGCTTCTATGATGTAGTGGGTAAGAAAATCATGCATTTTAAAGATTGTTCCACCCTCAGCGACCATTCCTCTGTGATACACTTTGATTAACCACACGAATGGAGGGTAGCAGGACTTTCAGTGACATCAGATGGATATTCTACCATGTGGATGTTGGCATTCGATGAATAACTAACCGTCTGGAACATACCTGAAATGCCTTTCCGTCCCACAACATACTGAGCATCTGGGTGAATCAAGGCATCTGTGTGTTGCGTGGAATTGTTGTGCAGCAATGTGTGACATGACTTGTGAATTACCCCCTAAATTCTAGTTTTCCTCAGAACTACTGGAAGCTTTCCTAAACTTTCTATGTGTATCAAGTCAAAGTTTCACACCGGAAGAATGGTGCAACTTTGAACACAAGAAAGCTTGTAATCAAGACTCGGTTCTTTTGCGACCAATTAATCTCGACTCAGGTAGAGATGACAATTTGCTGACAAACGCCCGCTTGTTCTTATATCTGCGCGAAAGGCAAAAATAGGCTTTAAGTTCCAGACAATTTATGACAATCTTTTCTGTGAAAAACGTCGCACTTTTTGTAATCCTTTTAAGCAGTCTTTTTGAAACCATCCAAGAGAACACTTATCGAAACAGAAGCTACCATGAGAAGTACAGGAAAAAACACAGTAAGAAAATCTCTGGATTCCCAGCAACACTGACTTAGTGTTTTCCATCAGCTGAAAGTGCTTCAGCTGCAGGATATTGCCTTTTATTCACTTAAGTGATATGAATGACTCATTCATATGACATACTCTTCTGAAATACATCAGACTAGTGATTGATGTTTGAACTCAAAACAAAAGCATAGTCTTTCATAAACTTTTTCCTGCATCTGCTCTATCCCACTTAATAGGCGCACATCAGCCTATTTTGTGAAATGTTCTGAAGGTGTTGGCAAAGCCACTTTGAAACATTTTGTATTTAATATTCAATCATTTTAATAGCACAGTTAGCTGAGTAGCACAACATTATTTTATGAATTGAGTTGATGATTCCGTGATATTCAAAGTGTACTTGGACAAGTGGGTTGTAATTTGCAAAGTTTTTATACCCGCCGCCAAACAGCCCAAGACATCCCAGCCACCCTTAAACCAGAGACTGGCCTCGTGGCTCACTCCTAATTTCTGTCTGGGGTGGTAATACTGGGAAGGGGGTTTTTAGATGATAAATAAATCAAATAATTGTTAACCCTGCTGTCTACCCCTTTCCATGGATCTAAATGTGAATGAAGAGTGTTTAGCACTCGAGGTGGAGTGAGAGATGAATATTACATGTCTTCCCAATAAAAAACAGCAATGCAAAAATTACGGACTTGCCTATTTAGCTCAGTCGAGTATAGGCGTGCCAATTAGCGAGACATCTTTGACCCAATTATCCTCATTAAGGAACACAAAACATCAAATTAAATTAAAAATTTTACTTTAAGGACTGTGTGCCCATTGGCCAATATTGTTGCATTTCTACCCAAGACTCACCAGTCTGTGAGGTCACACTAACCCTTGTGGTTGAAAGATTAAGGTTTAAGAAGCTTTAGCGCCACATTAGTGTCTTTTTTACGCTAGTGTGGCGTTAGGCTTCAAAAATCGCAGCACCATATTTACAAAGTGACGCAATGCATGCATTGTGCCATTTTGTAACCCCTTGCACCACATTATGCCTGCGCCAGACATAATGGATGCAAGGGAGCGTTCCCCCATTAGAGTGGGGGGCAAGAAACTGGAGCAATTAAATCTAAAAGATTTGTTTACACCATTTTTTGCTGCATTTTTTAACGCCTGCTCTGAGCAGGCGTTAAAAGGAGGCACACCATTTATTAAAATGTGCCTCTATATACTTTGTAGGACAAAGATTTTGACGCTATTGCCCCTACCCTGCGCCATGCTGGGCTGTATGTTAAATATGGTTTACACATGCTGGCAGTAGGGTGGGCGCTGAGGGGTGCTAGGAAAGTGGCACTGCATTGGATGCAGCCCCACTTTTCTTAAATAGCAACTAAATATTGTATTAAATTATATGGTAATAGAACAGTGTTAAAAATGGGGTCCCTAGTTGGCAGTGTCTTACGCCCTGTCCAAGTAGGAACCCTCCCTCTAGTCAGGGTAAGGGAGTCACAAAGCTAAGATAACCCCCGCTCTCCCCCTTGGTAGCTTGGCTCAAGCAGTCATTCAATGTGTGGTGTATTTGTGTACACACACAGTAACACAGTGAAAACATCACAAAGTACACTAAACCAGTTTAGAAAAATAACCAATATTTATCTGAGTAAAACGAGACCAAAACAACAAAAATCCAACATACACAAGCAAATATACAAATTTTCAAAGATTAAGTCCCAGTATAGCACTTAGAAACACAATAACTCCAACTGGGGCTATCATGACTTCTTGATGGAGACGTCTCCAACAATCGTAAGGCACTTGTGAGGGAGTCACCCGGACCCTGGTTACAGAACCTTGAAAAAGGATGAGGAAACTGAGACGTTGCACGGAGTTGGGAAGGTGAGGCTCTGCTGGAGCCAGTGCTGCATTGGTTCCTTATTGTCACCTGGGAGGTGAGGCGTCCGTTCCTTACTGTTGCTGGGGAGGTGATGTGGTGTTGGCGGTGAAGGTGGGGTTGATGAATCCAGCAGGTCAAGACACGAGGCGTTGACTTCAAGGTGTTGCAATCACACCACAGGGCCACAGGTGCTACATCGGAGTTGGAATCGGGTGCTACGGACATCAGTGACACGGCACTCTGGACTCACACTGTGGTGGGACTTCGGAGGCACTGCGGCAGTGTCAGGCCTGTGACGTTGGTTGCGGTCATTGTATTCAGTGGGGATCTCCGTTGTGGTACAGGCAGCACCGCGGAATTGGACAGCGGCACCTGTTCCGAGTAGATGTGATGCTTTCTTCCTTGTTACACCAGAACTCACTTCCAAGGGCCCAGGGATTGGATTTGGCACCACTTGGCAAGCCAGAACTCTCGGCAGGAGAGCCCAGGTGCTGGCAAATAAAGCCTTTGGGGTCCTTGAGACTTCTTAACAGGAGGCAAACTCAGCCCAAGCCTTTGGAGAACCTTTGGAAGCAGGATGTAGAAAGCAAAGTCCAGTCATTTCACTATCAGGACACAAACAGCAAGCAGCAGGCCAGCACAGCAAAGCAACAGGCAAAGTGGCAGTCCCTCCTACAGCATCCAGCTCTTCTTCCTGGCAGAATGTCCTCAGTCCGCAAGGATTCTAACTTTGTGCTGGCAGGGGTCCAGTACTTATACCTATATCTGTCTTTGAAGTAGACAAACTTCAAAGAGAAGTCTTTGTAGTGCACAAGACCCTGCCTTTCCCTACCTTGGCCCCAGACACACTCCAGGGGGTTGTAGACTGCTTTCTGTGGGGACAAGCAGAGCCCTATTCAGGTGCAAGTGTCAGATCCTTCCACCACTCTACCTCAGGAAGGCCCATCAGTCTAGTGATGCGCCATCAGGATATGCAGGGCACACCTCAGCTCCCTTTCTGTGACTGTCTAGAGTGAATCCACAAACAGCCCAACTGTCATCCTGACCCAGACATGTATTCAACAGACAGGCAGAGGCACAGAATAGTTAAACAAGAAGATGTCCAGTTTTTAAAAGTGGCCTTTTCCACCTTACAATTCAAAAACCAACCTCACCAAAACATGTACTTTTAAATTGTGAGTTCATAGACCCCAAATTCCATATCTCTATCTGCCCCAATGGGCAATTACACTTAAAAGATAATTCAAGACAATCCCCATGTTACCCTATGGTAGAGATAGGCCTTGCAATATTGAAAAACAAATGTAGCAGTATTTCACTATCAGGACATGTAAAACACACAAGTACATGTCCTACCTTTTAAGTACACTGCACCCTGCCCATGGTGCTTTTGGCGTACATTAGGGGTAGCTTCCATGTAGTAAAAGGGAGGGTGTGGGTGCCAGGTTGAAATGGCAGTTCAAAACTGCACACACAGACACTGCACTGACAGGTCTGAGACATTTTTATAGGGCTACTCATGTGGGTGGCACAATCAGTACCAAAGGCCCACTAATAGCAGTTGATTTACTGGCCCGGGCACACATAGGCCCTCATTCCGACCCTGGCGGTCCAAGACCGCCAGGGCCGTGGGCAACAGAAGCACCGCCAACAGGCTGGCGGTGCTTCATTGCCCATTCTGACCGCGGCGGTAAAGCTGCGGTCAGAAAAGGGGATCCGGAGGTTTCCCTCCGGATTTCCCCTGGCGGGGCTGAACATCCATGGCGGCGGTGCAAGCAGCGCCGCCATGGGGATTCCGACCCCCTTCCCGCCAGCCTGTTTCTGGCGGTTTGGTGCATAGCAGACAGTGAAAATCGCGACGGGTGCTACTGCACCCGTCGCACACCTGCAACACCGCCGGCTCCATTCGGAGCCGGCTTCTGTGTTGCAGGCCCTTTCCCACTGGGCCGGCGGGCGCTCCCTTGGCGGGCGCCCGCCGGCCCAGCGGGAAAGTCAGAATGGCCCCCGCGGTCTTTTGACCGCGGGGCGGCCATTTGGCGGTTCCCGCCAGCCGCCCGCCCGGGTCAGAATGACCCTCATAGTGCACTTTACTGGGGACTTACTAGTAAATCAAATATGCCAATTATGGAAAAACTAATCACCAATACATTTGTAGGGGGCACTTGCATTCTAGCAATGGTCAGCAGTGGTGGAATGCCCAGGGTCCTAAAGCCAGCAAAAAAGAAATTAAGCACAGGATCAAAAACAGGAGGACAGAAGAAAAAAGACAGGGGAAACCATTCCAAGAGCTGACAGGTCTAACAAGCAACATCAGAAGGTTTGGGACAAAATTCTGAATAGTCTCGCCTTCTGGGTCCATACAGGCTGACTATGTAGCCAAGGTGGCCTGGTTTTGACACATACAATAATCATCTATTGCCATTTCAACCCCAAAATTATTTTAGTGGCTAACCTCCACAACACCTATAAAGAAGCCATAAAACCTATGTCCAGTTTTGCAGAATGTCACTAGTCCAATATGCTTTCAAAGGCACAATTTCCCACAGATTTTCTCTACAGCATGCCCCACATCCCCAAAAAGAGCATATGGCAAAAGAAAGTATTGATTCATGAATTATAAAGCGAAACGTAGGCCATTTTTAGGTTGAGCGCGCAAGTGCTTTTTGACCTGTTGTAGGTATTATGTGGGCTTTTAACTACGCCCATCAGTTTCAGTCGTTTGTGGTTTTGCCTTTCAAAAATCTCTTGATATCATTGGTAAATGCTTTACATTTGCCTTGCCTTGGGGCTGTTTTGTTACCGCCTTGCAAACTGACCCTGTTATATGGATTTTTGCATGATCGCCGATATACTTCAGCATGGGTGAACTCATTTTTTCTTTTTTTCTCTTTCTGTCATGCTCCGTGGTGCTCACAGCGCAGAACAGTGCGAACTCCATCGATGGTATTGAAGCACTGGTCACATTGTTCACGCTATTACCTAATCAGACTCATATCTTTTGGCTCTCCCATGCCCGCTCCATAGCTTTCCCAGAAACACTTGTAATTGATAAATGGTTTATGTAAAAACAACAGAAATTTTCAAAGCAGCCTTCCCGACAGAGCGGGAGAGCCGATACTACAATATTTACTGCACTCAGGAAACTCGCCCATAATGCTTTGATTTTTACGGCCATTACTTTTTTAAAACAATGGGACCACCACTGAGGCATTCACAACTGCATTTTCTTAGTGTATACATAATTTCTGGGTCCCCACGCTAGGTTAGTGGACACCCCAAAATAATAACCCCTCCCACCATTCAGTTTCTTTTTCAGCTCTATCATGGCTGTAACTTTTGTTTTACAGCTGGGAGTGGTTTGAGCTTTAAGGGCCTTGTTTGTAATTTCATTGCAGAATGCCTGCTAGCCCTCCAAATGTGTAATGCACTATAACCTCGAAGGGCTAAATATATGGTTAAAGTGCACTATTTCCTGACATTTTCTTTTCGTGTGGTTATGTTCTTTAGGGGCTCACTATATGGTTCCATAACCATGTTTCTTACAAATACTGTTTTCTTTGTGGTGTTCTATAGGGGCTGTTCTGAGCATTACAGACTAATGCCAAAAGTTTATTTCTGATAAAGTTTTTTATTGGGTTTACATGATAATTGCATATATTTTATTAATCTCTCTTTATTGCAATTATGACCATGATTCAGGCCAGCTTAACATCCTTATTACACTATGACTGTTTGAACACTCTTGATATGTTTGGGTTACCATTCTAGTTTATTTATCGCATTACTCCTCTGTGGCTGTCTTGTGACTCTTTATTCGGGAATTGTGTTATCTAGCCAGCAACACTGATGGTGGGGTGGTGAAGGTGGTATTGTATTGGAATTAGCATAGCAGATTTAAATTAGAATGCTAAATGGCAACTTTTCATTTTTGGCTGCTGATAGAGGAAGAAGGTAAGGAAGTGCTTTATTTATATGCAGGGCCACTGGAATTATGTGGCAGGAAAAGACCAAATTATGAGGCAACATTGACCAATTTATGTGGCAGTAAAAGTCCACTTATGGAATTTACAATACCAATAGCTCTAACTCAAGAAAATGTGAAATTTATTGCATTGCAAAAGCCTGTTCTTTTTGCTGCTTGGACCTGGAGTCCTACTCTGACTTACTTAAACTTCATAATTATTAGTTGGCTGCTGATACTCAGTTGACTTGACCAGGTTAAGACGGTCCATTTAAATGACGTAGTTATCCATTAGTGTTCTCTTTTGTGGGGACCCCACATTCGTTTTGTTAACAACTTCTGAGATAAGCATGGAAAAGGGTACTCTAAATGGATAGCAAAATTGTGCACTGAGAGACTGGATTACTGCCTGCATCAATGTGTTATATCAAGAGACGTGCTGGCCTGCATAATATGTTGTTACTGTAAACATAAGCAATAAAGAAGGTTAAAGCACAAAAATAAAAAGATACTTTTGGGTTAGGATCAGAAACTATTTCACCTGCATGTGATGAAACTAGTGAAGTGTAAGCAGCAGTATGCCTGTGATAAAGAGCTATGTTGCAGATATGCTGCAGACATACTGCTCTTTTAGGGGCCTTTATAAAGTATACTTTAATTGTATAGTCTATCTACTTTGGGGTGCTGAATGCAATAAAGATGGACTTTGGGTTGCTAGAACACTGGGGGTGATTTACTAAGGGTTGCTTGAGCACATACGTTTGCTGGAAATTTCATAATGGTAAGTAAATTGATGCAAACCTTCAGTAAATAATTGTGTTTTTAAAAGAAGACACATGCTATCATAGTACGTTTTCTGAAAGAAAGCCATATATATTCTTAGCTTGGCTGTTTAAACGTGGGGGTTTCTGGCTGGGTCCCAGTACATGAGTTTCATTAAAAGTTTCATAATGAATGCAGTCAACATTCCCACTCACAGTCTGAAGATTTACTTAAGGAAAGGGGTAGAATTAAAGGTTTCTGAAAATACACATTTAAGATTTAATTTGAAATACTTTCGCTGAAAAAATGAATAGGTGATATCAAGGAAACTAACTAGGATCGTAAAGACTCGCACGATATATGAGTTTTTTCATATTTTATTGGTCTGTCACTTTTCTATTCCCCAAAGCCATTTATTGTTTATTGCTTTGTGATATTTTTGTCATCTCTGTCTTCACAACCTGATAACTCCAGTGGATTGGTCTCTCTCTCTCTGGTACATGAGTGATTAAGAATGTTGAAGAACTGAGGTTCTCTACTAATGACAATATAAATCCCAAACTTTTTCAATCACACCAGGTTTTGTATGAATGGTAGATCTATGAAATAAAAATAAAAATATATTTTGCTGAAGATGGTGAAAACGCAAACTATTTTAAAATAGTAAATATCTTCTGTTGCATTTACAAATCAGACATCATTATGTCTCAGTCATACAGAGGCATTTCTGAAATGTCAGCAGGTATTTTGAGCTCAGTAACTTATGTCTCCTTTTCTTCCATGCAGTGTCTAAAATACTGCATATGCATTTGAGTATTGCCCATAAAACTATTTTAGCATTTCACTAGGTGGGTTCAAGGATGGCACGGTGAAAAAAGACAAAAACAAAACAGAAAGAAAGAAATGGCAAGATACTGAAAAAGAAGATAAATATCAAAGCTATAACAACTGGTAGAACAGTAAAAACAAAACAGAAAGAAATGGCAAACGACTGAGAAAGAAGATAAATATCAAAGCTATAACAACTAGTAACATTTGCACATTACAAATGGGCCGCAGTAACCTTAATCATACGTGTGGATGAGTGAACACCAAACGCCGGTATCTGATGGGTTCTTTGCTGATCAATCATGTTATATTGAGATGGTGAAATCAAAAAAGTACTGTAATTGTGTCTAAACCAGAAAATAACTAATACGCACCTATAAAAGGTGCTCATCATTTTATTTCCCCAGCAGTGTCTCGTCAATGTATTCATTGTGTGGCTCCAAAAATAAATCGATCGCAGACTTAACAACTTTAAACATGTGAAAATGAATGCACTCGCTCAGGTCGTAGAAGCAAACCTAAACGAAGGCGTAATTATCCATCTGTTTGGTAAAATCTGTGGTCTGAGCTTGACATAGATGAAGCGGCTACAAGCTCATAAATACTCAATGAAGGATCAGCGCAATTTGCTTGTTCGATCTCCCTTTCCTGTCAATTAGCTGCTATGTCTCGAATGGTACCAGTACTGTGTCCTTTCTAAGCCAATGTGTGTGACAAAAAGCCATACTTTGAGAGATGTCTGAAGACATAATTATGAGCTGATGGTAGACACACAAATACACAAGCATAAACACACAGACTCACAGACACCAAAAACACACACACATAAACACAAAACACAGACAAACGGGCACGTACACTTATGCTCACAACGTGAATATTGCATGCAAGCAACTTCAGTCATGCATACCTTTTATGGCTGTAATCATCTTTGATACTAGAAATGTTTAAGTCAAAACAAAGATCAGCAATGCAAATATTAAGCTTGCAAATATTAAAGATCTGCTGTTAACCCTTTAGCAGCTGGGCCTCTCCTCCACCCCTCATCCCCCTCTCCAGTGCTGAGGCCTTTTTGGGCTATTTTGGATAGTTCGAGCATAGGCATTCATAACTTTTTGTCCACATAAGCTATCCACCCCAAATTTCTGACCTTTTTTTCCAACATCGTAGGGACTGTAAAGGTATCCAGAGTTTTGGGGTTCCCCTGAAGGAGACCAAGAAATTAGCCAAAATACAGCAAAAATTTAGCTTTTTTCCGAATAATTGGAAAAAAGGGCTGCAGAAGAAAGCATGAGGTGTTTTCTCTGAAAATGGCATCAAAAAAGGCTTTATGGTGCTAAAATCCTCAACTTCCCAGCTTTCAGGAACAGGAAGAATTGAATCAGGAAACCACATTTTTCAACACAATTTTGGCATTTTACTGGGACATACCCCATTTTTACTATTTTTTGTGCCTTTAGCCTCCTTCTAGTTAGTGACAGAAATGGGTGTGAAACCAATGCTGGATCTCAGAGCTAAACATTTTTTAAAAGTAAACAAAATTCAAAATTCAGCAAGGAGTCATTTGTGTAGATCCTACAAGGTTTTCCTACAGAAAATAACAGTTGAATTAAAAAAAATATATATATTGAAATTGAGGTGAAAAACACAGCCATTTCTCTCCACGTTTTACTCTGTAACCTTTTCCTGTCATGTCAGATATTCAAAAGCAATAACCTGTTACTTCTGCTGGGATCTTCTGGTTGGGGGGATATATAGAACTTATAGGTTCCTCAAGAACCGTAGGTACCCAGAGCCAATAAATGAGCTGCACCTTGCAATGTGTTTTCATTGAATACAGCAAATCATTTGGTGAAATATAAAGAGTGAAAAATAGGCATCAAGGGAACTTTTCAATTTCCAAAATGGGCACAAGATAAGGTGTTGAAAAGCAGTGGGTATTTGCATATCTCTGAATTCGGGGGTCCCAATACTAGCATATGAATTACAGGGCATTTCTCAAATACACCTCTTTATTACACACTGTCTTACATTTGGTAGGAGAAAATATAGAGAAAGACAATGGGCAGTAACACTTGTTCTTCTCTACTGTGTTCCCCCCTGTCTCCCAATAAAAATAGTACCTCACGTGTGAGGTTAGGCCTAGTGCCCGCAACAGGAAAAATCCCAAAAAGCAACATGGGCACATCACATTTTTTCATTGAAATCTGACGTGTTTTTTACAAAGTGCCTAGCTGTGGATTTTGCCCTCTAGCCCAGCCAGCATCTAGGGAAACATAGCAAACCTATACACTTATGGAATGTAGACACCTAGGGGAATCCGGAATGGGGTGCCTTGTGGGGCTCTCACCAGGTCTATTACCCAGAATCCTTTGCAAACCTCAACATTTGGCAGAAAACAAAAAAAAATTCCTCACATTTCGGTGAAGAAAAGTTCTGGAATTTAAGGGAGCCACAAACTTCCTTCTACCCAGCATTCCCCCAGGTCTCCCAATAAAAATGGTACCTCACTTGTGTGGGTAGGCCTAGTGCCCGCAACAGGAAATGCCCCAAAACGCAACATGGACACATCACATTTTCCAAAAGAAAACTGACCTGTTTTTTGCAAAGTGCCTAGCTGCGGATTTTGGACTCTAGCTCAGCTGGCACATAGGAAAACCTAGCAAACCTGGACAATTCTGAAAACTAGACACCTAGGGGAATTCAGAATCAGGTGACTTGTGGGGCTCTCGCTAGGATCTTTTACCCAGAATCCTTTCCAAATGTAAAAATTTGGCAAACACACTTTTTCCTCATATTTCGGTGAGGGAAAGTTCTGGAATCTGAAGGGAGCCACAAACTTCCTTCTACCCGGCATTCCCCCAAGTCTCCCAATAAAAATGATACCTCACTTGTGTGGGTAGGCTAGTGCCCGCGACAGTAATGGATCACACAAGGGTCAATGATAGTCCTTGCATGAGGGCTACTGTTAACCCTGGAGTGATCTATTTCTGACGCAGACACTAGATGCAGGCAGACAAGTGGGGTTGTGTTTTTATCAGGACAAGTGGAGAAACACTGGGTAGTAGGCATTTTGAGTATCCCTGCTCATTCCTGTAGTTTCTGTGGTGAAAAAGCAAGGAAGAATTGGTTTTTTAATCAACGTTTCACTTTTGCAGGGTATTCTGGGTAAGGAAACTTTGTGAAATCCAAACACTCCACACTTCCGTGGACTGCCTCGGGTGTCTAGTTTTCAGAAATGTCTGGGTATGGTAGGTTTCCCTATATGGCCTCCGAGCCCAGGACCAAATACTCAGGTGACTGTCTCACAAAACAAGGCTGTTTTGCGGTAGGTAAATTTTATTTCACCACAATCCCTTTTGGGTACTTCCCTGTTGAGTTCACTTGCCCACTCACTAAAGTGAGGCAGGTTTTCGCAGGGGACTTAGTGGAACGCTGAGTGGTAGAAAATTTGTGGCTGCACGCAGATCCCAGGACTTCCGCTCACTGAAATGCAAGGCAAAAGTGTTTTTTAAGCAAATTTTGTGATTTCAAGGGGATTGTGGGTGAAGGAAAACTGGTTAGAGCCACCCAAGTCCTGCACCCCTGGGCTCCCCTGGTTAATATGTTAAAGCTAACCCACCACTCACATTGGTTGGTTTTAGCACCTCCAGAAATTATTTTTTAAAAGCATGAATACTTATCAAAGTATCTGAATATTGAAACCAAGCCTTCTGAAGGTGGGCCATAGAGCCACGTCCAGGCACCAACCTCTTTATGATACATTCATACGCCATTCACACACAACAAACAACCCTTTCATACTGCCGGCCACGGGACGGGCCCAATCCAATCAATAACTGCACTCACATTAACATACCGCTGCCAGACAAGGGCTCATCACATTCATACGCCACAGAACGGAATAAGTTTGACCACATTTTACCACCTGTCAAGTAACCGCCTACTTCCTGAACATTACGAATGCATGCTTAACAAACCTTTACTAATGACTCCCATGGCAGGCATCCGAGGCTCAGGAAGACATGTTTTTCATGCGCCTTAAGCACACTCACTGTGCTAAATCCAACTCCTTCCAGTTTGTGGATGCAAGTTGGGGGTGTCCGAGTATGCTGGACAAATCGTTCCTCGAACTGAGTGAGCACATCTACCTTTGAAACTAAGGGAGACATGCTGGGGAATTCTCGTGATGTTCCCTAAAGAGAAGGTCATAGGCTATGAAAAAGGGTAGTGTTTGACACACAGGGGAGTCTGTGACAACGTAGCATATGTCCCAGCCAACATTTTGGGCAGTGCTGTGACTGTAATGTACTTATCATACAGCAAACTGAACATCTACTAAGTTCTGATGGAGGATGAACATGAACAGCAGGTCGAACACTGACCGATACATGTCATTGTCCTTCAGTGCTCAGTGGCACCAATGGGTTTGAATCCATAGGTGTAGATGATGTACATCTGTACTACCTTTACTATCTGCCTTCTACCTGTGCAATATCCCTGTGAAGGCACACCTACCATAATCTTTCCTTACCCATTCATGTCTCTGTTCTCATCAGAGTCCTGACTAATCCTGTATAATTGCCCAGTGAAACTATACTAGTTTGTGGATGAAAGTTGGAGGTGTCTTAGTATGCCTTGGAAGGCCTATTCCTCAAAATGAGCAAGCACATCTACTGTTGAAACTAAGGCAGACATGCTGGTGAAGAAATCCTAAGGTCTCTAAAGTAAAAAGTCAAACAAATATCCTGTGAGGTTGCCCAATTTTAATCTAGCAAAAATGTTGGTGAATATGTCCGACAGGACATTTGTTTGACTTATTTGACTTATTACACTTACTCTGGTTCTCGTTGGCAATCATAGTGGTCCTTGTATAGTATACAAAAGTTCCCTAACAACCACTTAAAAAGTCAGCCATGCTTTTAACATTCTGCCACACAAGGTACTCCATGGCAATGTGGCATATTTTCTGTCCACTAGTATGTACAGTATGGGGACTATAATGCACGTTAATTGAACAGAACACCTACCATGTTCTGACGGTGGATACAGGTCTCAAGCAGGCCATAAGGAAGTCATTGATTTCCTGAAGAGTAAAATTCTGTGGCTCCTTGCCTAACGAAGCAGTGGCCCATGGATGTTCGGTATCTATGCACTGCCACTGAAAGGGTTACCCAATGGCAGCTCCACCTCAGTCGATTTCCCAGAACTTTACTTTGGTATTATACAACGTAGAGCAAGTAAGGACACAGAGGCCTGGTTGAGATGGGCACTGGGGAATGTAATACCGACTCTCCTGCCGCTTTCCATGCTTCGAGCACACTTTACAGTGACGACATGGATGATCCTTTTTGGGTGATTTAGGAATGCGATCAGAAAAGTGTCGCTCCTGCAGCCTTGCCACATCCTCCAGCACATTTAGGTGGAGGCTGCTGCTGATTCTGTAACAGCAGTGAGGCTTTCAACTACAGACAACTGGAAATCAAAGAAAGTCATGAGTCTTCCTGTAGTTATTTGACGGTAAACAACATACGTAAGTTGACATCTGGATCAGGTGGTTAAACAGTTTCTTGTACCAAGGGCGAGTTTTAGAACACGCATTGTATGGTTGAAGAACCTGGTCGTTCTTGCCCACTCCGCCCATGTACTTATTGTAATCATGTATACAGATGGGCTTGTGGATAGGGGAAGTGCTCTCATCGTGAACTGTAGTGAGCACGTATACATCACGCCTATCCAAGAACTTGACTGCGAGCAGTTCGTTGGAATGCAATGCAGTACTCCAGGATTTCTGGAGCTTCTTGCAAACAAACTCCTACAGGAATCCTTTGTGGTTACAACAAACTGTACCGCAGACCATAGTGCCAGCTTTGTAGAGCTCACTGAACAGCTCTACTCCTGTATAGAAATTGTCCACATAAAGGTTATAACCTTTGTGAAGAAGGAGCAGGACAAGTTCCCATACAATCGTACCTGTGACCCTAACGTGGGAGGGCAACCTACAGGGTCTAGGGTAGAGTCCTTCCCTGTATACTCTCTCAAGCTGTACACATAGCCAGAAGAGCTCTCACACAGCATGTACAGCTTTATGCCATAGCAAGCTCTTTTGCTTACAATGTACTACCTGAACAGCAGCCGTCCTTTGTACAGGATCAACGACTCATTGACTGCTATATTCTTTCCAGGGGTATAGGTCTCTGGAAACCTGGCAGGCAAATGTCCCATGACAGGCCGAATTTTACACAATCTGTAATGGTCTGGATGCTCCCGGGGCAATTCAACAGAATTGTCATTGAAATGCAGTATGCGCTGCAGTAGCAAAAAACAATCTCTGCTCATGTATTGTGCGAAGATGGGGGATACCCAAGCCGTGCAAGTCTTCCAGTAGGACTGCAAGGTGGGTTTCTGCACTGACTGCATTTTGAGCATAAGGCGCAACAATATCTTCAACTGCACCAGTGAAGTGGGAGTCCACTGTCGTGCCCTGGAACGGAGCCCTAGAGTGCCTCCACACTACCTCTGAAATTGGTCTGCATGCAAATTTGTTTGCTGCACAATTTCTTGAAGGAAGTCAACATCCAAAAATAGATGGATGTAGTCAACTGGCGAAAAGTTGTCAGCATTGACTTTACGTCCAGCGTCACCAGTAAAAGATGGAATTTAGGACTGAACTAAACAGGGGGCTGCCAAGAGAGCACTCTCTCTGTGCTTGTGGCTGCATGCACCTGCTCTCTGGGTTCAGCTAACCCGATGTTGTCCAGCTGCACAGACTGTGCTTGCAAAGGGACAGCACGGCTTTCAGCATCATCTCCTTCAGAATCACTAGAAGTGGTGTCATCGAATGGGACTCCGCTGACTGCTGTCTCAGTATCTGCTGTCTCAGTCTCTGATCCTACATCAGAGCTGTCCTCTGTAGCCCGAGTTAGGGCTTAAGCAGCAGTCATCCAACGAGACGCCATCTCTGCTACTGGCTAAACTGTCCCTCTGAAGTACTAGCCTACATAGAAGGCAGATAGAGCAACAAAATTACTTGTGGGTGTGTGTGTGTGTGTGATGTGTCCAATAGTAAATGTCATCACCTTACCTTCACTTTTTCTCCGATACGGCAGATTCTCTGAAGACACTTAGAAAAGCAAAAAAGACACAGTATTACTTCACCTAACCACATTCCCATCATCACAGCTTTAGCGCTGGTGGCACTCAGGTCATTTTTGGTGCTCTGCCTCCCATGAACTCCTCTTCTAATTCCCACCCAGCAACAGTGCCCCTCATATCTCCATACTCCTCCTCGCACATACATTTCATTTGTTTTAAAGTGCAGGTAACGCTTAGCTTTACTAATCCACTCAGCTAAATACATATAAATGTATTTCCATTGCAGCAGGAAAATAAAACATCTGCGGTACTTTATGGCGTCAAAACTGCCATTAGACAAAAGACGTATATATATATATATATATATACTGTATATATATATATATATATATATACATATATATATATATATATATATGAATCCAAAGGCAAATCCCGAAATACTGAGGCTCTAAAAAAAAGTGGCAGTCTGACCATGGATTCGGGAATACCCATCAAATAAATCAACACATATCCTTGTAACCACAAGAAAGGTCAGAACACTTCCAAATGAATGCAAAAAAGTTTTACTATCACACAGATTCTTCCTCCCAACGCGTTTCAGCCGTAGCCTTGTTCACAGATGGGGGAATTGAGCACATTATCATACACATACCCAAATCTAACAAAACTGATGACAGACAAAAAAAGCAAATAAAGCAACTTGCTCTGCAAACATAGTGGCCATATTGGACTGGTATGTAGTATATAAGATAACTTGAATAGTATCTACATCATTGATAAACCCATCAAGTAGTATTACATCATATATTTATATTTTATATACTTGATAATTCTATTCAAACATAAATCTATATCATTGATAAACACAATCAAATATAATCCAAAATCATACTATACCTATAAATCCACATATACGCCATATTTGCTTAATATTATAGGTATGTGTTAATTTCATGTATATTGGTTCAAGTCACTTGTCACATGTCATTGCAACACTCTAACCTTTTATTTTTACCTCATACCCTAAATCTACTCGAGCCTATTTCCACTACTATACGGTCTATAATTCTATGTGCCCATTAAAAACTCACAATACATGATCAGAAACCCTGTGCAAAAATATAATAATATTAATATCATTAAATACAAAATCCTATAAACAGAAACACTCAAATGTTACTTCAGAAATTGTTACCCAGAAATGTCTATCCAAGGTGACTACTCATCTCCTCACTGGAATTTAAACCCCCAGGGGAGAGAGTCATAAATCTAATAATATATTTGGATTCCAGAGTGCGTAAGGCTTTCTGTCTGTCACCACCCCGAACATTGGGCTTAACATGATCACACACCAAGTAACTTACTAATTTCTCTTCTCCTGGATGTTCCTCTTGGAAATGTCTCGCTACCGGATAGTTCCGGTCATTGTTCCAGATGGCTCTTATATGTTCAAGGATTCTTTTCTTGGCCTTATGAATAGTACTTCCCACACATAATTTATTACATGGGCATCTCAAACAATACACACAAAATTCGGTATTGCAGTTATAGTGACCCAGAATCCTGTACTTATTCTGTCCATTACCCAGGATAACATCCGAGCAATTGACACTATATCTACAAGCCTTACAATGTTGACCACAATAGAATCCTGTTATCTGCATAACACTGTTAGAACTAATCACCATATTGTGACTCAAATCATCACGTATGGATCTCCCTCTGCGGAAAGTAATGGATGGCTGATCCTGAACAAACTTCATCAGATGAAGATCTGTGTGTAGAATGTGCCAACTCTTTCTCAGAATATGTCTCAGCTTGAATGCTTGATTTGAGAAGGTAGATAAACCTTATTTTTTGTTCATTATCATTTGTTTTATATGAAGAATAGAGAAGATCCAATCTAGTTTTACACTCCACCTTCTCCACTGCTGTCCTTATCATTTTATCACTATAACCTCTTTCTGCAAGTCATTGGCACATTACACTACATTCTTGTTTGTTGCTCTCATTGGTACTGCAAATTCTTTTGGCGCGTAACAGCTCGCCATACGGGATACTCCTGATGAGATTAGGAGGATGAGCGCTATTAGCATTTAGCAGGCCTTTACCTCTACCCTGGACTGATCACTATTTAGTGTCACTTACGTTTCCCTATGATGCTCCTAGAGAGACACAGCCCAGGTGCACCACAATGGGTCGTGCTTGGTCGAAGTTGGTACCTAGCACTTGGCATATGGCACTCTATGCTTCTCCCTTAGCCAGTGACCATGCCTCCATTAATACGGTGGACCTGTTTAACAGATGGATTTCTACCTCTTTAAACTTAGTTTTGCCTTGCAAACTGAGGGTGAAAAAACCTGCTCATAAGTCTAGTCCCTGGTTTTTGTCTTCTCTATTGGACCTTAGAAAGAACTGTAAACATTTTGAGAGAATTTTGAGAAAAGATTATAATCCTTCTGCTAAAGAAGCCTATAGATCAGCTATTAGATCTTACCATCATAATATTAAGACAACACAAGCTCTATATTACAGTAGTAGAATAGAGAACTCGTCCACTTCTCAGAAAGAAATCTTTCAGATCTTTAAGGAGCTCACTATACCCCCTATGCCGCCCTCCCCGGTGGAAGCTTCTATTATGCATAGTAATGTATTAGAGGCTCACTTTCAAGACAAGATTAACAAGATATACTCCGGTTTTCCTCCATCTCCCTCTCAGAATAATCTCATGGGGCAGGAGATGAATTCTCCTATGGGTATGACCCAGTTAACCAATTTTTCCCCCCTCACAGGTACTCTGATTGGGAATTTTCTTGCTAATATCAAATCGGGTTCTCCCTTGGACCTGGCCCCTCCTTCTATTCTTTTGAAGGCAGCAGATATTGTTGTTGGTCCATTGACAGAAATACTTAATAATTCCTTGTCCGCTGGTATTCTTCCCAGTTCCCTCAAACATGCAATCATAAAGCCTCTCTTAAAAAAACCTAAGCTGGATCCCTCTGTCTTGGATAATTATCGACCCATTGCCCTTCTTCCTATATTGGCAAACATTCTGGAGAAGCACCTGAACCTGAAATTGACCAGGCATCTTGAGAGCCACGATCATTTACATCCTTCTCAAATGGGTTTCAGAACCCATCACAGTACAGAATCGGCACTCCTTACTGTAACTGAATCTGCTCGGCGACTTCTAGATCAAGGTGGTCATGCTGCTATTATCCTCCTTGATCTTAGTGCAGCACTTGACACTGTTGATCATACTCTTCTCCTTGATAGACTTTCCAAAATAGGGTTAGGAGGTCCAGCCCTTGCCTGGCTCTCCTCCTTCCTCACGGGAAGATCCTTTCAAGTTTTGGATCGCTCTTTTTTGTCTGACGTCAGGTCTCTATCTTGTGGAGTCCCGCAGGGTTCATTTTTAAGCCCCACCTTGTTTAACATCTATCTGTCATCCTTGGCCACAGTAGTCGCTCCTTATAACCTCTCTATGGTGTCTTATGCTGATGACACGCAATTGGTGGTTTCCCTCTCTAGTAGTAGGGACTCCCCCTCTGCCAACCTGGCCGACTGCATGAAAGATATTGGGGACTGGATGACCCTGTCGAAACTGAAATTTAATGACAGCAAATCAGAGGTAATGATTATAGGTAAGGGCGCCCCTATCGCCCCTCTGGCTATGTACTCTGAGGCTTTTAACAGCCTGCCTCCTCCAATAACACAAGTAAAAAGCCTCGGCTTTCTGCTTGACCCACGCCTAACTATGGAGCCACAAGCTAAAAGAATCTCCTCGATCTGCTTCGGCTTAATTAGAAGTGTCAGGAAGATTCTTGGACTTCTGCCATTCGCTGCCAGAAGAATTCTTGTACAAGCCCTAGTCCTCTCCCACCTTGACTACGGGAACTCTCTATATCTTAGTTCTCCAGATTATGTAATAAAGAGGCTGCAGGTTACGCAGAGCGCGGCAGCTAGACTTCTCATGAATACCCCAAGGCATCTTTCCGCTAAACCAGCACTTGCAGCTCTTCATTGGCTTCCGATTAAGCAGCGCATTCAGTTTAAAGCTCTGTGTCTTGTTCACAGAGCCTTACACAATAAGGGTCCCCTTTCCCTTAGAAAACGGATCTTTCTTTACTCGCCCCTTAGACCTCTTAGATCTCGTTCTTCTTGACAGGTTTACATCCCTTCGGTCAAGAGATCATGGGGAGGTAATTCGTTCTCCATCATGGCTGCTCGGCTCTGGAATGCCCTGCCCTTTGAATGCCATCAGGAATCCTCTGAACTTCTCTTTAGGAGGAAGTTGAAAACCATTCTCTTTCCCAGTTAATCTGCTTCCCCTGGCTCTTCCGACATTCATGGTATACTTTAGCGCTGGGATGCCCCCGGGTAGCCATGCGCTCTACAAATCTATAAACTAAACTAAACTAAACTTACCCGCTGTTGCTTTTCTATATAATTTAGTTCGCACCCGATCCTTATCAATACTCACTTCAACATCCAAAAACTGGATTACTGTCTTGCTATGTTGCTCACTTAGTTGTAAATTATACTCATGTGTATTCAATATCGCTACTAATTCCATAGCTGACTTCTCATCCCCTTTCCATATTACAAAGATGTTGTCAATATACCAACACCACAATACCACCTTGTCCTCAAAGTCTCAAAGTCCATAATATCAAGGGATACTTGCTCCTCCCACCAGCCCATCTGGAAGTGTCCTGACCTTTCTTGTGGTAACGAGAATATGTGTTGATATATATAAAGAGAGACTGACTCTCTACATCACTTTTTTTCGTACGTGTGCTTTCCCTTGGCAAAGCACACATGTACAAAAAAAATCACATGTATAATAAAAATGACCCCAACATTTTCTTTCTTTTTTTTTTTTTACTATTCCGTGGGAGGGCGCGATCGCCTTCCCAGGAAAAACTATTGTGATAAAATTCAGCCCCAGAGTTCGGCCTGTGTTTGAAGGGCCGATCGAGCCATTTTTTTATTTAATAATTTTTCCTATTATCCCAACCAATGTATTTTTTAATTTATGACATGATGGGGGGGAGGGGGGCGGCCCCCCAAACAAGATCCCTGGCACCTAGGGGCGTTTCCTGGCCATGGATGCAGCTGCGCTGCGAACCATGGCCAGGAAATTGTTCCATGAAGGTACTGATGGAAAGGGGAGACTCTCGCCTTCCCAGCAATGCCTCCCTGGCATCTGGGGAGGCGTTTTTGGCCTTTTTTTCCCCACCGGAGTAAGGAGAGGATGCTTACCTACTCCTCCGCTGCTCCGGTGGGGAAAAATGTGACAGCGGAGACGCAGAAGTTCTTTCACATCTCGCGGGCTCATTAACCCCCTCCCTGGTGTCGGCCACTTGTCCTGACCCGCACCAGGGAGGTAGTGTAGGCGTCGGCCAGTGACCAACGTCCACACTGTAGGGGTTAAGTACTGGAGCTCAGAAGTAATTGGCAAATGCCAAGTCAACCAGGTTTTAAGTTTGTTCACTCTGGCAAGGCATTGCAGGTCAATTGGTAATACTTTGGGCAGATTTAAGAGCTCCTTGTGACATCTAATGACACATTAGGGTCATTTTTTACACTATTATGGCGTTAGTTGGCCACAAATGCCGCACCAGATTTATAAAGTGGCGCAATGCATGTATTGCGTCACTTTGTATCCCATTGTGCTACATCATGCATGTGCCATGCATAATGTATGCAAAGGGGGCATTCCTCCATTAAGGGGGCCAAAAAAATGGGGCAAAGAAATCAAAGAGATTTATTTGCGCCATTTTGTTCTCCACTTCTAACGCCTGCTCAGAGCAGGCACTAAAAAGAGGCACACCATTATTTATAATGGACCTCAATAGGCTTTGAGGATCAGCGTAAAAAATGTTGACGCTAATCCTGCGAAGGTCCAAACTAGTGTAAAAAAATATTGCACACATAGTGGTGTTAGGGGGGCACTAAGGGGCGCAAGAAAAGTGGCACTGCACTGGGTGCAGTGCCACTGTTCTTACATTTGGCTGGCCCTTTATTTACAAGAGTTTGTGATACTCAGGTAGGCGTCACAGAACGAATAGATCTGACAAACATTAAAAAGTCAATCCTGACCTTTTAGCTAAATTAGTGAAAATGATTGCTGTGCCGGTGACAAGACAAACTTTGCAGAGTTTTCAGGGGAAGTCCAACCTAAAAAGGATTTTCTCTTTAGAATGTGCGTATTATAGCATTATTATTATTGTAATATAATCATTTTCCAATAAATAATGACTGGAAAAGAAAATTCTAAGTGCCAGATGTATCATTCTTCACAATATTGATTACCTAATTGTGATTTTTAGGGAATGCAATTAAGTAATCGCTATTGGAATGTATGAAACTCCAGAAGTTTCATACTGCGATTCGCAAGGGATCACAAATGGACCTACCTCATTAATATTCATGAGGTAGGTCGCAATTTGCGAGCCATTGCGAATGGCTACAATCACAGGGATGGTGGCCTACTGGGCTCAGCAGACTGCCATGTCTGTGATTGCTTTTCAATAAGGCAATCTTTTTTTTTTTTTTTAATGCAGCCCATTTTCCTTAAAGGAAAACGGGATGCGTTTAAAAAATGAAAAGTTTTCTTTTAATTTTTTAAGAGTAGGCAGTGGTCCCTGGGACCACTGCCAGTTCCTAAAAAACGTTTTCGCATGCATTCACGAAAGGGAAGGGGTCCCTTGGGTTTGAAATTGGTGGTAACTGCAATTGTTTTGTGACCGCGTTCACGGTCACAAAACCATCATACATACCTCTGCGATTCGGTATTAGGAAGGGACGACCTTGACACATCCCTTCCTAATACCGAATTGGTATGTAGTCGCAAATTGGACTTGTTACATACCAAAATGCATTTTTGGGATCGCAAAAATGTTTGATACATCTGGCCCTAAATTCCGAATCAAATGGTAGAAGTCACATTATTAAGCTGTCACCTTTCTGATAGACCGAAGAGCAGAAAAGGTTTCAAACTGCAGAGATAATGTCAGGTCAATCTGTCTCACCCTGATGTATCTGGGGTTGATTTTAGGAGGCACAGAGGTGTAGGAGTCTTTTTGAAGCCATTAAGATGATGACCTGCTGATGCCACTTACCTTTATGTATTAAGTGGCATATTTACAGGCCCCACATGCCACCAGTGTCTCACTTTTTGGGACATACCAGCGGCTTGTAGTGCAGACCCATATCTACAAGGTCATGATTGCACCACTTTGCGACCCTTTGTACCACATTATACCTGCGTCAGGCATAAGGTGTGCAAGGGGGGTGGATTCTGGCATTAGAAGGCCCACAAAAATGGTGCAATGAATTCTATAAGATTTAATTGTGCCATTTTTGGTATAATTTTTAACCCCTGCTCAAATCAGGTGTTAAAAATGCGCATCCATTGAAATCAATAGGCCTCCTTGCACTTTGCTCCACTAGCAGTAAAGCGCCACAACAGCATTAAAAATGTTGATGCTATTGGCCTAACGTGAGCCACAGTGCACAAGTATTGTAAATACGGTGCACCCATGGTGTCATTAGGTGGCGGTGGGAGGGAGGGGGTGGATGCAAGAAATCTGGTGGATCAGTACTGCTGCTCCAGATTCTTGTAAATCTGGGTCATAGTCCCCCTTCATGTAGTATTTATATTCTGATGGCTGCTGATGCTTTTATCATTGACATTCATCCTACCTATTTTCGAACTCTGGCACAAATTAATGGAGTATAATTTGTCTTTTTCCTCCACCCCTCAATACCACTTATTTTCCCTTCTTTATGTGCCCTACCCCTTCTGTCCCAAACCCCTTGTAGTGACTTGTGACCAACATAGGCCATTCCTTCTCACCTATGCCGAATTTAGAGGGAGATTGGAGCCATTTGCCCTTATCTGTGCCAGAGGCACTACCTACAAGGGTAGATTACAAATCTTTTTTTGCTTCTTTCATATTACACTTCTTTCTATTGGCTTCTTTCATACTCCTCTGTGTGTGTCAACTCTTTAGGAAGCACCACCACATTGCCACTCATTGAGCAGTAAGCCCTTCTGACAGAACCCAATTCTCTCTGCTTCCCTAGTCACAAGTCTGTAAATGTTTTTGCATAGTATATTTAGTTGAAGGCATTCTCTCTGCTACTATCAGCCACCTCTCTCAAAAGTCTGACACTGTGCATCCATTCAAACCCATTTACTGACCTCCTAACTGGGACCGTCTCTGCCAAAGCCCCTGACTCAGACCCTCTGTATAGTTACATGGCAAATACCCCATCTGTAGATCTACCATATGATTGTTTCAAATAGCAATACATATATAAGTAAATTCCTTGAAAGCTGTGTCACTACAAAACAAATAAAAATGTTTTTCAGAAAAATAAAATAGGAAAAACAAACTGGGTTACTGCCAGAAGACAGTAAAGGACAGAGGCACGGGGATCTTTGGTAGCAAAGTATCATCCTAGATCTCTCCACAGCTTCAGATACAAGGAGGAGAGTTGATAGCGCGTCAGAGCCTTGATAAGTAAACTTACAAGGAGACACGCCTAGGCCGATGAACCTTTGGACCACGTTCGGGGACTTCCCAGTACACAATATCTTTTTGGCATCACAATCAATATGTAAATCAATATTCACAATAACAAATCATTGAGCTAATCAATAATATTTAATAAAACTCAATAAAGTGAACACATCATGACCTTTCAGTCATGAATAACCACACTAATATAGTTGAATGTTAAGATGTTTATTTCCCTATTCGTTATAATCTAAAGTCAGTCCTGTTAGTCTCATTTGCAATTCATTTCATTAGTAACTCTTCGGATATTGTAATTAGAACACAATTAATCAATGCATAGAGGATATTCATTCAATATCACTACATCATTAATAAGAAGCAGCTTAGCAAAGCCTCAGTAGTGCAAGATTCAACAAAGCAAGAACCCAGTCATTTGTCTATTTGCGTCAAATATTTATGAACACCCTAACTAACCTCGAATTAGCATCAGCATGTTGGGCTTCATGCAAAACAATTTAGCAAATACAAATTTGGAAAACATCTAACTATGGCCTCTATCAAAAGAGCAGTTGGTACCTAGAAAGAAAAAGCAAAAGGACAATCACAATTATCATCAGATAGTTACCCCTCCAACCAATCAGCAAACAGCGTCAGTCTTCTTCCTCAGGACATCAGTCGATTCACCATCAGCAAGGATAGGACCGGGCAAAGTCTCAGTATGGCAGAGCTAAAGAATAAGGCACTTCCCTCATATGGAGGAGAAGTAAGTATCAGTAAGGACTTGGATGGAGGATGGTTAAAGCATCAGGAAGAATAAACTGCAAAGTCTCAAAAGAGCAATGGCAAAGTATGGCTTGGAGTGGAATGTTCGAAGAATGGCTGATTTCTCCTCGGGTTATGCGGTTAAATCAAAACTGCAGAACTAGTCCTTAATTCCCCATTGGATAATATTTGGTGCATCATTACCTCTATCCAATAATTCTCCACGCACTTCACTAGAATTTTCCACAAAACACAGTTCTCATGTCATTGATTGGCTCACGTTATTGACGTCTTCATCCGTTGGAATGTCAGGTAAGAAAAGTTACACTTTACGCTCCAGTCAGTAGTCCCATTGTTTTCTCCTACTCCAGGCAGCCTTGCACCTGTTACGAATTACACTGTTGCATTCAGCAAGAATGTCTCCCTGAGCAAGTCGGGTCCCATGAGAAAGAATTTACTACGGCTACACACACATCTCTAGCTTCTGGAAAAGTACAGTTTCGTGTCCTTCAGGAGGACAGCACACTGCACGTTAGGAAAAACACAATTTAATATGAGACCAGGCAGCTAGGCCCAGACCCTTGCTAACTAAGGCCTAGTAATTTAGTTTAGAAAACCCTAATACATGACTCTAATTATAATATGTAATATAAATTCAAACATTAGTACATAATTAATTCATCATTAACAAGTTTCATTAGTCTTTGTATATATTGGTAGCCACTCCCCGTGGGCACATTTCAAACATGTGCATTACTTTCTATGTTAACACATTTTCTATACAGTTTGATTACACAATATATTGCAAGCTTTTCATGTTAATATTGCTTTTAAAAGACACAGTCCAACAGAGTCTCCTCAGCACCCTAAAGTCATTTACCTGGGTACGTTTTAGAAATTTAAAAGGATTCCTTCATTTTTCAGCAACTTACTACAATTTGTGAAATGAGAAGAATTCCGGTTCAGTCCAACAATAAAGTTCCTTCCTCCCATACTCTTTAATAAGCCACTAGAGAATAGCAACCTTCTCCAAATACAAATAAGAGAACATGAAGCAGTGGAGATGCTTGTGTAGGTAGTTCAAACTTCGAGCTCATCCACTCCTTTGTTGCTCATAGGAGCAGTGGCAGTTTTAAATTGCCTGAATAAGGGGTCAAGTGGACCAAATACTCACACACACTGGCACTCGTCTCCATGCACACCCAATCACACACAGCCAATTACAAGCGTGCACATATAAACCCACAACTCACAAGCACATACGCATGCACACACCCACAGTTCACAAGCACATATGCATACACATGCCCACTGACAGCACACATGCATAAATACACATATATTCATACATACACAGACGCACTCATTAAAAAATAACTTACCGGTCTGCGGTGATGACATTGGGTAGAGGCAGGTAAGCCTCTGTGGTTCCAAGAGGACTGGGGAATGGACTGCCTCCTCCTCTCATTGTCTGACCTTGTCATTGGTCAGCCAATGTGAGGAGGGCCTTCCCTTACTACTCACAGAGTTGGATGGGGCAAGTGAAACCTGTTGATCCCACCGTACTCTGTGATGAGGCATTATCCATGGACAGTCGTCCTGTGTGCTTCATGGCTTAAAACAAGTTTCCATCTCTGAGTCGATCTGTAACGAGCCCCCTTTTCATGATAGTACGACCTTGCAGTGCTTTGCTGGACTGCGGAGGTCATGCCCAAAGGGCTGTAAAATTTTCAGTCTGGCAAAGTGCTGGTCAGACAGCCAAGCATCTGCTTGTTTAGTGCATGTACAGTGCCTGGCTGCCAGATCTGATCATGAAGAGTGTACACCTGACAGACACTATTGATGTTTGAAAAAAGGTAGGGGGCATGAACACTTTCCCCTTAATGATGGGCCATACCTGCATGAGAGATTGTCAATGGGTCTTCTCTTTGTGATCATGGCTTTGAGGGCATGGTTTGGAACACAAACAGTGCTGTAGAGATCATACATACCTCTGGCTGCTCCCGTGGTACAAATGGCAAAAGGGACAAATGTGAGACCCTCCAACAAGTGAGTTCATAACAGACAGACAAACTACCTTGATCAGTGGGCACCTGCACAGTAAACTACAGGGAAGAACATGGATTTCACAAGCTAGATTTGGAAAACCTGTTCATGGAAATGTATTGGTTGACTGTAAACAATCAGATAAAAAATGTAATTAGCGAGCAGCATGGACCAATGGATGGGGTAAGGAACGAACAGTTCTACTCTCAGATAGTGCCTCGGCATGGTTTCACAATCATAACATGGTGACCCAGTGAGGAGGCACATTGCAGTTCATTTGTAAAGGCTTGGCACAGCAGGGCTTCATGTAAATGAGTTAATGTTAATTCTTGCTTTGGGGAGGTGATGGGACAGGCGCGTTGTAAAGGAAGAGCACAGTATCTAAAGGCCAACTGACCATGTCCCCGCCCCCTTGCCATGGATTGTCCCTCGTCTCTGTGGGACTAGAAGGTACACATTACCATAAGGTTGCCAGTCTGCATAACAACCATGGCATCATGTCCCTAAAGTGCCTAACATACACAAGTCCTGCCTGTGCCCTTACGATCATACGATGCTCCATTTCCTCTCTGCTCCATTATCGGTGAAGTCTGGCAGAGTTTTCTGACACTGGAGTAATGGGGTTGATGAAAGCAACATGCCGGGGATAACAGAGAGCAGCAACGGGACCATAATCGTGTGTTATGCAAGCAAAAGGCAGATGGTCTGGCAAGATATTCACACTGTGGACGTTTCTGACTCCATCTTTCCAGCACCGGATACTGAAAAGTATATGTTTAAATACCATAGAGGCTCAGTATATGGCGTCCAAATCATTTACAAAACCAACTAAAAGCGCTCTCTTCACACAAATAAACAGCTAGATATTCCATTTCTTCATCAGGCCGAGGGACATTGGATCCAGCTGCTCCCCCTCCAAAGTGTATTTTGAAACAGCACAGTAAACTGATGCTACTTTCTCACACACCCTCTCTTCTGCACATTGGCTTATTCGCTCGTTACTCGGGCCGATCAAAAGTGCATGTGGTTGCAGTTAGCAGCTGGTTGTGCATCCACGGAAACACGTGTGCACGTTTTTGTCTAATCCCGTACTAAGTACACCGGAAGTCATAGACTTGAAAAGCAAATTAGGCCTTTAATGATAGTTTTTAGCATTGCAGATGTGGTAGATGAAGGAGAAATGCCGAACGATGAGTTCCATCTCTCCCGCTTGCGTATCTTGCTGGGGCAAGGGAAAGCGTTTCTCATTTTACCCAACACCACCTGCCGCGGACGCACAGACTTCGGAATGCATTAAAATTTTGGAGATTGTAAATTCACAGCCGCAGTCCGCAAATTACTTCCATGCAATACCTCCAGAAAGAGTCCGTGTTTTTTTTCTATTCGAAAATTATTTTAGAATGAGATAGAAAAGAAAACAAAAGTAGAAAACTGTCGGACTAATTCTCATATCATTTGAATACTAAAACATGCTTTTTGACGATAAGGACGTGGGAACTTGCAAGAAAGAGGCATTTAAACTATTTTCATTATGTATAGAAAACAGAAAGTATGAGCTAATGTGATAGATCCTGGACGCAGCATACTTTGTCAACGGCAAGACAGGAATGGCAGATGTTTGCAAGTAATAGAGCCCTGGAACAAAAGAGAGAGTAAACCAGATGTTCTCAAGAATGGCATCTCGGTGCTGAAACGTCCTCTGGCAGTGCCCACGACTTACATGCGCTTCTAAATTAAACTATGCTGGTCGTGAGAACTAATTTGAGGCACATCTTTTTGACAGGAAGTTAATGGGCCTTGAGGCTAGAAGAAATCCAGTTCTGTGCCTCCATGTGTCGCAATTGGCATTCCAGGACTTGTTGTTAAAGTTTTAACTTTATAAATGCAGATATGTAGCTGTTTTCAGTCATAAGTCATCGTCAGCTTTCCTAAATAGTTTGTTAGTTGGAGGGGCAAAATGGAGGATTCGTAGATGTTATTGGGATAATCGATATGGCAGTGTCCATTCTTTTTTTTTGTTTTTATATAACACGAACTCGACCCAGAGGTATTGGAGCACTTTACATGAGTACCAGTTGCACACAAGGACACATTCATGTTTTGGTAGGCACAGGGAGATTGAGTGATTTGCCCAGAATCAGAGGATGTTGAGCCCACGCCAAGACTCGAACCTGGTTCTCCAACTACAAGGTCAGCAGCTCCAGCCGTTATGCCACATCCTATAAACCAGGTTATAGATTTGGCCCACATTCTGCAGATTATTTACTGCGTTTATCAAGGTGATAACTACCTTAGGAAAGCTTTGCACTAAAGTCTCAACCTGGAGCACTTGACCCTAGAGGTACTTTCTATCTTAAAGGTGCATTTATAGGTGGAGCGCGCAAGCGCTCTGACCTGTTGTAAGTATTGTGGGCTTTTAACCATACCCACTGCACACCCATCACTATCATTCATTCGTATGCTTCCCTTTCAAAAATCCTTTGTTATCATTGATAAATGATTTACGTTTGTCCATCCCTGGGGCAGTTTTGTTACCGCCTTGGCCGTCGACCCTGTTACATGGATAATTTCACTTTTGCGGATACATTTGACTGTGAGAGAACTTATTTTCCTTTTGTGCCTCTCCTTCGCGCTCAGGCTTACGGCAGCCAAGGTGCTTTGAATCGGCTCACATAAGTCAACTGTTTTACTTTTCATTTTCAATTTATGTGGCAAGAAAAGTCCAGTTAGAAATTTGCAAAGTTAACAGCTCTAACTCAAGCAAATGTGAGACCCACAGCTTTGCAAATGCTTGTTTGTGTTTATATTTGCCTGTTGTGAAGTTTTGGTCCGGATTTGGTCATTAACACATGGACCACACACTGATCTCCTTAATAATGAAAGACATAGACTAATGGGCACATGTCTCAAGTTTATTCCACATGAAAAACAAATGTTCACACAAGCGCTGTCCTACAAATCTTTTTTAGCTCCTATCTCTTGTTTGTGACTCACATCCAGAAGACTAATGGCCACTGTGTTGAATCAGCACAGCGGTGGCACAAACTGAAACATCTGGCTCACTCTCTAAATGCTTTTAACAGGACACCACACAATTATATATTCCCTACTAGACCACTGGGGATTTTACTTTATAAACTGTAGAAACAATTACTCTTATGCTGTGCAGCTTGACTGAAAAAAATGCCTTTGATGGTGATTAGCCTTGGGTGGTGGGACAACATTTGCAACATGGTTTGCAAAGTCCTTGTCCCAAAAGAAATGCATTTGTATAATGCTTAAATAACTTTACAGAGATACACCCAATACATGCTAATCACCTGGATTCAGAACTGCTTCACCTTTGACAACTGGACCAACATCTCTGAAAATAATACTGAAAAAAAACAGGAGAGGTAAGGCAGGGTAGGAAGAGTTGCAGAGTAGGGGATGACTCAACACCACAAAGTGACATGGAGAAATCTGGGAGCTTAGGGAATGAAAAACCAAAAGTATTGAGTTGGGAAGGGGAAGGATGTGGTAGGGAAACTAATAAAGGGAGGTAGCGCATACCAGAGAGAGCAAAAAAACACAAACACTTCAATGGAGTGATGGAAAAAAAGGAAAATCCGTTCTGTGATATGAGCAGTGGAAGTATAAAAGTCATTTAATCAAAAAGTTTATAAGGAAACTGTGCTGCAGAGGGGTGACAAACATAAGATGATGATGTTCATCCAACTTTGTCGATGAATGCCTCAACATCTCATTGATTGGCTGACTGGGCTCTATACATCTGAAGATGACTGAGTAGTCCGATTCGGACATGGAACGTCCAGTCACACGTTGGGCAGATGTGTGGGCAGGACTGGACCTACACAGTTCACTCTTTCATTGAACCTCAGAAGCACACCTCTCCTCATAGGTTTGGCAGTCTTTGTGAATGTCCTTAGAAGAGCTTTTTGTATTCATCTGACATTCTGATAACATGCCCGGCTCATTTGGTCTGGGTTTTCATCAGCAGTGTATGAATTGATGGCAGACTAGCCCTGGAAAGGACTTCAGTATCTGGCACTTTGTCCTGCCATTTGATTTTCAGAAGCTTACACTGACAGGACATGTGGAAGTGATTGAGTTACTGTGCATTCCTCTGGTAAACAGTCCACCTCTCACAGGTGTACAGCAGGGTTGGAGGCACCACTGCTCAGCCTCGTTGGTAGGGTAATCCCTTGATGTTCCCAAATGTTAGAGCCCAATCTGTCAAAGGCAGAGATGGCTTTCACAATTATGTAGTTTACTTCAGAAAACACAAGAAGAAGGAAAGCCAATAAATGAAAACTAAACAAATAAGATTGACAAGAAAGCCAACAACTAACAATGTGCTGATCCAAAACTCACTCAAAGTATAGATATTGTACATAACAGGTCTTCCTACAGTGGATAGTTCATCTTTGAACCTTACTCTTTTTAACATTTATGTGGCTCTGTTGATAAAATTAATATGATCCTTTTGCTTCGCCCCCATAGCATACCCAGATGACACACAGCTCATTGTGCCCATTTCCAAAGATATAAAAGAAACAGCCCTTCGTTTCAATCAATGCATGGAGGCGATTAATCATTGGATGAATGTAAACAGTCTTATGCTCAATTCAGCAAAAACTGAGTGTCTCTTTTTGGGAAGAACTCCCATCTTGGAACCAATCTTGGTGGCCTCAAACACTGGTCTCTCTCTCTCCCCATACCAGTATCCAGTGCAAAAAATCTGGGGATAATCTTTGATGACAGGCTGTCTTTCAGTGTACAGATAAATAAACTTACCTCCTCCTGCTTCTTTCTGCTGCTTGAATGGAGGAAGATTCTTTTGTATATTCATTTTGAGCTAAAAAAACAATGGTTATAGCTCTGATCTTCTCTAGACTGGACTACTTTATTTAAGGATTTACCAGCATTCCTTGAAAAAAACATCTGCCTCGAGACCGCAGCATCGAGGCTCTTAAAGAAGATGCCTAAATTTCAGCCAGTATCAGGGACATTGAAAGAGCTCCACTGGCTGATGGTGAGAATGAGGGTCAGATTCAAGGCTCTTTGTCTTGCTCATAAAACGCTGTATGGAGCTGGCCCAGACTACGTAGCACTGAGAAGCCTTTGGGTAGCCATGTGCTCTATAAATACACATAACATAACATTTAAAGAAAAAATTCACTTGGTACAAGCCCAGCCGGCTACTAAGATTTTCCAACTCTAGAACAATCAATGTTTGAAAAATCGGGAAATCTAAATGTGGGGAGGGGGGCGGCTGATGATTCATCCACTCTACAGCCCATTTGTGGAATAAATTACAGCAACAGCTGAGAAGCCAGTCCAATTTTCTGAGTTTTAGAAAACAGCTTAAAACCTGGCTGTTCTCCCGCCCAATAAAAGTGGTTTAATCTACACTCCAGCTTCAGCTATTTGCTTCCTCAGCGCCAAGACACCATTGGCATTTGCCCACTTTAAAAATTCATCATCATCAAAGCAGTCAGCAAGACCTAAAAATATCATTCTTGACATATGTAGTTTCCTCTAGAGAGGCACTGCTCAAACCAGCAGAGTCTTCAGTTTCAAAGTATGCCTCTGTTATGTGTTGTAGGTTTTGTGGAGCAGACATCTAAATGATATCTGTATTTGGTGCCCCACTGCTTCTGTGAGCCAAAGAAGAGCCCAGAGAGCGAGACCAGAGCAACGTTGGTAGGAAGAGGCAGTTTTTGCTGTGCAATTTCACATTTAAATCTGCTGTTTGGACGCACATGCATGCCTACATTTTCTACCCTTTCTTTCAAAGCTGTACTAAAAGCGCCAAAAGACTAAATTCCCCATCCTCTAAACAAAACAATCAAAACAAAGAAAAAATGTTTAGAGGTGCTTAAGCTGTTTTCTGTGTATTACATTCTGTTTGGGAGCCTGTTTAGGAAGAATTTAATAGTGTGTGATAGCATTTTTAGTGGCTTTAAATTTGACATTATCTGCTAGGGTTGAACAGGAACTGAAAAGTGTGCATTGGGTCAGGTTTCAGTCAAGGAGTTATGAAATGATTAGCAATTTTCGTCCTTCTCTGCACACTAGCTGTGGGCTACATGTTTGGATCTCGGCCCTGGTTCAAGTGAGAATGCCTTCCTTCTCCCATCCCACCTTGCACTGCCTCTTATGTTTAAGGTCAGCTGATCTATCAAGTAAGTTTTCCTCTTGGTTACAGGGTTTAGGCCTCTTTTTGTTCCATGGGCTAGTGTTTCAATTGGATGCGATCTTAGGGCTTGGTTTTTATATATGCTACCAAGGCCCATATTTATACTTTTTTAGTGCCGCATTTGCGCCGCTTTTTTTACACAAAAACGGCGCAAACATACAAATAACAATTGTATTTTGTAAGTTTCCACTGTTTTTGTGTCAAACAGCGGTGCAAATGCGGGGCTAAAAAAGTATAAATATGGGACTAAGATTCCTTTTGGCTCCAGGGATTAGCCCAGGACCTCCTGATGGCTCATAAGTCTAGTGTACCTAATGGTTGTAGGGCCTTGGGCTTGGCTTCTTGTTGGCTCCTAGGCCAATGGTTCCTATTGGCCCTAGGGTTTCGATATTGGCCTCCTATTGGATCATAGGGCTATTGGTTAAAGGCTTAGGACTTTCCTTCCTTTTCTATTGGCTCTTTGGGCTAAGGCTCCTATTGGCTTTAGGGTTTAGGCAAAGGCCTCCAATTAGTTCCAAAAGCTAGGGTTCCTATTGATTCCCAGGGCTAATGTCAGTATTGACTCTAAGGTTAGGGGTACATTTCCTACTGGCTCCAGGGTTTAGGGCTAAGGTTCCTACTGGCCCAAATGACCTAATCACTAGTGCTATGTTAGCCTAGGGCTTATGGCGACCATTCCAGGAGTCAAGGCACTAAGAGTGGCAGGTTAAGGGTTCTGTCTTTTTTGGCCTGTTAGGGCCTGAAAAAGGCATAGGGCCTGGAATTCCACCTACACTATAAGAACTTCATAAGAACTTCACCATACAAACATAAGGTAAGTAACCACTCGTTCACAAAATCTTTATCTCATACTCTTTAGCTCCCTAAATAAAAAACATATCTTTCCCTCAGAGCCCTACACACACCATTCAAACCACCACTCAACTTTGCAGTTTCAACACCTCTATCCTCCAAAAAAGTCCCCATGCAACACACATGCCTCAAATGTCTGAATTCTGTACCAAAACAACATCCCTTTCCCAAGCTGCAAACCAGACTACCCCGTAAACCACTCACACCAAAATCTGCTATGCCCCTGTTCCTCCTCCCATACCACATCACACAATCACCTCAATGCACTTTGATATGACAAGGAAAGAAACAAAACACCTACAATGCTTCACTCTTTAATGCAAAATCCATTAACAAAAATTGCTTCACCGTTTTTTGACTGAGCCAGCCTTTATTACAGAAACACAGCACAGTGAAAGCTTTGCAACCACATCACAAAGCTATTCCACCAGATTTTTGCATCATCAGCAAAAAAATATTGTCAAAGCAAAGGGCTGTCTGTCATCCATTAACAAATACTAAAAGTAACACAAATAAAAAACAGTATGGAGGGCTGTGAGTCCTTGATGATAAGGTTCCAACACCCCAACAATCACCTACTCCTTCCTCTTAATATAGACCCCCACCAACAATGCTATTTTAAAAAATGTCTTACTAGATACAAACACCCATCTGGACTACCCAAACATATACAGTCTAGGAGACCTCACCTTATGGTTTGACAAGAAGAATCTAACCCCGACCTCTGCCACCACAAACAGCCTTGAAGCCTATATCCCACTCACTGGACACATCCTTGATTTCCTATTTGCCCTTTTAGTCCAAGCCACAGTTACAGACAATTCCTCTGGAAACTGGAGCAACCACAACATTATCACTTTTCAGATCAACACACCTATCAATAACAGCATTTCAAAGACAACACCAACAACCAACAAAAAGCAACACACATACAACCAATAGAAAAAAGCTATATCTCCACAAACTCAACCTACATTTTGAAAGAACCACACTCCCTACAACTAGATCTCCAATACGCTGGACAAACAGGTACCAATAAAGACCACATCCAGGTTTGATTAAAAAAAAGAACACCACATGGATTAATGACAATATCAAAAGAATGAAACACAACTCAACATACTACTATGACACAATAGAAAAAATCAAGAAATGAAACAGACAAAAGCACACCATGCCACCATAACAGAGCATACAGGAGAGCCATCAGAAGCATAACAATGCAAAACTACTAAAGATGTGTAGCTGAAGCCAACTGCCCTTCTAAAGATCTCAACAAAATTAGCAAATAACAGAATTACACAATCTAGACTGCCAAAAACAGAAATGCCACTATTCCAAGACTTCTGTGACACAGACAGCACTACACCAAAACGTGACCCAATCAACAAAGAAAGAGAGAAAATCTGTCTTCCATCACTACATTCACTATATTCTCGGAAAACAATTTCCTTAACGTTATCATCAGAAGTAGTGTATCTGGATCATCTTCAGACCTTGCACTTCAAAAAATCTTTAAAGATATACTTTGCACAACATGTGCAGGGGAGGTAGTTGGATGCTTACTCCACAAGTCCCTGGAAGTAGGTTCATTGCCACCTGAGCTGCAAGCCTCTTACATTTGACTACTCCTCAAAAAGTAAAACATTAATTTAGCCGATCCAGAAGACTACAGGCCTACATCAAATGGGCCATTCTAAAAAAAAAAAAAATGAAAGAGCAGGGTTTACCCAAATTCCCCATTTTATGGCAGATAATGACTTAATGTCATACCAACAATCAGGCTTCTGTCTAGGCACATGCACGGCCATCATATCTATTTGGGATGATCTAAAACTCACAGTGGACAAGAACCGAGAGTGGCTGCTCTATTGCTTCTGAAGTTATAAGCTGAATTTGACGCTTTCTGCCACCACACACTACTATTACTACAATCCATCATCTTGTTGTATGTGAAAATGATCTAAAACGGTTTGCTTCTTATCCCAAAGACAAAGTGTAGTTTTCTTGTCATTTTTCACATCAGGTTCTCACACCCTACTCTGTGGCTTTCCTTAAGGTCCATCATATCCCCTCTAATTTTCAACATATACCTAACCCCATTACAAGCCTAAATAAATAATTCAACCTCACCTGTTACAACTATGGTGATGACACCAAAATAATTCTAAAAATTGATGACCTAGGAGACCTCGACAAGTGTTTACTCATTTTGTTCGCCACAAAAACCATGGAGATGGTGCTTTTCCTGCACTTATAAAGCATTTGGCTTCTCATTTCCACCCTTTCATCGTTTATTCTGTTTGTCCATTCTTCTTCCTTCCTGCTACTAAATCTATTCTCTGTACCCCTACCTTGAATTTACTCTTTTGAATAACTTTTCATTTTGTGCCCACCTTCCTAATTTTACAGTATTTAAGCTTTGTTTTCCAGCAGTCAATTCACACCCCATGTCCAGGATGTGCAAGGACACAGATATAGTTGCTCATAGTTAAGATTGTTTTGCAACTCGTGAAAGGCTAATCACAAGCATTTAACACCCCTTCCTGAAGCTCTATTCTTCACTTAAATGAAGAGCAACTGAATAAAGATTTTCTACTAATGACATGAAATATGTATTGTGTGTGCTTGGTGCTCTGTTAGTCCAAGCATGTGTCACACTACCCTGTACTTTGTCTTGAGATACCAAGACATGACTAGGCTAAATAAGGAGTTATTACTGTATACTCTCGGTTCTTTCTTGATCTACCTGCTCAGAGAGGAGAAGTCTGCTAAGGAATTAATATGCATACTGTTAGCTACTAGGTCTGTGGGGACAGCACCCTCTACTACTGTAGAAAGAAGCAGCTCGGGTAATCAAGAAACTTCACGACCTGCAGGATGCCTTGGGTCATTTGCCTATGCAGTTTACATCTTGAATCACATCTATTTCACACTGTTGTGCAATTTTGTGCTTTGTTTGAAAGTCAGGGAAAGGACTGCTAAGCATTTATGTTTAGCTAGCATGTAGGCCATTTTTATTTGAAAGCAATGAGGGGACTGTTCTCCTGTCAGGTATATGTGAGAGTTGCTGCAGAAGGAGCTTTACCTTGAGTTCTGTGCAGCAATCTCTGTTCTAGTTTTTTTTCCAGCATGGGAAAGGACAATCACAGCTGAATATAATTTCATTACATTTGGTCACAGTGGTTTGTATAGGCCATTTTGGCAAGTACCCAATCTTGATTCAGCACTATAAGTTCTAAGGTTCATTTCGACATGGAGGTAGTAGGAATGACAGTTGAGATTAGTGATCCTAGGGAGGTATCATAAAGACGCACATTCTACTTCTGTATGCAGACACAGTACATGCACGTGTTTTTGCTCATATTGTGTTGCCTTCTGCACATAGTAGGAAACTCATTGCAGTGGCAGCTTCTTCATACTTTGACCTGCACTCAATGCAACTCATGTACTAACTTGCACATTTTCTGAGTTATTGTATGCACTGTATGCAGCATAGTTTCAGCAAACCTGGCACATGAAGATGCCTGAACATGGTGCTGAAGTTGTTCATGATATGGACCTTACCCTGCTGTAAGAATTGATGTGGCTCCTCTTGGCATTTTGGCCAGACCACCACTATATAAACTAAGAACAGGAGTCTTGGGTACAAGGCATTAAGAGAGGACGTTGATTTTAGAGGCTTCCATATGCACAGTGATCTTTGTTTCACAATCTTTATACCTGAACTTTGAGAAAGAATGCTCTCAATGAAAAAGGACATTATGGTGGTGTCCTTTTCCTTGGATTGAGGCCTTGCTCATTGTTCAGCTGAGAACCTGCTGGCCACTACACAGCAATGTGCAGTAAACATTGAACTGAAGCCATAAGAGATGAACCATACTCTAAAAACAGGAGTGGGAGTTTTCCTAGGAGTAGTAAGTGCTATATAAATGCTGGAAAACAATACAATACAATAATATAAAAGCTATGATCCCAGTACATCAAGGTCCTTCATGAGTTGTGCTCTTTGGTTTTCATTTTGAATGTCCCAATAACTACAGTACTGTTGAGGGGAGTTGGAACTGTGGCTGAATCAGTCAATGATACTTTAACAGGTCTTCATTGGTGTACCAAAGGGGCATTCTCTAAAGTCCATGTGATTGATGGTATGAAGGGAACTGTTTGGGAATTCCTGTGGGATGCTAGTACAAAACTCAAGCAGCTACAATACACTTCTCAGCTAAAAATATAGATGTAAACTTTGGATAAGTACTCTTAACATCCAGTATAGTTTATGAATTGTCTCAATAACATATCCTCTTTTGACTAATCAGAAATATAAAAAGTGAATAGTTATTCATAAATGCATAATATGTCGTAATGACAAAGCAATTTTTAGAATGTGGTAGATGCACAGGCTCATTTTATAATTTCCAATTAAATATTCAATTCTGACCCATAAATATGATCTGATGTGAGTGATACCACAGTGTGCGTAGCATCTTTTAAACAAATGCATTACTTTGAGCACCCTGAAAGTCCCTGGAAAAGAACTGGTTTCCCATCACAGCCAAAAATATACAAGGGAGGGAGTTCCCTTTTTTGGACCGGATCCCGCAGCTGCAATAATTCTCTGTTCTTTTGACAGAAAAACATGGGAACATGCCCAAACACTCATTGAGAGGAGTTGTTGGCAACTCATTATCCTGAGAAACTTTATTAAGTTGTATCAATAAAAGAAGAGAGAGTAAACACTTAGTCTAACGGGATTTCTTTCCATTTTGCTAGTTAAATTAATATTTAATGGAAGGATGTTGACAGATGTCCAAGGAAACCCTGGGGTTAAGCGTAGCAGCTGTGCATCGGCTTGGAACATGAGTGCTGAGGGTTTTTCGAATTATGCTCCCAGGGTTGAGGTAAAAAAGACGGCAGAGTAAAATGGCAGCGAGACCTGTTGTCTCCGGACACAGCAATTGAATGTTCACAAATTGCACCCGCAAGGATATGTAATAGTTGTGCTGCAAAGTAACATTATGTCACACAACGATACAGTGGCATCAGTAATGAAGGCGTCAAGCCCAAAGCTGGCTGGATGCTGCTTCCGTTCCGTCTGGAGGAAGCACGGGGAAACTCTCAGTGAAGGTTACCCTCCACCGCAGGAGAAATCAATGAGCGGCGAACAGCCAGAAATACTTCACATAAATCCATTAGACCATCGTGGCGGAATGAAAGTCTTCCTGGATAACTTGAGAAAGTTGCCCTTCTCAACCACAGTTACGAGGCTGAGACACCAACATATCAGTACTTCAAAGAATGCTGAAAGATGGGCATAATAGTGGCAATTAGCATGGGAAACAAAAGGGAATAATAACACAACATGCATCAGTTTTCATACTAAAGCATGTGCTTTATTTACTGACACTGTGGGTTTGACAATTAATTTGAGCCTCAGGTAGCAAAGGGTTTTACTCATTTTTATCATTTATCTATTACAGAATGTGTTGATACATAAGAACTTATGTGCGGGCTCACCTCACCATTTTTACTCATGGAAGGGAAAACGGCCATAGAAATAAGTGTTTGTACAGTAATTTTGCTAATGTTTTCCCTTCTATTCTGAGCATTTTGTAGAAATATGCAGGTTTTGCTAGGTTTTGTTTGGCAAAATGTGGCCAGGGAAATTGTCAGAAGTGCATTTGTTTCACACACAACTCCTGTTTTTGCCTGAATCAGGCTTACTTCTAAACTTGGCATTGGTCTAAGTCATGTAACTAGAGAGTATGCTCGAATATCTGTTGTGTCATGGAATATATGAATCCAGCAAAAGTAGCTGAGTTTAGTTTCACCAACTCACCCTTGGTCTTTTTGGTGATTTAGGGCCTCATTACAAGTTTGGCAGTACAAGTCCGACCGCCATTGGCTTGGCAGTCGTACCACCATATTAGGAGTCATGTAGGCCTACGGAGCAAAGACTGCCTTGGTCCCGCCAACACCGCTAGGCAGCGCAGACCGTCGCAGTGACGAGGCAACACAAACAGGCCGGCAGAGCCAGTGTTTCTGCCTGACATATTATGAGGTTGCACACCACCAATGTGACTGTGGCAGTCCAACAACCACATCTAAGCAGGCAGAAACAGAAAGTATAAAGGGAGCAACTCACCTGCAGCAGCGTTACACATCCTGTGCCGCCATGGAGCCCATCACACATGTCCTGCCACTGTTGTTACTCATCGAAGGTGCACAAAATCCACGCCACCGTGGACGTAACTGACCATATGTACACACACCTACCTGTGACATTATGCTCAACAAGAGATTGCGGTACTGTCATCCATATGATATGAGGGTCATGCTACGTGCATCAAGTACACTTGTCTTTGTTTACACAGTTGAAGGTATTCACAAAGAAGGACACAGTCACAGCCATTAAACACCCCCTTTGGGCAAGTCACTGACACTGCACTGCAACACTACACAAAAACACATGTCTGCAAATCGTAGGCACAGTGAAAGTGAAGTGTATACAACATTGTGTCACACAACACTAACAACACAGCAACATCACATTTACCAGTACAACTGACATGCTCACATTGCACACATGCCATGGAGTGTCATCACATTCAACACACATAAGTATGGTTGTGTCATAGAACACAAACACCATTCCCATTCAACATCCCTGGTATGCACCCACACATCACCCACATTGCAACACAATGGAAGGACAATGGGATGCACAATAGCCAGAGAGACAAATATCCAAACCTCACTATGAAAACAATACCTGCACAATAGGGATGGGGATCAAGAGAACTCAGGGAAGGATGCTGCACTGGGACATATCACACTTTGCACATGCCCCTGAAAGAACATTTGCACAGAAACTGGCCCTTGATGTATTTCAGGGACAAACAATACTAGACCCATGTGACATCTGCAGAATGTGGAAGTGCAAGGCAAGAAGGCAAATACAACCACAACTGCATGGGACATACTTTTAGATGAAGTAGCTGCAAGGTACACACAGCAAAATGGATTGGGTGACACCAGCACGGCCCACTAAGTCAGATTTACAACAGTAAATGGATAAGCAATTAGACTGAAACACACACAGCTGTAGGCAGAGAACACAAATTGCTCTGGGACAACTTAAAGGTAGAAAGGGAATTGCAGAACAAATGTGCACCCCAAAAAAAAAAAAAAAAGATTTATTTGAACCAAAATGATTATGAGCAAAGGCAATTGGGCAGTCCATCATAAAGTCATTGTACAGTACTGTGCCCATGCTTGACTCCTATTACCGCCAGGGTATCTCCACAGGAAGAGGCATCAAGGGGGCAGGCAGGCATCTCCGGGATCATCCTTGTGGGGGGATTTGGATTTGGGGTGGGTGGGTTTAGGTTTGGAAAGGGTGGACTCTTAGGAGGGAGGCTTCTTCTTGCGGGGAGGGGTAAGGGTGCTCGCGGGGGCAGTGTGACAGGGTAGGACTTGGATGTGGAAGGGGTGAGTTGGGATGTGGGTTTTGGGGGCCTCTTGGGTTTGGGATGGGGTGGAGGGAACAGGGGAAAGGCCAAGCCTGAAAAGGAAATTGTCCTTCAGAATATGAGGTCAGTCATCAGAACGGGTTAGAGATTTGGAGGTTGAGGGTGTGGTCTGGTGTGGGTGTAGATATCTTGGGTGTGTGTGAGGTATGCTTATGCTTGGCTGTTGTGTGTCTTCGAGGCTGAGGGTGGAGGTGCTGGGTGATGGAGTGGTGGATGTGTGTGTCTGTTGGGGTGGTGTCTGTAGGTATGCTGGTAGTGGTGGATGTTTGTGTGTCTGCTGGGGTGGTGTCTGCAGGTATATAAGTACAGGGACATGACTACAGACATAGATATCCATCTGCTGACTAACCCACTACCATGCTCAGGGCCTACAATGACTGTGATGTGACCCACAATGAAACACTACATACATATGTGGCTTCTGAAGGTTAAACTCCATAGGCCTGAATGGACCAACACATTCACACTCTACGAGATTGACTCACTGCATACATTCCCTACAGGCAACTTCCATAGTAAAGACACCACCCTTACACTTGAGTGACAATGAAGGGGCTGGCATGGTGAGTACAGAAAATGTGTACCTTGTGCATGTATGGACATGCAGCCCACCAAATGCAGACTCATGCCATGTTAGGGGGTGGGTTCTGTGGGATGTACCTGTACCACAGAACACTCCTTTGGACACATGTGTCTATACTACAGAGTTGGCATCCAGCATACAGAGGTATGGATTGTACAATTTTTGCTATGTGACCAAGGTATTGACACATATCATGGCCTCCCAGGAATCAACACACTGTCTGCACTGTTTGACTAGCATTAGTGCAATAAACCTGTATAGGACAAATATGACTTTTGTGAATGTGACAACAGAGCTGTGAGAGTAAGAGACCTGTCATGAGTCAAAGACACACATTGACAATGATGTATAATGCACATATGGACTATTTCTGGGATGTACCTCAGTACCCATTCCTAATTTAGTCAATGGACTGGAGCATTCAGGGCAAGTATTGCCACTAGAGCATCATATTGTCCACATGCCATGCCATGCTGGTGTACAGGGAGTGGGCACAGTACCACAGTTTCATAGCCACAGTGACTCTACCCCAGGCTGGATTAAGTCCCAAACTGGGAGAAGCATTTGACAGGCCCTAGTCTGTGCAGGCTGAGAATACAGAGCCTACATGCCACTCCTTTTCGATTAATTTCGCGCATGACAATACATTATGTGGCCGCAGCAATTTGGTATGTGGTGTGTGTGGCAAACTGAAGGGCAGAGTGAGTCAGGACATGAATTCCAAACTACAGTTTGGAAAGGCCAGATGTGGGTTGAAAGACCTGTGGTACTATAAACATTGCTTACAAGATCCTCAAATGACTCATACAAGATGTATACACAGCTCATTCTATCATGCACATACATGTTGTCCAACATTTACAGCATTCATGAAGAAAGAGATGCCATTGGATGACAGTAAAGTCTCCTTACCTAGTTAAATGCATCCAACACAAGGAGGATCTAGGAAGCCAAAAACCTCACACAACATAATGTGACTGAACTTAACATGTAGTACTGACCACCAATACCTGCACAATGTACATCCCATTGATGCCACACAGACTGCAACAACAGGAACACAAGAAGTCTAACTGGCACCCAGAGGCACATTATAGCCTGTGAGGAAGGAAAGGATGGTGTAGAACATAATGAATTGTGCCTATGAAATTCTTACCTTGTCCTCTAGAGAGCCACTGACCTGTCCATACAGGGGTAGGAGCTCATCAATAAGCCTCTCGAGCTCCTCTGGCGAAAAGGCAGGGGACCTATCACCTGCTGAACGTGGCATGATTGCTCCCAGAGGTGGCACACAGCAGCGCAGGTATTTGAGGGGGTTGCTGGCAGCAGTGCCAGGAGTCAAGTGAGTGAATGTGTACAACATGGCGGTCACAGTCGCCATATCCGCGGTCCTCACTGCCAGTGGACACAGCCATTGGGCCTCAACCGCCAAAGACAACAACGTTAGCCTATGGCTGTGTCCACTACAGTTGGAACCGCCTACTGTCCTGATGACTTCCGTCATCAGTCGTGGTCGGTTCCTAATGTCCAGGCATCTGCCATTTTGGCGGCCTGAAATGCTGTATTTGGCTTTGTAAGCTGTATCACACAAACAATATATGTGCTGTAGCTTCACAAACGTCTTTATTTTGTCTTGTCATGTAGGTCCTTCTACACAACCACCAGTGTAGTGTGTTGCAGGGCACAGATGGCACATGACGGTGTTGTATGGTCCCACCGCAGACGGTCTTTTTGGCAGTCGGAATACACAGTCACATTTTGAAGGGCAATTGTGTAGCACATTTTTTAATTACATCCAAATCCAAGTAGTGGACACTTGTGTTGGCAACCATGGTTATCACATTGTGTACTTGCCAGCTGTTATGTCTATACAGTCAGAAAGGCTTTGTCACATGATATTTTTGGCATGCATCATGCATGTTGCTGTGAACACTTTGACTAATGTTCCAAATCATGCCTTGTCACATATAGGTACCCTGGGAGAGGGAGGATGTGACAACCTCCTCTCTACCATCCACTACCAGACCTTCTGACCATGGAGCAACTGCATATTATTATGTTATACTGCCTGGATAGGCAAACAATAGTGGACTTATGTTGTCAGTTGGAGCCAGATCTGATGCCAGCTATTAGTTATCCAACCTGAATACCACCCATTGTACAAGTCATATCAGTATTGCACTTCCTAGCCACAAGGTCATTCCAACATGCAGTGTCCCTATTTGCCAGTATGTTCCAACCTATGTTCAATCTGGTGTTGAAAAGGATTTCCTCTCAGCAATGTTGAAACAAATCAAAATATCAGATTCCCCGACATGAGGATTTAGCCAATGTGAATGCTGACGTTTATGGTTTTGTCCCCCTCCCACATGTGATGGGGTCCATGGATGGCACACATTTTGGGTTGGTGCCACTACAGACCACTGAACAAGTCTATTGCAACAGAAAGAACTTTCATTCCATCAACAGGCAAGTTGTCTGTTTGGCACATCTCTACATCTCAAACATCTGTGGCTGTTATCCACGATTCCTTCATAATGCAGAACAGCACCATACCCCTGCTGATGTCACAACCGCACCAACAGAGGGCCTGGCTGGTTGGTAAGTAATGTCTGTCCTGATTGTGTACGTGCAATGTCAGGTGCTACAATCATGAAGTGAGTGACTCATTGTTCCTTGGCAGGAGACTCTACATATCCACACTGTCCTTGGTTGTTGACACTGCTGAGGTATCCAACTATGCCACGGAAAGTCTGCTTCAATGAGGCCCATAAAAGAACACGGCTACTAGTGGACCGGGCTTTTGGACTCCTGAAGGCCAGATACAGGTGTTTGGACAGTATAGGTGGAGCCTTCCCATACTCACTCGGGTAGGGGTGTCAGATCACTGTGACATGCTGCATACCTAACAACATCACCCGGTGGAGGAATATCTCGTACATCCCAGAGGAAGGGGAGCCTGCCGTGCCACAGGGTCAGACTCCTGAAATGCCAAGTGAGGATGACAATGGTGAAGAGGAAGGAGCTTACAAGGAGCTGGGACTTGCGAGAAGATCTTATCAACAGCTACTTTTCATTAGTGTATTTCATGTGATGTAATGATTGTGACTGCACAATGAACTGTATTTGTGGGAGTGTGTGGAGTTGAGTGTTTTAGAAACAGCTATAGAGCTGATACTCTCAATATTCAATCAAAGGCTGCTTGATAAGATAGATTTGGCACATCCCAACCTTGATGATGTTGCTTTGTTTGTGTCAGTTTCCTTGCAATGTACTTTGTTTTCCAGTTGCTTGCTATGTGACTTGTGTCATGGGTGTGGTTTCAAACATATACTCCTTGTTTTGCTCCTTGCAAAGGTACCTTCACCTTGGCGTCTTCGTGTTGGCATTTCAGAGTTGTGTCATTGGCAGGTATCTGATGCTGTTCTGACATACAAAGTGGGCATAGATTGTTTCAGGTAATTTAGGTCGCAGAGTTTGGATGCACAAGACCGGTACCAAGACAGTTTGCATAGTGTTTGGGTGGAGGTACAGAAGTGCACATTGCACTTGTTTTGTGTCTTGTGTTGGGCCTGATGCATCATGCGTGTCATCATGTGGTCTGAAAGTATGTAGTTCCAGCTTCTGACCAAGTAATTTTTCCTTCATGTTGGCCAAACACTCTTTTTGCATGGCCTGTATATAGCTGTAGATGTGTCTCATGATTGCAGGTCACAGCCTCTGTGCCACAACACTGCCATATGTTTGTGTCATACCACAAGGTCAATGGGAATTAGACTATGATGTACTTGTGATTAGGGACTATTGTACTGCCATTTGTCTGTATCTTGGATTATGTGATGTTGGATTACCTCGGTGTGGCTCAAGCTGCTGACATCAACCACTTTTATGTTTGTCTATTCAACTAGACAATGTCTGAAAAATGCCTTCCTTCTGTGGTCTGGGGGTCTGCACCTTGAAATATGTTCATTTACTCTGTATGAGTCACTCATTCTTGTTTCCAAAAATCCAGACATATTGACAGCCTATGTGCTGAACCCTGTAATAACATTTCTGGTTTGACCAGAACTTGTACTAATGTGTTGGTGTGTAATGGTTCGTAATCCTGAGCTGGACACTGTGTACCTATAACGTATCCCTGCTTGCACAAGTAGCTTGTATCTTCATCTTCATCGTATTGTTCACTTGGTCTTACATCTCTACATAGCTATATATGAAAATTAAGAAAACAGACACTGAGTTTGTCATGGGTGAATTTTATTACAATGCTAATACAGAAAATACATCTTGAACAGGAAGAAAATGTAAAGTGAAGGAGTCAGTCATGGTGAATGAAATCATTGGAGTAGATGTCACGCCATAGGTAGTCCAAAGTCCAGAGTACTCCTTCCATTGGAACTGGTAGATGGTTGAGGACCAGTCAACAGAGTGAAAGTGTTACATACAAAGCAGGTCCTTTAGGAAGAGGTCACTTGCTGGCAGTGGTGGTTGTCTTGCCATCCGTACCTCCTGAATTCTTTGCTGGACGCCCCCGCTTGTGTATGGGGGGTAGTGGCACTGTTGCTATAGAGGTTGCGGTGTCTGGGTCTGGTACTTCCCCTGGAAGGGCCTCCTTTCGAGTGGCTGTCACCGATATTGATGGGCCTGGAATTGATGGGCCAAAGAAAGGGGTAGAATATTATTGAAAAGCTCTGCTCAGGGTGGTGTTAATGTCCCTCAACGCCCATGTTAGGGAGGGCATGTAGTTATTGTGGGTCTCCATCTGTTCCTGCATGTCTCTGTGCATGTCCCTCTGTGGCTGCTTGATTTCCTGGAGTTCAGACAAGACCTGGTCCATCACGCCTTGGGACTGCTGATAGACCCCCCAAGACGTAGCTGATGGTGCCCTGGCCGACAGCAGCCCCAGTGGCCTTACCCCGGTGGCGCACAGCATCCCTCCCATGTACCCTACCCCTCACAGGCCTGTGCCCTCGCCACAGGGTGCTCTCTCCAACTTGTTCCTGAACCCTCATTGTCGGAAGTGTTTCACTGCAACTCAGAATCCATGACTGGGGGCACAAGATGGTAGACACTGTGCTCGGGACACAGGTTGGGGGGCGAATGGTTGCTTGTGATATTGAGGCAACCAGATGTTGATGTGGGCACAGTGAGACTCACTGTTGCCGTCTGACTAGGTTGCCCAGATGGGCTAGAACCATCCTCCACATCCAGATGTCCAGGAGTGTCTTCTTCATTGAGGGCTTCATCTGGGGGGTAGTGGCAGTCTGTTCTGTGGCCTCTCTGTGCCCAGACGCAGCTCGACCTTTTGATGTAAAATGCACAATGTTAATGGTTGTATTGTGACATCTACCTCCAACAGTTTAGAGTTACAGTAAGCAAAGACATTGTAGAAAGTTAAGTTGCTGTTAATCCTATTGCGGCATGGTATTAGGTGTATTGACATGACATGTTTGAAGCATGCCAATTCATTTTGGCTCAAGCGGCTGTTGAAACGTGCAGTTCGTTATCACTTGGGAGTATGGCCTGAATATGACATCTTGCTACCAGTGCAGGCAAAACAGCGGCTAGGTAAGATAAAGCTTTGCCCATTTGGAGGCCTAGTTGAGTGTGATGCAGAAAGACCCAGGACTTTGTTGCATATGTGACTGGAGTCATCATGTGCACAGTCCAGTGTGAATGTGTCTGCTGCCAATACCTATCTGGTGAGGCATTTTGAGGCCTTATGGATACTTGTTATACACACTAGGTAAGGTGTCATTCATGTCCTCAAATATTTCATTTTGTGTTAGTAAGTCAATATGGAACTATTTTGACAGATACGTCTCTGATTTTGCTATGATCTGTGCTTGATCACTCCCAGGTGAGTATACTTCATTTGAGAGTTGACAAACAAGCATATTTGGACAAGTGGCCACTGTGCTCGTGGTTGGAGTTAGAGTAACAGAGACCATTGGGATTTTCAGTCATGTCACACCCTCTACTTCCCAACACTTAGCAAATGGTATCCTCCCTCTTGAGAATACTTCAATTGAGAGTTGCCAAACAGGGGTCTTTGGACAAGTGACCACTCGTCTGGTGTTTAGATTTAGAGAAAAAGTGCCTCCTGGGAGTTGCAGTCAGGTTATTCCCTCAACCTCATACACTTGACAAATAGTATCCTCCAAGGTGAGTAAACTTCAATTGGGAATTACCAAACAGGTTCTTTGGACAAGCGCACCCTGGTCTGGTGTTTGGAGTTAAAGACACAAGGCCTCCTGGGAATTGGAGTCATGACACTCTCTCTACTACACACAGTATATACATGGGATCCTCCCAGGTGAGTACACTTCAGTTGAGAGCTGAAAAACAGATGTATTTGGACATGTGAACGCTGGGTTGCGGGGTAGAATTATAGATTCAGAGCCTACTGGCCTTAGCAGGCATGCCACTCCCTGTACTACTCACACTATGCAAATGGTTTCCTCCCAGGGGAGTACACTTCATTTGTGAGTTACCAAACAATGGCATTTGGACAAGAGAACACTGGACTGGTGAGTGGAGTAACAGTAACAGAGCCTCCTGGTCTTAGCAGTCATGTCAATCCCTGTACTACATGCATTATACATATGTTATCCCCCCAGGTGAGTACATTTAAAATGAGAGATTACAAAAAGGGTATTTCAAGAAGAGCACACTGGAGTGGTGAGAGTAGAGGAGTAACAGTAACAGAAGCTCCTGGTCTTAGCAGTCATGCCACTCTCTGTACTACACACACTATACAAATGTTATCACCCCCGGTGAGTACACTTAAACTGAGAGATTACAATAAAAGGTATTAGGACAAGAGCACACTGGACTGGTGAGTTGAGTAACAGAGCATCCTGGCCTTTGGGCAGGTTTACACTGGGCGGGTGGTTGGAATTACAGGCACAGGGCCTCTTGGCCATAGCAGTCAGGTCACTCCACTTCCCACTCTTGACATATGGTGTCCTCCCAGATGAGTAAACTTCAATTGAAAGTTGCCCAACATGTGCATGTGAACAAGTGAACATTGGTCTGGTGTTTGGAGTTAGAGAAACAGTGCCTCCGGGGAGTTGCTCTCAGGTAACCCTTTGCTATACACACTACTCAAATGTTAGGTATTACATATCTGTAAGCAGACTGCATTTAGGTTTAGGCATACAATGACCTTTTGAGACATACCATGAGGCCTGAGATTAATACTGTATCATGAAAGACTTACAGGCCCCATATGGACCAATGGCATGTGATGGACCTTAGTAGCTGTGATGTTGGGTCCAATAATACAGATTGACAATGTTTACACTCAGATACTCTGGGTACTGAATTTTGGGGGGAACATGAACAAGACAGTGGCAAAAGGTGAGCTATGAGCATGCATGGCATTGAATTTTGGTGACATTTTTTGTGTTGTGATTTATCAGACTCTAGTTCCCAAGGTATTCCTGTCAAGCCCTCAGGATGCAGGATGGCCAACCCCTTCTCCCAGGGAAAGAGAAAGTAATGAGACACTAGAAGGGCCACCACCAGTCTTCTTGGCTTGCAGCTGGTGACTGGAGACCAGGGAATGGACCTTGCCCCTGAGGTCGTTCTACCTCTTTCTGACGTCCCTCTTTGTGCGCAGGGTGGTGACTACAGCATTCACTCTGTCAACGATCCGATCCCACATTTCAATTTTCCTATTTACAGGAGTATGCTGGACTTGTGCTCAAAGAATTGTGGCTCCACTCTTATGATTTCATCCACCATGACTCTTAAATCATCTTCTGAACAACGTGGATTTTTAGAACGTGACTTGGTGGGGAAAAAATGGATGACAGTGACTTACTAAACAGGGTAAGTGTGAAAGGGAATGAATGGACAAAAGTGTGTGCAGAGTGTTCTATAGGATTGTGAAAAAGGGGTGTCTAATATATATAGTCTGTGGAAAAAAAGATGCTCTGGCTTCTGTGTTGTGTTTTGCATTGGTAATGTAAGGATTGTTGTCCTTGAAGGAGTATGCTTTATAATGTCCTCTTCAGGGGTGTCCACTGTGGCAACTTGTGCCATCTGTGTTGTTTTCATATTCATCCAGTGTGCAGTTGTCTATTACTTTGCTGACTGCTAACGCTGTAGTTCGGACTGCCATGAATGGACCGCTACACCAACTTTGTGCTTGTAATATGCCTGATGGTTGCCCACGGTGCTGAGGTTGGACTACCTATTTCCAGGCTGCTGCGTTGCTGGTGGTTTGCCATTTTTGCTTGGCGGTCAGTGATCCTGCCTGTGTATCTCGTAAGAGGGCAGTCTGAAAGACTGCCAACATGGTGGTCTTTTCAGGACCGCCAACATAGCGGTCTGGTGGTCCGAACGCCAAACTTGTAATGAGGCCCTAAGTCTTTGCTAATTCACAAACAATGCCTTGAGACTCTGACTGCACCTGTTGCCAAAATACTGAGCAGAAAACTAGCCCATGGTAAAGTTCAAAGAGGTGAATCTTTTTTGTTTCATGCAATTACAACAATGCCTTTCTTACAATAGTAGTGGGTGTAGGAAGGTAGCCTCTTTCTAGCCTTGTTACCCCCACTTTTAGCCTGTTTGTGAGTATCTGTCAAGGTGTTTTTACTGTCTCACTGGGATCCTGCTAGCCAGGGCCCAGTGCTCATAGTGAAAACCCTATGTTGTCAGTGTGTTTGATATGTGTCACTGGGATCCCGCTAGTCAGGACCCCAGTGCTCATTAGTTTGTGGCCTATATGTGTTCCCTGTGTGGTGCCTAACTGTATCTCTGAGGCTCTGCTAACCATAACCTCAGTGTTTATGCTCTCTCTTTGCTTTAAAATTGTCACTGCAGGCTAGTGACTAATTTTACCAATTCTCATTGGCACACTGGAACACCCTTATAATTCCCTTGTATATGGTACCTAGTTACCCAGGGTATTGGGGTTCCAGGAGATCCCTATGGGCGCAGCATTTCTTTTGCCACCCATAGGGAGCTCAGACAATTCTTACACAGGACTGCCACTGCAGCCTGAGTGAAATAACGTCCATGTTATTTCACAGCCATTTTCACTGCACATAAGTAACTATAAGTCACCTATATGTCTAACCCTCACTTGGTGAAGGTTAGGTGCAAAGTTACTTAGTGTGTGGGCACCCTGGCACTAGCCAAGGTGCCCCCACATTGTTCAGGGCAAATTCCCCGGACTTTGTGAGTGCAGGGACACCATTACACGCGTGCACTACATATAAGGCAATACCTATATGTAGCATCACCATAGTAACTCCGAACATGGCCATGTAACATGTCTAGGATCATAAAATTGTCACCCCAATACCATTCTGGTATTGGGGTGACAATTCCATGCATCCCCGGGCCTCTAGCACAGAACTCGGGTACTGCCAAACTGCCTTTCCGGGGTCTCCACTGCAGCTGCTGCTGCTGCCAACCCCTCAGACAGGTTTCTGCCCCCCTGGGGCCTGGGCAACCCAGTCCCAGGAAGGGAGAACGAAGGAGTTCCTCTGAGAGAGGGTGTTACACCCTCTCCCTTTGGAAATAGGAGTGAAGGGCTGGGGAGGAGTAGCCTCCCCCAGCCTCTGGAAATGCTTTGATGGGCACAGATGGTGCCCATCTCTGCATAAGCCAGTCTACACTGGTTCAGGGATTCCCCAGCCCTGCTCTGGCACGAAACTGGACAAAGGAAAGGGGAGTGACCACTCCCCTGACCAGTACCTCGCAGGGGAGGTGCTCAGAGCTCCTCTAGTGTGTCCCAGACCTCTGCCATCTTGGATTCAGAGGTGTTGGGGCACAATGGACTGCTTTGAGTGGCCAGTGCCAACAGGTGACATCAGAGACCCCTCCTTATAGGTGCTTAGCTCTTTCAGTAACCAAGCCTCCTTTTTCAGTAGCCAAACTCCTTTTCTGGCTATTTAGGGTCTCTCCTCTGGGCTATCCCACAGATAATGAATGCAAGAGCTCCCCAGAGTTCCTCTGTACTTCCCTCTTCGACACCTGCCAAGAATCGAGCGCTGACTGCTCCAGGACGCCTGCAAAACCGCAACAAAGTAGCAAGAAGACTACCAGCTACATTGTAGCGCCTCATCCTGCCGGCTTTCTCAACTGTTTCCTGGTGATGCATGCTCTGAGGGCTGTCTGCCTTCACCCTGCACTAGAAGCCAAGAAGAAATCTCCCGTGGGTCGACGGAATCTTCCCCCTGCCAACGCAGGCACCAAACTTCTGCATCACCGGTCCTCTGGGTCCCCTCTAATCCTGATGAGCGTGGTCCCTGGAACACAGGAGCTGGGTCCAAGTGTCTCCCACAGTCCAGTGGCCCTTCTGTCCAAATTTGGTGGAGGTAAGTCCTTGCCTTCCCACGCCAGACAGCAAACCTGTGTACTGCGTGATTTGCAGCTGCTCTGGATTTTGTGCACTTTTCCAGGACTTCGTTGGCGCACAGCCTAGCCTGGGTCCCCAGCACTCCGTCCTGCATTACCCAACTCGCTGAGTTGGACTCCAACGTCGCGGGACCCTCCTTTGTGACTCTGAGTCGACCACTGTCCTCAGATCTTCTATGTGCCTGCTCCGGTACTTATGTGAGTGCTGCCTGCTTCTTCAGGGTCTCTCTGAGTTGCTGAGTGCCTCCTCTGTCGCCTCCTCCAAGGGGCGACATCCTGGTCCTTTCTGGTCCCCAGCAGCACCTAAAATCCTGAATCGTGACTTTTGCAGCTAGAAAGGCTTGTTTGGGGTATTTCTGCCTGGAAACACTTTTGCAACCTCCAGCGCACCATGGGACATCTTCCTTCCAAAGGGGAAGTTCCTAACCCTTTTCGTAGTTGCAGAATCTTTGGCTTCTTCCACCCGGAGGCAGCCCTTTTGCACCTTCATCTGGGGTTTAGTGGGCTCCTGCCCCCCTGGACACTTTCGTGACTCTTGGACTTGGTCCCCTTCCTTTACAGGTCCTCGGGTCCAGGAATCCATCTTCAGTGTTTTGCTGGTGCTTGTGGTTCTTGCAGAATCCCCTATCACGACTATTCTGTCTTTCTGGGGTAGTAGGGTAACTTTACTCCTACTTTTCCGGGTCTTGGGGTGGGGTATTTTGGACACCCTAACTGTTTACTCACAGTCCCAGCGATTCTCTACAATCTCCCATAGGTCTGGGGTCCATTTGTGATTCGCATTCCACTTTTGGAGTATATGGTTTGTGTTGCCCCTAGACCTATGTCTAACTATTGCATACTATTGTGATTCTACATTGTTTGCACTACTTTTCTTACTGTTACTTACCTGTTTTGGGTTTGTGTACATACCATTTGTGTATATTACTTACCTCCTAAGTGAGGGTATCCTCTGAGATACTTTTGGCATATTGTCACTAAATTAAACTATCTTTATTTTTAGTAACTCTGAGTATTGTGTTTTCTTGTGATATTGTGCTATATGATATAAGTGGTATGGTAGGAGCTCTGCATGTCTCCTAGTTCAACCTAAGCTGCTTTGCCATAGCTACCTCTAACAGCCTAAGCTGCTAGAAACACCTCTATTCTACTAACAAGGGATAACTGGACCTGGCACAGGGTGTAAGTACCACAAGGTACCCACTATAATCCAGGCCAGCCTCCTACAGCAGGGCAATTTCCTTTTTCAGAAAAAAAACAACTAATTTAAACATTCATTATAGTTTCCTTGCATTTGCCAGGTAAGTGTTTCAGGTATTCGAGGATGAAGCACAATGTGCCTCCTTTATGGGTGGGCAGTGATTTGACAGTTACCAAAATTGATGACTGTCTCATCAACGTGACTATCACAACCAGCCTCATTTAGAGTGCTGGGCATGTCAATTTTCCAGAGTGTGGAGCTATCCCATTTGCCACTAGCAGGAAAACCCTGCTTCTCAATGAATACCAGGGGAAAGGGTTTTGGATGGCTTGTTTACAGTGAATTTTCCAACATTATGTCCTCTTGATTTCCTGTTTCAGGCTGCCAGGTACACTGTGGTTGTTTTGACGGAAAAAGGCAAAAAGTCCCTGAAATGCTGGAAGAAAACTCCTGGAATGCCTGGACATATATATTTTTCTTATTTCAAGGAAAACATCTCACTCTAGGGGTTTAGCTTCAGAAAATAAAAATGCTGACTAAGTTGCCATTCTGCCATTTTTTTTCCTTTGCTGAAGCAGCTCCCGATATGGAGTCAGGAGTAGTTTCTCTCAAAAAACATAACAACCTGCCTGTGGACAGCCATTTTTTAAGTGAGTTCCTAAACCATTTTCCTATCGGGAAAACATGAGCAAATTTTATGATTCTATATTGCACATCATCAAACTGCTAAGGAAGTATGTTTGGATGTGGATACGGGAAGGTAGACCTTGCACTGCCTGCCCATGGTGGATAGAGCTGCAGCTGAACAGGGAAGCTCAGTCTGGAAGACATGGATTCTGGGAACGTGGATCTGCAGAAATTACTCCAAATAACACTTTTTGTACCTATAGGGGAATGAAAACATCTATGATGAACAAGCCCTAATTCTTCAAGACACAGGCCCTAAACCAATAGGGCATTAGACCAAAACCTTAAATGCTACTGGCCAATCAGGCATTACCCCGATTGACTTAATGGTTTGTTTACCCAGGCTGTATGTCTCTCCATACAAGGCACTTTGTATAAACACCATGCCAAATAAATACAAAATAACTGTTTAGCACATCCAAGACAATTCTCTTGTGTTGCTGTATCCGGTGGGTGAATAAGACCCAGAAAATCACACAAGGGTGAGAGTGAGTGTGCAAGTTTATGAGTGGGTCTGAGTGAGTGCATGAGTATCTGAGTGGGTGTGTGAGTGGGTGCCTGAGCCTCTAAGTGCATGTCTGAGTGAATTATTTTGTGCATGAATGAGTCTGTGTTTTTTCTTTCAAATTTCCATAATCCCAAATATTTTACGAATAATTTGTGGCAATTCGTGAACATTCTTGAATTTTCATGAATTTGGCACACCGTAATGCAAAATTATATTAAGCCTATAATTTGCCCTTAAAACACACCTATATCACTCCCCTGGGTAATGGTATCTTCACCCTGACCCCTTATGCCACTTTCAGTTTGAATTTTCAGCCCCGGGAACCGTGTCCTGTGAAATAAAATGGTGGTCACAACTTTCTAGTCAGGTTGCGGTCAGCCAATTGCAATGCTTCTTTTTTCATGCGTATTCATGTAATTTTGTGAATTTCTCAAATTCGCAGCCAGGGATATACAAATGTATCAGCCCTTAAATATCTCGTAACCTACAGACCAGATTTACACCAAATAACAAAAAGCACAATCTCTGTACCCGCAGCTATCTTTCTGCCAACATTGGTGTAATTCTGTCTAGTGGTTCGGGATGTAGACGTGTTGACAGGCCCTATGGGAATTAACATGAGAAACACAATGTTTTTGAGCCCCCTTTCTCTCAGCCCCCACTTGACGCATCACTCCGAAACTTATCATACTCAACAAGAATCACCTGGACACTTTTTAGGGAAAATTTCATGAAGATTCATCAAACCGTGCCAAAGATATAGGCAAATCAAAAAACGCTTTGTCTATGGAAACATGGTCTTAACCATAACTACCTAATGGCGACCGCCAGTAGATCATATATAGATATCTATAGATATATATATGATCTACTGGCGGTATATATATGTGGTTAGGACCATGTTTCCATAGAAAAAGCATATATATATATATATATATATATATATATATATATATATATATATATATATATATATACACACATGTATATATATATATATATATATATATATATTACTCCACACTCTCTCCTTTACTCCAAAGGGAGAACCAGGACACCTCCGTATGTACTTCAGAGTTTATTCACAGCCAATCAAAAAAAATCCAACGCGTTTCGTCAAACAGCCTTGCTCACGGATAGAGCTACATTTCTTCTCATTTAAATATCATAATACATTAACATAAAAGAAGGACTAGTTTGATCTGTATTAAAGGCGGTCATCTTGACATGCCTGTGTTTACCTGCAAAGCAGCTTCATTGGTACAATATGTCTATCATGGTATTAACCATTTTCATTAAGGTTTTCCATTAAAATTTGCATTCATTTTCATAATAATTCTCCAAATTACATCAAATTTATAATTGTTTCAAAGAAACTCATGTAGACATACCCTTAAAGATATAGGTGGTCATTCTGACCCTGGCGGTCTTTGACCGCCAGGGCGGAGGACCGCGGGAGCACCGCCGACAGGCCGGCGGTGCTCCAATGGGGATTCCGACCGCGGCGTTAAAGCCGCGGTCGGACCGGCACCACTGGCGGGCTCCCGCCAGTGTACCGCGGCCCCATTGAATCCTCCGCAGCGGCGCAGCTTGCTGCACCGCCGCGGGGATTCCGACCCCCCCTACCGCCATCCAGATCCCGGCGGTCGGACCGCCGAGATCCGGATGGCGGTAGGGGGGGTCGCGGGGCCCCTGGGGGCCCCTGCAGTGCCCATGCCACTGGCATGGGCATTGCAGGGGCCCCCGTAAGAGGGCCCCTACATGTATTTCACTGTCTGCTGCGCAGACAGTGAAATACGCGACGGGTGCAACTGCACCCGTCGCACAGCTTCCACTCCGCCGGCTCGATTCCGAGCCGGCTTCATCGTGGAAGCCTCTTTCCCGCTGGGCTGGCTGGCGGTCTGAAGGCGACCGCCCGCCAGCCCAGCGGGAAAGTCAGAATTACCGCCGCGGTCTTTCGACCGCAGAACGGTAACCTGACGGCGGGACTTTGGCGGGCGGCCTCCGCCGCCCGCCAAGGTCAGAATGAGGGCCATAGTACTGCCCAAGTGGGTAAAATTACCTTACCATGCTGCTGTTCTGCACCTGATTATTTCATACATAGCTTTAGCTATCCTTTCATTATCATATCTAAAGTTGTCCTCATCTTGTATAAAACGAAAATGTGACTCAACCCACATCACAATTAGAAAATTTAAATAAACGCATCTATAGCATACATCGTTCATCCCGAAAGTGTACTCAGTTCCTCATTGGAGTTCAGCCCCATCTACTAGAAGAGATTGATAAGACACGTTTGGAGTTATTAACGATCATTACACAAGAAACATTGGATGACTTCATGCGTAATTTGGAAAAGAAATTCATCAAGTTGGAGGAAGATATTACGAGTAAAAAACAAAGAAAGTTTATAAGAGATTTCAAGGACTACCAAGCAGGTCGTATCCTAACCTTTTATCGTAAATATGATCATATGTACAAGAATGAGGTATCTGAATCAAGTCTGAAGCATCTAGAGATTACGGCAGCATCCACAGAGGAACTTGTGGAGAGTGGTGTCTCAGACAGTAACCTGTCAGACGTATCGGACATAATATTGTCTCAGGATGTGGTAATGGACAAGGGAATGGAGAGATCCAATTTTTTAAAACAATTTCGACTTTTGAATCAGGGACGGACGGATCAGTACAAAGATTCACAGTCTCAGAGAGGCAGAGGGGGTGGGCCCAGAGGAAGAAGAAGAGGAACAGACAGGCAAAAAACAGGAGACGGAGAAGGAAACTCAAGATGGATGGGAGTGGTTACCCGTGCCCGAAAGTAAATGACATGGATATTATTAACTTGTCAAGCAGGATATTATACAAGGATGAAAAGAGCCTCTTGGCCCTGGGCCTTTCCTTTTGCCCAACAGGCTATTTCAATTATGTACAAACTAGAATAGATATCTTCAAATTCATTCGCAAGTTAAAGCTGAAGAAATGGTATCAGGCTAAAGTTAGTAGCATGGAGAAAAAGGAAGTAAGATGTGAATATAGCAACTTGTGTATTTCAGATATTGAGACTTTACATACACTTGCAGATTTGCATGATGGGACATCTGTACATGAGGATGCAATTTTGAATTTGGAGGGTTTGGGTATTCCTTTAGATCATGGGTACTCACAAACTTTTTCTTGGGGGCCAAAATTGCAGTATGGTTTGCGGCCGAGGGCCGCACTGAAGTGACAGTCGGGGGGGGTGGGGTGGGGGGTTGGGGCTTAGAGGGGGAACAACCACCCGACCCTTTTTCAAAACATTGCTCTCCCCCCTACCCCAGTAACACACACAGCGCCATCTGCTCTCACCCCTACCCCAGTAACACACACAGCGCCATCTGCTCTCACCCCTACCCCAGTAACACAGACACAGCGCACACACACAGCGCCATCTGCTCTCACCCCTACCCCAGTAACACACACACAGCGCACACACACAGCGCAATCTGCTCTCACCCCTACCCCAGTAACACACACACAGCGCACACACACAGCGCCATCTGCTCTCACCCCTACCCCAGTAACACACAGCGCACACACACAGCACAATCTACTCTCACCCCTACCCCAGTAACACACACACTACATTAGAAACAAATAAATAAATAACCAAAGAGCCTTACCTGACTCAAAGCACTGTAAAGATGCCACAAATGTAGAACGGCAGGCAGGCGGGCAGCAGAAGTGGAGCCGGTGACAGGAAGCATAAGACAAAGCCCCGTAAAAGTTAGCTGCAAGCGCTGACTTTTATGGGGCTTTGGCTTCCAGGATCCACGGAAAAGCCATAAATAATGGCCGCCATAGTAAACATAGAGGAGGGCCGCGGGAGCATGCGCAAAGAAGCCACTGTTGCGCATGCTCCCGCGGCCCTCTTCTATGTTTACATACTGCGGCCATTATCATAGGCCGTTTGTTGTACGTCTCCGCGGGCCGCCAAGGTCGGTCCGTGGGGCTGCTGGCGGCCCGCGGGCCGTACTTTGAGTAACATCGCTTTAGATGATCCTTGTCCCAGTAATTTGAAGCCCAAGTCTACTTTCTTACCAGCGATTCAATGTTATGCTATTAATGTATTTGAGTGTGATGTTATCAAACAGCTTAAGAGATTGAGATTCAAGGGGAGAGATGGTAAAATGAATATATCTAAGACACAGTGGAAAGCTCTCCAGGATTTAAAAAGTGATCAGACTATTGTTATCCGACAGTCTGACAAGGGCGGCAATGTAGTGGTCCAGGATGTCAGTAAATATGTGGCTGAAGGGTTAAGACAGTTGAGCTCAGATGAGTGCTACAAAACAATTTGTTATGAGGATGTCAAATTGATGAATGACAAATATTATGGCATGTTGGTTGTCCGGAGGGAGAAAGGTTTAATAGATTGGGACGAATTTTTGTTCCTTAAATGTGATCATCCCAGAATTCCAATATTATATCTTTTACCCAAGGTCCATAAAAATAGGACAAACCCCCCAGGCAGACCGATAGTTTCGGCCATGGGCTCTCTCTTAGAGAATACGTCAAAGTACATAGACTATTTTTTACATCCTTTTGTTGAGGTGCTACCATCCTATTTGAAGGACACAACCCATTTTTTGAAGATCACTGAGGGCATCCAGTGGGAGGATGACTATCTCCTTTTGACTTTGGACGTTACCAGCTTATATACCTGCATAGACCATGATCTAGGGGTAAATGGTACTAGGCACTTTCTAAGGGCAAGATCATTGTCATTGTTCTTTCATTCAGAAATGTTGTGTGACATGATGAAGTTCTGTTTCATTAACAACTTATTTATTTTTGACAACAAACTGTACAAGCAGCTGTAGGGTACGGCTATGGGTACATGTTTCGCCCCCAGCTACGCAAATTTATTCATGGGCTGGTGGGAAGAACAAGTATCAGAGACAATGACAGAATTTGATAAGAATGTAATTTTATGGTGTCGCTTTATAGATGACATCTTTGTAATTTGGAAGGGTGATGAGAAGTCAGCTATGCATTTTGTGCAGAAATTGAATGATAATGAGTACAATTTGAAGTTTACTAAACATTTGCATCCTAGACATGTGGAATTTTTGGATGTGGAAATTACAGCAACCACAGATGGTTTCATTTCAAAGTTAAATAGAAAAGAAACAGCTGGCAATAGTTTACTGGATGCTCGCAGTGCACATCCGAGGAGTCTGATACAGAGTATCCCTTATGGGGAGTTATTAAGAGCTCGTAGGAATTGTGGCAATGAGTCAGATTTTTATCTAGAATGTGATAAGATGTGTAAGAGATTCATAGAGAGGGGATATGGGGCGAGGACTATTGAACAAGCCAGACGTAAAGTGGAAAAATTAAGAAGGGACAATTTACTCTACCACGTAGAAAAGAACAAGCAAGGAAGTGAGGACAAGGTGAGACTTGTAACAACATTCAGTAATACAGCCTATGAGGTACGGAAGATATTAAACAAGAGCTGGCATATTTTGCAAACTGGTCCACTATTGGACAAATGTATATAAGAAAGACCTCAAGTAACGTTTCGGAGAAGTAGGTCACTTAGGGATGACTTATGCAGAAGTGAGATAGTAAGAGAGACTGATTATAAGGTAAATCAGGGAAATTGATTTTTGTGCTGTATGAAGTGTAAAGCGTGCAAGACGAGCAAAAATTGTAAATGGTTGAAGATTCCGGGGAGAGAAATGGTGTTTACTATCAGAGGAAGCTATAGCTGTGGGACAATATACTGTGTGTATTGTCTCATATGTCCTTGCAATAAACTAAATGTGGGAAGCACGATACACACTGCCAAAAAGCGTGTACTAGAGCACAGGCAGGCAATTAAAAACAATGATAAGAATTATCCTGTGGCGAAACACTTCTCCAGTTACCATGAGGGTAACGAGAACCTCTTAAAATTTGTAGTTATTTACCAGGTTAAACAGAGCAAACGGGAGGGTAACAGAGAGTGTGTGTTGAGGATAAAGGAGTCACGTTATATAATAGATTTCGAGACAGTGGACCCTATAGGGCTAAACTCCAATGAGGAACTGAGTACACATTTGGGATGAACGATGTTTGCTATAGATGCATTTATTTTAATTTTCTAATTGTGATGTGGGTTGAGTCACATTTTCTTTCATTTTCTTTTCTTTTTATAAATGTTTTTTAGTTTTTCGATTTATAGAAGATGAGGACAAAATTAGATTTGATAATGAAAGGATAGCTAGCGCTATGTATGAAATAATCAGGTGCAGAACAGCAGCATGGAAAAGTAATTTTACCCACTTGGGCAGTACTATATCTTTAAGGGTATGTCTAAATGAGTTTCTTTGAAACAATTATAAATTTTATGTAATTTGGAGAACTATTATGAAAATGAATGCAAATTTGAATGGAAAACATTAATGAAAATGGTTAATACCATGATAGACATATTGTACCAATGAAGCTGCTTTGCAGGTAAACACAGGCATGTCAAGATGGCCACCTTTAATACAGATCGAACTAGTCCTTCTTTTATGTTAATGTATTATGATATTTAAATGAGAAGAAGAAATGTAGCTCTATCCGTGAGCAAGGCTGTTTGCCGAAAACGCGTTGGATTTTGTTTGATTGGCTGTGAATAAACTCTGAAGTACACACGGAGGTGTCCTGGTTCTCCCTTTGGAGGAAAGGAGAGAGTGTGGACTAATATATGGTGGGGCGTCCCTGAGCCCGACCAGGACCGCTGCGATGTAACGGCCGCATTACGGGGCAATTTGTGTGCAGATAAATATATATATATATATATATATATATATATATATATATATATATATATATTTATGTATATATATATATATATATATATATATGCAAAAAACAAAGGAGAACTCTGGGAAGTTCCCAATTTTAGGTGGAGAGCTGCTCTAGTGAGGAGCACCCTGCAACACCTGCAACACTCTAGATTTGCTCACCTCAAATGTCTGCTTATCTAGCAAAGTTTTTAAGCATAGGATCAGCACAGTGCTATCCTCGCCGAGCTAGATAGTGACAAAGTCTTTTGCCATTTGTACAGCAAAATCTTTCAGCATAGGATTGACACAGTGTCATCCTTGCCGAGCTGTAAAATGACAAAAGCCATTTGCCACTCCAGGCACAGTTTTACAGCTTTGGACTGGTCAAATACCATCCAAGCCAACCTGGAATGAGTAAAGCAACCCCTGACACGTGTTTCGCTCTCATTAGAGCTCTTTAGAGGGGTATAGCTTTGTCCAGACACAAGGGAGCACCCAGTATAAGTCAAACCAAGGCCTTTTCAGGGTTACAGTGACACATAAATTATGCAAAAAACAAAGGAGAACTCTGGGAAGTTCCCAATTTTAGGTGGAGAGCTGTTCTATTGAGGAGCACCCTGCAACACCAGCGACACTCTAGATTTGCTCACCTCAAATGTCTGCTTATCTAGCAAAGTTTTTAAGCATAGGATCAGCACAGTGCTATCCTCGCCGAGCCAGATAGTGACAAAGTCTTTTGCCATTTGTACAGCAAAATCTTTAAGCATAGGATTGACACAGTGTCATCTTTGCCAAGCTGTAAAATGACAAAAGCCATTTACCACTCCAGGCACAGTATTACAGCTTTGAACTGGTAAAATACAAGTCAAGCCTACCTAAAATGAGCAAAAGCAACCCCTGACACATGTTTCGATGTCATTACATCTTTGAAGAGAGGTTTAGCTTTATCCAGACACCAGGAAGCATTCAGCATAAGTCAAACCAAACTCTTTCAGAGTTAGAGGGACACAGAAATTATGCAAAACAGATGAGAGAACGCTGGGTAGTTCCCAGGTTTAGGTGGGGCGCAGCTCCAGTAATGAGCACCCTGCAACACCAACAACACTCTACATTTGCTCACCCCAAATGTCTGTTTTTCTAGCAAAGTTTTAAAGCATAGAATAGGCAGAGTGCCGTCCACACCGAGCTAGAAAGCGACAGTCTTTTGTCATTTGCGCAGCAAAATCTTTAAGCATAGGATTGTCCCAGTGCTATCCTTGTCGAGATTTTCTACAAATATAAATATATATATATATATACATATACACACACACATATATATATATACACACACAAACACACACACACATATATATATATATATATATATATATATATATATATATATATATATATAATGAGAAATCCCAACAAACACCCAAAAAACTAAGCTGAAACGCTACATACTCTACTTGCAGACAATTGATTGAACACACGCGCAACCTATAGACAATACGAGTCCTTGTTTATGTTGCTTAAAAAACTTGACTGCATGTTGAATTGCTGGGTATGAAGGAATCGTGGTCATTCAAGGCGCAATGGTAAGTTATCCCTTTAACCAGCAATAGCAGGGTAGAACCGCTAATTAATGGATACATCTCCTAAAAACCTTGAGGCAAGGAGCATGGATAAGGCTAAAGTTACAGGGTCACCTGAACTAGAAAGGAAGAAACTTCCCCTTCAGATGTCTTTAATCCACAAAAATGAACAGCCCATTTCAATAAGCCTTGAGTATCTAAGCTTCATCCTTGACAAACAATGCCAAGAAAGTAATGTGGAACCCATGCACGAAGTGCTGCTGGACTATTTTGCGGTTCCCTTCCAGGAACCAGGAAACAACAAACAACAAACCCTATTCGGAGAAATGGTAAAGAAAAAGGGCGAACATTAGCCTGCTGTGCATTAATCACATGGTCATTTAGTTACATTTGCATTCTGTTTTGTTCCTTGGTGCTTTCAGTCTCTAAACTGCAGACAGTGTATTGATAAGGTGTATGCGGTCTCCCGAGGCATCAACGTTGATGTACCGATTTTCTGTCTGTGAGTCTATCATGAGGGTGTGTTGAGCGGTGGAAGGTGTTACTAACACTCCCTGACAAGCACGGTAACGACCACAAACCCGACCTGTCTGCTGTGTATATAACTTCCTGCCTTTTTTCCTTAAGAGCCTCTTTCTCTTAGAAATATTTTACGGCTCTGTTCTGGGTCTGAGATATTTTTGATTAAAACAAGTTTGTTCCTTCTGTTCCTGGCACTGACAGCAGTCAGAGGTCTTCGTCGGAATAGCTCACGGAGCAGCACAAAATGGTCAGGGGTATTAAATAAGCAATTTCATTCATCAATTTCTCCAGAGACGGTAGGGACCCACGCAGGCAGCCATGCTGAGGCTTCATGGAAGGAGACCTCTGGAGGCAATAGGCGAATTCCCTCTTCTGGCTCGGTCGTGCGCGCTCCTTCTGCATGTTTCGCTGTATTTTAATACTCACGAGGGCAATCAGTCTAAAGAGCAACTCCCCTTCCCTGGCAGAACAAGATGTAAAAAATCATTACTCTGGATTATGATTGATTCCCAATCAAGCTAACAGCTCGAGAAATAAGCCAACTGTCTCACCTCCGATTGCTCCCCACGCGCTCGAAGTCTGCACCTGAATACATCACCTTAGAAGTCATTACACCGCGAGGAGGAGGATTAAAGTGCAGCCATTTGCACAGGGACAATGTGCGCTGCCTATGAAATCACTCCTAATTACCGCTGCAATTATGGATTTGGAGGTTGGCACTGATTACACTGGATTACCTGCTATTACCACGCTTGCGCAAGTTCTTCACAACTTTGTTTTCTCGGCCCAACTGTTCAAACTTTGGCTGCCTCAGTTTAAACATCGCTGTGTGTCTTGGATGTACTTATCGTACACAAGCGTAGTGCAATTTCCTAGATGCACCTTCAACACAATGTGCGTAGGCATAGGGCTTTAAACAAATTGAATAATCGGATTTATAAAGTCTGCTGTTTGTGTTTTTTGGTTATGCATTTCTAGACATTTTGCAGCAAATTTACTAATGCATTTATGAGAACGGGAAGTAGCACTACTGGAATTCGTTTACATACTCCTGCTTTGTGAATCAATCCTGATTCGTCCAGATCCTTATTAGTAAATGTACAAAGAGGGCACGGCCCAGTCTACTCGCATTCACTGTGTATGACTAGTCCCTGATTCCCATGCTGTTATCAAATTGTAGCGACTCTGGGGCTAATTCACAAAGGCCCATAAGAGTACCTAAAATGGTACTACCGGAATACTACATTACTTTTGCTGATCGTTATTAGAAAATAGTGCTACACGAATCTCAAGTCTTTTTGCATACAAACCTGGAATGTAGAGCATTACAGGAAACGAATGTGGGTGACAGGTGTATTCCTGTAAAACACAAATACGTAGATAGCTAAGAAATTGACAATGTACAAGTCACTCAGAAGAAAAGTAAGAAAGTACTGACAGAGGTGTGTACTTAATAATTGCAGAGAGCTACCAATATGGCGTCCCCATTTTCCGAGGCTGATAGGGCACATCTCCACAACAGGTCCAAGGGCTCTTTCTGCTCTGTGTAAAAAGGCTGCTGGCTCGGAAGGCACGGGTCCCAGGAGCCACATGTATCAGAAGCGGTTCTCGTCAGCACATACATTTATATCCATATAACAGTTGATGTTTTCCGAGAATGATCAATCTAGTAACCTGAAACCACCAGCTTTCAATTGTGCATGAGAGAAAAGCACGGATGCTGTGTGTCAGAGGTCAACAGCTTGGGAGGTATCAGCTAACACTTTATCAATATTGTGTGTTTCGCTGGTAATATCAGGCGGGGGTTGTTGCCGCTCAAGGAGGATAAAAATCAATTTCTTAAGTGGTACTAATTAGTGCCTTTGTGAAGGTCATTTTACAGTGCATGGATTCCGACCAGGGTGGAGGGCAGACTGTCTGCACTACCGGGAAACCATCATAACAATGATTTTCACTAGTTTTTTTCTGCATAGGAGATCCATTGCACTGCAAAATACAGCGTCCTAAAACTGTGTTAAGATTTGCAGATTAAAATGTATATTTTTTAGAAGCTCAGACTGAACAGTGGTGGCCAGTATCGTGCACTTGGGGTGGAGCGGGCACACACATGCAATAACTGTGCTAGACAGTCGGCGCGCCCGGCTAATGTATGTCACAATATTGCATACTAAATTATCATCTGACCTAAATTTCATGTCCTAAATATTATTTACAAAAATATAATTGGATGTAGGTTTTATATTATTAACGCCTATGTGGCAATGTTTTGGTTAACAATATTTAAGACTAGTATTTATGTCTGTTGATATTCTATCGTTGATATTCTGGTACCATAATGCACCGGGATTTGTGGGTGTGGAAAGGACGGTTGGGATACTAAGAAGATTAGTGAGTTTTGAACAGGAAAGTTTAAGCTTTTTATAAAATGGGAGGAGTCTTTCGTGCTATCATAAATCCTGAAAGAGTTCCATGCAAGTGAAATTGCAATGTTTAAGCTGCCTTAAAACCATTGTAAATTGGAGCAACCAAGCATACTGATAAAACATTTCACTCAAAATGTACAAAGCATTTACTAGGACCAGATTTGGAGTTGAGTGGTAACTGATAATCTAATTTGTGAATAAAATCATAAATCGTCTGTTAGAGGAGTCTCCTCTGATAGGGAAGCCTTTGGCATAATTGAGTCTGCAATACTCTCCCTATGCTAAAGGTGATTCTGCCAGGATTCTACTCCAAAAGATGATCTATCTTCTCCTCCCGAAACTGGCTGATTTTCTGATACCACTCACTCCTAACTACACTCTTAAAGATCCAATTTGGTGTTGTCAAATAGGTTATTAGATAAGATGCATTCCTCTTTGTTGGGGACAGCTGGTGACAACTGCGAGCACAGTATACAAAATGGACAAAAACCTGTTTGAAACTGTCATTTCTCATTTTTTGCAGCAATTTAAAACCTGGACTATAAACTTAGGAACAGTTTATTGGAAATAGTATAAGCACAAATGAGTGTGGCCAGTTTTTGAATAACAATTTGAATTAGACCCTAAGGCCCTCATTCTATTAGGTTGGCATTCCTTATTCAGGCACAAACAGGAGTTTACACCTAAACTGGGATTGCAGTCCATGGAATAATACTGCACCCTTTCTTTAACAAATTATGTCAGGTAAAATCTGGTTGACTATGCAAGTGGAAAGAATGCAGTATAACTGCATTATCCTCCAATCTAAAGTGCAGGACTTGTAACAAGGAGGCAAAACCTTACCTGATGCTACTGGCATTTACTAGGTGCTGTAGAAACATCTCAAATATTTGACTGAGCTGGATCAACCCCTAAATATTTTCCTGGACATCTTATCTGGACCTAGGGTCAGTCCGAGGAGAATTCTCAGATACACACAATTGAAATGGTGAAATGGCTAGCCACAGCTGAAGTTTTAAAATTTTATTGGCACGGCATCTTATTTTGAGAGAAATGTCCTTGCCAACTGGATAAATCTGAAGGCTGTGCCGAAAGCATAGGAAGAGGGCTGTGGATATGCTGTTGAGAAACTCTCAGCACCCTGGAGATCTGGGGCTGTATTAAAAATAGTGTTCTGAGGGTGCAACTGGTGCGTGCACCCATTTTCTGCCCTCTGAGGCATTGTTATAATCAGAAAGATGCACATGCTTGAGTACCTTTTTCTGTAATACAGATAGTGCAGGTGCAAACAGTGCAACAGAGCTATCTTCAGGGGGCGTTTCCAGCATTAGCATGAGGACAAAACTCCATGCTAAGAAATGAAACACTTTGCCACTGCTCCCGCACCCCTAATATGGATGCAGGCACTGAAGCAACGAGACCACGAGACTGACTGTCAGTCACCAAAAGGTGGCACCCAGGCAGTACCTCCCTGAGTGTGGCCCCTGCAAGGGGGGAAGAATGGTGTCATCACCCTGGATGGGCATGCAATCACTCATTGCTCCTGCCTTCAGGGGGAACTCAGGCCCCTCTTTAAAATGTTGGCAGGTGTCACTTGCACAGATAATGACAGAATGGCTGATTGAAACAACTGCTCTGTATTTTACTGATTCACTGTCCTCGAGGCAATTCAAGTTTGCGTCTGACCTGGGGCAGTGTATTATTTGTAATATGGCACACTGTCCCTGTTTGCACCTGCATAAAGATGCGCCATGGTGCAAGCAGAGAGAGTGAGCCCTGTCTATAATATGGACGATGATGTGAAAATCTTTGATCGCCATGAAGGGGTTTCTGATGGCCAAAACATGGTGAAAGGAAGTTGATAGCGAATTGTATTAATACTGAGGTCATTCATTTTGTTTCTGACATACTGGCATTCACATCTCACCAGAAGCTGCAGTAAAAGGTTGTATCCAGTGCATCATCCTTCAGGTTTCAGAGCTCCAATTAGATACATTTGCAGAGTGTAAAAACCTGCAAGAGAGAAGTACCTCCTGTTTCCACAAAGTAACACCTTTTATGTGGGTATGTCCCTACGTACCCAAGCTCATGTAAGGAGGCAAACATCTAGCAAAGTGAGGTTTTCAGTCAAAGATGCATTTTCAGTTGTATTTCAACCTTTTCTGTTTTTGGCCTCTTCAAAACTATTCTCTAATAACTCAGTTTTCATTGAAAGACGTTGTAGTGCCCATTACACAATCAACACTTTTCTAAAGTTTCCTTAGTGACAGACATTTTACCTGGAAATTATTACAACTGGTCAGTATTCTCTTCTGTTTGAGGATGTTTTAAGTTTCCCATTTCTTCAGGATTTAGGATGCACTTGACTCGGCAGAATACCAGTCACCAAAAGTCTACAGCCTTACTTACAGTTATGCCAACAGAGGACTCCATCACAAACGTGGTGGATGCCCCGTCCAATGTATTACAAGTGCATTATAGCTTATGGAACTTGTAATATGGTGGACAGGACAGCCACCATGTTTCAACGAAGTATTCTGTCAGCCAAACTCCAAATATTGCACCTAATTTCTAATAACATTGCGGTCCACTTAAGGAGGTTGCCTTCATAGTCATCTTGAGAAAGTCCTGGGGACAACCAGCTACGTTGGAAGGCCTAAGCAATGTTCTAGGTATTTCTTCAATCAGGGAGGAAATTATTATTCTCAGTTCCAGACTTAGGCCCTCATTATGACCCTGGCGGTGTTGCACTGCCAGGGCCAACGGGGGCGGGAGCACCGCCGACAGGCCGGCGGTGCTCCCTTGGGCATTCTGACCGCGGCGCTTTGGCCGCGGTCAGAACGAGAAAACCGGCGGTCTCCCGCCGGTTTTCCACTGCCCGTAAGAATCCTCCAAGGCGGCGCAGCTCGCTGCGCCGCCGAGGGGATTCTGACAATCCCTACCGCCATCCTGTTCCTGGCGGCTCGCCCGCCAGGAACAGGATGGCGGTAGGGATTGTCGTGGGGCCCCTGGGGGCCCCTGCAGTGCCCATGCCAATGGCATGGGCACTGCAGGGGCCCCCGTAAGAGGGCCCCGCTAGTATTTCACTGTCTGCGTAGCAGACAGTGAAATACCCGACGGGTGCAGTAGCACCCGTCGCACCTTCCCACTCCACCGGCTCGATTACGAGCCGGCATCCTCGTGGGAAGGGAGTTTTTCCCTGGGCTGGCGGGCGGTCTTTTGGAGACCGCCCGCCAGCCCAGGGAAAAACTCATAATACCCTCCGCGGTCTTCTGACCGCGGAGCGGTATTATGGAGGGCGGCATCCTGGCGGGCGGCCACCGCCGCCCGCCAGGGTCATAATGAGGCCCTTAGTCTAAAGGTGAAGTGACCTGAATATGAATTATTATTGAAGGATCAGACTATAAACCAATCCCTAACTAGTACTCATTGTTTCTACTCCCACGTTCACAAATGTGTAATATGTAAATAGCCATTAGAGAGCACATTATGGCACTATAAACACTTTTAGAAAACACTGCAGGGAGAATCCAAATTAGGAGAAGCCTTACTGGAAAAGAAAGAGTTACAGTTATTCCCAAACTCCAACCCCCCCCCACCCTTGGTAATCAAGACAACTATTCCTAAGCATAAAATAATTTTAGCATCTTCTCGTATCACCCCTCAAAAGGATATCGCACAAACCAGAGAAAATAATCTGAAAACTATGTATATTTGAATAGAAGAAGGGGGTAGTATGCCCATTCACTTCGAGCTTGTAGGGCAGATAACCACAGGCAAGCTCTTCTGAACCATCTCTAGACTTTTGTGCAAATTCCTCTAAAGTGATCAGTAGTGACATAAGGGCAGTCAGAGAGCCAATTGCGTTGTCTGCACCCTAGAAGGTTCAGTTACTAATTTGCTCTGGCCTGAAAATATACAACTAACAAAATACTGAACTCCTAGTGGCCTGGCATGAACTCAGTCCAGTCGCACAACCTTGGCATGAGTGCCCACAGTGTGGCAAAAAACATAATTTTAACAGTGGACAAGTGGATGAGGTTTGGACATCAGAGGTTTAAAAACATTAAACATAACCTTAATTGAGTGACTTCCACACAATACAGTAATATTAGCTCTGTGGTGCTGTGATGTGGCAAGGAAGACATAGGCAATAATGCAAGCAAGGAAAGTATGCCCCTTGCTTCCTGAGCTCGGTATTGAAAGACAGGGTAAATAGGGAGCAATGACCCCTCAGACCCCCTGGGCACCATTGCCACTGCACCTGTGCATTAAATATTGATATGCTCCTTGTTGGAATTTGGGTTACTGGTTAAAGGGGGTAAAAGCCTTCTCAAGCACCAGCCGTAATTTCTGTTAGAGTGAAGTCACAAGCAAACTCCAAATTAACCTGTGCTTAAACCTCTGGTAGCTTGGCACAAGTGCAGTCAGGGTTAACTTAGAGGCCATGTGTAAAGAATGTATGCAGCACTTCAAACAGAAATAAAGTGATAGCACAACACTAAAAAAAAAACACACCAAGTTAGAGCAATAAAGTAAAATTGAATAAATTGACACCAAAAAGACAAACATCTAATCAGTAGAATTGAAGTTATGTATTTTTAAAGATCTAAAGGTAAGTAAAGCACCTAAAAGCACACAGTGGCACTTGCAGCTATCTGGTTGTGTGAGACTGTTTGACAGTTACTTATTCAGGGCTACAGCGATGGAGTGCCGGCCGGATACAGGGACCCAGGTAGCCCTGCTGAAAGAGTTACCTTCAAATTCCAGCATGAAGACTTCTATTTGTGATGGAAAGGGCCACAAGGAGCAAGGAGAGCATCATGGATGGTCATTGATGTAGTATGAAGATCAGGATGAGCTTCGTCGCTGTAAAGAGAACATCCTGTCAGCTCATGGACAGTCATTGCTGGATGTTTGCATTGGCGGTGAAAGTGAGCAGTCCATGCTATAGCGAGAAGTACGGATCTTGTGCGAATGAGTATCATTGGTGGTCACCGTGGCGCGAAGAGATGGGTTCACCAAAACTTGTAATTGGCGGGCTGCAAGATCTTGGCGTGAACTGGCCCGTTCATGATTCCGAAGATCCCAAAACTATAAGATTTCTCCTTTTCTTGAGCAGAGAGCTCAACTTGAGGTCACACCGAGGGTCCAGAACTGGAGGGAACCTCATGGGGCTCAGGAACTGACTCCAGCAGAGGCCAGCAGGGCTCAGGCAGATCCAATTGTAGGTCCAAGTCAGCTGGGCAGCTGTAAGTAGCATCTGGAACTTATGTCCCTGTAACTTAAAACAGGAGGTCAATTGGCTGAACCTTGAAGTCACTTCAGCCTGGGATGAATGGTGCAGGTCCAGCTTTACTTCTCAGCAAGCAGGGCAGCAGAGAAGCAGAGTAGCAAGGCAGCAGCACAGCAGTCCTTCTTCTGTAGTGTCCTGAAGAGTTGGGCCTGAGGGTTCACTATTTATACCTGGTGCCCACTATGAAGTAGGAGATGTCCTTGAAGTTTCCTGCCCCTCCTGCCCTGGCCTCAGCTTGTCAAGGGTCACAAAAGACTAGCAGCAAACTCTTTGTGATTGTGGTCAGGCAGGGCCTTTATGATGTGAAAGTGTGTAATGAGGAAACCTTATGTTATCTAAGGCAGAGGTAGGCCTTGCAGTAGTTAAAACAAATGTAAGAGTTGTTCACTACCAGGACATGTAAAACTTAAAAGAAGATGTCCAACTTTTTAAAAACACTGCACCCTGCCCTCTGGGCTGTTCAGGGCCTACCTTAGGAGTGACTTATATAGCCTATATTGGCTATTAAAGGCCTCGCCAGTGTAAAAGGCCCAAGCCAAAGGCGAGGGCCTTTAGCAAGGGAGTGGGACTTTAATGCTGGTATAGCCCGGCTAGAGAGGGCTATAAGCTATTAGAACATTTCACCACTATTGTCCAGAATTTTCTAATAAGTAAAGAAAGGCCTCACTGAACTCGAGGGGATTGAAATCCCCTCGGGCTCTGAGAGGCCTTTGTTCATGCTGGCACGCCTGGTCCTTAAAAAGTAAACTTACAAGGGGACGAGCATAGGTCGATGAACCTTTTAATTTGCATGGAGTATCCTAGCTATGATGTGACCAATGTTTCTTAATAATAAATACACAATATTCAATAATCATTAGACTAGTCATTAATCAACAATTAATAATCATCACACCATGACCTTTCAGTCATGAATAACCACAACTCAAGATACGTTTTAGTAATTTTATTCCCTATTAGTTACAATACTAAGGCCCTCATTATGACATTGGCGGTAAGTGCCGCTCACCGCCATGCTGACTGCCGCCAACATACTATGCACACACCTAGCAATCTGTCACTATACTGTACAGCCACACACACAAATCCGCCAGCCCAAAGGTCAATGATAAACTGCCGGTATCAAAACTGACACCGTTACGCTAACAGAACTACGCCCACAACATTATGACCCACGAATCACCGCAGCGGACATTCAATGGTGCTCAAAATACACACAACCTAACAAAACAACACCACATTGGATAATTCAAATAACACACACCTGACCCACATACACACACCACACCCACACACACACACACATTATAAAACACACACCCACAATACCCACATTCCTTTATGACTAAAAAATATTGACAACTGCGAGAGAGAGAGAGAGAGACACCAAGAGCACCCACAGAACCACAGCCACAGAAAACCATAACTCATACACCATCCACGCACCTCACAGCATACACCCCAACACATTACCCCACACACTCTCACACACACCAATCACACTACAACCATGGCACCACAAAGACACCCCAGGTTCTCAGAGGAGGAGCTAAGGCCCTGGCCCATCAGGGACATCCGGACAGTGGGTTACCCAGGCACAGTCCTAAACCACCACAGAGCCTCCCCCCTCAGGAAACACCACCACAGCACCCACCCAGCGGGCCCATACCTCTGTCCCCAGGATGTCCACCCCTACAGGGACCCCAGGACACAGCACAAACACAGGACGATCAGGGACCTAGGGTCAGTGGCAGTGGGCACACAGTTCAGGGGACAGAGGAATAGGAGAGTAGGGAAGCTGGGAGACAAGGGGAGGACAGGCACAGGGAACCAACTCTCCAGGAGGCACTCACTAACATCCTGGGAGCATACCACCATTCCCAGGAGACGATGGGCCAGATACTGTACAAGTTGCAGGAGACACTGCGGCTGCAGGAGGGACAGTACTTGGGGATCAGGAAGGACCTGAGGGACATCTACACCATCCTGGTCACCATTGCAGGGGTGCTGGCTGACATGGCCAACACCATGAGGGAGGCAGTGGCACACCAATGGGCCCCTGACACTAGCCACACCGATGAACAGCCTTCCACCTCCGCTGCCGCTAGTGGACAGGAGGCCCCGCCACGGGAACAACAGGCCACCAGCACCCCTCCCCCTTCAGAAGGAGACCCACCCCGCAAACGGACCCTGCGATCCAGGCAGAAGCCAGAGAACATTGCCAAGACCCCCGCCAGGAAATAAGACTCTCCTGAATGTCACCCATGTATCCCACTCTGTCATCCTGTCCACCTTGAACTGCCATTGCTCCACTTCCTATACCCCCTTGGACAATGCACCTGTGTTACCAATAAACTGGACTCTACCCTGGACTTAACTCCATCATCACCACAGGCCATTGCAATACCCCCTCCACTTATTAGCACTTAAATAAACACCTTTGGAAAAAATACAAGTATGGAGTCTGTCAAATGATTCAACTATGTTTTCATTTAAAAAGTTGTAAACATTGCAATTAAACTGTACAGTAATGTATACATAGGTATGGCCTGTAGTTGGCTGCAGTCAACACACCAGGAGCCTGAGTGGGGCACACATATCTGAACATAGAGATGCCAAAAGGTACAGTAAGTGGCCATAGAAGTGGGAAAATCAGTCTGCCATGTACAATGTCAAACACAAAACTGTCAATGGAAGGTGAAGTTACAGTGTCTTACCTATGTGTCACTGGAAGTACTGTCGTATGATTGCTGTTCTGTTGTCCTCATCCTCATCCTCTGCCTCCTCTTCTTCACTGTCCACAGGGTCCACTGCTGCCAACGGCCATCTCCAGCCTCATCCTCCTGCAAAAATGGCACCTGGTGTCTCAAGGCAAGGTTATGCAATATGCAGTATGCCACAATGATCTGGCAGACGTTCTTGGGTGGGTAGTACAGGGATCCACCAGTTAGATGGAGGCAATGAACCTGGCCTTCAGCAGGCCAAATGTCCTCTCGATAATCCTTCTTGTCCGCCCATGAGCATCATTGTAACGTTCCTCCGCCCTTGACCTGGCATTCCTCACTGGGGCCAGTAGCCATGAGAGGTTGGGGTAACCAGAGTCACCAGCAAATATCGAGGGACACCTGTTAGACACACACTAACCCTTTTGGCCAACACCATACCCATACACCAACATCCACTGGGTGAGAACCAGGGCTCAACTATTAGCCACACCCGGTGCCTCTGGATTTGAGCCATCACATATGGGATGCTGCTATTCCTCAGGACAAAGGCATCATGCACAGACCCAGGATACTTTGCATCGACATGGGAGATGTACTGGTCCACCAGGCACACTATCTGCACATTTATCGAGTGAAAGCTCTTGATTTCTGAACACCTGTTCATTTCTCCAGTGGGGGGGACAAATGCAATATGTGTACCACCAATTGCCCCAATGATGTTGGGGATATGTCCCATTGCATAGAAATCAATATTCACTGTGGTCAAATCTTCCACCTGGGGGAAAACAATGTAGCTGCGCATGTGTTTAAGCAGGGCAGACAACACTCTGGTTCAGCACTATTAAGAACATTGGCTGTGACATTCCTGCTGCCAAGCCCACTGTCACTTGGAAGGAGCCAGTTGCCAAGAAATGGAGCACAGATAGGACTTGCACAAGAGGGGGGATTCCGGTGGGATGACGGATTGCAGATATCAGGTAAGGCTCCAATTGGACACACAGCTCTGTGATTGTGGCCCTGTCCAGTCTATAGGTCAGGATAATGTGCCTGTCCTCCATTGTTGCCAAGTGCACCAGGGGTCTGTACACAGACGGATGTCTCCATCTCCTATTCATCCGCAGCGGTTGTAATCTAGGGGGCAAAACGGGGAGCAGCTGGTCAGTATTCCACATTTCCAAACACTACACTTCATTGCATGTTGTGACTGATATAGTATATTGTTGAATAGGCCCAAATGGTGCCTATGTGTACTGTGATGCAGTTAGGTGCCATGGCCTGCCCCTCCCAAAATGGTGTCCGCCTGTCCTGTGTGGATGGACATGTAGAAATTAGGTAATGCTGCTGACATTGTGCGCCGTTTCGGGAGGCGGTCGAGTACCGCCGTGCAACTCCTCTTTGGTTGTCATTGGGCCCTATGGGTTTCAGTGGCCAATGGTGATGTACGCCGGTGGTGATGGTACGCACCTCCGTGGACGTGACCGCCATTTTCTATCTGTTCACTCACTTGCTACCTGACCTTCAACAGGAGAGGACCCACACTGCAAGTGCTGCTGTGACCTGTGTCTGGAACTGACAATGGCTCGTGTCACTGGGGAAAGGGCCCCTGCTTTCACTGCTGCGGAGTTGGAGAGACTGGTGGATGGGGTCCTACCCCAGTACCCAATGCTGTATGGGCCTTCAGACCATCAGGTGAGTACACTGGGAACACGATGCAAGGGGCATGGATGCATGGAATGCTGTGTGTGAGGGCCTTGTGCGGGGGGTTTGGTGGAAGGGTTCTTAGCAGTGTGATGCATGTATGGTGGGCAATGTCTGTGAGTAAGGGGATGTGAGGGCTATGGTGGGCCATGAGTGTAACGGTAAGACTGCTACCTTTTTCAATGTTTCTTTTCCTGAAGGGCAGCGCCCATCAGAAAAAGGATATATGGCGTGCCATCGCCAAGGACGTGCGGACCCTGGGGGTCTATGGCAGGCGGAGCAGCCACTGTCGCAAACAGTGGGAGGACCTGAGAATCTAGGCAAGGAAGATGGTGGAGGCCCAGCTGGGGATGGCCTCCTAACGAAGAAGGGGTGCCTGTCAAACCCTGACTCCCCCTGTTGGCCCGCATACTGGCGGTGGCCTATCCAGAGCTGTATGGGCGCTTGGGGGCATCACAGCAGCAATAAGGGGGTGAGTACAGTTTCCCAATATACTAATTGAGCGTGGTGGGTTGGTCTCCGGGTAGGGGAAGTGGGCCTGTGAGTACCCCTAGGCCAGGCCGGAAATTGCAGGGTAGGTCCTATGTTGGGCAGGGTATGATGTCTACCACCTCGTACCAAGCTAGTAGGCATCCACTAATGGGCAGGGGACTGTGGGTCTCAGGTATGCTGCTATTGGTGTTACGTATTCCTGTTCATGGCCTGGTGACTAGCATTGTGACTGGTAGTGCATTGCCAAGTGCGTAGGGCTGTTCCCTGTGTGTGTGTGTGTGTGTGTGTGTGTTGTGTACGCCAACGGTGGTGTTGGAGCAGCAATTGACCAAGTGTATCCTTTGTCACCCCCCCTTTTTGTTTTGTTACCCTGTCCTTATGTGCATTAGCATCATCTGGCGGAGGAGCAGAGGCACCGGTGACGGAGGGAGATGCATCCCACAGGGCCCAGGAGACCGAATCCACTGAGGGTGAGTGCACCAGTGGGATGGAGGGCGAGGGGAGCACCACGGCGGAGACAGGAGGGGACAGTTCGGCCAGTGATACCTCCTCCGATGGAAGCTCCCTGGTGATGGTGGACAACTCTGTGGCCACCCCAACTACAGGTACAGCCACCACCCCTGTACTCTTCAAGTAACCTCTCAGCGAGTTTCCTGTGCACGCTCACCCAGGAGGGTGGGCATCTCCTCCGCCCCAGGCACCTCAGGCCCTGCCCCAGTTAGCCCTGCTGCCCTGAGTGAGGAGGATATTGACCTCCTGCGATCCATCTCTGTTGGGCAGTCAACCATAGTGAATGCCATCCAGGGGCTGGCAGGGCATTTGCAACAAACAAATGCATTCCTGGAGGGCATTCACTCTGGCATGGTGGCCCAACAGGGATCAATCCAGGCTCTGGCCTCCTCCCTGATGGCAGCCATTGTCCCTGTCTCTAGCCTCCCCCCTCCAACTTCCTCTATCCTGTCCCATTCCCCTCGACCCCAACCTGTCCCAAGCACACATTCAGATCAGCATGCACCCAAGACAACACACAGGAGTGGCTCAGGCAAACACAAGCACCACACATCATCCCACAGGCACTCACAAACACCATCCAGATGCAGACATACCAACATCCACTGCCTCCACTGTGTCCCCCTCCTCCTCTTCCTCCGCCACCCTCCCAGTAGCGTCTCCACTCCCACCTGCATGCACTACATCCTCATCCACTACCCCCATCACCATCACACCTATCTCTACACACCCCTCACTGGCAGTCACCACCCCCACATCCATGCACACGTCCCCTGTGTCCTCTCCCACTGTGTCTGTGCCCCCTCCTCCCAAAGTACACAAACGCAAGCACTCAGACACCAACAACCATCCACCTCACAACAGTATCCAGCCCATGCACCTGCACCCAAACACAGCAGACAGACACCTCCTACAACCACTCCCTCTTCTTCCACTCCCAAACCTTCACCCACTTCCCGACCCAGTGCCCCTAAGAAGCTTTTCCTCTCCGCCGTTGACCTGTTCCCTACCCCTACCCCCTCCCCCCATCCTTCACGTTGGGCCAGGGTGGTCAGAACCCAGGCGAGCACCTCAGCCACCCAGTCCACAGCCACAGTAGTGTCGACAGCTACTGCAGGTGGGAGAGACTCCAGAGAACCAGCCATCAGCACTGACAGTGTGCCTGCACCAGCTGCCAAGGGGAAGGGCAAGGAGGCACCACCAGCTGCCAAAGTGAAGGGCAAGGAGGCACCACCAGCTGCCAAGTGGAAGGGCAAGGAGGCACAACCAGCTGTCAAGGGGAGGGGCAAGGGAAGGACAGGAGGCCTGGTGCTAGGACTGATTCTGAGCCCCCACCACCAACCATAGTGGTTCAGCCGTCCGAGGCTGAAGGGGAAGGGCTGGAGCCTCCTCCCACCACTGGCATCCCGACAACAGCACCACCAGCAGCAACAGCAGCCCTAGTGGGCAGCCATCCAAGGCTGCAGTGGAATGGCTGGAGCCTTCCCCCACCACTAGCATCCCCGACACCAGCACCGGCAATGCCACTACTGAGCAGCCGTCACCACCGGCGGGCAGTGTGTAGTCCTGCCTCCATGGGCTGTAGAGCGTCCTGGCCCCTGCAAATCCTGTAGGTGCGACAACCAGGTGAGAGACTGCGACCTTGCACTCCCCAAGTGCTGCATCACAGGGCACAATGCCCCCTCCAGAACCAGTGGAGGAAGCCATCCACTCACTCCCTCCTTGCCAGGATGAAGATCACTGGGCACAAGGTCCCCTCCAGAACCAGTGGGCAAACCACCCACTTAAGAAACTGTGGCTTTGCACTCCCCAGGAGCAAGCAGTGGGCAAACTACCTACTTGAGAGACTGTGGCTTTGCACTCACCAGGACCAAGCAGTGGGGAAACCACCCACTTGAGAGACTGTTGCTTTGCACTCCCCAAGAGCAAGCCGTGGCGAACCACCCACTTGAGAAACTGTGTCTTTGCACTCCCCAGGAGCAAGCAGCGGGAAAACCATCCACTTAAGAGACTGTGGCTTTGCACTCCCCAGGAGCAAGCATTGGGAAAACCACCCACTGGAGAGACTGTGACCTTGCACTCCCCAGGACATCGCACAGCGCATGTAGCCCCCTCCAGGACCAGTGGTGTTGTATCATCTTCTGGCTGAGGTGCCCCCCCCCCATTCTCCGTCCCCCTGAGGTGCCTGTGTATTTTTCGACCTGATGCCCCTGCAGTGTTCTCTCCGTGTTGTTGCGGAAGTCAAGTGGGGCCTTGGCCTATGAGATGTGGCCCTGTGGTCCACCGACATTGTGGGCTGGGCAGTGTCCCTCCATTTGTATATATGTATATACTGTTTTGATTTTGTAGCACAACTTTCTACTATTATATCTTATTACACTCACTTTATTCAATTCCTGTAGTCCTTGCATTATTCCTGACGGGTATGGGGTGAAAATGTAATGTTACTGCATCTGTTTGTGTGTATGGTGTTGGGGATGGTGGTGTTGCATGTTGCGTGTGTGTGTCACTCTCTTTTTCCTCCCCCCTCCATTGTGTGCTAGGTGACAGTGGAGAAGTGTGGCTCAATGGTTAAGCGGCAGACCCTGATGCAGAGGTCTGGCCTGGGACCAGGGTTTAATTCCTGCCTCTGCAGGTGTTGGGCTCAATTTCCTCAGACCTGATAACTCTCATCTCGGTACCAATCTAATCATGGGTCCCAGTCTGTAACTCTGGGCAATAGCTTGCTTAATCTCCACAATGGCCCCAACAGCGCTGGGATGCCTGGCTTCACCTAGGGGGTGCCCACGAGTGGGCACTTCACAGGGAAAGCCAGGAAGGGTTCCACAGCGGTATGCGTACAGCGCCAAGATACCCACAGGGTAAAAGTGCGCTATACAAGTACGAAGTTTACAAGTTTTTACTGTAGTCGTCTTCGCCGGCATTAGTGTTCATAGTGAAGAAGAAGATAGACGAGCATGGTGAACACCTGCAACTCGGGCTCCATGACGTTGTGGTTCTTCCTTGAGTCTCTAGAGGTGAGTCCTTTGCCTTCTGTGTACTGTTTCCACTGTGCTTTTGATGTCATTGGTACTTCCCCGGAAAAGGTGGCGGATAGGCCTGTTGTAATAGTGTGGGCTGTACATTGTCTTCCGTTTAGGTGTTGGCGGTTACCGCCGCGGTGCTTGTTGCTACCGCCGTGGCAGTCGGTGTGTTAAAGTGGCTGTCTGTGTGAGCGGTTTCCGCCTTTGTCATAATTCCATTTTTTTTTTACTGCCGGCCTGTTGGCAGTCTTACCGCCGGTTTATCACCCACCTCCAGGGTTCTAATGAGGGCCTAAATCATGAGATTAGTTCAATCTTTATTCAAATTTCCACAATTCCGTATTAATTCATTATGAGGCGCCAATAACATAACCTAATCAGAACTTGCATCAGAGTACATTCTAAAGCATTAGCATAGATCAACAAATGAATCAAAGGCAATAAGTCAACATGAGACATTAAGTTCAGCAAATCAGTCTGTCAACCATTGTTTCTGTCACCTATTAATCGTCATAGAAGGGAAACCTTCATCTAATCCAGATTAGCATCAGCATGTAGGACTTCATGCAAAATAATTTAGAACAAGAATTTAGAAAATATCTTAGCTAGAGAAACTTGTTTAGACAGCGCAGTTGGTATCTAGAAGAAAAGGCACAAAAAGATAATTCAGTCACATTGGCATATCTACCTATCCTCGGTATGGATCAGCAACAAAGTCAGTCTTCATCTTCAGGTCATCAGTCGATCAGCATCACATCAGGCTCTCAATCAGAGAGTATGAGCCCAATGACAAAATCTCAAATCTCTTCTATAATTTCGCAGTCTCGCTCTCTAACATCTGAATCTCCTGCATCTCATCTCCATCATCTCCTGTCCGTCGGTTCACATAGAGGTTTCAACTAAGCAACTTTTATTAAACAATAAGCAGTTCACAGTTAGTTCAGCTTGTCAGCATTTTCCATTAACATTAAGAAATACAGCTTCTGCATGAGGCCTGGCAAATTAGGCCAAGACTCTCGCTAAGTTAAGGCCTACAATTAATGCAAAACATAGGTTATGTCTCTCAATATAACACATTAGTACATGAATCAAATACATTTTCAATATTTCATATACGTTAATTATTCTTTTAATATAGTTTGTGAATTCTGGTGGTCGCTCTCCGAGGTCACAATTTCAAATGTGCACATTATTTTTCTACGTTAATCTTTTTCTACCAATTTCATTATTCAGAATACATAAGCATTCACTAATAATTTCAAATTAAAACATTTGTGTTAACAATCCCTCCTCTGTTGACTAAATATGTCATCACACTACTTTTACCCATCAACAATTTCATAATTCGGCCTCTTCAGCATTTTGTCTTCTTCTTAGATCTTTCCTATAGATTCTTTCCCTGTTTCATTCTTCCCTCCTCTGATTATTTTTAGACCTTTTCAATTGAATATTTTGACACAATTTACATAATCCCCATAATCATAATATGCAAGCAATTACAATCAATATTCCCTGTAAAATATTTAATAATACCCAATTCCAAGTATTACTAAGCCAATTTCCCACTGAAGCAAATCCTTTTCCAGCCTGGTTCTTTCAATTCCTTTATATCACTACTTGAATTAGTCAGGTTAGTAAGTAGGGGCCAGATGTAGGAAAATCCTGCATTGCCACTCGCAAATTGCGAATGTGAGCAACTCGCAATTAGCGAGTCGCAATGCAGGATGCAGGATGGTGTCCCTGACACCATCTGCGAGTCGCAAGGGGATCGCAAAGGCCCACCTCATTAATATTAATGAGGTGGGTCGCAATTTGTGACCCCCTTGCGAGTCGCAGCACTCACAGGGATGGTGGCCTGCTGGAGACAGCAGACCACCATGTCTGTGACTGCTTTTAAATAAAGCAGTTTTTTTTTTTTTTGTAATGCAGCCTGTTTTCCTTAAAGGAAAATGAGATGTACTACAAAATGAAAAATACATTTCAAGGCCATTCACCGTCTTCTGGGAGAACTCCTGCTGTGCTAGGCTCTCCTGCTGCATCCGTTGAGATTGATTCTCCAGCACCCTCCTGTAACTGTTCACCTTCGTCTCCTGCATGGGTGATAGAACCATCTTTCACAAGCTCTTGTTCGATTTCAGGCTCTCTTTGCTTCTTTTCTGGTTCAGGTGCTGCAACCTGCTTCACAATTGTTGGTGCTCTCAACAACGCTTCTTCATGATCCAGTGGACATGCCACTTTCTTCGTGTGACTTGCGTGATTCCAGTTCAGGATTCCTGCACACTTCACAGCTGTTGTAGTTGTCAAAATCACCTGGTAAGGCCCTCTCCAACGTGGCTCCAAACATATCCTGCGAACATGTTTTCGAACAACGACCCAGTCGCCGGCTCTCAGGTTATGCCCTGGATCGTGGTTTGGTGGCAGGGTGGAAGCCTCCACCTGCTGAGAAAAAGGGCGAACCACCTCAGCCATACCCTTGCAGTAGTCCAACACCATATCACCTGTAATATTCACAAGTGCATTCGCTGGAACTGCTGGCAATCTTATTGCTCTACCCATAAGGATCTCGTGGGGCAACAATCCTGTCTTCCTGTCAGGTGTATTTCTAATTGACATCAACACCAAAGGCAATGCATCTGCCCATTTCAGATTCGCAGCTGCACACATCTTAGCAGTTCTTGATTTCAAAGTACCATCCATCTGTTCCACCAGTCCTGATGCTTCAGGGCGGTAACTGCAATGCAACTTCTGCTCAATGTTTAGTGCTGCACATTAAAGTTTAATTACCTCATTATTGAAGCGCGTAACTCTGTTACCTCAAGACAATCATGCTCAATGTCTTCTTCTTTTTCAATTTCAACAGTATCACTTGGAAGTAATGTTGCCGGGTTCAGCACTGTACATCTTTTCAGTGTTACATTTGGAGCACCTAAAATGCTCGTATCATACCTTGTCAGTCAGGCACCCATCAAATACTTTGTTTTTGTCCTTGTCAGTAAAATCTCAACTGAGTGAGGGGCCATTACCTTCAGGGGATATCCCATCACTACTCCCTCACACTGACAGACTTTGACCAACTGCGGCAACTGCTCGCAAACAACCCAGTAAGGCTGCTGCAACTGGGTCCAAGGTAGCTGCAAAATAGGCTACTAGGTGATAACCACCTCCATGGACCTGTGTCAGGACAGACAAAGAACAAGCATCACGTTCATGACAAAACAATATGAATGGCTTTGTGTAATCAGGCATTCACAACGCTGGAGCTCTGCACAAACACTCTCGCAACTCAGTAAACGCCTTCATCTGGTCCTAGTCTAATGTTATGGGATCAGTAATAATCCTTATGTGTCAGCTGCTGCAATGGTTTTGAAATCTCAGCAAAATTCAGAATCCACTGATGACAATAACCTACCATTCCCAAAAACATCCTGACATCTCTCTGTGAAGTTGGGGGACTTCTCTGCAATATCATTGTAATTCTCTCTTTGGAAACTTCCATCGACCCTTTCTCAATTTGATGACCAAGATACGTCACTGTCTTCTGACAGTACTGTAATTTCAATGGTGACACCGTATGACTAAATTTTCCCAAGTGCTTCAATAGAGCAATGGAGTCATATTTACACTTGTCCCTTGTTTTGGATGAAATCAGCAAATCATCAATGTATTGGACCAGAGTCGATTGGTACGGCAATTCCAATGACTCCAAGTTCTTTTTCAAGATCTGATTAAACAAGGATGGTGACTCCGTGTACCCTTGAGGAAGCCTACACCAGCTGTAGACTCTATCTAGGAATTTGAAACCAAAGAGAAACTGACTGTCCTCATGAAGAGCTACAGAAAAGAAAGCTTGTGACAAATCAACCACTGTGAACCATTCTGCATCACATGGAATTTGGAACATTATTACTCCTGGGTTTGGCACCACGGGACAACATTTGACCACCATGTCATTTACTTTTCTCAAATCCTGTACATTTCGCACCTTCACACAAGGTTTCTTCAAACCCATTATCGATTAATTACATGGGCTACTCAGTACTTCTTTCAACACTCTCTGCTTCAGAAAATCTTCAGTTATCTGCGCCACTTTCAACAGAATATCTTGTGCCATGTTGTAGTGTGGAAGCTGCGGAAACACTACATTTGACTTCAAAGTAACCTTTATCGTCTCCACTCCCTTGATCAAACCCACTTCTTTACCTGTCAGGTCCCACACATTTTTCTGTACTGTTCACTGCAAATCTGCATGTAGCTCTTTTACTGTCAACATCGGAAAAAACTCAATCAATGGGTACTCTTCATTGGTAGTTTCACTCTCAATTTCTGGAGTTAGTTCTTCTTCATCATCGCTATTTGTCTGACTCTCTATTCCCCCAGTTGAACAAGTGATTGAACATTTGGTCTTACACAATAAGTCTCTTCCCAGTAGGGATATTAGACTCGAATCACAGACTACAAACGTATGCAGTTCCTGAAAGTTGCCAATTTCAACTTGCACTGGATCTGTGATCGGATTTGTCAAATGCTCATTCGCTACCCCTGCAACCTGAACTGTTATTCCTGAAAGAGGTAAATTCAGAACCTCTGCACTCCTCACTGTAGAACGTGTAGCTCCTGTGTCCACCAAAAATTAGACCTTATGACCCATCACCGAACCTCTCACAAAAGGTCCTCTCTGATCTACCTCTAGGGAGGCTGCAAGCATACATGGCTCCTCATCCAAACTATCACTCATCCAGTCACAATTTATTTCATTCTCACTGTGTAACGGAAATTGGTGCACTGTGTCACTACTTCTGTCCTGTCTCTGACCCGTGACCTGTTGAGTAAGCATCATCTGTTGCTGTTCCATCGGGGCTTGAGATATCTGCATTTGCTGTCTAGGAACCATAGGGACCTGCTGCTGTACTGTTTGCAACTGTGCCATTTGTGCACGAGGCATTTGTACCTGCTGCAAAGGTTGGAAATGTTGCATCTGATTCATGTTATTCTGAAAATTAGGATTAAGACCTCTCATTCTGTATTGACGTCATCACTTTGCTGAACAACACCTTCCTGCACCATCGTTGGACACTCCCGCTACCAATGTCCCACAGCTCCACAAATATGACATGGTAACATCTTCTTCATCCCTAGCACATCATTCTGAACAACTACAGTATTCAAATCTGGTCCGCGATTCATATTAACTCCACAACCCCTACCTCTCATCTGAGACTGGAACATAACAGTTCCCTGCTGCTGCGGTATCTGCTGCACAAATGTTCCCTGCACTCCTGTTTGAGCTGCCTTAATCTGCATCACCATTGCTTTTTCTGTTTTAACCGGATCTCGTCACTACAGTATTTTGCATACTGCAACACCTCATCGATCGGCTTTGCTTGCCAACAAATCAAATGACTCTTAATCATCTGACCTATTTCAGGTCTCAGTCCTTCCTCGAACCTGAACACAAAATGCAACATGTCTTTTGGCTCGATCGCTTCCTTGCCACTATTCTCCTTGACCGCTGTCAACAATCTCTCTTAGTACGCACGTATTGACTCCTTTACCTCCTGCACTGTCCTGTCAATTCTCTGCCCATCAATAGATTTAGGCAAAATTCTCGTCCTCAGGAACTTAATCACCTTATAATAATGCTTCATTACTTCAGGTGATGGTGCACCTGTAGTTCTATCCCTTTCTGGTTCACTTGTTGGCCAATCTACTGCTCTCTTGCTCTCAACCCACAAATAAACTGGAACCACTATCTCCAACAGAGTATTCAAGTCTTCCCACAGACATTTCGAAAGCTTCACAAATCTATATGTCTGCTGATACCATTCGACTGGTTTCTCCCTCAGCTTTGGATTATCATTTGTGAATGACAGAATATCACTCCTGTGCCAAGGAACATGTACAAACTGCCCTCCTGGAATTTCCCTCATTGGTAAAATTTTCACTGGTACTTATCTTTTTGTATGCTTTCGGACCCTTCTTGTGAATCTCGTTTCCGTTTATCCTTCTTCTTTGCACTCTGCCTTCCCACTTTTCCAACGCTCCCCAAATCTGAGCACTCTGCAATAGTTCCTTAAGATGTGCTTTCATTCCAGCTGACTTCATGTGTTCGAAATCCTTCGCTTCAAAATCTAACCTGTAACTTCTTCTCAAATGCTGCGTTTTCCTAATTTCTTTTTCATGTTTTTCTGCTAAGTCTGCCAAATTCTGATGTATCTTACCCACCTCTCTCATGGTTCTTGGACATAAGTATCTCAACTCTTCTTCCATATAAGATTCTAACCTATTTACTCCCATTGATCCCTCGACTAGTTCTGTTAGTTCAGTAGCCAGCCTAACATGATCAATCTGCTCTTCACTCTTGGACACGTTTTGTGGAGTATTCAAACTATCCAACCACTCATTCAGCTGCTGTGCTGTCAATCCCTGTAACATAATGTTACTTGCATTTGGTGATGGCACCTGTTCTACCACTGCACCTGGAGGTTGCGGTGTCAAAAGCTTCAAGCTCTGACCTATGCTCGGGCCATTTACAGCATCGGGAAGTGCAACAAGTGGACTAAGATCCATTAGTGACCTCAATCCATCCAAGGTCTGACCCACAGACGAAACTACCTGCACATGTTCTCTCACCCCCCTCCTCACGAGGCTCTGTGACATTTCACCCTGTTCTCCTTTGATTAGCTTCTTCTGCGCAAAGAAGGGTACCACTGGTCCAATGGTAATCAGCAGCAATATTGCATCTGGAGCTGTTCTACCACCCGTATTCTGTGGAAGAGTTACTCCCATACTCTGATTCATTAATGGAGTCAAATCTGACTGTGTCCCTGTCATTGGTGTAAACCGCGGCATACCGAGGGGGGGCGATCTTCCCCCGTGGGGGCAGAAACCTCTAAGCGCCAGGGCTCATTGTTTTTTTTTTTTTGTTTGTTTTTTTTCGAATTGGGGAGTGACCCCTTAGGCAAGGGTCACTCCCCTGGGGGGCAAATTGTATTTAGACTATTTCTGCCCCCCTTTGGGGGCTGATCAGCCGTTTTTTGTTAAGCCAATCTGCCCCCAAGGGGGGCAGAAACCACTAGGCTCCGAGGATTCTTTTTTTGCGCCAATTTAACAGAAGGGGATGACCCCTTAGGCAAGGATTGCTCCCTGGGGGGGGGATTATTTTAGGCCATTTCTGCTCCCCCTGGGGCAGATCTACCACTTTGTGTTAGTCCAATCTGCCCCCAAGGGGGGCGGAAACCACTAGGCACCAGGGATTTATTTTTTACGCCAATTGCAAGCAAGGGGAGCGACCCCTTAGGGAAGGGTTGCTCCCGGGGGGAGGGGCAAATTTATTTTAGGCCATTTCTGCCTCCCTGGGGTCAGAATGGACTAATGTTATTAGGCTGATCTGCCCCTAGGGGGGGCAGAAACCTCTAGGTGCCAGGGATCATTTTCTGATTTTTTTTGTTTTGTTTTGTTTTGTTTTGTTTTTTAGGGGTGGGGAGTGACCCCTTAGGCAAGGGTCGCTCCCCTGTGGGACAAATTGTATTTAGACCATTTCTGCCCCCCTTGGAGGCAGATCGACCGATTTTTGTTAGGCTAATCTGTCCCCAAAGGGGGCAGAAACCACTAGGCACCGTGTATTTTCTTTTGCAACAATTTCACGCAAGGGGAGCGACCCCTTAGGCAAGGGTCGCTCTCCGGGGGGGGGGCAAATTTATTTTAGCCCATTTCTGCCCCCTCAAGGGGCAGATCGGCCTATTGTTATTAGGCTGATCTGCCCCCTCTAGGCCCCCGGGATCATTTTTTTTAGGTTTTGGTTTTGGTTTTTAGAGGTGGGGAGCGATCCCTTAGGCAATCTGCCCCCTTTGGGGGCAGATTGGCCTATTTTTGGATGGCCCATCTGCCCCCAAGGGTGAGCAGAAAGCCCACCAGAGACGTTTTTTTTTTCCAAAATAAGAGGGTGGGGGTGTGTCTATACCCCCCCTCCAAATAAATGGGGCCAAAGTTGTTCTGCCTACCAGTGGGCAGACGGGGCAATTACCCCTTATCCACACCCTGAGGGGGCAGAAAGTCTACTAGATGCCAGGGAATGAAAAAAAAATAGTGGGGTGGTGGCTACAATGAGCCTAGTTATGTCTTTCAGCTCTTCCCCGTACTCTAAAACATCTTATGCCACAGCAAGCAGGAAGACATTTGATTATTTTGGGTTTTGGTTTTACATTTGGGCCATGAGAGCTTGGCTAACTCTCAAATTCGTCCCACTTGGAATGGTGAGGGCTGCACTTTATGGACTTTGGGACGCTGCCATGTAGAAAAATCCACAAGACCTAGACACACCTGAAAACTAAACATCTGGGTGATTCCAGGGTGGTGTGTTTCACATGCACCCCTCACCATTTTCTTACCCACAATGCCCTGCAAACCTCCAACTTTGCTGGAAATCACACATTTTCCCCACGTTTTTGTGATGGAACCTTCCGGAATGTGCAGGAATCCACACAATTCCTACCACCCAGCATTGTCTCATCTATACCGATAAAAATTCTGCTGCACTTGTCAGCCTAAAAATGTTTTTTTTCAAACTGCTCTTTCGGACCCGCTTTGGTTTCCCCTCAATTTGGACATGTGTTTGGCTCTTCCCTGTCACAAGCTCTTGGCCCACCTACACAAATGAGGCATCATTTTTACCGGGATACGGAGGGGAATGTTGGGTGGTATGAAATTTGTCCCGGTGCCGTGATCCCACACAGAAATGTGGGAAAAATGTGATTTTTTAGCTAAATTTGAGGTTTGCTGAGGATTCTGGGTAAGAAAACTTTGGGGGATCCATGCAAGGCACACCTCCCTGGACTCCCTCTGGTGTTTAGTTTTCAGAAATGTCTGGGATTGGTAGGTTTCCCTAGATGGCTGCTGAGCCCAGGACCAAAAACGCAGGTGCCCCAACAAAAACAGGTATTTTTGTATTTGATAATTTTGATGTGTCCAGATAGTGTTTTGGGGCATTTTCTTTCGTGGGCAGTAGGCCTACCCCCACAAGTGAGGTACCATTTTTATCGGGAGACTTGGGGGAACGCTGGGTGGAAGGAAATTTGTGGCTCCTCTCTGATTCCAGAACTTTCTGTCACCGAAATGGGAGGAAAAAGTGTTTTTTTGGCCAAATTTTGAGGTTTGCAAAGGATTCTGGGTAACAGAACCTGGTCAGAGCCCCACAGGTCACTCCATCTTGGTTTCCCCTTGGTGTCTAGTTTTCACAACTGTGCAGGTTTGCTAGGTTTCCCTAGGTGCCGGCTGAGCTAGAGGCCAAAATCCACAGTTAGGCACTTTGCAAAAAACATCTCTGTTTTCTTTGTGAAAATGTGCTGTGTCCACGTTGTGTTTTGGGGCATTTCCTGTCGCGGGCGCTAGGCCTACCCCCACAAGCGAGGTACCATTTTTATCGGGAGACTTGGGAGAACGCTGGGTGGAAGGAAATTTGTGGCTCCTCTTGGATTCCAGAACTTTCTTTTACCAAAATGAGAGGAAAAAGTGTTTTTTGGGCCACATTGTGAGGTTTGCAAAGGATTCTGGGTAACAGAACCTGGTCAGAGCCCCACAAGTCACCCCATCTTGGGTTCCCCTAGGTGTCTAGTTTTCAAAACTGTGCAGGTTTGCTAGGTTTCCCTAGGTGCCGGCTGTGCTAGAGGCGAAAATCCACAGCTAGGCACTTTGCAAAAAACAGCTCTGTTTCTTTGTGAAAATGTGATGAGTCCACTGTGTGTTTTGGGGCATTTCCTGTCACGGGCACTAGGCCTACCCATGAAAGTGAGGTACCATTTTTATCGGGAGACTTGGGGGAACACAGAATAGCAAAACAAGTGTTATTGCCTGTAGGAAGTTGGCTCTGTATGTGCTATTTCAAAGTAAGGAATAGCATGCACAGAGTCCAAGGGTTCCCCTTAGAGGTAAGATAGTGGCAAAAAGAGATAATACTAATGCTCTATTTTGTGGTAGTGTGGTCGAGCAGTAGGCTTATCAAAGGAGTAGTGTTAAGCATTTGTTGTACATACACACAGGCAATAAATGAGGAACACACACTCAGAGACAAATCCAGCCAATAGGTTTTGTTATAGAAAAATATCTTTTCTTAGTTTATTTTAAGAACCACAGGTTCAAATTCTACATGTAATATCTCATTTGAAAGGTATTGCAGGTACGTACTTTAGGAACTTTGAATCATTACATTAGCATGTATACTTTTTACATAAAACACAATAAGCTGTTTTAAAAGTGGACACAGTGCAATTTTCACAGTTCCTGGGGAGGTAAGTTTTTGTTAGTTTTGTCAGGTAAATAAATCACTTACAAGTCTCAGGTTTGGGTCCAAGGTAGCCCACCGTTGGGGGTTCAGAGCAACCCCAAAGTTACCACACCAGCAGCTCAGGGCAGGTCAGGTGCAGAGGTCAAAGAGGTGCCCAAAACGCATAGGCTTCAATGGAGAGAAGGAGGTGCCCCGGTTCCGGTCTGCCAGCAGGTAAGTACCCGCGTCTTCGGAGGTCAGACCAGGGGGGTTTTGTAGGGCACCGGGGGGGACACAAGTCAGCACAAAAAGTACACCCTCAGCAGCGCGGGGGCGGCCGGGTGCAGTGTGCAAACACGCGTCGGGTTTTCAATGTTGTTCAATGAGAGATCAAGGGATCTCTTCAGCGTCGCAGGCAGGCAAGGGGGGGGGCTCCTCGGGGTAGCCACCACCTGGGCAAGGGAGAGGGCCTCCTGGGGGTCACTCCTGCACAGGAGTTCCGTTCCTTTAGGTGCTGGGGGCTGCGGGTGCAGGGTCTTTTCCAGCCGTCGGGAAATGGAGTTCAGGCAGTCGCGGTCAGGGGGAGCCTCGGGATTCCCTCTGCAGGCGTCGCTGTGGGGGCTCAGGGGGGACAACTTTGGTTACTCACGGACTCGGAGTCGCCGGAGGGTCCTCCCTGAGGTGTTGGTTCTCCACCAGTCGAGTCGGGGTCGCCGGGTGCAGTGTTGCAAGTCTCACGCTTCTTGCGGGGAGTTGCAGGGGTCTTTAAATCTGCTCCTTGAAACAAAGTTGCAGTTCTTTTGGAGCAGTGCCGCTGTCCTCGGGAGTTTCTTGTCGTTCTTGAAGTCGGGCAGTCCTCAGAGGATTCAGAGGTCGCTGGTCCCTTGGAAAGCGTAGCTGGAGCAGGGTTCTTTGGAAGGCAGGAGACAGGCCGGTAAGACTGGGGCCAAAGCAGTTGGTGTCTTCTGTTCTTCCTCTGCAGGGGTTTTTCAGCTCAGCAGTCTTCTTCTTCTTGTAGTTTCAGGAATCTAAATTCTTAGGTTCAGGGAAGCCCTTAAATACTAAAATTAAGGGCGTGTTTAGGTCTGGGGGGTTAGTAGCCAATGGCTACTAGCCCTGAGGGTGGGTACACCCTCTTTGTGCCTCCTCCCAAGGGGAGGGGGTCACATCCCTAATCCTATTGGGGAATCCTCCATCTGCAAGATGGAGGATTTCTAAAAGTTAGAGTCACCTCAGCTCAGGACACCTTAGGGGCTGTCCTGACTGGCCAGTGACTCCTCCTTGTTATTCTCATTATTTCCTCCGGCCTTGCCGCCAAAAGTGGGGGCCGTGGCAGGAGGGGGCAGGCAACTCCACTAGCTGGAGTGTCCTGCGGTGCTGGCACAAAGGGGTGAGCCTTTGAGGCTCACCGCCAGGTGTGGCAGCTCCTGCCTGGCGGAGGTGTTAGCATCTCCACCCAGTGCAGGCTTTGTTACTGGCCTCGGAGTGACAAAGGCACTCTCCCCATGGGGCCAGCAACATGTCTCGGTTGTGGCAGGCTGCTGGAACTAGTCAGCCTACACAGATAGTCGGTTAAGGTTTCAGGGGACACCTCTAAGGTGCCCTCTGGGGTGTATTTTACAATAAAATGTACACTGGCATCAGTGTGCATTTATTGTGCTGAGAAGTTTGATACCAAACTTCCCAGTTTTCAGTGTAGCCATTATGGTGCTGTGGAGTCCGTGTTTGACAGACTCCCAGACCATATACTCTTATGGCTACCCTGTACTTACAATGTCTAAGGTTTGGCTTAGACACTGTAGGGGCACAGTACTCATGTACTGGTGCCCTCACCTATGGTATAGTGCACCCTGCCTTAGGGCTGTAAGGCCTACTAGAGGGGTGACTTATCTATACTGCATAGGCAGTGTGAGGCTGGCATGGCACCCTGAGGGGAGTGCCATGTCGACTTACTCGTTTTGTTCTCACCAGCACACACAAGCTGGTAAGCAGTGTGTCTGTGCTGAGTGAGGGGTCCCCAGGGTGGCATAAGATATGCTGCAGCCCATAGAGACCTTCCCTGGCATCAGGGCCCTTGGTACCAGGGGTACCAGTTACAAGGGACTTACCTGGATGCCAGGGTGTGCCAATTGTGGAATCAAAAGTACAGGTTAGGGAAAGAACACTGGTGCTGGGGCCTGGTTAGCAGGCCTCCGCACACTTTCAATTCAAAACGTAGCATCAGCAAAGGCAAAAAGTCAGGGGGTAACCATGCCAAGGAGGCATTTCCTTACATTGCCCCTTGTCTTTCTCTACAGTTTTTCTTTCCAAATGTAAGACAGTGTGTAAAAAAGATGTCTATTTGAGAAATGCCCTGTAATTCACATGCTAGTATGGGTACCCTGTAATTCAGAGATGTGCAAATAACCACTGCTTCTCAACACTTTATCTTGTGGCCATTTTGGACTTACAAAGGTTTTCTTGATACCTATTTTTCACTTTTTATATTTCAGCAGATGAATTGCTGTATACCCGGTATAGAATGAAAACCCATTGCAAGGTGCAGCTCATTTATTGGCTTTGGGTACCTAGGGTTTTTGATGAACCTACAAGCCCTATATATCCCTGCAACCAGAAGAGCCCAGCTGACGTAACAGTATATTGCTTTAAAAAATCTGACATCGCAGGAAAAAGTCACAGAATAAAACGTGGAGAAAAATGGCTGTTTGGTTCACCTCAATTTCAATATTCTTTTATTTCAGCTGTTATTGTCTGTAGGAAACACTTGTAGGATCTACACAAATGACCCCTTGGTGAATTCAGAATTTTCTGGGATCCAGCATTGGTTTCTCACCCACTTCAGTCACTAACTGGAAGGAGGCTGAAAGCACAAAAAATAGTAAAAATGGGGTTTGTCCCAGTAAAATGTCAAAATTGTGTTGAAAAACTGAGTTTTCCAATTCAAGTCTGCCTGTTCCTGAAAGCTGGGAAGATGGTGATTTTACTACCACAAACCCGTTGTTGATGCCATTTTCAGGGAAAAAAACCATGAGCCTTCTTCTGTAGCCCTTTTTTCCCATAAAAAATAAATAAATATATATATATATATATATATATATATATATATCTATATATATATATATATATATATATATATATATATATATATATTTGCTGTATTTTGGCTAATTTCTTGGTCTCCTTCAGGGGAACCCACAAAGTCTGGGTACCTCTAGAATCCCTAGGATTTTGGAAAAAAGGACACATATTTGGCGTGGGTAGCTTATGTGAACAAAAAGTTATGAGGGCCTAAGGGCGAACTGCCCCAAATAGCCAAAAAAAGGCTCGGCACAGGAGGGGAAAAGGCCTGTCAGCGAAGGGGTTAATGTCCTGCAATGTCACTGTCCTCCACTTTTACCTTTCCTTTCCCAATCCCATCTCATTTCTGCTAAGGACTTCTCCACTTTTCTTATTTTCCTCTGAAACTTTATTTCTTTCTGCTGTCTCGCTATCAGCTCTCAAACTGCTAATGCCTCAAACTATGCCGGTCTCGGAAGGGGCCTTGTCTCATACAGCGCCATCCGTAATTGATCTAAAAGCCTCAAATTGAACATTCTGTGCTCTGGAAACGCTAAAGCTCCCTGTTTCTCTGTTAATTTGCACCACTGCTTTAACCAAAGACATGGCGCGACACCTCGCTCCTCCATCATAATGTAAGCCGGAGAATTTTCCCGGTGGGGTAGGCTCCCCCACTGTCACCTTAATATATGTATCTCCCTTCATAGCACTCTTAAACGCTTTGAAAAACTTCATCTTTTCTACTTTTTGTGTATTCAAATCAAATCAGGAAATGTCTTTTACTCCCAGGATTCCTTTCACCCACGTTCTCAACCAATTGCCTCTCACGGACGGCTGCCAATCCGTGTGCGACCCTTCTCACTAACCAACCTATCCCAGCGTGGCTCTACTGACGTCACACTCACACGTACTGCGGCTGACAAAGTCTTGCGGCTCGTCCTCCTAATGCTCTGAACCTCACAACTAATGCAAAATTACTGTGAGCATTAACCAAAAAACAAACCAAAACAGATCTGCTGGTTTACTACAGGAAGGTAACACAATCGCTTCAGAGACCTTACAGATTTTCACTGTAGGCCCTTTCGCTCATACAGCTCTTTCTCAGTCTCCCACATTCGCAAACAGAATTTGACCCGCAAATTTTACTCTCACCTTATCAATGGGTCTGTACTGGTGCACATAGGACTTTCCAAATCTTAGTTGAAATGTTCTCTCACCCACTTAACTCACACACCGATTTGTTGACCACGCCTGATCAACCTACTAAAGCAGACAGATTACAACATATAACCAAGTGTCTCCTACACTTGTTAATATACTCCGGAGTCTTAGACGACGCAGGGTCCGTACATCAACAACCACATGGAAATTTGTTTAGCACACAGGCCACACACATATGAAGTTTGATGACTTCCCTACTCTCATACTGCGGAGTACGCACACTCCTATTAAAACCTTATCTGGAGTATGCAGACTCCCTAATTTCCCTCACATATGTCACAATCCACCTGCAATTTGCATAAGCTGTGCAAGCGCAACCTATCACTCTCACACTATCACTAGAACGCCAAGAACATACCCAACTCTACTAGCAGGATCCAGGATCTGGGAAAGTCATTTCTGGGCTTAAGGGAACATCATTCATTCTACAATTGCCATTTTGAAAACAAAAATCCAAATCTCAATACTAATAAACAACTAACCTAACTCAAACTATCACCATAACCATCAGTCACCACATAACTAGTTCTCCAAGGAAACTAACCATCAAGCTGCTACCAAAAAACTGCTGGCACGCCTGGTCCTTAATAAATAAACTTACAAAGGGACGCGCAGAGGTCGATGAACCTTTTGATTAGCATGGAGTATCCTAGCTATGATGTGACCAATGTTTCTCAATAATCAATACACAATATTCAATAATCATTAGACTAGTCATTAATCAACAATTAATAATCATCACACCACGACCTTTCAGTCATGAATAACCACAACTCAATATATGTTTTAGTAATTTTGGGCCAGATATATCAAAGGTTTTTACCCATTCTGTGTCTATGGGAAAAAGTGTTCGTACATATGGCTCTTCGGGCCAGATGTAGCAAAATTCCAAATTGCGAGTTGCAATTTGCGAGTCCCAGCGACTCGCAAATTGCAACTCGCAATTTGGAATGCAGAAAGGTGTCTCAGACACCTTCTGCGAGTCGCTATGGGGTCGCAAAGACCCACCTCATTAATATTAATGAGGTGGGTCGCATTTTGCGACCCCATAGCGATTCAGGGCACTCACAGGGATGGTGGCCTGCTGGAGACAGCAGACCACCATGTCCGTGACTGCTTTTAAATAAAGCAGTTTTTTTTTTTTCAAAGTGCAACCCGTTTTCCTTAAAGGAAAACGAGATGCACTTTGAAAAAAACCCGAAACCTTTAGTTTCGGTATTTTTCAGGGCAGGTAGTGGTCCATTGGACCACTGCCTGCCCTGAAAAATTATTTTTATTTCCAGACACAAAGGGGAAGGGGCCCTTGGGGACCCCTTCCCGTTTGCGCCTGGGTTACCATCCACTTCAAGTGGATGGTAACTGCGCTTTCATTTGCGACCGCAATCACGGTCGCAAATGAAAATGCATAGCATTGCGAGTCGCAAATAGGAAGGGAACACCCCTTCCTATTTGCGAGTCGGAAATGCATTTTGCGAGTCGGATCCGACTCGCAAAATGCATTTCTACATAGCAATGAGGCTTTAGTGACTTGCAAACGGCGATTTTCGCCGTTTGCGACTCGCTAAACCCTTGCTACATCTGGCCCTTCATTCCTTATTAGTTACAATAGTAAGTCATGAGATTAGTTCAAGCTTTATTCAAATTTCCACAATTACATATTAATTCATTAGAAGGCGCCATAAACATAACCTAATCAGAACTTGCATCAGAGTACATTCTAAAGCATTAGCATAGATCAACAAATGAATCAAAGGCAAAAAGGTCAACATGAGACAATAAGTTCAGCAAATCAGTCCGTCAACCATTGTTTCTGTCACCTATTATTCATCATAGAAGGGAAACTCTTATCTAACCAAGATTAGAATCAGCATGTGGGACTTCATGCAAAATAATTTAGAACAAGAATTTAGAAAATATCTTAGCTAAGAGAAACTTGTTTAGACAGCGCAGTTGGTACCTAGAAGAAAAAGCACAAAAAGATAATTCAGTCACATTGGCATATCTACCTATCCTCTGTATGGATCAGCAACAAAGTCAGTCTTCGTCTTCAGGTCATCAGTCGATCAGAATCACATCAGGCTCTCAATCAGAGAGTATGAGCCCAATGAGAGAATCTCAGATCTCTTCTATAATTTCGCAGTCTCGCTCCCTAACATCTGAATCTCCTGAATCTCATCTCCATCATCTCCTGTGCGTTGGTTCACATAGAGGTTTCAACTAAGCAACTTTTATTAAACAATAAGCAGTTCACAGTTAGTTCAGCTTGTCAGCATTTTACATTCACGTTAAGAAATACAGCTTCTGCATGAGGCCTGGCAAACTAGGCCAAGACTCTCGCTAAGTTAAGGATTACAATTAATGCAAAACATAGGTTATGTCTCTCAATATGACACATTACTACATGAATCTAATACATTTTCAATATTTCATATACATTAATTACTCTTTTAATATAGTTCGTGAAATCTGGTGGTCGCTCTCCGAGGTTACAATTTCAAATGTGCACATTATTTTTCTATGTTAATCTTTTTCTACCTATTTCATTATTCAGAATACATAAACACTCATTAATAATTTCAAATTAAAACATTTGCGTTAACATTCACAGCAACAGCTGTGAACAACAACATTGGAATGTTGGACCTTTGGGCTTCTGCAGGCTATTGGAAGCCCGGAGCGCTCTATTGTTTTCATTGGAGCGCCCAACGTTCCAATGTTCTAATAAGTATTAACAAGCATTTGCAATGCAATTTGCAAGAATTCGAGCTATTGGCATTGTAAATGCCTAATTGGACTTTTCCTGCCACATAAATTGGTCAAGCCTGCCTCATTATTTGGTCCTTCCCTGCCACATAACTCAGAAAACGTGGGGCCCTGGTCGAAGATGCATAGCATAGGCTCACAAAATAATCAGTCCGTCCTGGCTTCACCCACAGAGCTGGCCTATGCTGCGTGCCAACGATAAGGGTGACAAAATAACAGTCACCAGTGCTACTTTTTTTGGTTCACGGTCCAAGAAAATAGTCCCGACAGCAGTAGCAGGGACCAGTGGAGTTGCAGAAAGCCACCTTCACAATGCAATAGTTTATTTTTTGCTTTCATACACACTTCTTACAATATAAAATCATTATTTGGGTTTACCGGCCTGACGAGTCCCAACAGTACTAGTACGGACACGGGCCAAACAGCAATAAAGAAATACCACAGCATATAAAATGTATCCGCAACGTCCAAAAATTACTGGCCACAAGAAAATCTGCACTGGCTTGTGATCCCTCTACTCTGGGTCACACAGAGCAAGGGGGCATAGGCTTTAATGATAACAAGGGGGCCAGTTAAATATTTTTATAATTAACTGTAGGCTATGGGGTTGTAGTTATACAGTGGGCGCACCATCTGCCTCCTGTTCAAGATTTCACAAAGCAGCGCAGTCCTGCCAGCTTCATTTCAGATCCTCTGGGTCCAGACCAGAGTGAAATCTGATGAGAATGTGGGTGCAGAATCAAGTTTCAAAACAGTGTGAGCCTTGTGGTTGGCAATTGCACCATAGCAATCATTAACTCTGTCATAGGAGTGTTCGTGCCATGAGCCCGGTCTCTGTGCACCAGGGTATATCCAAACACAAGATGACAAGGACAGTGTGCAAACAGGGAGCACATTACAGCGTAAGGAAAATGGAGTCAAGTGAGCAGCGGGTTGGGGAGTCAAAAACACTGGGTGTGTATTAGAGTGGACCACAAAATTGAAATGACTCTGATTCGGTAACAGTGTGAACAATGTGACGTAACTGGTAGTCATGCACAGCGCTGCAATTCCTCCGATCAAGTTCATGCTTTATGAAACTTCAAAGCGCCATGGCCGCCATGGAGCGCAGAAGGGAGAGACAAAATAAACAAGCATTTGCAATGCAATTGGTCTTGCATTTTCTTGAGTTAGAGCTATTGACATTTTAAATTCAGAAATGGACTTTTCTTGCCACATAAAGTTCTCAACCCTGTCTCATGAGTTCATCTTTTCCTGCCATGTTTTGATGGTCACTGGCAGCTACTGACATCAGAAATCACAAGCCCTTGAGGAGAGACAAGAAGATGACTGCACTACTTCAGAAAACGTCTGAACAGAAATTGGAAAATAAGGCTTTTTATTTTAACAGAATGAAAAGTCTTGCAAGCATTCTTCCCTCACAATTCAATGAGCAGAACAGCCTGAGAAGATTTATGGTCCCAATAAAGGAGATAAGCAATGCCCTGTGTGCAATGTCATGAGTGCGGGCAGGGAGGGACCCTGGAGAGAGGGACTTGAGATGCGATGCTAGGCTAAGCTATGTATACCTACATTCTACCAGAAAAGGCATATTGTGGCTTTCATGAGCAGTGAGCTGAACGATCGGGTGTATCTTTTGTAAAATAGGCTTATTTTAGGAGCCAGAGGTAAACGAGGACAGCACTGGAATAAAGCCAAAAGAAATGTCTGGGAAATGGGAGGAACGGAACGCTAAAATAAAATGCAGGCAGCTACCAGCCTAAAACAACCACAGTGAAAGGGGAGCACCAAAGAAATAACAAAAATAGTCCGTCACAGCAACAGATAAAGACACCAAAGCTGAATAATACACTGCTCTGAAACAGAAAAAGGAGCGGGAAAAAGGCAGAACTGACCACTAGCGAGCAAGAATTTTTAAAGGACACTGCAGCCAACAAATGAAATCACTTTAAGCCATAAGAAGTATACTAAAAGTCTACACGAGGTCGAACGCTTATGCTCAACCTAAAAAAGAGTGCGCCCACATTAAAGTATGTAGCAATAATCCATGCAACAAGGTCAGTCTGCAAGATGTAACAAAACAGCCTCAAGGTGTAAAGCATTTACGAACGACATCAAGGGATTTTTGAAAAGGTAAGCCCAGTAATAAATGAAAGTGATGGGTGTGAGATGGGCTTGGTTAAATGCCACAAAATAGATTACAACACGTTGAAAAGCAGCGCTTGCACTCTGCTATGCTTGACCTACAAAGGTAGGTTTAGGCCTTGCAAAAAGTCTATTTTCCAAGGTTGAAATGGCAGACCTGAAACATGTTTTACAGGGCTAGTTAAGTGGGTGGCACAATCAGTGTGGCACGCCCACTAGTAGCATTTAGTTTACAAGCTCTGGATACATGGGGGCACCACTGTACTAGGGACTTACAAGTAAACTGAATGTGCCAATTGGATGTAAGCAAATCTCACTATGTCTACAGTTGGGAGCATAAGCACTTTAGCACTGGTTAGCAGTGGTAAAATGTGCAGAATCCTAAAAGACAAAAAGGTTCAGAAAACAGGAAGATTAAAGCAAAACATTTGGGGATGACCCTACATAAAGGGCCAAGTCCAACACTCCTGCTTACATGTTTCTGAATTCCAAATTCCACTGACCTTTCCTCTCTCTTTCCTATCTTCACCCTTCTATGCTTTCATTGCTTCCCTTGTTTCACTTTCGCACCTTCCTATTCACTCCTAATTTGTTTTCCTCTATCTCTCTCAATTGTCTTTATCTATTTCCTTGTTTTCTACTTTTTTCTTTTCTCTTTGCTCCCCTTAGCATTCTCTTTTTCATTATCCTATGCCCCACTTAACCTTCATTTGCTCCCCTATCGTTTTAGCTTTACCCTTCTCTCTACTCCAACCTCTCTATCCCCTTCCTCTTGTTCTCATACACATCTATATATCATCCTTCCAGTTTTTCTTTCAGATATTCTTATTTTTGTCCATTTCCTCTTTTTCATACTCATCCTGTTTTTCTCCTTAGCGTGCTTCACTCGCTATCATGCTTTACTTTGTGTCCCTTTCTCTCACTTTTTTCTCCCTCCTTACAATTATATATTTCTCTTTTATTTCCTCATTTTCCTCACTGTTTCTCCCTTACCTTCTCTTCATTTTTACATCTTTTCACTTTCACCCCCCCCTTTCACGTCCAGGATATTCTGGAAGCCAAAGGGGTGGCATACGCTGACAGGTAAATGCTAGCCTGAGCTGAGCTGCTTTGTAATTGGATGACAGCTGCTGCAGTCAACCAATGACACACATTTTCTGTTCAAGATGAGCCCCGTGTATAAAACCTCCAAAATGGAATGTCTGGCTGCTGTTCCATAGTAGCCTTGCTGTTTTAAGTACTATTGCATGCCCGGAGGCCTGTCTCACTCACTAGGAAAGTAACTATTTCCCATGCATTCAACCGCACCGTGATAAGTCAGCAAAAGCCAGACCCCAGTGATGCACTCACAAATAAATTCTCAGCAGGGAGCTTTCTAAATATATTTTAGGCGGTGTAAGACCGACAGTGCCAAATGCACCTCTGGAACCCACAATAAATGCACCGGCTCCATTAATAATGGCTACGCCCCTGCTGTGGTGTTAGTACATCATTTCTAAGTCAACTATTTGAGGATAAGGAAGTAAACATAGCTCTAAAGAAAGGCAGATGAAACTCCTTTCCAAAGATTGGAATCGGGGAGGAAAAAGGCTAGCTTTAGCTCACTAACCACACTGTGTAATTTTTCAGATTAATGAAATGAACTGCAAAACAAAGAGTAGTCAAAAACAGCATGTTGTAGAGCCTATAGATACAAGCCATCATGCCATCATGTAGGCTACGCAATGCCATACAAATCAAAAAAACAATAGTTGTGACAAACATTGTAGTAGAGCTCATTCTTCAGTTGACCACAACACTTCAAAAGCAGTACATATGAGCTTTTGTGCTAACCCAAGTTAGGCACACACAGCTTGGTAGACAGGGCCTTAAAATTGAGCCAGTTTTGATTTAGAGAATTAGGCATGTTTGGTGACACATAAACGATGTGTTAATTGGATGTACTTCAGTGTTTTCACGAGCAACATCCAAAAGTCACTGGCAGGCAAGATTTGATTATTTGCAGGTGCCAAGTCTGCCATTGTTTTCTCTATTCCATGGAGTGTTGAATTTTCAGAAGACCTAAGAAAGCGTAAGGGTTGTCTGTGAAGTGGCAACTAAAGGAAAACAAGCATTGTGACAAAGTCACATCAAGTGTGAGATGTGGGGAACATATGTAGACAAATGTCAAGAGGAAGGAAAATAGGGTATGCAACCAATACACACATCATATAATGGGGGTTGTTTTGAGCAGTAAAGTGTTCATTCCCTAAGGACAGCTCTTCAGAAAATAAATTAAGATTCTCTTCAGTTTAGAAATATGCTGTGATTAAAAATGGAGAGTGTCCTTATCATCAAAACATATTACCAGCAATTGAAACAATCAAGCATTCACTAATATTAATGAAGAAAAAGCCAAAACTAGGGGAAAGTTCCCTCCCAACCATCGAGCAGCAGAAGAGACCTGAAAGCGAGACATTCTATTGAATATTGGAAAATTAAGAAATGAAATAAGCAAATCAGTTGACGAAAGGCTGAGAGAAACAGAGGTAGGACAAATGCCTTGAGAAGGCTTTAGTAAAAACTCCCGAAGACGCCTCATATGGTCTGATCATGAGATGCCCAGTTAACATATATATTAATAAACCCACACCTTAAATTCCTGTTCCTGTTCTGTATTGCCTCGCCATTACAAGGCAGTCACATGTCCTAGGTATCTGTTTCCACATGTTTTCACCCATTACTGGGCTATTTACTAAGGACACAGTCCACCTTCTTTGAGCAGGTAGAATTGCGTCTTGGGCAGTGGTGCTGGAACAATTTTCAGAGTGGGAGTGCTGCCATAAATGGTACATCACCCAAGTCCTCGGAATTGTGACAAATCCATGCACGCCACAAAGAAAAAGTGTAGCAAATGAGCCACGCTGACTCAGCAGGAGAGTGGTAAGGATCGGGTATGTAGCCGGTGTTGCATTTGGAGCACACTGTCACAAACATATTACTAAAGCATGGTGTGATAGTGTAATGTCATTTATAGACAGTGCATTTTCCATTGAAATGGCCACTAAATTTTCACGATAAACAGTTTTGCTCTGAGAGAAATTATAGAGTGCACCAACAGATTGTGGAAGCTGGGTTTCAGTGAATAATTTTCATTTGCACACTACTAAGTAAAGTGTGCTGTTTTGTTTTGATCCTATTAAAATGTATCTTCCCATCTCACTCCAGAATTACAAAAAAGTGCTAAATTTGTGCTTTCTTATCTGCTGACATAGTTGTAAATATTTGCAAATCCATTTATAGGTATTTAAATTTACTCCCTGTCCTCCAGCAAGATTGTAGTTCACTTTTGAAAATCCTCTCACTTGTAGTCAGAGAACGAGAATCTCCATATTAATCAAATAAGCAGCAATGTGGCAGAAGACATAGCCTGACATATTTCTCATCCACTTTCTGAACACCGGCATGGTTATTTCTGGGAGTGCCTCTACTTTCAGTGCCCATGGTCTTGGGTTTAATCACACCCGGTATTAGCCAGATGAAAATGATCATCCAATTTGTGTTCAGGCCTATCATGTGTGGTAATTAGAGGATGCAGAACAATTGGATGTCTTGATTGGTATGACTGTCCTTATTTGCATAAAAACAGATTCAGACAGCCCAATAAAAACATATGTTTTCAATCTGAAATGTGTTGCAGTAAAAAAGGAAACAGAATGTTCTTTAATTTTGTCCATGTCTACCATGTGCTTGTTTCTGAACTCAGGCAGAGAGGACTGTGAAAAGTGACGTCAACTTTTGAACTCACCTCGTTTAATGCCCAAGACTTCTTAGGTGGTTTAGACAAGGGCCCATATTTATGATGCCTTTGTGTTGTCCTGGCATCACGCAAAGGGTTCAGTAACAATGACAAAGGCACGCAAGGCCTGATTTGCATGGCCTTGCATAGCTTTGTAAAGAAATGTAACTCAAGGCAGCTGCTTGTGCTTTGTTACATTACATTTCAACTTAGAGGTGTTCCGTGGGTGGAGCATTTGCTGTCCCTTGTATCCACCCATCGATTTTGGTGCATTCCCAGATTTACAAAGACTTGGAAACCTGGGAATGCATCAAAATGTTACACTTTCGCAAGTGAGGTATTTCTCCTCATTATTTCCTCTTTCCAAGTGTGCTGCAGTATTGTTTTTGTGCAGGAATGTGTCCTTTCCTGCAAAAAACTCTCTTGCTTGTAACGCAGGTACTCTTGCACTATGATGCATGGGTGGCTGCACTGGCGCTAGGCTGCAGAAAGTGCACCAGCGCAGGAAGAGACTAGAGATACTCCACATCTTTGTAAATAAGGACCATTTCTGCACTCCCTTTCACACAACGCAGAGCAGCAACTTTGCTTGCTGCCTTGGTTGCATGAAAGTTTAGTAACTGTATCCCAAGCTAAAGAAAGCGAAAGTAAACAGTTAGTAGATCAAAAACCATTCTCATTTAAGTTTGGTGCATTAAGCAGAAGATTTGGCTGCCTTAAAAAGTAGCTTTACTATTCCTCTGCCTGAAGGCATCAGACTCAGGGCTTGGCAGTGGGTGGAACTCAGCTGGGGCCCAGAGTGCAGCCTTTTATCCAGGGCCGGATTCCCTACAGCACAGCTTCTTCAGAAAAGCGTCCTTCCGCTCCCATGGCCGATTAAACCTTATCAATAATGCATAATTCTAAAATTCAAGCCTCGCTTCATAGACACACATTCTGAGACCAGTCAAGAGAATAAACAGAATGCTATATATCAAACATTCGGCATCTCAGGGACGCAGGTTGAAGGTAATCAGGTCATGACAAAGTGGTTGCTCCTTAAATGCTCTATGTCTAAACACATGATCAGTCATTTAAAGTTCATTCAAATGGCTGCATGTAAATCGATTTGCATACAAAGTATTCCAAGTCTACACACCTAAAATAAACATCAGAATGCAGGCACATATCTTGAGTAAAAAACAGAAAGAATATAAGTAGACTGAGAGGATAATATAGAGTTTGGCAGAGTGGGAGCACTGCTGTAAGCCAGGAGTGTTCCCCCACCAAACTTGCATGCCACCACTCTATTTAGGGTCGGGAGGAAGCTCTAGTTTTCTAACTGTGGACTCTTATGTGGTTCTCCTTATGGATACCTCTTACCCAGCTGTCCAGACCTGGTCACAGTGCCCTCAGATTACACTGATGGTCACCTCACTCAATTTTATTCGGGTAAGTGTCACTACCAGAAAGACATTGCGGTCCTTGGTAGTGAAGTTACCAAATGTCCATCATATGCAGGGAGAAAGGTTGTAGCCATTGTTATTTTGTTCTACAACAAACTCATGCTGTCGGATGTTGTTTTTACAGAACAAAAAGATTTGCCGAGTGGCTACATCAAACGTGCTGCCCACTTGGCAAAGCTAAGTGCCTTTAGTGGAGCCTCCACAATGGCAGATCCACCAAATTTGGAGAGATCCCTGCCTGCTTGATGATAATCTCTAAATTTGGTGAGCAGTCCTCTGCCAGGGTAGCGGAGGCCATAGTGTTTTGTAACCTAGAAGGCTAGTGGTTCATCCACCAGTGTCTCATTCAGTCCTCTATGATTGTTACACTTCACAAGCATGATCAATTAAGTTTCAATCTCTCTGACCTTTTGCTCTTTATTTTTAGGTCTAGCCGAGAGACAACTGTAGCCTTGTTATACTCACATTTCTCAAAAAAATAATAATCGGAGCACAAACTTCCATACATGGGCTTTCAGTCAGCCCTCTTCACCAATTGGTCTGTTCAAGTATCATTTTCATATTGTTTCTGCACAAGGGAGCATACATTATGTGGTAGTGTGTCACGCCACTTCATCTTTTGGTTTGCTGACCTGTGAGTGACCTCATTTTACCAGAACATTTGTGCTGAGCTGCCTAAAAAGGAGAACCATTCTGTACCATGGCTGGTGTGTTTGGGATGCTTGGCCACTCCTTTATTGTAACCCGTTCTTACATTTTGCCATTTATTTGCACATTGCATATACACATTAAACATAATACATTTAAAGACTATTGCATGCTTACCAAGGCTAGACCTATTGGCTTTGCCAATGCTTGCTTGCTTTAGTAAACACTATGGGCCTCATTACAACCCTGGCGGTATTCAGACAGTCGCGATCTGACTGCCACATTATGACCGTGGCGGTTGTGCCACGGTCAGACTGCCAACCCCACCAGTTTTCCTCCACAAGGGGGACTGGCAGTCCCTGCGGTCCTAATCCGCCAGGGCAGCACTGCCCTTGGGATGACGACCCTCCTCTCCGCCAGTGTTTACATGGCGGTATCGCCGCCATGTAAAGGCTGACAGAGATGGGGTGCCCTGGGGCATGGGCCCCTTGGCCAACCCCATCGCAATTACTGTTTGCTTCTCAGACAGTGAACATCGCGAAGGGTGCTGCTGCACCCTATGCACTACAGCATTGTCACCGGCTCTATTATGACCTGATGTCAATGTTGTAGGCTGCTCCCCGCTGGGCCAGCAGGTGGAAACACCATTTCTGCCTGCTGACCCATTTGGGAACTCTTAATGGGGCCTGCAGGAAGGTGGCCGCATTGGCAGCAATCTGGCCATCGGGACTTTGGCGGACAGTATAAACTGTCCGCGTAAGTCATAATGACTCACTATGTGTGTCTCCAGGTTAAGGCGATGGGTGTCTATGTTGATCTATGATGCTGGTGTGTTTGCAAGTGTGTCTGTGAGTGTATGTATGTGTGTGTGATGTGTGTGTGTGTGTTTGTATGTGTACATTCAGAGGACGCAACTTTATTACTTTACTAAATTTCCATGGGGTGGAAAGGTATGGGATTTGAACCATATGTCATGCCATTTGTCCAATGCAAAATCACCAAACATGACATCCACTGAATTGACAACCTGGAGGACCTATAAACATGGGGAAAGTGGATCACTTTTAAGTAAGTAACATCATAATTCCAGCATCTTTTAAGATGCCTCAGTACTTGCAAAGTGCTGCTTGACAGATCAGTTGCATGTGTAGATTTATAGTCCAGTGTGTGTTGCTCCAGTCTGTGTATCTAGATCGGTGATCAATAGTGCATTGTGTTTGCAGTACAGATTACTGCATAATCGAATAGAGAGTGTGGCTGTAGGTCTAGGAAAATAGGGTATGTGTAGATCTGTAGTACTTGAGTGTGGGTGTATGCACGTGCATATGTGAGAGTCAGCGTCTATGTGTTGTGTGTGCACTCAGAGGAGCGAATGTCTACATTTCCTGTAGCGGCTAGGGGGCAGAGTGAAGGGAACCAAATCACAAGGCCAAATGACGCATACAAAATCACCAAATGTGACATCAATAGAAGACTCATAAAAGTGGGCGATCGGAGTAACTTTGCTGTCATTATCAGGAGCATTCTTAAAGTTCTGTAGATGTTTGATTAACTGCAAAGTGCTGCATCACAGGCCAGATTAGAGGTGCACTGTGATAGTTCTGCAGATGTACCAATAAGAGGATAAAGGTGAATAAGAAATCTTTGGGTGTCAGTATTGTGATAGAAGGTAACACCATATATTAGGACATTGGGAAATAATTTTCATCAAGGGGGGCAACATAGCAGCTGGTGGAAAGTGCAAGTTGGGAGCTTTAGTCAGGCTTGTCCTTGTACATCAATGGTGCTACATCATTGTAGATCATAAACCTTAGACCTGCCAGGCTCCTAGTCCATACTCCATAAAGTTTACTACTCTTAACCATTACCTGATTTACAAGAGTGCATGAGATGACTCAATCTTAGTCCTCCCAACCAGGTGTGACTTGCTGAGGAAGATATCTGTCAGCAGGTTACCTGTGGCACTGGAATAAGAGGGCATCTGACAAAATAAGAATAGACTCCCAGACAAACAGTCTGTTCCTGTGTGAGGAAACCAGAAAGACTGATGAAATTGTTGGTTATGAATGGCAGCCGTTGTTAGTATTGAGGGGAATTTATCTCTCGGCAAAAGAAGAGTACTGAGTGTGGTGGTTAGCATTATCAGCATATATACTGGACCAGATCCTCGTGTATCTAAAGGCCCTTTGACACAGTATGTTGCACTTGAGGTTGGATTGATAGTTAAGCCACAGGTCAACTTAAATTCACCTCTGATCCCGTCGATTCCTTCTGGGGAAAGAGTGGCTTAACGTAGGCAAACTGGTAAAATAGGTTGTCCTGGGTAAGATAAGCAGCGATTGAAGAGAAAACAAAAATATCTACTGAAGGATCAAACCTTGTGAGGTGCTCATAATGATGCTCAGTCACAAGGGCCATGCTCCTATCTAGGAAAAAAGCCTTTATTGAAGCAGACCCAAGAACGTTTTGTTGTCAGTGTAGTGCAGAACACTCTAGACTGCAGCTTGTGTAAAAAGCACATTCATTTTAGTAATGTAGCAACTAAAGATGGCAGTGTGTTCAAGGCAAATGTGGTCACTCTCTGGGTCAGACTTTGTACTGGCTCTATATCATAAATCACTCTAAATTTCTTCTTCTGCTAGATCCTACTTAAGAACAACCCTTAGTATGGAGGTGTCAGCTGAGGATGATAGCAGTGCTTTGGAGCTAGTTAGTGCCTCTCAAGGGCAATCTACTCCAGTATCATGTGCAGTAACATTTTCAGTGTCCTTGGAGAATGGCCCACAGGTGTTACAGCCTCCAGTGAATTAAAATACACTAGCAGGAATACCCCGGCTAATCTTTTATTTATTTACAATTAAGGGTATCAAACATAAGGTTGATAGAGTGATTCGTTTTGTTCCCAATTGGAGTATGCCAATGCATTGCGATTGAAGGTTTGCGTGCAAGTATTAGTTGTATGGGGTCCAACTTCAAATATTCACAGACCTGTCTTTGCATGAGCCAGAAGAACATCCCGTCTTGGGACAGATGAGGTAGAAGTGGCTACTTCTAAAATTTCAAAAAAATTACTTCAGACAGCTGCCGCAGAGTAACTTTAGTAGTTTAACTGGAGGTGAAAGTCACACACCTAAACCTGAGAACTTGCTGTGAGTCTATCTAGGCTATTAATCCTAGACAGAGTTATGCAAAAATGATTTGAGATATTCAAGCTTCCTAAAACAACAGCTAAAATTAAATTCATATACTGTGTCAAAACATAAACACTATCTATACTCATCGCAACAGATGCATATATTAATTGTCTTGACATTATAGGATACATAATACAACATACTTATATAACCATTTACAACTTTATCAAATCTCGATTCTTTGTTCAGTAAACCTATAAGAGTCACAATTTTATGTTAATGCAGGAGGCTAGCATTATGCATGTTCAAAGATTCTTAAAGCACATATAGAAACATGTTCAATACTTTTGAAATAAAACTTCCTAAATGTTTCTGCATTTGACCAATCAGCAGCTTTCAAAATGTCCTCCAAATGACCTCCCATGACACATCCCTTGCTTGCCATTGCTCCTCTTAACGAATGTGCTGTAAACCCAGACAATCCACCCCAGCATTACTCATCACCGTCTTAACCCGTCTTGCAATTGTCACATTTGCTAGTGGTTTGAAAGGTTTTACGTATGAAATTAACAGTTGAGTATAACCTGCTTTCCTGCCACTCTCACCTCATACTTCTTCAGACATCTCACGACACACAATTTAGGGAAATCGTCAAACCTTGGATAAAATATGGATTCAGACATAGACTTAGTCCGTTTATAGATTTGAAACATCACCCCCTCTGGCCAAGACACAAACAATTGTAAAACCATATCAACATCCCACGTTGACTGCTATTTAGACACAGGTGGTCTCTTCAAGCAAATTCCTTTCATAACTCTGCATATTAAAGAATTCCTTCCAATTGATACTACTTGTTGCAATGAGTGACCAGCTGCAACTGCTGATCTATAACACGTCACCATCCTATAAGACAGATCTTTCTCGAATACTTCCACTAAAAAATTAGCCAACTCTATCTCATCAACCTCCACGGGATCCAAACCCCTTTCCAAGCACCAACATGTCCAAATTGTTGATGCTCCTTTATACCATTTTCTGGTTCCCAGTGCCGACGATTCATGGAGTAAGCCAGAAGCTGTTGTCAAAAGGCCTGTGAATCTTCCTGGACACCAGATATGCTCCATATTAGAAGGTTCATACAACCTGTTTTCATCAACAGATGCTCCTTCCCTTCTGCACCCACTAGAAGTCCTCTGTGAGAATAGATTAAATACAGTATCTGCACGGCCATTTCCATAACAGTTGGAAACAAAACCTGAGTCTTCCAAAAAGAAGTCACAAGGCCCAATTGATATCTCTGTCTATTCACCTGAACTAACTTCCTCTGTATCATTGAGAAAGGTGGAAATGCATAACCCCTCATTACTGACCAATCCTGTGTATCATGATTGTGCCAGGGTCTGGCCCCCAACTGACATAATTCTGCAACTGATAAGCCAGTCTGAAAGTAAACAAATCCACTTCTAATGGTCCGAAGGGCATTTGGATCCTCTCGAATAAAACTTTGTTCAATTTCCAATCACTGAAATCTCTCATATTCCGGGAATACCAATCAGCCTTCACATTGAGAATCCCTTGGAAATACTCTGCTTTCAATCATATCTTGTGTTCTAAACAAAACTCCCACATTTTGTTCACCAAATCTGTCAACTTCTTGGACCTGCTGCCTCCCAACTTGGTGTGGCTGTCACATTGTCCATCTATCTTTAATGACACTGAACTCCCCATTAGAAATTCTTTGAAACTGCGTATCGCAAACAGCACTGCTTGAATTTCCAGACAATTTATGTGTTCTGTCTTGTCTGACAAATTCCATATTCCACCTGTCTCTAGTTCCTGACAAGCTGCACCCCAAACCAAGGTACTGACATCCATCTCTACAACAAAAAAAATCTGAACTCATTCCAAAAATCACTTGGCCAAATTCTCTTTCCACCAATTCAACTCCTCTTGTACCTCCTATGTCACAGTCACCTTTATCTCCCTACCATAGACCGACCTCTCCTCAAACCTGAAGCCTTCAACCATTGAAGAGCTCGGTAATATAGTGAACCTGGAAACACCACTTGTATGGAAGGTGACAACAGACCTGTTATTCTAGCCAAATCTCTTATTTTCCCACTGCCCTTTTTTATACATCAACTTCACCTCTTCCCTTATCTTTTGTATCTTCTTTTCTGGCAATTGACTTTTCTCTCTATCCACCAAAACTCCCCAAAACTCTATTCTCCTCAGTAGGACTAAAATGGATTTGTCAAAATTTATTATGAAACCCAAAGCTTTAAAAGAATCCATCACTACTTTCAACTGTTGTTTCAGCTCTACAACATCCTGATTCATTATGGGTAAATCGTCTAAATAGACAATCATCCTTATTCCCCTTTCCCTTAAATGACCCACAATTGGTCTTACAACCTTTGTAAAAGACTAAGAGATCGAAGATAGTCCGAAGAGAAGACAAAGAAATTGAAACAACCGCTTTTTCCAGTGGAATTGTAAAAAATTCTGACTCACCTTTGCCATTGAAATTATGAAATAGGCATGCTTGAGATCCAATTCACCATCCAGTCCAATTCCTAACGAATATCTTGCAACAAATGAATCCCTTCCATTTCGAAAAGCTGATATGTTACAAACTGATTCAAATCCTTCAAGTTTATGACTGATCTCCAGCTCTTGTCTTTCTTCTCCACCAGGAGTAAAGTACTCACAGAATCTTTGTCCTCTTGTTCTACTCCCATGATAGCACCTTTCTCTACCATATACATTATTTCTTTCTGAACAATGTTCTCCAACCCTTTTTGAAACACCAATTCCTTTGAAAGGTTATTGATCAAATTCTATATATTAATGCTGAATTGTCTGCAGGACCCACACATCCAGTGTTATCCTTTCCCATTCTGTTCTGAAAAACTGTAACCTTCCTCTCACACTTGTATGGATAAAAGTGGAAGTAGTCTTCGGACTCACCTTGTCCTTGACTTTGGGTACTATTCTGTCCTATACCTCTTCCTCTCCCTTTTTAGGAATAGAATTGTGATCCTTCTTGGTTCCTGAATGAACCATACACTTGCCTTTCTGAATAAGGTATTTGATATTGGGCTCTACTAAATGCACGACCGGAAGGGTACCCTCCCCGTCTGGCCCTACTATAAAAACTATTTTCATTAAAAACTCTCCTCATTGAATATTGTGCTTTGTCAAGACTAGTAAAAGTTTGTTCTTACTTAGTAAGAGATTTAACCATCCCTTAACCAAAAAGCAAACCTTTTGCATCATCAGAAATGTATTTCTTTGCTAAATCGCATAGCTTCGAGTAAATACACATTAACACTGTTTTGCGTCTTTCATTCAATAGCCCAGAATTTACGTTTCCTAGAAAACATATTGCCCGTTAACACCAACCTCGCAGAGCAATAATATCTAAATCTGTACCCTCAGTAAGAGCCTCCTCAATTGAATCAAAAATTAGCTCCAAAGGTCCCTGAGCAACCAAGACTCTGTCTTGGCATTGTTTTAAATCCTTTCCAAATCCTTTCCTAGGATCTATTTTATGCAACTTTGCTTCTCCTAAGTATTTTAAAGAGATTAAACGGTTTAACCGTCTGCTGCTAAACTTTGGCACTGGCACAGTTTTAGAAGAGCTCTGTGGAGACTCTACTACTCTAGATTAAAAGCAATTTGTGTCTCTCCCTGGAACCCTCAAATGTCTGAAACATACATTCAACCCAACCAAACTTAAACCCTGAGACTCCCCATGAAAGAGGACTGAAGGAACTTTACCAAGGTTTAAGCATCTCTAGCTATCATTTCACATAACCTCTAAATCGGTAATAAAGGAAAAGATTCGAGGGAACACAGAAGAGGAATTCCAAGAGCTGTAGCCCCAACTTAAGGCATTTGCAAAATGGTACAGAGAACAGTGCAAAGCAGCAGAAAAGTAGATGCTTCTTGTGAAAAAGCCATGGCTGGAAAACTTGCCAAGACTCAAGATGGAAGATTTACGCTAAGTATCAATAAACAGTTTGTACTCCATTGTTAAATTTTCTGCCCTTTGAAAGAAGAATTTCTTCAGTTCTTCGCCCTAAACAGGATTTGCTGGACACTGAAATAGATGGTAAATTTTAGGCAAACGACAGAGGATCCTTGTCCTAGATGTAAGAAAACAAACATCAATGATTTACACGTTTCTGAATTGCTATAATCTCAGATTTTATTCCACAATGCGAATAATCATGAAACCTAAATAGTAATATAAGATATCTTTTCTTACTGTTCTTTTTAGCAGCAGGTACAATTTATCATTAAATAATAGCATAATATACATGTTTGCTCAGTTATAATGATTCCTTAAGAAAGAGAAAAAAGAAAGCTCATGCAATTCCGATTAAAAACAAGGTTCTCCCACAAAACAAACCTTCCTTCTAGGCTTGTAACCAACTAGCTCCGGCCCTCAAGTTTTGCCAAATTCCCAGAAATGATTTTTCTGCCCATATTCATTTGGCATAAAGATTCTCACGGTGCAGTACCTTGCTTATTTTATTCAGCCACTGCTCGATAGAGGGTCCCCCATGTGACTTCCAATTATCCAAAATTAGTAACTTAGCCAGTAAAGGTGCAATAAAACATATCTGAATTTGCTTTGTAGAAAGACTATCTAGCAGGAATACCAAAGAGCGTGCCTGATGTGTTGGGAACAAGATTTAGCCCCATCAGATTCCCCAACTCAGAAAAAAATTCTGTGCAAATAGGAGCAGTCGGGGGCAGATGAAAAATATATGCAGCCAACTCCCATCCTCTACGCCACACCTAAGGCAAAGTGGTTGAGTTCCTCCATACATCTTATTGATTTTCTCTGAGGTATAATAAACCATCCACCTACAGAAAAAAGCCATTTGTTTGTGGTTAGCTGCACAAATAACTTTCATGCTGATCTGATTAAGATAGCACCATTGTGCTCAAGTTATAGTACATGCAGGGGTCATGGCAATTTTAATCAAATGATCGGGGAGAATCTTTGGACAGAGATTTTGTAGGAAAGCTCTATACCAAATTCTGACACCTAATAATTGAGAAATGAAAAATGATCGGCCGATTTTATCCAATAGTTCATTAAAACCCAATGACTAAGTATGGACCGGGGAAACTCAAACCCAGCGAGTGACTGGAATCAAGATTCATGAGTGGATGGAAGCGAGGAATATTATATTCTTGCCGAAATGAATAAGCACTACTTTTGGAGTCTTAAACATGTTCGTTTGGGCAATCTGGGGATTTGCACACATGAGAAAAGATCAATATTAGATTCTTTTGGCTTGATATTCAAATAATGTTTATCATCAGAATTATTTTTTTTATGCTGTGGAAAACTAGTTTAAAAGAGCCACTTGGCAGTACGATATAAACCGTGGGAGCACCAACCCTGCCCCACTCCTGAGATAGTTGTAGAGTTGGTAGCTTTAGGCGTGGCTGTTTCCTTTGCCACACAAATGTGCGAAACCCTGCATCTATGGCTTCAAAGAAAGATCTAGGTAATTTAATTTATAGATTAATAAAAGCAAACAGGAATAATTGTGAGAGGAAGTTTTCCCCATTTCTGGGTTAGTATTCGAAGGGAAACAGCCTAAACTACACAGGCGCAGCCACATGTACCAGAAGGCACCACCTGAGCAATGCTTGCCTGAACCATGCATCACATGTTTGCGTGGTTAAGGCAGGCCACATATGTGAGGCTCAGGCAGTGGTCTAGCTGTGTGGATGGGCGGGTAAGCAGGAAGGAGCAGGAAGATGGACCGTCGAGGTAAGTGGGACTCAGGTTTTTTTTTACTGGTGGGGGAATTTTTTTGATTTTAGGGGTAAGTGTGGGGGGGTTAGTGCACAGGGCCAGTGGGGGCTCAGGTAGATTAAAGGGTAGGTGGGCTGAGGGGAGGTTTTTAGGGGTGAATGGGGGGTTTAGTGCTCAGGGTGGGGGAGGATGGGCGGGCAAGCAGGAAGGAGCAGAAAGAAGGATCGGTTGAGGTAAGTGGGGCTGGGGTTGTTGATTTTAGGGAGTTTAGGGCTCAGGGCCGGGGTAGATTTACAGGTTGGCGGGCTGGGGGATCGGGTAGGTTGGTGGATTTAGACCTCTGGGTGGGGGATGGAGGCTGGTGTAGTTTGGGGAGGGTAGGTTTCCAGGGGTACATGGGGGTTTGAGGGCTCAGGGCGGGGTCGTTTTGGGAATTTAGGCCACATGGCAAGGTGAGGGGTTAGGGTAGTTTGAGGAGGTATTGAGGGGTGTATGGGGGGTTAGGGCTCAGGGCGAGGGGCTCAGGTAGTTTTCGGAATTTAAGACACAGGACTGGGGAGTGTCTGGGTAGATTTGGGGGCAGGGAGGGTAGGGGTAGTTTTGTGGATCTGGGTCTCAAGGCAGGGGGTAGTTTTATGGGCAGGGTGTATCGCTGGTGTATTTTAGGGCTTAAGGGCATGGGGGCGGGTTAGACTTAAGCCTAGGGGGGGCAACTGTAGTTTTGTGGAGTTAGGCCTTGGGGTAGTTTTAAGAGCAGGGGAGGTCGAGGATAGGGGTAGTTTTAAGGACAGGGGCATGTTAGGGGGCAGGGCGGGGGGAATTTCTCATGCATATTACTTTACCACATATGCTTTTACAACAAAATTCATTGTAAAGGCATGCATTGTGAAGGCATGCATGGTAAAGATGTGGTCACGGTTTCTGACTGCATTGTTCAGGCATGCATTGTTTTTGCATGCATGGTTGTGTCATACTCAATTATACCAATATCATACCATATTCAAACCTTCACTATTAACGGAGCATAATTTAGGGCATATAAATCGCCAGAATAAGTGGTCACGCGAATGCAGAGATATCTAATGGGCCAACATGGTCGATATGTTAAAAGCATAACATTAGGAAGTATCAGAGGGTTACAATTAAATAAAAAGGGTCTCTGATTTTGACTGATTTATTTTGCACCCAACATTTGCTATATATTAAGCAATTTTATCAAAGGCTCACTGGATGATAGCCTTATCCGCTGACAAATATAGGACCGTATTGTCTGCACATAATTTCAATTTTGACTGCGACCTCCCACCCTGCCTAGTGACAGGAGGATAAATAGTCTGGTCCTCATGAATTGCACATGCTAGCGGCTCTGTAAACAGAGCAAATAAAATGGATGACATGGGGCATCCCTGTCACGTGCCTCTCTTTATTAATATCCATCTGCTGATAAACTATTTACTATGATGGTGGCTTCAGCCCTGAATATAGCTCTTTTAACAAACGGATAAAACAGTGTGAAAATGCAAATGTACATAAAATCACATCGAGAACTATCCACTCAACCAAATCAAAAGTTTTTTAGGCATCAAGCATCTCTGCCTCAGTTGGGGTTTTCTGATTATGAAAAAAGTCTATTGCTTGCACCAAAAAAATTGTATTACGAGAAATGTCCTGCCCAGGGAGGAAACCATTTTGATCCTGATGAATTATTGACTGGGCTTCTGACATGATCCTGTTAGTCATAATCGTAGCTAATAATGTATAGTTACTGTTAAGGAGACTAATGGGATGATACGAGCTGGGATCTGTGTGTATCTTTTTTTAGAAAACTTAACACAGTACAGTAGATACCATAAAAGTGCTAGGGATTGGGTACCCTTGTATGAGCTGATTAAAAAGAGAAACAAGAAACAGTGATAGCTGCAAGGAAAAGGTTTTATATACTTTGGCTGTAATACCATCTTCGCCAGTAGCCTTAGCATTGGGAATGCCTTTATTACCTGCTGTACTTTTGCTAAAGTTATAGAAACAATTATAGACTCGCTTAATGCCGACGCCAGAAATGGACCTTCAACACCCTGCAGCCAAGCATTGATGTTCTCTAGAGTCGGACAGTGCAACTCAGTACTGTCTTGTATAGGGATCTTGAAAAACATGGGCGACTTCAGCTGGCTGTTAATACGCTGCGCCAGCCTGGGGATCACAGATCATCCTAACGATTTTGGAATTAGCTCTATGTTTGGTTAACCAAGCTAAATATTTCCCCATAAATTCATTTTCTTTGTATCTTTTCTGAAGATAAGAAGTATGATTCAAAATTGTTTTAGAGGAAAAGTACACTTGAATATCCTTTCTGGCTTGAGATAGCTCTGCCAGTGTATGTTTACTAAAGGCCAACCTGTAGGCGGCTATTGTGGCGTCTAGTCTTCCTTGTAAACTAGAACATTGGGTCTCCTCCTCCTTTCTCAATGCTACCTGGTATGAAACAGCATGCCCTTGAAAGAAAAAGTTGCAAAAAAACTGGGGAAGTATAAAGATTACAACTAAAGGAAATTACTCAAGGTTGCCCCTCATCCATGAAACTCGAAGTTCATCAGTAAGAAGTGCTTTATACATTTTCATCTTTGTCTCGAGGGGAGTGATGGAACTGCAGCGACCTCCAAAAAAATCAGTGAATGCTCCAAAAAAGCATTAGGGACAATAGAAGTATTAACCCATAATGCACGAGACACTAAAAAGATATCTGAGCGTGAAGCGGTGCCATACCACTTAAAGTAACATGTATATTGACTGGTTGATATATCTTTTGAACTGCAAGGATCTATTAAGAGGTAGTCGTGCATCAAGATAGACAAAGCTCAAATAAATTTGTGCTTATTTTGATGCTTATTTAATCATGACGTGTCAAGAACCATATCTTGAATTAGATTAAAATCACCCCGACTGTCAAAAACCCAGATGCCTTTTTAAGTTAAGACAAGATACCATGATAAATCCCAGTTTGGTACTTTTGGGACATTGGACACATATGGAATGACATCAAAAAAAGAACAGAGTTTATTTTTCTATTTTATGCTGCTGTCTAAGACAGAATTTTGTAAAAAAATAAATATGAATCTGCCTAAGCTCCACTCTGGCAACAGACTGGCACCAGTGGTTAAGACCATTCATAACTTAGAAACAGCAGGCCGATAAAGGAAATATAAGTTGAGCTTTTGGTATAGTTTTGACAATTAGTTAGTCAACCTGCACCAAGAAACTTCAATGATTATTCCTTCCTGTGACTTCCGCGTTTGAAGGGAGATGGCAGACCTTCAGTCAAAAATGGGCAACTCCTACTCTGATAGCCTGTCTATTTCAATGGTTTTGTTAGAGGGCCTCAGTTATGTTTTGAAATCTCATTAAAGAGAGTTAGGTCATGGTAGAATTGAGAGGTATCCAGGTGTCTTGGTAATGGGATATGACATCAGGTCATAGTGCTGACCAGAATTCTGCGAGCTCAAACTGGAAAACAACATAATGTAAACGTTTTATGTACCGAACGTATCGCGAAATGTCACAATTTCAACATTCACCTACATTGGTTCTGATGTACTACAAAAGGCAATTTGCACAACAACATTTATTTTTCCCATGAATGGCCATTGGTTTGTATTACTCTACTACAAATATATACACCCCTTTCTCTGCTGACTTCTACGCAAATCCTTTTTGTCACAGATGTCCCTTCTGCCAAGGTGTTAATTTATATTCTAAATTATTGTTGATGCAAGTAGCTTTGTTCAGCTCCTTCTGTCCTTTGTACAAACTTCAAGTAAAATATAAAGAAACTCACCTGCACCCTAACATTTGTACTGGGATCTCAACAATGATGATTAGTAAATTCTGCCTAAATGCAATATTTTGTATCTGTCGGGCCTAACCTGATATATATGGGCTGGCTATAGGTATTGCTATTTGATTATCACAAAGACAAACAAAATATTTTAAGAGAATGAGTTCTTATATCACACAAATGTACAGACAGGCAGAAAATGCACAGACAGACAATAAACCCCATGCAGACACTCACAAAACAACTGAAATAAAAAAGTTCCTTGCTGTGGGAAGGTGGCTATCTTCTAGCATGGTTACCCCCATTTGTTCCCTGTTTGTCAGTGTGTTTATACTGTCTCACTGGGGTCCTGCTAGTCAGGACCCCGGTGCTCATCGTTTGTGGCCTATATGTCAGTATGTTTTACTTTGTTGTCAGTATGCTTGATTGTCTCACTGGTGTTCTGCTGACCAGAATTCCAGTGCTTATGCTCTCTCTGTTTACCAAATTTGTCACTATAGTCTAGTGACTCCATATTCCAATCCAGGTTGGCACACTGGACCCCCTTATAAGTCCCTAGTATATGGTACCTAGGCAACATGGGCATTGGGGGTCCAGGAGAACCTTATGGTCTGCAGCATTTCTTTTCCCACTCATAAGGAGCTCATACAAACACTCCTTCAGGACTGCCACTGCAGCCTGAGTGAAACAGTGCACACACTATTTCACAGCACCAGGTAATTTATAATTCACCTATATGTCTAACCTTTAGTTACGTTACTGAAGGCTAGGTGCAACGTTACTGTATGTGAGGGCACCCTTGCACTAGCAAAGGTACCCCCACGTTGTCCAGGACTAATTTCCTAGACCTCGTGAGGCGGGGACACCATTATAAGTGTGCACTACATATATTTAATACATATATGTAGCTTCATAATGGTAACTCCGAATATAGCCATGTGAGGCATCTAAGATTGAGAAATTGTATCCCCAATCTGATTCTGGTATTGGGGGGGCAATCCCATGCACCCTGGGGGCTTCACTGTAGACCCCCAGAACTGCCAAACCAACTCTCTGAGGTTTCCAATGCAGCCCCAGCTGCTGCCACCTCACAGACAGGTTTGTGCACTCCTGGGGATTGAGCAGCACAATCCCAGGAAGGCAGAACAATGTATTTCCTTTAGGAGAGGGGTGTTACACCCTCTCCCATTGGAAATAGGTGTTTCAGGCATGGGATAGGTATCCTCCCTGAGCCTCTGGAAATGCTTTGATGGGCGCAAACGGTGCCCTCCTTGCATAAGCCAGTCTACACTGGTTCAGGGACCCCCAGTCCCTGCTTTGACATGAAACTGGACAAAGGTAAAGGAAGTGACCACTCCCCTGGCCATCACCACCCCAGGGGTGGTGCCCACAGTTCCTCTAGAGTGTTCCTGGCATTAGCCATATTGGATTCCAAGGTGTGGGGACCCTCTGGGAGCATCTGAGTGACCAGTGCCAGCAGGTGATGTCGGAGACCCTTCCTGATAGGTGCATACCTGGTTAGGTAGTCAATCCCCCTCTCAGAGCTATTTAGGGTGTCTCCTCTGGGTGTTTCCTCCTATTCAGTTTGTAGGACTCCACCAGGACTCCTCTGCATCCTCTGATTCAGCTTCTGACCATCAGATCAACCGCAGACTGCTCTAGGAATGCTGTACTGCAACAAAGTATCCAAGAAGGCTACTGTGACCCTACAACTTCAGCTCCAGCCAGCAATTGCAACAGTTTCCAGGTTGTGCACGCTCTGAGGGCTGCCCGTCTTCATCCTGCACCAGTAGGACCGAAGGAATCTCCAGTGGAGTGACTGAGTCACTTCCCTGCTTCAGTAGGCACCTCTCTGCAACGACAACTAGTACTCTGGGACTCCTCTCCTGTCGACAAGCATGATCACTGGAACACAGGTGGTGGACCGGAGGGATCTTGACTGTCCAAAGGTCCAGCTGTCCAAATTTGTTGGAGGTAAGGGCTTGCTTTCCTCTGACAGATAGTACCCCTGTGCACTGCATGTTCTGCAGCTCCTTTGGATTCTGTGCAGCTCTTCCAGAAATCCTTCATGCACACCATAGCCCAGGTCCCCAGCACTCTTTCCTGTGATGCTCAGCTCTCTGAGTTGTTCTCTGGTGGTGTGGAATCCTTTTGTGTAGTGCTCCAAGGACCGCATTCTGCAACTCCTTTATCCCTGTGTTCTGGGACTCGTGGGTGCTGGCTGGTCTTCTAAGGGCTCTCTAAAGGGCTGAGAGCCCCCTCTACCTCCTCAGTCAGAGTTGAGGCACCCAGGTCCCTCCTAAGCCCAGGTAGCACCTTTTCCTACCAACTGCAACATATGTGTAAGCCAAGGCTTGTTGGCAGAATCCAGTGACGAAAGCCAGCCTGCATCCAATGACTCGACGTGGGACACCTCTTGCACCAAGCAGGAACCCGCAGCTGTCTTCTTTGGTGCATTTCTGACTTCTTCTTCCAACCGGAGAATCCACTTTTGCACCATCATCCAGGTTAGCAGGGGCTTCTGTTCTTCCTGGACTCTTCATCAACTTCTGGACTTACTCGTCTCTCTCCACAGATCTTCAGGTGCAGCAATCCATTGTTGGTTTCTTGCATTCTTGCTTGTTTTTTGCATAATCCTTTACCACAACTTTGAGTGTGTTCTGAGGAAACTTGCTGTACTTTACTCCTGCTTTCCTGGGCTCTGGGGTGGGGTAATTTACTTGCCTTTGGTGTTTTCCTACACTCCCAGTGCCCCTCTACACACTACACCTGCCTAGGGGGGAAACCAACATTCACATTCCACAATTTTTGTATATGGTTTGGTTTGCCCCAAGGTCCATCGCAACCTATTGTGTTTTCAACTGTTTACACTAATCTATGAGTGTTTAAATACCTGATTTTTGTTACTAGTGTATATATTGTGTATAATACTTACCTCCAAAAGGAGTATTGCCTCTAAGATATTTTTGGCCTTGTATCCCTAAAGAAATTACCTTAATTTTTGGTAACACTGAATATTGTCTTTCTTGTGTATAAGTACTGTGTGACTATAGTGGTACTGCAAGAGCTTTGCATGTCTCCAAGTTCAGCCTTGGCTGCTCTGCTACAGCTACCCCTAGACAGCCTAAGCTGCTGCTGGAAACTGGCTACATTTCACTAAGGTGGATCACTGGACTTGGTGTAAGGTGTAAGTACCTCTTGTACCTACTACAAGCCAGGCCAGCTTCTCACACTTGCACAAACGTAAAAAATCTGTAGCCAAACACCTTTTATAATGCATACTTTCCAAAACAATAAAACAACCTACAAGCAAATAGCACTATAAAGGGTTTAAAATAAATAACAAACACTCTGGATAGTGTGTAGAAGCCTAACGTGTTTTATGTAAAAATAGTCACTGACCATTTAAAGTAATCAAGCAATTGCCTAATCAATTGACCAAAGCCACACCCATGATCAGTCGAAGCGTCTAATGCTACAATCACATTTACACACTTTTTCTAAGTGCACGTGAATGGAAGTGAAAACACTGGCTACAATCGAACTTAACCTATAGCTAAGCACTAATGAGCAGATGCCAGGCTCTTTTCAAGGGGAGAATGCAAGAAGATCTAGAGGGAAAAGATACAAGTATCACAAGCAAGAGCTGACTTTGATACTTTCTAAAAGCTAGCTTCAATGTTTCAACTTCAGATCGAGGCTGCACTTATTACATTGTTTTTAAAGCAAGGTACAATGTAATGCACGGAATAGCAAAATAAAGATATACTTAAAATGTGTGTAATAATATGTGTTCTTCAAACAGCTACAAAAATCAGATTGGATAATACATTGTAGCAGCAAACATTAAAACACATATGGGCATTTGCATAGTATGAAAGAAAGCATTAGGGCACATATGCAAGTGAATTGTCATATTTCTGATCTGGCTGGTAACAAGTATTAGAAGCCGGATTGAGATTATGATGAAAACTGGCACATTGCTTGACCGATATCTGCCACCAAGTTATCTCAGCTGCTGAAAAACATGTAAAATATGTGGTTGGGGGAAATAAGCAAAAAATTAAAAAATTTAAAAAAACACATAGAAATCAGTGTTGTTACTCTAAATTCAGCACAGTATTCCTCATTTCTCAGATGCAATCTCATAATTGACTACTTCTCCCTCAATTTAGCAGTACAGATAATCAGAGTTTTATCACAGGGATACTTATTCCTGCATTGCTCAGAATGGATCCCTAAGCTCTCATTACAAGTTCAGGGTTAAATTCAAAATAGGATGTATGCCATGTTTGTGGTGGAGTATGCCAACAAGCTTTAAATAATGCCCTAAGACTTCTGTTTTATCATCCTAAATGCAAAAAGAGCTACCATGCATCAAATATGTGGTTGAACACTTCTAAAGTGGCTATCGCCAATCAGACATCAAATAAGTTCAGTGTAATCAGTTTATCCATAAAACATAATGCCAAACGCCCAAACCAAGTAATTGAGAAGAGCCCCATAAATTAATAAGATGATATGTCTCAAAATGGAACCTGTGTCACTCACAGGATACAGATTGTAGGTAGATTTGAACAGGGAAAGGAAGACCAAAAATGAGGCAAACCTTTATGGTCTCTCACCCAAGCTCATTGAAGATGTCCTATCATGATGGAGTGAAAGACTGTGTCAAATGCCCCAGAGAGGTCCAAAAGGATCACAGCGGCTCACCACCTTCATCATGCAGCATGCAAATGCTATTTATAGTACAAACCAGAAATTCTGCGCCATTTGAAAGATGGAACCCTGGCTGATTATGGTCAAAAGTATGGTAGTGTCTATAAAACAGAAGAGTTGAGCAATAACAATACTCTCAAATATCTTTGTGGCAAGGAAAAAGAGCAATAAGTCTAAAATTAGATATGATGTTAGGATCAATTCATAGGCACCCAGGGTCAGATTTTCAAAGTATTTGTCCATTCGCAAACTGGCCAATTCACAGATTTGGGCTGTTTGGAACCAAAAAAAATGTGTTTTCTAATGTACAAAAGGTGAAATGTGATTCAGTAACTTATTACCAGATCGCATTTTCCATTTGTGATTTGGTATTTGAAAGGGTCGTGTATAAAGCTTCCCTTTCAAATACGGAATTGGTACAGTATATATTAGCGTTTAGTGACTGAATTCCGGCCACAGTTATATTTTACCACCAGTTTAAAACTGGTGGCAACCCATTAGCAAAAGGGAAGTGGTCCCCAAGGGATTCATTCCCCTTTGAGAATATAAATAATAATATATTTTCGGAGCAGGCAGCTGTCCCGCGGACAACTGCCTACTCTTAAAAAATTAAACTGCAAAGTTTCATTTTTTATTTTAAAACATATCTGCTTTCCTTTAGGGATAATGGGCTGCATTTAATAACAAATATTTCTTAAAAAGCAATCACAGACATGGTATGGTGGTCTGCTGACCTCAGCAGGCCATCATCCCAAAGATGGCTTTGTTTCCTAATGGTTCGCAAATCATAACATACCTCATTAATATGCATGAGGTAGGTTCATTTGCAACCCACTAGGAATCGCTAATAAAAGTGAAAAGAGTTTCATACGTTAGGAGTACTGATTTCCTATTAGCTATTCAAAGAGAAACGCAATTAGGAAATCAGTATTCCTAATATTAGTACATCTGACCCCTAGTCTATTTCCAATACATAATTAATATAACTAATTACAATAAATGAAATACATATTTTTTTTTTAATATTTGTTATAAATAACAAATCCCACCCAAAGTGTAACATTTATCTTTTAATGTATAAGAAATGCTAAAAGGTGTATATATGTATATATATATATATATATATATATATATATATATATATATATATATATATATATATAATGACTTTTCATTTTTGTATTAACCTATCTAGCTATTTTATGAATACATTTAAATCATCTATCTTTTAACTCAAAAATAGCATTATTTGCATTTTTAAAAAGTTAAAATATATCAATTTATTTTAACAGTATTTCCTATGGGGGGGCTCTATTTTAAGTACCTTCCTACATTATATTTAATGGAGTGTGTTGCAGTACCTGTGAGTCGCTGTGTATAGTGGATGACATTTCCTACTGTTTTGGTTCTTTTTTGGCACAGGTAGCTATAGAAGTTCATTTCTGAATATAAGTGGGCTCACTCTTTGTGGGTAAGTGCAGGTCCCTCACTAAACCACTCCTTAGTCTTTTAGCCCCTCCCATTTTGTAGTAAGTATTCCCCATCTTCCAGCCACTCCCGTCTGTCCCTCCCAAACTTACAACTAAAACGTATTCTTATGTGAGTCAAGATTCTGTAGACTGGGGGCAGATCGCTGCATAGAGAAAGATAGGAGAGGCGGAGGCAGAACCTCTGCACATGAGTTTGTGAATTGCTTTTTGTAGTGCATTAGTAGCACGACTGAAGTACTACTGAAAGTACTACAAAATGCAGTTTGTGAATACATCCCAACATATTTTAAGAAACTTAATAATGACAGCTTTAAGGAAAGACTGTGAGGTTTAGTTAGAGCTGAGAATACACAGCTAGCAAATGTTTTAGCAACCTTTACAGGACAAGGCTCAAGCATGGAGCCTGAAGAAATGTAGGTAATACTAGACAAAACATCTGATTCAGACAGAAAGGTAACTACACAATACCTTAGCGTGGAAATGGTATCAAATAGACATGCAGGTAGCATCCAACAAATTACTCGAAAAGGTGGAATTAGACTGAAAATACTAAAGTGTTTCTTTCAGTGTTAGAGTGTATCACATCTTTCCAGCGCGCACAATAACATCAATATAAAGCATGATATTCATCCTTGAAAGAACCTGTATGGATCATGTATTTATTTTTGCATTATTCTGAAGTGCAAACCATGCCCAAAAGGTATTCAAATACAGTGATTTTGGGATTGAGGGTCTTGGAGATCAATCTAGACTTTAAAGTTGGGGTGTTTAAGTTTATTTTTATTGGTGCTTTTGGTGCAACATCACCTTTGGTACAAGGAAAAAGGTGTGGTGAGAATTCACAAACTCCACAATGAGAATGAGACAAAACAAAGTACTAGGAAAAATAAGATAAGAAAAGACAATAATTCCACAACATAACTCTCAGAGCATACTAAGAGTAAGAAAGCAGACAAGTGCCTCCTATTGAAATAAAGACTTCACATAAGATAATATCACGTAAGATGGCTTCCTCTTTGGTATTCAGTTGCATGCTTAGTGTCTCCTCAAGGATAAAGAATATAAATCAAATGTTTATCAGAAGAGGTTAGAGACTTCTGTCTTGGTTTGTTCTACAAATGCAAAATTCCAATTTCCTAGGACACTGGAGAAGGAGCAGAGTGTTCTTCTATATACTCTGCAGTTGATTTTCTGAAGCAGTGAAGCATGCACACGTGAAAGCCATATGGTAATTCTAATTTAAACAATAGGTGGTGGTTACAAAACTAAGGCAGAGGTCTGTTGCTCCAGGTTATTGAACATCATCAACCTGTGAAATTGTAGTAGCCAGTTCCAGCTTTGGGATTCTTGTTCCAGGTGGCCTGGTCCTCTTTGAGACCACACGTTTGGCTACAATGCCTTCTGTTTTGCAGGAAAAGTGTTACACATCATGCAGTGTTTACATTGTAGGTAGTGAGGTTGGTATTTGGTGGTGTTCCAAACAAGTAAGTTATGTAGGTGATAGTTCTGCAGAGCATTACTAGGACAGTGTAAGTATAGGCATTGGAATTGTGGCCTGTTCTAAGGGCAAATGCATTGATTCACAATTTGAAGTCTGGAGAACACAATGTTGGTGCGTGGGTTTGGAAGTGTCCTCCAGAGCATAACAATGCCATGGTAAGACGTAAGCCATAGGCCTAACTAAGCTTGTTTTATTGGCAGTTCCATTCTTGTTTTGTCTCATCACTAAGCTGGCAATCATTTATAGAGCATTGGCAGTAACCGCCATCATGGCGGATCCTGTAAATGGTATCTGCTGTTTGGTAGAGGACAGCGTCAGCATGATGCAGCCCTGCACTAAACAGTATTCTTTTTTTAAAGAAAACCCTGAAACAGGATTTTCTTTTTGAAAGTTAAAAAACTTAATTCTACCCTCACCTTGGGAGTCATCTTCCATGGTGGAAGGAGCATTGTTTGGTTTTAACTGTCCCTCATTGCCAGGGTTTGCCTAATGGTTACGAACAATAGAAAAATGGCTACATGTCTGCCCATCCTGATTGGAGTAAGGGCCGTCAGAGACGTTTGGCTATGATGGTGACAGAGTAGTCACTGCCATAGCTGAACCAAAGGTCATGCTACATTTAAATCAGGTGGATGGACCTTCATGTTGCTTCGATGTATAGTCTTTTGTGACGGAGTATACATACCGCCAACAAATAAACAAGGCCCTCAGTCTTGAAAAAGGTTTTGAGGAGATAGAAGTACATTCAACCATAATGGTAAGCAATAAATAATCCTGGCTGATACCAAAACGAAAGATAGGGTTTTTGCTTATGTGGTGCGGTTTAGCAGCTTTATACCCAGTATGCACTTGTTTTCTTGCCCTCTTTAACTTGCTGAGTGGGGTTGAATGGTTGCCTCAGTAGGGGATTCAGACACTTCCTTGATCGATTTCCTGTATTTTCATCAATATTGGTTCTCTGTGGAGGTGCAGAAACAGAGTATTTCTTATAGGCTGCAAAGGAAAGGAATCTACCACCCATTCACACATTTCTGGCTGCTGGGACCTGGACATTTTTTGGAAGAACCGAGATCTTTAAACGAGGCATACAAAATTAATTCTTACAGTGTGAAGCTCAGCTGAAGTAATGATTACATTTGTTTTCGTGTAAGCATGAAAAGGCATTACTGATTTGGTGTTGTGGTCCTCATTTGCTATCAATTATGTGATATAATATGATTTTAGCTCGTCATTTCAAAACATTACTTGTAAAAACAATGTGGCGCCTTTGTCCTGTGATGCCCTCCACAAAAAGAAGGGAAAGTAGCAGTAGTTAAGGGCTTCTGAATGTTGAATGAGGAGAGTACACAACATTAACTACTTCCCCTGGGATCCACTTCAACATAGCAACTCCCACTTGAAAGTAGCTGTGCCTCTCCTTTCTCCCTTCCTTTGCGTCCCATAATACCCTGTTGTCCCTCTTGTGTTATCGCTGCCACTAGTGTCTATGTAGAGAAATAGGAGTCAGACCCATGAAAGTTAACAAGGCCTTCAGGGTAAGTAGGTCACAGCCAGATCTGACACTTTACTCCAGTAATAATGACATATCTTGACTTAGGATGTGTGCCTCACTTTTTGTCGTAACAAGCACCAGCACCTGAAAGCTCCAGGACCTTGTTACAGGTTACATAAGTGAAAGAGGCTCCTTCAAACTTCATCTTTGTGCTCCCCCAGTACATAGGGGGAAGGATGAGCATCCATAGATAAAAGTGTCAAAAATGAGAACACAGCTTGACACCCTTCCTGCACAGAAACCTCTCACAGAAATGTGCATCCTCATCTGAAATTACCTAAGAGAGGAAAAGGAAGAGGGTCAACAGCAGAAAGCCTGAAGACTTTTGGAGAAGAAGCTGTAGTTATGTATTCTCACCTCATCCGATGTCAGTATAGGTAAAGGGATAGAAGGAATAGGTGAGCTTTTACATAGTTCAATAATTTCTATATGAAGAACTAATCCCATAGGTCCTTTTTTTTGCTCTCTAGTGCTTTATCATGATTTGCTTTTGAGGTTGAACATTTTCTTATCAGTTTCATGTCTTTCCATATTCACTGTCATTGCACAATCTTGTGTAAAGTTCTTGGGGACATATTTACAAGCCCCTAGCGCCTCCTTGTACCACCCTAGCATAATTTTTTTTCACGCTAAGGTGGTGTCAAGAAGGTAAGCATTGTGCCACTTTGTAACCCCTTGCGCCACATTATGTCTGCACTAGGCATAATGTATGTAAGGGGGGGTGTTTCCCAGTTAGGAGGCCCAGAAAAATGGCATGTAAAAATCTGCGAGATTTCACTATGCCATTTTCCCACCATTTTTAATGCCTGCCCAACACAGACATTAAAATGACACTTCCATTGTTTCCAATGGACTTCCCTATGCATTGTAGGACTAGGGGCATAATTTGTTGTGCTAGTCGAACAATGCGCTACAATAGCATCAACATTCTTAAGGCTATTATGCTAACATGCGGCATGGTGCTGTTAGGGGTGTGCAAAAAAAGCTGATGCACCACTTTCATGTAAATATGCCCTTTAGATTTGTACTTTATGTGCGTTTCGATTGACTTTGGCAAGAAAATACTCTGTAGGCCACCCTTGATTTCCTCATTTAATGCTGTGCTTACCTTATGCCATAGAGGATTTGGTCCTCGTAATTGCTAATATCAGGTTCCTTCAGGAATTGGGAAAGGTTGACATCCATCCTAAAATTCATCCTCTGAATTCCTAGTTTACTGTTGTTGGTCGCCCAAAAGCTTCTGCGCTAGCCAGGAGCTCTGTTTAACCCCTCCTCCTATGGTCTCCAGCCCAGGATTCAGGTAAAGGGCAAAGAGATTAAGGACACTTTCCTCTGACACCTTTCCTGTTTCGGCATGTTATGCCTAGAAAATGGCTTTTGGCAAGACACCCTGCCCTAACCCTCTGTAACCTTCCTTAATTAAATGCCTTTCTACTTCCCTGTGCACCAATCAATACATTAGTCTGACATACAAGGAATTTCTCTAAAACTGCCATATGCACCAGTGTGTTGTAATCAAAAAATCATTCTCGACAAGTAGGAGTCTGGTAGCCAGATCACATAGGATAGAGGTAGATTTATTTAAAAGGTTACAGGATAAGTTACACGTTATTTAATAAGGAAACCTCTCCAGGTGCAGCATCCTCAATGCTCACCCCACTCTCTCTAACTGTCACACTCCTCTAGTCACTCACCAACATTCCATGACGTGACACACTGGTTGAGCAGAGCAGAGAATAATGGAGATGTGCACAGAATGCCCCACACGCATACCAGTTTATAACACATATCCTTCCTCTAGAAAATACTACAAATGCAAACAGGAAATGTAAGATGGAAAATAAGAAAATACAAACAGAAAACATGATAGACTCTAGCTTCGACAAGTCCTATATATCATTCAAACCTTATAAACTATTCACACAGTGGTCGATTATTACCCCATTCATATAAAACCAAAACCATACCCATATACAGGCCCCACCGAACCCTAAACACACCACCTATTACTCAACCAGGCAGAAACAATCAAATTAACCACAAAACCACAAAATGGGTATGTTCAAACCCTCACTTTAACCCCTCACTCAACCCAGAACAGGACATATTGTGCATAACACAATGGGTGTCTTTCAACCCACAATATAGCAGTAATTCTAGAAATTTGCAATGAATGTCTGTCAACCCTCATTCTAGAAATTCGGAATTGGTATCTTTCAACCCTCATCCAATATGTGGCAAGTGAGAACCTCATGAATTTAGCAAAGGGTCTCTTTCAAACCACACTCATCCAAAAACAACAGGTCATCCTATGAATTTAGCAATGGGTTTCTTTCAACCCACACTCATCCCAAAACAACAGGGCATCTTGTGAATTTAGCAACAGGTTTCCTTCAACCCACACTCATCCCAAAAAAACAGGACATCTTGTGAAGTTAGTAACGGGTCTCTTTCAACCCATACTCATCTCAAAATAACAGGGCATCTTGTGAATTTAGCAATGGGTCTCTTTCAACGCAGACTCACACCATAACAATAGAGCATCTTGTGAATTTAGCAACAGGACTAGCACTACACGTTCACCCAATACTGCCTACTCTTAGGAACACTCACCCTCTACTGCAAATTCTTACAGTACCAGGGACACAATACATCTATCATAATCATGCACAACATGGACACCCCCTACTGCACACTCTTGCAGGACCAAGGACTCACATGACACAATACATTGTATACAACAAATATAAACCCATTGTCCTGACTACTAAGCTCAAAATTGGAACAGAATGAGCAAAAATGTACCATACAATTTGACATCAAATCTAAACATTCAGCATAGCATTAAAATGTGCTCTGGCAGCAAACCCTAAGTCTTCCTCTCTGGTGAGTGATATCTCACTCAAACATCCGCGTAGATAACTGCATGTAGATCCAAAACTACACAGTGCAGCAAGTCCTATTGAAACAGTTCATTACACCCCAAATACCATGCGAGCATTAGCTGCTGTGCAACTCAAGAACTATAATTTTCCAGACCGTTGACAGTGCCCCAGAACACTGGATGTACATCCTAAATTCAGTTTTTTTTGTTGAGGAACCCCATGATACGTTATCACTGTTTTGTTGTCTCCAAAGCACCTCAGTGTCCCTGAGTCCACTGCTCAAGTCTACATAGTGGCTCCGTATACTTTTCCTCACATAAAATAGCTCCAGTCTACACAACAGCTCTGTATACTTCTCCTCACATAACACTGCTCCAGTTTACTTTTCCTGACATTAAAAAAATGCAACACTCCAACTCGTGTCACACTGTCAAGCACTTCCTGGTGAAAACGCTGTTAAACTCTTCCTGGTCTTGCTGCTGCATCAACAAGGCAGTTCACATACTAGACTTCCAGATGTGACATCACTATGTGGGCTGCATGTGTGTACATCATACCTTGATAATGCCTCCAGAAACAGTACTCCTCATGAACATGCAGGACCCCTCTCCGTTCAAATCATAACACTGTTGCTCACCTGACTCGCACTGCACAACGCCTGCACTCTGTCACTACTGCAATATTTGACTCTCCCTTTATCTCCAGACATACTTATCAACCACACTTCTAGGCAGACAATGGTTAATTCAAGGTCAAATTGCTGACAGTGCCCTTATTTTACGCAAGTGCAGTTCATTCATCACTGGTATGTCTTCATCCACTGCCAGTTCTCTCCCCACCGGTATGTCTTGCAAAAGTGAGGCCATGCTGTATCAAAGTCAACTTCACACAATTTTGGCACTGTCAAAACACTTTATTGTGTGATTTCTTAAAATCTTTGCAAAAGAACACATAATGTAGCAAGTTACAGGCATCAGCTAATAATACAAATAATGCGCCACTGTTAAACAATAATCACAATTCTTAATTTGTAAAAACCGTTAAAATTGAGGCCTAATGAAATTAAAGAAAAATAAGAGGTGCAGCAGTAGATGTCAGAGCTTAGTATATTCCTGGCATCATACTTTTAAAATAAGATATTCATTTACAGCAGTTAAATAGTTAAAAAATGAATCAGTTTGACGTGCAGTTTCCATTTAATTTTGCTTGCAGTTGCGAAATAAATTTCGCAAATTTGGCCAACTTTACTACCTCTTTTAGAGTCAATACCAAAGTTCTAGCCTTGGAGCAAGCTCTTATGCTGTGGTGAAGGAAGAGAGGTTTTAATAAAGTTCATCGTGCATTCAGCAGTGCCGGACAGCAGTATAATAGATGGATAAATGTCTCTATTTTATAGCCACAAAGTCTGTAACAGTTTATACTGGTGAGGGAACACCAGTTTGGATTCTGTTCCTTTATTTTTAGGCCAAGTAGTCTGTCAAAGGCAATTTTTGTCACAATGGACTTCCTGATTGTGTAAGCTAAGTAGGGCTTGGGTGACAGATGCTGTGTATCACTCCTAGAGGATGCCACCACCACTCCTTGCAGGATTTTTGTCTGTCTTTTCAGGATCGCCTTGATGGATATTTGTGACTGTGCCAATTTTGTCAGTTCAGCTTGATCGATTTGTAGGCCTGTTAGTGCTGTAGGTAAGTATTGTGACCATGGGTTTGACTTTGTTTCAAAGATGTGGCGAAGGAATGACTACTGAGTGTTAGTTGGTGCCATAATTAATTTATGGTAGTACTTGAGGAAAGCCCCCATATGTGCCCAGTTTTGGCCTTTCAGCCCAAATTCTAACCTTATCAGATTTCTCCTTAGATATTGTGGGAGTTTGAATATTCTTTTATATATTTCCACTTGAAGCTTTTCTATCAGCATGGTAAGATGACCTGGGTAGGCTTCATGCCCATAATTTAATGCTGGTAAGAAAGAAGCTTTCAGTACTTGAAGAATTAATCTGATGGTCGGGCTTTCCATGACTTTATTTAACTGGCATAGTCTAGTTATTATGAAATCAGATTTTGCCTTCAAGTGATGACGATGAACTCTGAGCATTCCCTTAGCCGGTGGCCTGAGGCCCAGGTAATCATAGGTGTCTGTGCTGCAGATGTTGAGTTGCCCCATTTTCCAGTTGAGGAGCCAATGTTTCAATAGCCCACAAAATATTATTACTTTAGTTTTTTAGGGATTCGCCTTCATTTTATTTGCAATGTTGTAGTCATACAAAGCACTAAGTGCTTTTTGTAGGCCAGTTTTTGAGTGGTCCAACAAGATGATGTAATCTGCATGTTGCAGAAGTGTGTGTCTGAGATTCCCAATTTTTGGTGGGATCGGGTCTGCGTATTTTAGTGGTTGTAACATGTCTGCTGTGTAAAGAATGAATTGCAGAGGCGTGAGCAAGCAGCCTTTGTTTTAGCCCACTGGTGGTGTGGATCTTCATGCTAATGGCATAGTTTGATAGCTTAACTCTTACCCAGGTTGTTGCCCGTAGTAGTTTGCTTGGAACTCCCCAGTTTTGGAGCTTTCTCCATAGCCGGTTCCGGTAGACCGCATTAAATGCTGCAGAATAGTCTACAAAGCACACAAATAATGGAGGGGTCTTTTAAGTAGTTGCTTCTTGTATCAGAAATGATAAAGCCACTACGTTTTATGGTTGCAGGTTTTGCCCTAAATCCGGTTTGGCAGAGAGGTACTACCCCAGGGTCCTGTTCCCAGTTTTGTAGTTCATCCAAGAGGACAGAGGCAAAGCCTTTTTCTTTGTGGTCTAATAGGGCGATAAGATGGTAGTTGGCTGGGTCGTGTCTGTCCCCCTTTTTAAAAATTGGATGAGGTATGGAGCCTCTCCAAGCTGGGGGTATTTCCTCTGATTCCAGACAACAGCAGTAGAGTACCAACAAAACTAGGGACCAAAGCTCTTGAAGATTTGTGCGGGGATGCCATTTGGACCAGGGGCCCTTGATGATCTCATATTTTTCAGGATGATAGAAATTTCTCTTGGTGCAGGTGCATAGTTCCGAGCCAGCAGGGTATCAAATGTGCCAGATTTAACCATTTGATGTTCAGAAAACGTGAGTTATCTATGTACAGTTTCTTGACATATTTTATCCATTCTGTTTCATTTATTGCATTGATTCGAAGGTTGCTCTGTCCCACCTTGTTTTTAATGTACCTCCATAAATCAGTATGATTGTGCTTTCCCATCAAGGAGTAGATGTGGACAGCCTCACTTTCTGCGTGTATATGTTTTAACGACCAAATAAGCTGTTTATGATTAATGTGTCCTTGTAGTTTTAGGGCTAGCACCATTTTCTCTTCAGCATGCCTAGTTTTGTTGTGTTGTGCTCTCAATCTACCAAGTCTCCATTTGCTTTCCTTTATTGGAGGTTGGGGGAAGGTTTTATTTGAGCTCTGTTGTGAAATGTGTGTCGATCCTGCAAGAGTTTGTCGGTGATATCTGACCAGTTAGTCCGAAGTGTATGGCCAGCCGTTGTCAGCATTGTGGGGCCATTTAGTTTAATCCATGAGCTGTATACCCGAGTTGCCACTCTACCACATTTTATCCGCCTGATTAGTTGTGATTCTTCCTCTCCTCGTGAGATTCCTATTAACTTTGTGTTTCCATGCATTTTATATCCGTTTTAATGTTCACTATGAGTGGGAGATGATCGCAAGCGTTTACTTGTAAGATTTCATAGGAGACCAGGCATTTAATGATTTCCTCTGAGGCAAAGATATAATCTAAGGTGCTTTTACCCTCAAAGGTTTTTGGGAATGACTGTGTATGAAAACGTGTATTTTCCGAGTGCTGAAAGGAAAAAAGACTATGGCCCTCATTACAACCCTGGCGGTTGGTGATAAAGTGGCGGTAATATCGCCAACAGGCTGGCGGTAAAAAAAAACAAATTATGACCATGGCAGACACAGCTCAGACAGACAGTAATTTTAACACACCTAACGCCAGGGTGGAATCAACAGGCACCACGGCGGTAACCGCCTACAGCCAGGCGGAAGCCAATGTTCCGCCCACTGTATTAAGACACAGGAAACCGCCACCTTTTCCGGGGTGATAACAACAACATCAAAAGCCTAGCAGAAACAGATCTCAGAAGTCAAAGGACTCACCTGTGGAGACTCAGGGAGGAACCGCAATTCCATGGAGCCCGAGCTGTACATATTTCCAATGTTGATTAACATCCTGCTCCACTACGAACACCAACGACGGCGAAGACGACCACGGTGAATACAGCCGCCTAGCACACAAGGGAGGGGTGGAGGAAAAAGAGAGTGACACACTCACGCAACACGCAACACCCCCAGCACCATACACACAAGCAGATGCAGTGACATAACATATTTACCCATACCCCTCAGGAATAATCCAAGTATAAATCAAAAAGTATATACATATTTACAAATGAAGGGACACTGCCCAGTCCTCAAAGTTCGTGGGCCACAGGGCCACATTACAAAGTCCAAGGCCCCACTTCACTCCTGCAACAAAACGTAGCGAACACTGCAGGGTGATCATGTCCAAAATAAGCAGGCACCTCAGGGGGACAGGGAACGGGGGGCACCTCAGCTGGAAGATGGTACAATGACACTGGTCCTGGAGGAGGAAACATGCCCTGTGCTTTGTCCTGGGGAATGCAAGCCCACAGTCTCTCAAGTGGGTGTCTTGCCCACTGGCTCTGGAGGGGGCAAAATGCCCTGTGCTTTGGACTGGGGAGTGCAAGGCCACAGCCTCTCAAGTGGATTGCTTCTCCACTGGTTCTGAAGGGGGCATCATGCCCTGTGATGCAGATCTTGGGGAGTGCAAGGTCACAGTCACAGTCACAGGTCACAGTCTCAGCTGGGTGTCATACCCACAGGATTTGCAAGGGGCAGACCACACAACAGCCCATGGAGGCAGGTTTACAGAATGTTCGCTGGGGGTGATGGCTGTTCAGTGGTGGCAGTGGTGCTGCTGCTGCTGGCGCTAGTTGTGGGGGGAGGTTCCAGCCCATCCCCTGCAACTTCAGACACCTGCCCATTGGTGCTGCTGCTGGTGGTGGGTCTGGTGGCGGGGCTGCTGGCAGGGCTAGTGGTGGGGGTGGGTAGAGGACCCAGCCCATCCCCTGCAGCCTCGGACGGCTGTACCACCATGGTTGGTGGTGTAGGCTCCAACAGAGACCCAGCACCAGACCCCTTGTCCTTACTGCCTTCAGGTGCAGGCCCCTTGTCCTTCCTGTCAGAAGCTGGGGATGGGTCCTTGCTCCTTTTGGCAGCAGCTGGGGGTGGCTCCTTGCTTTTCCTTGCTGCAGCTGGTGGTGGCTCCTTGCCCTTTCTTGCTGCAGCTGGGGTGGCTCCTTGCCCTTCCTTCCTGCAGCTGGGAGTGGCTCCTTGCCCTTTCTTCCTGCAGCTGGAGCTATCTCCTTACCCTTCCTTCCTGCAGCTGGGGATGGCTCCTTGCCCTTCCTTGAAGCATTTGGGGCAGGCACCTTTTCTGTCTGTCTGGCTGGCTGGTGGCCGGAATCCTTTCCCACCTGGAGTTGCTGGGGATACAACTGTGCCCGTGGACTGGGTGGCTGATGTGCTTACCTGGGTTTTGACCACCCTGGTCTGACGTGAAGGACGTGAGGGAAGATGGGTAGGGTAGAGGTCAACGGGGAGAGGAAAAGCTTCTTAGGAACATTGGGGCGGGAAGAGGGAGAACATGTGGGATTGGACGAAGAGGGAGTGGTTGTAGGAGGTGTCAGGCTGCTGTGTTTGGGTGCAGGTGCATGGGCTGGATGCTGTTGTGAGGTGGATGGCTGTTGGGTGTCTGAGTGCTTGCGTTTGTGTGCTTTGGGAGGAGGGGGCACAGACACAGTGGGAGAGGACACAGGGGATGTGTGCATGGATGTGGGGGTGGTGACTGCCAGTGAGGGGTGTGTTCTGATAGGTGTGCTGGTGATGGTGGTAGTGGATGAGGATGTAGTGCATGCAGGTGTAAGGGGAGATGCAAATGGGAGGAGGTGGAGTAAAAGGAGGAGGGGGCCACAGTGGAGGCAGTGGATGTTGTTATGTCTGCATCTGGATGGTGCTTGTGTGAGTGCTTGTGGGATGAAGTGTGGTGCTTTTTTTGCCATGTCCACTCTTGTGTGTTGTCCTGTGTGCATGCTTGTCTGCCTATATGCTTGGGTTAGGTTGGGGTTGAGAAGAATGGGACTGGAAAGAGGAAGTTGGAGGAAAGAGGGTGGAAACAGGGACAATGGCTGCCATCACAGAGGAGGCCAAAGCCTGGATTGATCTCTGTTGGGTCACCAAGCCAGCGTGCAGAAATGCATTGGACTGTTGCATTTGGTCTGCCAGCCCCTGGATGGCATTCACAATGGTTGACTGCCCGACAGAGAGGGATCTCAGGAGGTCAATAGCCTCCTCACTCAGGGCAGCAGGGCTAACTGGGGCAGGGCCTGAGGTGCCTGGGCCAAAGGAGATGCCCACCCTACTGGGTGAGCGGGCGCGGCCAACTCGCTGAGGGTCTGCTGGGAGGGCGTTGCTGGTAAGGGGGGTGGCGGCTGTACCTGTAGCTGGGGTGGACACAGAGGTATCCACCACCACCAGGGAGCTTCCATCGGAGGAGATATCTGTGTCCGAACTGTCCCCTCCAGTCTCTGCTGTGGTGCTCCCCTCGCCCTCCTTCCCACTGGTGCCCTCACTGTCGGTGGGCTATGCCTCCTGGGTCCTGTGGGATGCAGATCCCTCCATCACTGGGTCCTCTGCTCCTCCGCCAGATGATGCTAATGCACATAAGGACAGGATGACAAAACAAAAATAGGGGGGAGAGACAAAGGATACACTTGGTCAACGGCAGCACCAACACTACTGTTGGCACACACAACACACTCAAACACAGGGAACAGCCCTACGCACTAGGCAATGCAGTATCAGTTACAATGCTAGTCACCAGGCCATGGGTAGGGACAGATACCGCCAACTGCAGCATACCTGGGACCCACACACCCCTGCCTAGTAGGGGATACCTACTAGCTAGATTGGAGGAATTTCACATCAGAACCCTGCCCAACATGGGATCTACTCTGCTATGACAGGTGTGGCCTAGGGGAACCCACAGGACCACATCCCCCACCCGGATACCACCCCAGCAGGCATAAGTAGTAATGAAGGGCACTGTACTCACCTCCTTGTTGCTGCTGTAATGCCCCCAAGCGCCCACCCAGCTCCGGACAGGCCACCACCAGTATGCGGGCCATCAGGGGGGTCAGGGTTCAACGGGCACCCCTTCCTCATTGGGAGGCCATCCCCAGCTGGGCCTCCAACTTCTTCTGTGCCCAGCATCTCAGATCCTCCCACCATTGGTGACAGTGGGTGCTCCGTCTGCCGTAGACCCCCAGGGTCCGCACGTCCTTGTCGATGGCACGCCATATACCCTTCTTTTGATGGGCACTGACCTGCAGAGGAAATCGACACAGGGAAAGGTCTTAGTCAGACCGTCCTGCCTGTTAGACTCATGGCCCATCATGTACCTTACCATCCCCATTAGCACAGACATGCCCCAGCATTCATGCTGCATGCTTCCCAGGGCCCATCCACTAAACCCCCCACACGAGGCGTTCACACACAGCACTCCGTGCATTCATGCCCCATGCATTGTACTCACAATGTACTCACCTGTTGGTCTGGAGGCCCATTCAGAAGTTGGTACTGTGGTAGGACCAAACCCAATAGTCTCTCCAACTCTGCCGTGGTAAAGGCAGGGGCCCTTTCCCCAGTCACACGAGCCATGGTAGGTTCCAGACACAGGTCACAGCAGCACATGCAGTGTGGGTCCTCTTCTGTTGAAGGTCAGGTAGCAAGTGAGTGAACAGATACAAAATGGCGGTGATGTCCGCAGCTGTGCATATCGTCATCGTCGGCGTACATCATCATCAGTCACTGTACCCCATAGGGCCCAATGATAACCAATAAGAAGTTGCACAGTGGGTCCTGACTGCTTTCCGCAACGGCGCCCAACGTCAGCAGAATTACCACATTTCCACCTGTCACTCCATACCGGACAGGCAGACGCCATTTCAGGGGGGTGCAGGCCACTGATCATAATTGCGTCACAGTTCACAATTTCACATTCTGGACATATGCCACCAAATTATTGTAACAATCACAATATGCATTGTACTGTAGTGGTTACAATGTACAGATAATGGCCAGCTGCTCACTCTTTTGCCCAATAGATTGCAACCGCTGCGGAAGAATAGGAGATGTACAGACCCCTTGTTGACTGTGCAACAATGGAGGACAGGCACATCATCCTCACCTATAGACTTGACTGGGCCACAATCACAGAGCTGTGTGCCCAATTGGAGCCTGACCTGATATCTGCTAACCCGTCACACCCCACTGGGATCCCCACTCTTGTGCAAGTGCTATCAGTGCTCCATTTCCTGGCAACAGGTTATTTTCAAGTGACAGTGGGCTTGGAGGCAGGAATGTCACAGCCAATGTTCTCAATAGTGCTGACCAGAGTGTTGTCTGCCCTGATTAAACACATGTGCAACTCCATTGTTTTCCCCGAAGTGGAGGATTTGGCCACAGTGAAGGCTGAGTTCTATGCAATGGGACATATCCCCAACATCATTGGGGCAATAGATGGGACACATATTGCATTTGTCCCCAGTAGGAGGCTGGCCTGGCTTGTAGTCGGTACCAGAGGTACTTACACCTTGTGCCAGGTCCAGTTATCCCTTACTAGTGTAGAAGAGGTGTTTCTAGCAGCTTAGGCTGATAGAAGGTAGCTATGGGAAAGCAGCTTAGGCTGAACTAGGAGACATGTAAAGCTCCTACTATACCACTGGTGTTATATGCACAACATCATAAGAAAACACAATACACAGAAGTACTAAAAGTAAAGGTACTTTATTTTTATGACAATCTGCCAAAAGTATCTCAGTGAGTACCCTCATTATGAGGATAAGATATATACACAAGATATATGTACACAAACCAAAATTATGCAGGTAATAGCAAGAAAAGTAATGCAAGCAGTGTAAGATTACAGTAGATTGCAATAGGAGCACATAGGTATAGGGGCAACACAAACCATATACTCCAAAAGTGGAATGCAAACCACAAATGGACCCCAAACCTATGTGAGCTTGTAGAGGGTTGCTGGGGCTGTAAGAAAACAGTGAGGGTTAGAAAAATAGCCCACCCCAAGATGCTGAAAGGTAGGTGTAAAGTGCACCTACTGCCCCCAGAGAGCACAGAAGTCGTGACAGGGGGATTCTGCAGGAAGAACAAACACCAGCAATGCAACAACTGTGAATTTCTGGACCTGAGTATCTGTAAGACAAGGGGACCAAGTCCAATAGTCGCGACAGTGTCGAGAGTGGGCATGAGCCCAGGAAATGCCAGCTGAGGGTTCAAGGAAGCTGCCACCGGATGGAAGAAGCTAGGAATTCTGCAAGAAAGAAGACTGCAAACAAGCCTTGCTAGCTGCAAGGGTTGCTCTAGGGGTTTTTGGGTGCTGCTGTGGCCCAGGAGGGACCAGGATGTCGCCACTTGGAGAAGGAGACAGAGGGGGCGCCCATCAACTCAGGGAGCCCTCACAGAAGCAGGCAGCACCTGCAGAAGTACCTGAACAGGCACTTGGAAGTAAAGTGAACCGGAGTCCATGCGAAGTCACAAAAGGGAGTCCCACGATGCCAGAGGACAACTCAGAAGGTTGTGCACTGCAGGAAGGAGTGTTGGGGACCCAGGCTTGGCTGTGCACAAAGGAAATCCTGGAAGAGTGCACAGGAGCTGGAGCAGCTGCAAATCACGCGGTACCCAGCAATGCAGTCTAGCGTGGGAAGGCAAGGACTTACCTCCACCTAACTTGGACTGAAGAGTCACTGAACTGTGGGAGTCACTTGGACAGAGTTGCTGAGTTCCAGAGACCACGCTCGTCAGGCTGAGAGGGGACCCAGAGGACCAGTGATGCAGTCTTTTGGTGCCTGCGGTTGCATGGGGAAGATTCCGTCGCCCCACAGGAGATTTCTTCAGAGCTCCTGGGGCAGAGAGGAGGCAGGCTACCCCCTGAGCATGCACCACCTGGAAACAGTCGAGAAAGCCGGCAGGATGAAGCGATAAAAGGTTGTTAGTAGTCATCTTGCTACTTTGTTGCGGTTTTGCAGGCGTCCTGAGCAGTCAGCGGTCGATCCTTTGGCAGAAGGTGAAGAGGGAGATGCAGAGGAACTCTGATGAGCTCTTGCATTCGTTATCTGAAGAATTCCCCAAAGCAGAGACCCTAAATAGCCAGAAAAGGAGGTTTTGCTACCAAGGAAGGAGGATTGGCTACCAAGAGAGGTAAGAGCCTATCAGAAGGAGCCTCTGACGTCACCTGCTGGCACTGGCCACTCAGAGCAGTCCAGTGTGCCACAGACACCTCTGTTTCCAAGATGGCAGAAGTCTGGGACACACTGGAGGAGCTCTGGGCACCTCCCTTCGGAGGTGCAGGTCAGGGGAGTGGTCACTCCCCTTTCCTTTGTCCAGTTTCGCTCCAGAGCAGGGCTGGGGGATCCCTAAACTGATGTAGACTGGCTTATGCAGAGATGGGCACCATCTGTGCCCATCAAAGCATTTCCAGAGGCTGGGGGAGGCTACTCCTCCCCAGCCTTCACACCTATTTCCAAAGGGAGAGGGTATTACACCCTCTCTCAGAGGAAATCCTTTGTTCTGCCTTCCTGGGCCAGGGCTGCCAGGACCCCAGGAGAGCAGAAACCTGTATGAAGGGGTGGCAGCAGCAGCAGCTGAAGTGGAGACCCCGGAAAGGCAGTTTGGCAGTACCCGAATTCTGTGCTAGAGACCCGGGGGATCATCGAATTGTCCCCCCAATGCCAGAATGGCATTGGGGTGACAATTCCATGATCTTAGACATGTTACATGGCCATGTTCGGAGTTACCATTGTGACGCTGTACATAGGTAGTGACCTATGTACAGTGAACGCGCGTAATGGTGTCCACGCACTCACAAATTCCGGGGAATTTGCCCTGAACGATGTGGGGGCACCTTGGCTAGTGCCAGGGTGCCCACACACTAAGTAACTTTGCACCCAACCTTCACCAGGTGAAGGTTAGACATATAGGTGACTTATAAGTTACTTAAGTGCAGTGGTAAATGGCTGTGAAATAACGTGGACGTTATTTCACGCAGGCTGCAGTGGCAGGCCTGTGTAAGAATTGTCAGAGCTCCCCATGTGTGGCAAAAGAAATGCTGCAGCCCATAGGGATCTCCTGGAACCCCAATACCCTGGGTACCTCAGTACCATATACTAGGGAATTATATGGGTGTACCAGTATGCCAATGTGAATAGGTAAATTTAGTCACTAGCCTGTTAGTGACAAATTTGGAAAGCAGAGAGAGCATAACCACTGAGGTTCTGGTTAGTGGAGCCTCAGTGAGACAGTTAGGCATCACACAAGGAACACATACATAAAGGCCACAAACCTATGAGCACTGGGGTCCTGGCTAGCAGGGTCCCAGTGACACATAACAAAAATACTGACAACCTAGGGTTTTCACTGTGAGCACTGGGCCCTGGCTAGCAGGATCCCAGTGAGACAGTGAAAACGTCCTGATAAATACTCACAAACAGGCCAAAAGTGGTGGTAGCAAGGCTAGAAAGAGGCTACTTTCTCACATCCCCCCCGGCAAAATTAAAAATGTGTTCAGAAATCAAAAGAGTTTTCACTCCATGAATGTCCAGATGGTGTGCGTGGTGGACCAGTACATCTCCCATGTCAATGCTAAATATCCTGGATCTGTGCATGATGCTTTTATCCTGAGGAACAGCAGCATCCCAAATGTGATGGCCCAACTCCAGAGGCACCGGTTGTGGCTAACAGGTGAGCCCTGGTTCCCACCCACTGGATGTTGGTGCATGGGTATGGTGTGGGCCCTAAGGGTGAGTGTGTGGCTAACAGTTGTCCCTCCATATTTGCAGCTGACTCTGGTTACCCCAACCTCTCATGGCTACTGACCCCTGTGAGGAACCCCAGGACAAGGGCAGAAGAACGTTACAAAGACGCACATGGGCGAACAAGACGGAATATAGAACGAACCTCCGGCCTCCTGAAGGCCAGGTTTCGGTGCCTCCATCTAACAGGTGGATCCCTGTGCTACTCACCCAAGAAGGTATGCCAGATCATCGTGGCATGCTGTATGTTGCACAACCTTGCATTGCGCCGCCAGGTGCTTTTTCTGCAGGAGGGGGAGGCTGGGGATTGACGTGTGGCAGTAGTGCAACCTGTGGACAGTGAAGATGAGGAGGCAGATGATGAGGACAACAGAAGTGCAGTCATTCGTTAATACTTCCAATGACACACAGGTAAGACAGTCTAACTTCACTTTCCATTAACAGTTTATGGTTTCACATTGTCACTGGCAGGCTTTGAATTCCCACTTCTATGCCCACTCACTGTATCCTTTGCCATCTCTTTTTGCAGATGTTGGTGCCCCACTATTGCTCCTGGTGTGTTCAGTGCAGCCAACTACAGGTCTTTCCTATGTAAACATTACTGTACAGTTGAATTGCAATGTCTGAACATTGTTAAATGAATACATTTTGAAATCATTTGACATACTCCATACTTGTATCGTATCGAAGTGTGTTTATTGCAGTGCTCTGAAGAAGAGGGGGTAGAGCAATGGGCTGGGGTGATGATGGAGGAAAGTCCAGGTTAGAGTCCAGTCTGTTTGTATCACAGGTGCATTGCCCAAGGGGGCATAAGAAGGGGAGCAATGGCAGTTCAAGGTGGAAAGGGAACAGAGTGGGACACAAGGGTGACAATCAGGAGAGTCACATTTCCTGGCAGGAGTCTTGGCAATAGTCTCTGGCTTCTGCCTGGATCGCAGGGAATGTTTGCGGGATGGTTCTCCTTCTGCAGGTGGAGGGGTGCTGGTGGCCTGTTGTTCCTGTGGCGTGGCCTCCTGTCCACTACCATCAGTGGAGATGGAGGGCTGTTCAGTGTTTTGGCTAGTGTCAGGGGCCCGCTGTTGTACCACTGCCTCCCTCATAGTGTTGGCCATGTCTGCCAGCACTCCTGCAATGAAGAACAGGGTGGTGTTAATGGATTTCAAGTCCTCCCTGATCCCCAGGTACTGTCCCTTCAGCAGCCGCATGTTCTCCTGCAACTTGTCTACGATCTGGCCCAGTGTATCCTTGGAATGTTGGTATGCTCCCAGGATCGCAGTGAGTGCCTCTGGAGGGTCGGTTCCCTGGGCCTATCCTCCACCTACCGCACAGCAGTCCTCCCAGCTTCCCTGTTGTCCTGTGCCTCTGTCCCCTGAACCATGTGCCCACTGCCACTGACCCCAGGTCCCTGGTTGTCTTGGGTTTGTGGGGTGGCCTGGGGTCCCTGTAGTGGTGGACACACTGCTGATTGACATGTCCTGGGAACAGAGGTATGGGCCCACTAAGTTGGTGCTGTGGTGGTGTTTCCTGATGGGGGAGGTTCTGTGGTGGTATGGGACTGTGCCTGGGTAACCGACTGTCCGGAGGTCCCTGATGGGCCAGGTTGGTCATCCAGATCCAGGCGAGCAGAGCTGCTGTCATCACTGTGGGCCTCTTTGGGGGGGCTGGATGTTGCTGACACCTCTTCTCCGGGGACATTGGTTGGAGTACCTGTGGGGATCTAAAGCAGTATTATTGGTTCTGTGTGTGACATCATGTGCATGGTTGGGTTGCCCTCTGTGATTGTGATTGCCCTGGCAGCTTTGCCATGTGTGAGTTGTTATTTGGTGGGCTAGGTGATTGTCTCTAGTGTGCATGCTGTGGTGATAGTTGTCCATGCAGGGCTGTAAGTGGTGTCTATGCATTGGTGGTGCATGCAGGGCTTGGCATTGGGATGAGTGGGTTGTGATGGTGGGGTGTGGGGGAGGTGGTAGAGTGATGGGAGTGAGGGTAAGGGTGGGGGTATGTGATGGCATGCAGGTAGCGGGGTGATAGTAGTGAAGAGTTGACTTACCAGAGTCCAGTACTCCTCCTACTCCGGCCAGGCCCTCAGGATGCATGATTGCCAAGACTTGCTCCTCCCATGTTGTTAGTTGTGGGGGATGATGAGGGGTCCACCGCCAGTCCTCTTTACAGCGAGCTGGGGTCTTGCTACAATGGAACGCACCTTCCCCCGTAGGTCATTCCACCTCTTTCTGATGTCATCCCTTGTTCTTGGGTGCTGTCCCACAGCGTTGACCCTGTCCACGATCCTCCACCATAGCTCCATCTTCCTTGAAATGGATATCTGCTGCACCTGTGATCCAAATAGCTGTGGCTCTACCCGGATGATTTCTTCTACCATGACCCTTAGCTGTGGTGATGAGAGTGGAGTGGGTGAGAGTATGAAGGGTGATGTGTTGGGGTGTGTGGTGTGGGGTGCATGGGTGGTGTATAGGTGATGGTGGTGTGTGGCTGTGGTCTTGTCTGTGGTCTTGCTATCTCTCTTGTGACAACTGTAGTTGTAAATGGTTGTGGGTAGTGTGGGTGTGTGTTTTATAGTTGTGTGGGTGTGGTGTGTGTATGAGTGTCAGGTGTGTGTAGTTTGAATTGTCCAATGTGGTGTAGTTTTGTTTGAGTGTGTGTATTTTGAGAGCGGCGGTATGTACCGCCAACGTTTTACGCCACTGAATGTCCGCCATGGTGATCCGTGGGTCATAATGTTGTGGGCATAGTTCTATTGACATAACTGTGTGGGTTTTGATAGCGCCAGTTTATCACTGACCTTTGGTGTGGCGGACTATTGTGTGCGGCTGAATATTGACGGATTGGTGTGTGTGTGTGTCATAAAATGGGTAGCGGAAATCCGCCGCGGCGGCGGTATGTTGGCGGCAGTCAGCATGGTGGAAAGTGGGATTTACCGCCAATGTCATAATGAGGGCCTTAGTTATGAACAGTTCAGACAGAAAACCAATTGTGATTTTACTAAACATTTTAAAGAAATAGCTTCTGTAGGGATGGTGGGCATTAATTAAAAAAACATGCCAAGATTAAGAAAAGGGAACCTAAGTGTTCATCTCTTGAAAAGGTTTTAAAAATAAACAAGAGTTTAGTATTGCTATCTGGAAAAGGTTGGTGGAGCAAGCACCGGCAGGTTCCCATCTCAAGTCTACAATCTAAGATATATAATAAAACAGGTGTAAGTGAAAATAATGGTTCTATGTTGAGTACCGATTTGAGGTTACCACGCCTGAATGAATATCTCAATGGAGGTCGGTTTTCCAATATTCCTAACATTTCATTTATGCTGCCGCATAATTCTCATGATGCCATAAACTTTGTAAATGAACATACTGGGAAAAGAGTGCCGAGTGAGGATAAGACAACTAACAGTTCACATATTTCCAATTCTAGTGACAGAGTTCATGAAACTGCTCTCTTTCACAGATCTTTTAGATGACCACCTAAAATGTTGGATTATGATCTTTCTTAATATAAATTTTTCTCTAATATAAGGGGGTAGGTGTGTAGTATGGTACGGTTGTTCTTTCTGTATTTATGATATATATTTATTTATGGATCAATAAATGTATGTTTTATGATTGTTAATGTATTAAGGAAAGCATTAATATTTTATATATATGTGTATATTTAATTTGATCACCATAAACTCCCATCCGTGGCACAAGCACTCTTCACAGGCCACATAGAGGTTACAAATGACAGTGGCACATTCTGGTCCAGTTCATGGTATTTATTTCTCATGTGCTTCAACAAATCTTCATTTTCATGTCATGGCGACGTGTTTCGGCCGTAGCCTTCAACTGGCCATAAAAACAAACAAAGTGCAAATGCAATTTAAAAAGGAGGCAAAATGCCACTCCCATTCCAATGAAAGGGAACATACACAATTTCATTTTTCCAAGGACACCTCCGAAGACTGTATTCTTGTATAATCCAGTTTCAACACTGCCTTATATATGAGAAGGTAAAATGACACTGATATAATAATTAAATTGTAACAGTACATCAAAGGGGAATGAAAGAGATTCAAAGCAATAGAAATTACTAAGCACCAAACAGAAATAGAAATTCCATATCTTTGTGCCGGTCCATTTGAACATTTCTAATACAAGCACTTAAGTATATATAATTTTTCTTTTTTCATTTTCTTCTCCCTTTTATCCTTTTTATATAAATATATTTCTCTTATTTGATATTCCTCAATCATAAATATTCTAATAATCACATCATATTCAATAGTAATTGGCAAATCATTCATGGGTTCAATGTGTGTATTAATACAAATATGTTGCAAGATAAAGTATCCTATTCTCATTCAATGTACAAAAACAATCAAAATCCTCTGCAACATATTGCCCATCGATCTGACAATCATAATTCCAGCTAGGTCCCAATTTCATTATTAGACAAATGATTACATATATTAAACACTTGTTTAGGACTAATATAAATCTTAACATTCTTACATGGATCTAAATGGTCATATTGGATCTAGCTAAATATCCATCTATTGTCATAAAGTTAATATGTATGTGCACTATTTAGTCAAAGTGTCCTACATTTATTTCCATATACAAGGTTTTATCTTTTCAAATACAAGGTAATTCTATCATTTTAGAGGCTCCAAATCACAGTAGGTTAATATCCCATGTCACAGTACAGTGATAACAAGGTGACAAGTGCCGGAATCGTGTTTTAGTAATTAAATATCCATAGTTCAATGGAAATCACCTAAGTTAATTTTGTGTGATTTTGCCCAAACTTCTCAGGAGGAACATTTTAATAGTAGATTTTTCAAAACCTTTAAGGATTTTTTTATTTTTCAAGGACTTTAAGAAAATACCAGATACCCCACAATCACTATAACAATCTCCATCTCAAACATTAATCACCACTGTACATAATGCTTATAAAAAGAAGGAGTCCGGCTACCATCATGATTGCAGTATCTGACACACTATAGTAAATTCTTGTTCTATATAGTACTCATAGAAATACATGAATCACTGCATTGTGATTCAGTCCCCAAGGGGCCTCAGTATTTAGTAACACTATCCATTTGGACTTAGATTGCCTCAGGGATCATTCACGATCTCCTCATCTTGGTTTTTTGTTGATGTACTTTATGCCATAGTACACTAATCTCGACATATCTCCATCATGACTTTCCCAGATGTGTTTTGCAATTGCATATGTCATATCTTTATTTTGAACTCCTCCAAGATGTTATAGGATTCACAATTTCAGTTTATTGATAATGCTCCCTACATATTGTTTGCCACATCGGAATTCCAGGACATGCACTACATATGGAGTGTCACAATTAATCAATTGGTTGTTCTTAAAACTCCTCCCATTGTGTTACTTAAACGTATTGATGTTCTGTGCGCATTGACATGCCTTACATTTATGACATTGCCAAAATCCTTTTTGCTGGATTTGCAACCAGTTTGTTGTCTCTTTATGTATGCATTTTGCCATAAAGCTGCTCGTCAGATAGTGTCCCTGTGATTTTGTTTTCTGATATGTTACCATAGGGTGATTCAGTAGTATTTCCTTTATGTTAGTATCCAGTGTGAGAATCTTCCAGTGTCGTAGTAACGCTTGTTTCACTGAGTCACTTGAAGCATTGAACTCCATGATGTAACAGCAGACTTAGCCTTGTTCTTCCATGTTATTTTTAGTTGGTTTTGGAGTCAATAGTTCATCCCTTTTGTGTGACCAAGCTCTCTCCATAGCAGTCTCTGCAACACTCTGTGGATACCCATGCTCTCTGAATCTTTGGCATATCTCTTTTGCTTCACAAATAATCACCTCATTCTCTGAGCAGTTTCTTCTGGCCGTAATTAGTTCAGCATATGGCATTGCTCCACTTAAGGGCTTGTGGGTGGCCATTATTTGCATGAAGTAGATTACTATAGCTTGTGGGTTTCCTTTATAGTTTACTACACACTTTTACATCCTGCATACCTACCATTAGACCTGGGTATAATTTCAGTGGCACTGATGTCATAGGTAGAACTCAATTTATAAGGATTAGCATCCCATGATTTGATAAATTCGATCAGTTCTTCCTCATTCCCATGCCAAATAATGAAGATACCATCTATGAATCGCATCCACAGGACTATTTTCTCAAGTAAATCTTGAATATGGACAGTCCACATAATTTTGATTCCCTTGGCCCATCAGCAGGTTGGCATATGTTGGTGCAAATGAAGTACCCATGGAAGTCCCACGGATTTGTATATACTACTTATTATCATCAAAACAGTGTTATCAGTCAAGCAAAATTCCAAGATCTCAAGTAGCATATTCGTACGTTCGAAATGAGTGGTGGAACATGTCCGTATATCTTGTTTGCAAGCCCTAATCCCATCCGCATGTTCTATGGATTTATACAAAGAGACTACATCCACTGTTGCCATTAGATAATCATATCTCCTTGCCATGCCATTTATGCGGCTCAGGAAATCTATTGAGTCTCTAATATAGGAGGTTCAGGATGGCACATAGGGAAATAGAAAAATGTCTATAAATCTGGATGTATTTTCCAACAGGGATCCTATTGTGCTTACTATTGGTCACCTGGGGGGGGGATTAATCTGATTCTTATGTGCCTTAGGTAAAAAGTAAATAGCGGGCATAACTGGATGATAATTCTTAAGGTATGTATGTTTTTTCTCATCCAATAGACCTCTGTCATACCATCTCCTCAGTTTAAGATGATATATTTCTGTATCTTCTGTGGTAAGGTCCTTTTCCAAATATTTGTAGTTGTTCTTGTCCCCAATCTGTCTCATAGCTTCTTTAATATATTTAACACGATTCATAATAACATTACCACCTTTATCTGAAGGTTTGATTATTATTTGATCATCCTGTAGTTCTTTTAATACCTTCCAATAATCTTTTATCACATTTCCCTTATGGACACTGTTATTTATCTTTTAACCCTCTTTGTCATGGATTCTATATAAATCATGTACCATGATTTCCTGAAATATGTCAATTTTATTACCAGCTGGGAATTGTGGACAAAAGATTGACCCCAGTTTGCACCCACTGTCTAAGGCTCCATCTGTTCAAATATCCATTAAATCACAGAATCCTTGATCTGAGAGGGTGCTTAATGACAAATCCTAATGCACGTCTGATTCTCTTTGCAAGCTGAGCAGGTCATGCAATGCACCTATTTAATTGATCTTTAACAATGACATCACAAAAGGATCAGATGTTCTGTTTGAATACCCATCCATTCGAATACCCATTAAATCATAGAATCATTGATCTGAGAGGGTGCTTAATGACAAATCCTATAGATATGTGTAGATAGATATATATGTATGTGTGTTTGTGTAGGTATATATATATGTGTGTGTGTATATATATATATATATATATATATATATATATATATATATATATATATAGTCAAGGTCTGCCTTTCTCAATGTTGGTGCAAGGTGAAACCTCTCTCATCACTGATTTTTAACATTATAGTCCACTCCCATTTGTTGCCAGTGACAATGAACGACTCGACCTCCACTCATTCCCCTGACTGCATACCATCATGATTGAATAGTTCTTAATTGATGTATGCTAGTCAATTTCAGCACATTACCATATAGGAGCGACCTTGTGAGCAATTTAAATGTTCTTTTCTCCCATTGTGAGCCGCTTGTACCAATTCCAATTTGGCATATCCTGCAAATGCTGGTTTAGTAACTCACGTTTATACTTAGGAGTATTGACCTTGTGTCAACAGGTGTGCCTCCCTCTCGTCTGACGACTGGACTGGCAAACTTAAAAATAGTCCAAACAGAAATGCCACTAGATAGCTTGCCGAACTCTTCTCACAATGGCTACTTACTTGCATGCAAGTAGCTGCACAAGATAAATCCAAACACAAAGTTCCAAAGGAACAGGACCATTCTCTGGGTTACATAAATCAAATGTATTGCTTTTTCCAACAGACGCGTATCGGCGATGTCTGACTTGCTCAATGTTGGCACAAAATAAAACCTCCTCCATCACTGATTTGAAACATTATCGATTCGTAGAGTACTTGTTACCACTGACAACGGACTACTCGTCTTCCACCCATTCCTCTGACCGCATATCGCCATGAATGAATAGTTTGACTAAATTATCCTAACAAAATAGCTAACAAATAATAGTTACTTGAGGTAACCATAACTATAGTTGCTGAATTTCTATGGTTTTGTGCGACTAAATTCAGAACCTAACTATAACGTTCCTATATCCTTTGTTTTTTTTAAGTGAGTTTCTATTTTTTTTTAAATCTATTACCTAACTATAACGTCCCTGTAACCTTTGTTTTTTTCAGTGAATTTCTATGTCTTTTTTAAAGTAAAGTAATTTTAATTACTTTACATTAATACAAAGCCTTTGGCTGTGCACGTGCATGGCAGGGTAGGCCACAGGGCCTGGGTTCTTTGATCAGCTGGTATTGGGACATTGTGAGTAAGATTGTAGGTGAACTTCTGGGAGTTAAAATTAAGCTGAGTAGGGTGTTGGTGATGTTGGAGTAGATATTGTGTCATTCAGCCTCTTGAGCAGGTCTCAGAGGTGCTTGCTGTTTTATCTAGTGCTTCTGTTCAGAAGGGAGATATGTAAATGTTGTTTAGATCCAGTAGTTACCTTACTGGAGGACTGGTTTCAGGCCTTACATTTGACTTGTAGGCTGGATCTGTAGGCTGGATCTGAGGCGTATCTTTCGTAGGGCGGATGCAGTACAGGCTGATTTCCTGAAGTGGAGCGGTACATCGGATCCTATCCTAGTCCTATGATTATGCCTTAGCTCCAAGAGATATGGGTTTTTATTTTATAGCCTGGTTTGGTGTGACAGAGCCACTGCTGGTGCATGAGGTGTGAGGCCGGCATCACAACGTCACCTAAGATTGCAGTAGCTTTGGTACTAACAGGGCAAAAAAATTTTTTTTTTTAAGTCCAAAGGATATCTTTTTAGTACTTTAATCACGGACAATGGAATTGTGGAATGTGTGGCAGAGGCATTTTTGCATAATTGTGGATTTGGCACTTTTACCACATAATCTATCATCTACTGCATAATCTGCAGATTTTAACAAAACAAGTTTGTTTCTAGTTTAAATGGTTTAAATATTACTAAAACCACAGAGACACATGTTGTTGTGCAGTGGAAAGCCCTTTGCAAAGGTTGACTGATCACCTTTCTGTTGCTTATTGCTATATTTGGGTGTTAAACCGGTACTGATGAGGTGGAACCTATGCCTAGACAGTGTTATTAACTATAAAACATATATAAAATAATGAAGTAACAATATCACACAATGTAATTAATTAACACTGCACAATTTGCCTTTTCCTGGTAAATAATTTGGTCAACCTTGCCACAAAAGGTTGACCTCCCCTGCCGTAGAATTCCAGGGATTCTGAGTTCAATACACTTTCATACAGAGTTTGCAATGGGCAGGTACTGTCAGATACTGAGTGTAACGCCTTTTCTTTAATTTGAAAGAGAGAGCACCTTCTGTGGCCCTCCCTGGTGCAGTTCTTCAATTGGTAGGAATGTAGGAGGCTGGCATGGCTTATAGTATACTTACACCCTGTGCCAGGTCCAGTTATCCCTTATTAGTAGAATAGAGGTGTTTCTAGCAGCTTAGGCTGATAGAAGGTAGCTATGGCAAAGCAGCTTAGGCTGTACTAGGAGACATGCAAAGCTCCTACTATACCACTTATATCATATGCACTATATCATGAGAAAACACAATCAAATCAAATCAAATCAAAAACATTTATAAAGCGCGCTACTCACCCGTGAGGGTCTCAAGGCGCTAGGGGGAGGGGGTTACTGCTGCTCGAAGAGCCAGGTATTGAGTTGCCTCCGGAATGTGAGGTGGTCCTGGGGGGTCCTGAGGTTGGTGGGGAGGGAATTCCATGTCTTGGCCGCCAGGTAGGAGAAGGATTTCCCACCTCCCGTGGTGCGGCGGATGCAAGGGACGGCGGAGAGTGCGAGGTTGGCGGAGCGAAGTTGACGGGTGGGCGTGTAGAAACTGAGGCGACGGTTGAGGTATTCGGGTCCCTTGTTGTGGAGGGCTTTGTGTGCGTGGGTGAGGAGCAGGAAGGTGATCCTTTTTTTGACGGGAAGCCAGTGCAGGTGTCTCAGGTGGGCGGAGATGTGGCTGTTGCGGGGAACATCAAGGACGAGGCGGGCGGAGGCGTTTTGTATTCGCTGCAGACGTTTCTGGAGTTTAGCGGTGGTTCCTGCGTATAGGGTGTTACCGTAGTCCAGGCGGCTCGTGACAAGGGCATTGGTCACAGTCTTTCTGGTGTTGGCGGGGATCCAACGGAAGATCTTTTGGAGCATGCGGAGGGTGAGGAAGCAGGAAGATGATACGGCGTTGACTTGTTTGGTCATGGTGAGAAGTGGGTCCAGGATGAATCCGAGGTTGCATGCGTGGTCTGAGGGGGTTGGTGCGGTGCCAAGGGCCGTGGGCCACCAAGAGTCGTCCCCGGCGGACGGGGTGTTTCCGAAGATGAGGACTTCCGTTTTGTCTGAGTTCAGTTTCAGACGGCTGAGTTTCATCCATTCTGCGACGTCTTTCATTCCATCTTGCAGGTTGGTCTTGGCGGTGGTGGGGTCCTTGGTGAGGGAAAGTATCAGCTGAGTGTCGTCGGCTTATGAGGTGATGTCAGCGAGGGGGCTCATGTAGACATTGAAGAGAGTCGGGCTGAGCGAGGAGCCTTGTGGGACGCCGCAGATGATCTCGGTGGGATCTGAGCGGAACGGTGGGAGGTAGACTCTTTGGGAGCGGTTGGAGAGGAAAGAGGTGATCCAGTCCAGGGCCTGTCCTTGGATACCGTTGGAGCGGAGGCGGGATATTAGGGTTCGGTGGCAGACGGTGTTGAAGGCAGCCGAGAGGTCGAGGAGGATGAGGGCGACTGTTTCTCCATTGTCCATCAGAGTTCTGATGTCGTCTGTGACTGAGATGAGGGCGGTTTTTGTGCTGTGATTGGCTCGGAATCCGGACTGAGAGGGGTCAAGTAGGTTGTTGTCTTCAAGGAAGTTGGTAAGTTGCTTGTTGACGGTCTTCTCTATGACTTTGGCAGGGAAGGGGAGGAGCGAGATGGGGCAGAAGTTCTTCAGGTCGCTGGGGTCCGCCGTAGATTTCTTCAGTAGGGCGTTGACTTCTGCGTGTTTTCAGCTCTCGGGGAAGGTGGCAGAAGCAATCGAACTGTTGATGATGGTCTGGAGCTGCGGGACGATGATATTGTTGGCTTTGTTGAAGATGAAGTGTGGGCAGGGGCCTGAGGGGGCACCGGAGTGGATGGAGTTCATGGTAGCTTTGGTCTCTTCCTTGTTGATGTGAGTCCAGGCGTTGAGGGTGATGGCTGGGGTTGTAGGTTCTGTGGTGGTTGGCTGGGTCTGGTGTCCGAAGCTGTTGTGTAGGTCGGTGATCTTACGATGGAAGAAGGTGGCGAGAGAGTTGCAGAGGTCTTGTGAGGGTGTGATGGCGTTGGCGTTAGGATTGGAGAGCTCTTTGACATTGTTGAAGAGTTCTTTGCTGTTGCGAGTGTTCTTGTCCAGTCTGTCTGTGAAGGAAGTTCTTTTGGTGGCGCGGATCAGTTGGTGGTGTTCGCGGGTGGCGTTTTTGAGGGCAGACATGTTTTCTGCGGTGTGGTCCTTGCGCCAGGCTTTCTCGAGGGTGCAGCAGTTTTTTTTAGATTCCTTGAGGGTGTCTGTGAACCAAAGAGGTTTTCTGGTGTTGGTCTGTCTGGGAGGCGTCTGAGGGGTGCGAGGTTGTCCACGCAGTTGGTGATCCAATGCGTGAGGCTGAGGGCTGCGTCGTTGGGGTCGGTGGAAAAGGTGGGTTGGTTGTCGCTGAGAGTGGAGAGAGGCTGTTCCGTGGGGATTTTGTTCCAATGTCTGCGTGGGATGGGTTGTGTGCGGAGGTGGAGAGTCTTGCGTCGGAAGGTGAAGTGGACACATCTGTGGTCGGTCCAGTGTATTACGGAGGAGTGGCTGAAGGATACGTGGTTGCTGGCGGAGAAGATGGGGTCGAGCGTGTGTCCGGCGATGTGGGTGGGGGTGTTCACCAGTTTCTTGAGACAGAGGTTGGCGAGGTTGTCGAGCAGGGCGGTGGTGTTGGGGTCGTCGTTCTGTTCTAGGTGGAAGTTGAGGTCACCGAGGAGGATGTAGTCCGGCAAGGCAAGGGCGTGCGGGGAGATGAAGTCAGTGATAGATTCGCTGAAGAGGGCGCGTGGTCCAGGGGGTCTGTAGATGAGAGTTCCTCTGAGGGTGGTCCTGGGGTCGGTGTGGTTCTGGAAGTGCAGGTGTTCGGCGGCGAGGGGGGTGTCTTCGGTGGAGGTGGTGACGTTGATGGAGTCCTTGAAGATGATGGCGATTCCTCCACCGACTTGGTTGGTGCGGTCTCTCCTGGAGATCTTGTAGCCGTCGGGGATGGCTATGGCGATGTCGGGGGCCGAAGAGGCATTCATCCAGGTCTCAGTGATGAAGGCGATGTCCGGTGCAGTGGAGTCCAGGGGGTCCCATAGTTCAATGGCATGCTTGTGGACGGAGCGTGCGTTGATCAGGATGCATTTGAGGTGGTTGTTGGCGCGTGGGCTGGCGGGCGGGGTGGTTTTGCAGTGGAAGGTGAGTTTGCAGGTGAGGCATTCGAAGGGTCCATTCAGGGTTGGCTTGGAAGCAGGTACTGGAGCGCCCCGGGTTGAGGGCGTGGAGGGTGCTGGGGTCGTAGCGGTGCTGTGGGGTTTGGGAGTGCTGGGGGCCAGGGGTCGTGGTGCTGGGTGTGGTCCAGGCGCCGACGGGCGAAGACAGGCTTGCCGTTGGCGCGCCTTTGGCGCCCCAGCGGCAGCCATAAGAGGGAGGAGGCGAGGTCAGCTGGGGGTGGGGGTAGGAGGGGGGGGCGAAGAATGGGAGCAGGGGGGGCGGGGCCGAGCAGGAGGTGGCAGCGGGAAAGTGGAGGGTAGGGGGGTCAGGTAGAGGGGAGGAGAGAAAAGATAGGGGAGGGGGGATTAGAGAGGAGGAGGGGAGTCAGGAAGAACAGAAGAGGAGGAGAGAGAAGAGTCAAGAGAGAGGAGAGAAGAGTCAAGAGAGAGGAGAGAAGAGTCAAGGGAGAAGAGAGAAGAGTCAAGAGAGAAGAAAGAAGAGTCAAGAAGAAGAGTAAAGAAGAAGAGGAGAGAAGAGAGAAGAGAGAAGAGTCAAGAGAGAAGAGAGAAGAGTCAAGAAGAAGAGTCAAGAAGAAGAGGGGAAGAGTCAAGAGAGAAGAGAGAAGAGTCAAGAAGAAGAGTCAGGCAGAAGAGGAGAGACCTGAGGAGCAGAGGGGAAGCATCCAGAAGATGAGGAGAGGCCACAGAGGAAGAAAAGGAACACGCAGAGAAAAGTACAGAAGAGTTGAAGAACACGCAGGTTGGGGTGCAGAGGAGAAAAGAAGAACACAGATGAAGAAAGAAGAAAGAACACGCAGGTCGGGGTGCAGAGGAGAAAAGAAGAACACAGATGAAGAAAGAAGAAAGAACACACAGGTCGGGGTGCAGAGGAGAAAGAAGAACACAGATGAAGAGCAAAGCAGGAAGAGAACGCGGTGAGGAAGAGGAGCAGGCCGAGGAAGAGCAGAACACGCAGCAAGTGGGCTGCAGAAGAGGAGCAGAGAGCGAAGGGAAATGGACAGCAGAGGTGCGGAGAGAGGTTGGAGGAGAGAGCGGAAGGCAGAAGACAGAAGTACAGGAAAAGAGAGGTGAGTAGCGCAGGGCTGGGAGAGGGGCTGGGCGGGGGAGTACTTACGGTTTTAGCAGGTCTTGCTGGGAGGTGTCAGGAGCCTGGGCTGGTGGAGCTGCAGCGGCAGGGGGAGCGACCTACCCTCGGGTAAGAACGTTGAGTGAAGCAGAGAGAAAAATCTGTTTCAGAGAACGGAGGGTTTTTTATTTTTTATTTTACTTGGGGGGGGTTGAAATCGGTAGCTGTTCACTCTCAAGCTGGGGAAAACTAAATCTGAGAGGGAACTGCATTTAGGGAAGGGGTGCCGTCCAGGTTCTTAAAAGGGACAGGCTCTTTACTGTACGTTCAATTTAAACCAAAGAGGCTACACTTTTTTTGTTTGTTTTTAAACCTTTCCTGTTATCAGGTGGACCTGAATGCTGCAATGCAGTTCCGAGAGTATAATTTGGAGTTATTTTGAAAATTTATGAAAAAAGGCCTCTTATTGTCTTCTATCACACAGATCTGTACATGAATTTAAGGGCAGGCATTCTATGATGCTGTTTCTATGGAACAAAACTATACAAAAGGTGTTACAGGATTTTCACACAGAAAGGAATTATTCCAGTGTTTATGACTATCAATGTAAATCCTATGATGCAGAACACAGCCATAATACACTGATGTAAAATCATCTAAATACTGCTGCCCTAATGTGACTGTTTCGAATTCTTCTCAATATACATATTCAAGTAAGCTTTCAATCATTTTTGGATCTTAAAAAAGGCTGTCTTTAAAGAAGCATGATTTTAAATGGATTTTAGAAAGATTTCCTTATTGAGGTGATATTGCATTTAAATGTCAAGTTTGCATCCCACAGTGGAATACAAAACAATAATATCCTTTTATGTGCCAGACACTTGCAAATATATTTTTGTCAAAGCAGAGGAAAACTGTGTAGACTAGCCTATGAATGGCACTGGGTTGTCTCAGGCTATATATTTATCTAATTAACACATATGGATAATAAAGGTACAGGTACATGCCATGAAAAAACTATGCATTACCTTTTGGTAATCTATCCATTTCAACCTCATTTTCTGAATTTTCATTGGACTCATCTTTTGGGGAAATTTCCTCTGTCTGCTCATTACCTGATTCAACATATTTTGTAACAAATGATGGTTTTCGCTTTGATCATCTTGAAGACAACACAGACTTGGATTTCTCAGAGGAACTACTTCCCTCTTCCATGTTTTCAACTGGACACAGCTTTGCAGACTTTACTCAGTTACTAAAAATAAAGGTACTTTATTTTTATGACAATATGCCACATGTATCTCAGTGAGTACCCTCAGTAAGAAGGTAAGTAATATACACAAGTTATATGTACACAAACCCAAAACAGGTAAGTAAGAGTCAGAAAAGTAATGCAAACAGTGTAGAATTACAATAGGTTACAATAGGTGAACATAGGTCTAGGGGCAACACAAACCATATACTCCAAAAGTGGAATGCGAATCACGAATGGACCCCAGACCTATGGGAGCTTGTAGAGGTTCGCTGGGACTGTAAGAAAACAGTCAGGGTTTCCAAGATACCCCACCCCAAGACCCTGAAAAGTAGGAGTAAAGTACACCTACTACCCCAAAAGGACACAAAAGTCGTGATAGGGGGATTCTGCAAGAACAACAAACACCAGCAAAACACTGAAGATGGATTCCTGGACATGAGGACCTGCAAGGCAAGGGGACCAAGTCCAAGAGTGGTGATAGTGTCCAGGGGGGCAGGAGCCCAGGAAACCCCGGATGAAGGTGCAAGGAAGCTGCCTCCAGATGGAAGAAGCTTGGAATTCTGCAACAACGAAGAGGACTAGGAACTTCTTCTTTGGATGGCAGACGTCCCACGTTGCGACGAAGGTTGCAGAAGTGTTCCCACACAGAAATACTGCAAACAATCCTTGCTAGCTGCAAGGGTTGCAGTGGAGGTTTTTGGGTGCTGCTGGGGACCAGGAAGGACCAGGATGTTGCCCCTCAGAGGAGGAGACAGAGGGGGCACTCAGCAACTCAGAGAGCCCCCACAGAAGCAGGCAGCACCTGCAGAAGTGCCCAAAGAGGCACTTAGAAGATTTGTGAACCAGAGCTTGCTCAGTCACAAAGGAGGGTCCCACGACTCCCGAGGCCAACTCAGAAGGTTGAGCACTGCAGGACGGAGTGATGGGGAATTAGGCTAGGCTGTGCATGAAGGAAATGCTAGAAGAGTGCACAGGAGCCGGAGCAGTTGCAAATTACGTAGTACACAGGTTTGCAGTCTAACGTGGGGAGGCAAGGACTTACCTCCACCAAACTTGGACTGAAGGATCACAGGACTGTGGGAGTCACTTGGATAGAGTTCCTGTGTTCCAGGGACCATGCTCGTCAGGATAAGAGGGGACCCAGAGGACTGGTGATGCAGTCTTTTGGTGCCTGCGTTAGCAGGGGGAAGATTCCGTCAACCCACTGGAGATTTCTTCTTGGCTTCCCGTACAGGGTGAAGGCAGTTGACCCCCAGAGCATGTACTACCAGGAAACAGTCGAGAAAGTCGGCAGGATGAGGCGCTACAATGTTGCTGGTAGTCGTCTTGCCACTTTGTTGTGGTTTTGCAGGCGTCCTGGAGCAGTCAGTCCTTGGCAGAAGTCAAAGAGGGAAGTGCAGAGGAACTCTGGTGAGCTCTTGCATTCGTTATCTGAAGAATACCCCAAAGGAGAGACCCCAAATTGCCAGAAAAGGAGGTTTGTCTACCAAGAAAGGAGGATTGACTACCAAGATAGGTAATAGTCTATCAGAGGGGGAATCTGAGGTCACCTGCTGGCACTGGCCACTCAGAGCAGTCCAGTGTGCCCCCAACACCTCTATTTCCAAGATGGCAGAGGTCTGGGACACACTGGAGGAGCTCTGGGCACCTCCCCTGGGTGGTACTGGTCAGGGGAGTGGGCACTCCCCTTTCCTTTGTCCAATTTCGCACCAGAGCAGGGGTGGGGGATCCCTGAACCGGTGTAGACTGGCTTATGCAGAGATGGGCAACATCTGTGTCCATCAAAGCATTTCCAGAGGCTGGGGGAGGCTACTCCTCCCCAGCCCTTCACACCTATTTCCAAAGGGAGAGGGTGTAACACCCTCTCTCAGAGGAAATCCTTTGTTCTGCCTTCCTGGGCCAGGGCTGCCAGGACCCCAGGAGGGCAGAATCCTGTCTGAGGGGTTGGCAGCAGCAGCAGCTGCAGTGGAAACCCCGGAAAGGCAGTTTGGTAGCACCCAGGTTCTGTGCTAGAGACCCGGGGATCATAGAATTGTCCCCCCAATACCAGAATGGTATTGGGGTGACCATTCCATGATCTTAGACATGTTAAGTGGCCATGTTCGGAGTTACCATTGTTACGCTATACATAGGTAGTGACCTATGTATAGTGCACGCGTGTAATGGTGTCCCCGCCTCACAAAGTCTGGGGAATTTGCCCTGAACAATGTGGGGGCACCTTGGCTAGTGCCAGGGTGCCCACGCACTAAGTAACTTGGCACCCAACCTTCACCAGGTGAAGGTTAGACATATAGGTGACTTTTTAAGTTACTTATGTGCAGTGAAACATGGCTGTGAAATAACGTGGACGTTATTTCACTCAGGCTGCAGTGGCAGGCCTGTGTAAGAATTGTCTGAGCTCCCAATGAGTGGCAAAAGAAATGCTGCAACCCATAGGGATCTCCTGGAACCCGAAAACCCTGGGTACCTAAGTACCATATACAAGGGAATTATATGGGTGTACCAGTGTGCCAATGAGAATTGGTAAAAAAATTAGAAAGCAGAGAGAGCATAAACACTGAGGTTCTGGTTAGCAGAGCCTTAGTGATACAGTTAGGCACCACACAGGAAACACATACAGGGCACATACTATGAGCACTGGGGTCCTGCCTAGCAGGATCCCATTGACACAGGGGCTAAAACATACATACATACAGTGAAAATGGGGGTAACATGCCAGGCAAGATGGTACTTTCCTACACCCCCCCGCCCCAAACGAAGGACAATAAGACTAGCCTTGTCCTGATGAGTCTTCATTGTCTAAGTGGAAATATCTGGAGAGTCCATCTGCATTGGAGTGGGTACTCCCAGGTCTATGTTCCTCTTTATAGTCCATTCCTTGTAGAGATATGGACCACCTCAACAATTTAGGGTTTTCCCCTTTCATTTGTTTTAGCCAAAGTAGAGGTTTGTGGTCTGTTTAAACAATAAAGTGAGTGCCAAACAGGTATGGCCTCAACCTTTTCAGTCCCCAGACCACAGCAAAGGCCTCCCCCTCTATGGCAAACCAACGCTTTTCTCTAGGGGTCAACCTTCTGCTGATAAAAGCAACTGGTTGATCCTGGCCCCCGGAATTCAGTTGTGATAAGACTGCCCCTACCCCTAATTCAGATGCATCACTTTAAACAATGAATTTTTTGGAGTAACATGGGCTTTTTAGGACAGGTGCAGAGCACATGGCCTGTTTGAGCTCCTCAAAAGCTTTCTGACAGCTACCTGTCCATAACAAATTTTTGTCATTTTCTTGCTTGTGAGGTGATTAAGAGGGGCTGCTATGGAGCCATAACTCTTGATGAATCTCCTGTAGTACCATGTGAGGCCTAAAAAGGCTCTCACCTGGGCTGAGTTGTAGGGGGAACCCAATCCATGATTGTCTGGATTTTCCCCTGTAGTGGTACAATCTGTTCTCCACCTACCAGGTGGCCCAGATAAACCACTTTCCCCTGCCCTATCTGGCACTTTGAGGCCTTGATAGTGAGGCCTGCCTTTTGCAGGGCCTACAAAACTTTCCAAAGGTGGACCAGGTGCTCATCCCAGGTTGAGCTAAAGACAGCAATATCATCAAGATATGCTGCACTGAAAGCTTCCAACCCTTGCAGGACTGTGTTCACCAACTTTTGAAAAGTGGCAGGTGCATTTTTCAAACCGAAGGGCATCACTGTGAATTGGTAGTGCCCTCCTATGGTCGAAAATGCAGTCTTTGGTTTAGCATCTTCTGCCAATCTGATTTGCCAATACCCTGCCGTCAGATCAAAAGTACTAAGATACTTGGCAGAAGCCAGTGTATCAATGAGCTCATCTGCCCTGGGTATAGGGTAAGCATCAGTTTTTGTTACCTGATTGAGCCCTCTGTAATCTACACAAAACCTCATCTCCCTCTTTCCATCTTTGGTGTGAGGTTTTGGTACAAGCACCACTGGGCTAGCCCATGGGCTTTCAGAAGGTTCAATCACCTCCAAATCCAACATTTTCTGCACCTCTTGTTTAATGCAGTCTCTGACATGGTCAGGCTGCCTATAAATTCTACTTTTGAGAGGCAGGCTGTCTCCAGTGTCAATTGTGTTTTCACACCAGGATGTGGTACCTGGTACAAGTGAAAAGAGGTATGAAAATTGGCTTAGGAGATTAATGCAGTTGTCTTTCTGGGCCGCAGTCAGTCAGTCTGCTAAAACTGCTCCTTCCACTAAGGCATCTGCTTCAGTGGTGGAGAAGAGATCAGGGAGAGGGTCACTCTCTCCTTCCTGTCCCTCATCTGTTGCCATGAGCAGGGTGAGATCAGCCCTGTCATGGTAGGGTTTCAGGCGTTAACATGAATCACCTTAAGAGGACTCCTGGCAGTGCCCAGGTCTACCAAATAGGTAACCTCACCCTTCTTCTCAACAATTAGATGGGTCCACTCCATTTGTCTTGGAGTGCTCTTGGGGCCACAGGCTCCAATACCCACACCTTCTGTCCTGGTTGGTACTGGATCAGAACAGCCTTCTGGTCATGCCATTGCTTTTGCAGCTCCTGGCTGGCCTGAAGGTTTTTACTGGCCTTTTTCATGTACTCAGCCATTCTGGATCTTAGGCCAAGTACATAATCCACTATGTCCTGTTTAGGAGGTTTTAAAGGTTGTTCCCAACCCTCATTTACAAGAGTAAGTGGACCCCTTACAGGGTGCCCAAAGAGGAGTTCAAAGGGGCTGAAGCCCACTCCTTTTTGGGGTACCTCCCTGTATGCAAAAAGGAGGCAAGGTAACAGGACATCCCATCTCCTCCTGAGTTTTTCAGGGAGTCCCATTATCATTCCTTTGAGAGATTAATTAAACCTCTCAACCAGACCATTTGTTTGTGGATGGTAAGGGGTGGTGAACTTGTAGGTAACACCACACTCCTTCCACATTGCTTTTAAGTATGCAGACATGAAGTTTCTACCTCTGTCTGATACTACCTCTTTAGGAAAACCCACCCTGGAAAAGATTCCTAGGAGGGCCTTTGCCACTGCAGGAGTTGTAGTGGTCCTTAAAGGTATGGCTTCAGGATATCTTGTAGCATAGTCTACTACCACCAAGATAAATCTATTGCCTGAAGCAGTAGGAGGGTTAAGGGGGCAACTATGTCAACCCCTACCCTTTCAAAGGACACCCCAACCACTGAAAGTGGAATTAGAGGGGCCTTTGGAGTGCCACCAGTCTTGTCACTGGCTTGGCAGGTCACGCAAGACTTGCAAAAATCTTTGGTGTCCTCTGACATATGAGGCCAGTGAAACAAGGGGACAAGTCTTTCCCAAGTTTTCGTCTGGCCTAAATGCCCAGCCAAAGGAATGTCATGTGCTAGAGGGAGAAGAAACTTGCTGTACTGCCGGGGAATGACCAATCTCCTGGCGGCTCCACGTTTTGGGTCCCTTGACTCTGTGTACAAGAGGTTATCTTCCTAGTATACTCTATGACTGTCACTGACATCCCCATTTTGCTGCCTGAGACCCTCTAATGTGGGACAGGTGTGCTGTACCACACTCAGCTCTTCCCTGGCAGGCCCCCCTCCACCCAGAAGCTCAGCAGTGTCTGCTGCTAGCTCCTCTGGTGTAGGTTCTGCATAGGGAGGAAATTCGTCTTCCTCAGAAGGGGAATTATCTGTAGAGGGAGGGATAATGGGTAGGGATTTACCCTTTTTACCCCTAGCTTTAGGGAGCACGTGGTCCATTGTTCCAGGATCCAAGTCACCCTGTCCTTTTTGCTTTTTGGCCTGAGCCCTGGTTAAAGCAAAAATATGCCCAGGAATGCCCAGCATTGCTGCATGGGCCTCCAACTCCACTTCTGCCCAAGCTGATGTCTCTAAATCATTGCCTAGTAGACAGTCTACAGGTAAATCTGAGGCAACCACAACTTTCTTTGGACCAGTAACCCCCCTCCCAGTTGAGATTCACAACAGCCATGGGGTGGCTAAGAGTGTTGTTATGAGTGTCTGTCACTTGGTGCTGCTGACCAAGTAGGTGTTGCTCAGGGTGGACCAGTTTTTCTATCACCTTAGTTACACTGACTCCTGTGTCCCTGTAGGCCTGAACCTCTACACCATTTATTAGGGGAAGTTGCTTGTACTTATCCATATTAAGGGGACAAGCAACCAAGGTGGCAAAATCAATGCCACCATCAGAGGCCAAAACAGCCTCTGTGGTCTCCCTAACAAGACCAACCCCAACTACATTGCCAATAGTGAGCCCAGCTACACCCTTGGATTGGCTATTAGTAGTAGATTTCCCACCACCACTGCTATTACTAGGGGCACTAGAATTTGCAGCAGGGGTTGTGGTGGTGGGAGGTTTGGTGTTTTTCTTTGGACAACTGGAATCAGTTGCCCAATGGCCTTTGACTTTACACAAATAACACCAAGGCTTTTTAGGTTGATTATTAGAAGAGGATTTGGACCCACTTCCCCCAGAGGATTTTTGTGGGCCTGATGAAGACTCAGAATGTTTACCTTTGTACCCACCCTTCTCAGAAGGCTTACCATCCTTCTTGTTGCCATCCTTGTCACCCCCTGTATGAACTTTTCTGTTCACCCTTGTTCTGACCCACTTGTCTGCCTTCTTTCCCAATTCTTGGGGAGAAATCAGATCCGAGTCCACTAGGTATTGGTGCAACAAGTCAGACACACAGTTGTTCAGAATATGCTCTCTCAGAATACGACTGTACAGGATTTCATAGTCAGATACCTTACTGCCATGTAACCACCCTTCCAAGGCCTTCACTGAATAGTCCACACAATCTGTCCAGTCTTGAGAAGACTCTTTTCTGGTGTCTCTGAACTTAATCCTGTATTGTTCAGTGGTTAAGCCAAATCCATCCAAGAGTGCATCCTTCAAAACTTTGTAGTTGTTGGCTTCGTTTTCTCTAACAGTAAGGGGCCTATCCCTACCCTCTTCAGTGAAAGATAGCCACAAAATAGCAGCCCACTGCCTTTGAGGGACCAACTGTACTATACCGGCCCTCTCAAGTGCAGCAAACCACTTATTAATGTCATCTCCCTCCTTGTAAGGGGGGACTATCTTGTGCAGATTCCTGGAATCTTGCTCTCTAACAGGATTGCTATCAGGAATACTGCTGCTGCCACCAAGGAGAACTAACCCCAACCTCTGTATTTCCTTCTCTATGTCTAGGGATTCCCTATCTAAGGCCAGCTGCTGCTGTTTAAGCTTCAGTCTGGTATCTTCAACCCTCAACTTTTTGAGTTCCCTTTCTAACAAGTTATCCTCAGGGTGGGTGGGTTGGGAATGTTTTGACACAGATGAAATATGGAAAGTTTCAGAGGGGGACCTGTCCCTAACTGTCTGGACCCTGGTAACCTGGCCTCTAGGGATAAAGGATGCCCTACTGTTATGGGAACCTCTATCACTACCAGCATCACTAGGTGCCCTGCTAGGGGGCAGACCCTTGTCAGAACCCTCCCCAGCTTCTCCAGGGGACTCCTCTGAATCAGACTGGGAAGCTTCTCCCTTTTCTAACCTCTCATTTGATGGTCCAGACTAGTTCTGGCCATCTACAACAAGCATATTAGAGAGAAACTCTTTTGTAGGGTTCTTTCCTATACTCAAACCTCTATAGAGGCAGAGACCCCCCAAACTTTTATAGTTCAAACTCTCATATGTTGCATTAACAGTCTTGAGAGTGGACTCTACAACAGACATGATAGTAAAGGTTTAAGGATAGTGAGAAAAGAAAAAGTTTTAGAACTTTTGAAAGCACAGAAAAAACTTTTTCTAACTTTTCGAAACCTTTTAGAAGTTTTAAGAAACTTTTCAGAACTTTGTAAAAAGTTTTAGGATAGGAAAGCAAACTTTTTGGGTTAAGTGTACATACACTGAACTGTTTGGTATATGATTCTCTTATGAAAAGTACAAAATGACAAAGTGGTAAAGCAGTTGCAAGTACTTCTCCCACCGCTGCACTACCAATGTAGGAGGCTGGCCTAGCTTATAGTGGGTACCCTGTGGTTCTTACACCCTGTGCCAGGTCCAGTTATCTCTTATTAGTAGAATAGAGGTGTTTCTAGCAGCTTAGGCAGATAGAAGGTAGCTATGGCAAAGCAGCTTAGGCTGTACTAGGAGACATGCAAAGCTCCTACTATACCACTTATATCATACGCACAATATCATAAGAAAACACAATACTCAGAGTTACTAAAAATAAAGGTACTTTATTTTTATGACAATATGACACAAGTATCTCAGTGAGTACCCTCAGTAAGAAGGTAAGTAATATACACAAGTTATATGTACACAAACCCAAAACAGGTAAGTAAGAGTCAGAAACGTAATGCAAACAGTGTAGAATTACAATAGGTTGCAATAGGTGAACATAGGTCTAGGGGCAACACAAACCATATACTCCAAAAGTGGAATGCAAATCATGAATGGACCCCAGACCTATAGGAGCTTGTAGAGGGTCGCTAGGACTTTAAGAAAACAGTCAGGGTGTCCAAGATACCCCACACCAAGACCCTGAAAAGTAGGAGTAAAGTACACCTACTACCCCAAAAGGACACAATAGTCGTGATAGGGGGATTCTGCAAGAACAACAAATACCAGCAAAGCACTGAGGACGGATTCCTGGACCTGAGGACCTGCAAGGCAAGGGGACCAAGTCCAAGAGTCGTGATAGTGTCCAGGGGGGGCAGGAGCCCAGGAAACCCCGGATGAAAGTGCAAGGAAGCTACCTACAGATGGAAGAAGCTTGGAATTCTGCAACACCGAAGAGGACTAGGAACTTCTCCTTTGGATGGCAGATGCCCCACGTTGCGATGAAGGTTGCAGAAGTGTTCCCACACAGAAATACCGCAAACAAGCCTTGCTGGAGGTTTTTGGGTGCTGCTGGGGAACAGGAAGGACCAGGATGTCGCCCCTTGGAGGAGGAGACAGAGGGGGTGCTCAGCAACTCAGAGAGCCCCCACAGAAGCAGGCAGCACCCGCAGAAGTACCCAAACAGGCACTTAGAAGATTTGTGAACTGGAGCTGGCTCAGAGTCTCAAAGGACGGTCCCACGATGCCGGAGGCCAACTCAGAGGGTTGAGCACTGCAGGACGGAGTGCTGGGGATGAAGGAAATCCTGGTAGAGTGCACAGGAGCCGGAGGAGCTGCAAATCACGCAGTACACAGGTTTGCAGTCTAGAGTGGGGAGGCAAGGACTTACCTCCAATAAACTTGGACTGAAGGATCACTGGACTATGGGAGTCACTTGCATAGAGTTCCTGTGTTCCAGGGACCAGGCTCGTCAGGATGAGAGGGGACTCAGAGGACCGGTGATGCAGTCTTTCAGTGCCTGTGTTAGCCGGGGGAAGATTCCGTCGACCCACAGGAGATTTCTTCTTGGCTTCCAGTGCAGGGTGAAGGCAGGTGACCCCCAGAGCATGCACTACCAGGAAACAGTCAAGAAAACCGGCAGGATGAGGTGCTACAATGTTGCTGGTAGTCGTCTTGCTACTTTGTTGTGATTTTGCTGGCATCCTGGAGCAGTCAGCGGTCGATCCTTGGCAGAAGTCAAAGAGGGAAGTGCAGAGGAACTCTGGTGAGCTCTTGCATTTGTTATCTGACGAATACCCCAGAGGAGAGACCCTCAATAGCCAGAAAAGGAGGTCTGGCTACCAAGAAAGGAGGATTGGCTACCAAGAAAGGTAAGAGCCTATCAGAGGGGGTCTCTGACGTCACCTGCTGCCACTGGCCACTCAGAGCAGTCCAGTGTGCCCCCAGCACCTCTGTTTCCAAGATGGCAGAGGTCTGGGACACACTGGAGGAGCTCGGTGTACCCCCCTTGGGAGGTACTGGTCAGGGGAGTGGGCACTCCCCTTTCCTTTGTCCAGTTTCGTGCAAGAGCATGGCTGGGGGATCCCTGAACTGGTGTAGACTGGCTTATGCAGAGATGGGCACCATCTGTGCCCATCAAAGCATTTCCAGAGGCTGGGAGAGGCTACTCCTCCCCAGCCCTTCACACCTATTTCCAAAGGGAGAGGGTGTAACACCCTCTCTCAGAGGAAATCCTTTGTTCTGCCTTCCTGGGCCAGGGCTGCCTGGACCCCAGGAGGGTAGAATCCTGTCTGAGGGGTTGGCAGCAGCTACAGTGGCAACCCCGGAAAGGCAGTTTGGCAACACCCAGGTCCTGTGCTAGAGTCCCGGGGGATCATGGAATTGTCACCCCAATACCAGAATGGTATTGGGGTGACAATTCCATGATCTTAAACATGTTACATGGCCATGTTCGGAGTTACCATTGTGACGCTATACATAGGTAGTGACCTATGTATAGTGCACGCATGTAATGGTGTCCCCGCACTCACAAAGTCCAGTGATTTTGCCCTGAACGATGTGTGGGCACCTTGGCTAGTGCCAGGGTGCCCACACACTAAGTAACTTGGCACCCAACCTTCACCAGGTGAAGGTTAGACATATAGGTGACTTATAAGTTACTTATGTGCAGTGAAAAGTGGCTGTGAAATAACCTGGATGTTATTACACTCAGGCTGCAGTGGCAGGCCTGTGTAAGAATTGTCTGGGCTCCCTATGAGTGGCAAAAGAAATGCTGAAGCCCATAGGGATCTCATGGAACCCCAATACCCTGGGTACCTAAGTACCATATGCAAGGGAATTATATGGGTGTACCAGGGTGCCATTGAGAATTGGTAAATTTGGTCACTAGCCTGCAGTGACAAATTTAGAAAGCAGAGAGAGCATAAACACTGAGGTTCTGGTTAGCAGAGCCTTAGTGATACAGTTAGGCACCACACAGGGAACACATACAATGAGCACTGGCGTCCTGCCTAGCAGGATCCCAGTGAGACAGGGGCTAAAACATACATACATACATACAGTGAAAATGGGGGTAACATGCCAGGCAAGATGGTACTTTCCTACAGTAGAGTAGAAGCACTTCTAAGTAGGAATAACTACCGTGGGATAGTTAGTACCTGCGCTTCAGAATTTTGATTTAAAGAATGGCTTTATTAGCATTTTTAAAAAATAGTGCAGTTCGAAAGTAAATAGCCTCAAGACACCTCGCAGCGTCAATACTTTCAAAGTCCACCCACCTCCAGTGTGTAACGCTCATTTTACCAAGCCATACCCAACAAAGAAACTAATTCACTACCCTCTCCACTGCAAGGTAGTTGCTTACCAGCCCTGAGCACACAAACAACACTCACCACCTTTGCTTGAAGCAGCTCTGTATTTTGAAAAACATGTGCCACGACAAGGCATATGCTGACAATGAACAGCAGCACGAACACTGTACCTGTTGTTTTCCAATGTAGTCAGCCTCAGCCTTCGCCCACAGCTCTAGATATGTTGCTAGAGTTTTGTGACTTCGACCTCGAGTGCCGAAGTGCAGTCCTTAATCACCTTTCATGTCAAGCAGGTCCTCTAACATTGCCAGCGAATTAAAAGAGGGGGGGAATCTTTCTTCTTTAGGGTTGCTCAAGCTTGAATACCCATTTACTAGAGAATCAGTCACCCAATTCAGTGCAGGACTGGGTGAACACTGGGCATGGGCAGGCATTGGTGATTCTCTTCCAATAGGCTGTCGTTAGAAGTGCTTTTGCACGTTGAATTAGATTGATAGCCCTGCAACCATACACCACTGGGGGCTGTTGTCAATCATAAAAGTAGTTACAAAAATGTGCATGTGTCTTCGCGCCTTAATAAAACTACTTGTATCATTGTGTGAGCTTGTGACAGACAGCTGCCTCAGAGCTGGCAATAAAGGCTGGCCTGAAGGAAGGGGGTAGGCTAAAGTTTCAGGAGACAGAATGAAGACAGCAGACAGTTGAGGTCAGGGAACTGTGCCTACCTTTAGTGTGTAACCAAAGACATTCATTATGGGGGCACCATCATTTTAGAAAAACATGCACACAGGGCCCAACTAAGCCCAAACATTAGTCACCCTCTACATATGTTTTTTCCCGCACAAATGGGAAAAATGGCACCCATTTATGTGGGAAATAGCCCTTTCCGCAACACTGACAGGAGCAGCCTGTCAGTTGATTCCCTATTCTACTGCAGCCTCCAAGAGTGTTCTAAAGAACAACTACAGTGCTAACAGTCTTTCTTATGACAAAAGTGTATCACACCTGAAGCTAAGCCACCTTGATAGAATCAAGCTGGTAAAACTTAAAACATTTAGGGGCAGATTTAAGAGGCCCTTGTGCCATATGTCATCACATTCGCTTAATTTATTTTATGCTAATGTGGCCATATTATGGCAAAAATGCTGTGCCACATTTACAAAGTGGCACAATGCATTCATTGCACCACTTTGTAACTCCTTGCGTCACATTATGCTTGCGCCAGGCATAATGCATGCAAGGGGCGTTCTCCCATTGGGGGGCCAAAAAAATGGCAGAAAGAAATTTGTGCCATTTGTTAGGGCATTTTTAACGCCTGCTCAGAGCAGGCATGAAACCGAGGTACACCATTGGTTACAATTGCCCCTATGTTCTGTTCAGGGTTAGCGCCAACATTTAGGTGCTAAACCTGAACAGTACACCAATAGCGTAAAAAATGTTGCAGCTATTGCCCCCTACTCAATGCCATGGTGCACTGTATTTTAAATACGGCACACACATGGTGGCAGTAGGAGGGTTGCTAAGGGGTGCAAGAAAAGTGGCGCTGCACTGGGGGAAGCACCACTTTTCTCAAAGCTGCCCCTTAGCTTAGAAAGGAACAAAATTAGGGTGCTCACTTTGTCATAGAAGCTATGGTTAGTGCTGTAGAAAGAAAAATTAGGACACATTTTAAGTGAGTTCTCAGATATCTTCATCTTCTATTTTAGTAAAACATTCTGACATGCAGATTGAAAGATGCACTTTCAACACCAGCAGCTGACCATCAGTTAACTCCCTGGAGATCAGCAGCTCTATTACAGTGTTCTAATGAGCAACCAGAGTGCTAACATTCTGGATCTATGCCAAAAGTGTGGCACGTCTAAATGCCATCCTAATGGAATTATAGTGGAACACTGAAAGCATTTTCTACTGAGGATAATGCAGTAAATAAGGAAAGTATGGAGCTTCATCACAAATAAGTCTCCCAAGATGGTCACCAGAGAAAAAAGATTTGAAATGAAGCACAACTGTTACTGAAATGTTGCCCACATATATCCCAATGACAGAAGTCTGCAAAACAGTTAGGGGGTCATTACGACCCTGGCGGACAGTGGTATTTTGGGGAAAGGTACTGCCAACACGCTGGTGGTACCTTTCACCACCAAACCGCCAATGTACCACTCCGTCCGCTAGGGTAGTAACAGCTGCCAGCCTGGAGACTTCGATCTCCAGCCAGACGGCCCTTCACAATCCCACCCTCGGGATTATGACCTCGCCTACCGCCATGGTTTTCGTGGCAATCCTACTGCCAAGTAAACCATGGCGGTAGGCACTATCAGTGCCAGGGAATTTCCTCACTGACACTGATAGGGGTCTTCCCCACCGTTTCCCTCCCCCTTCCGTCCCCCTGACATAGACACACCTACACGTGCACACATACACACTCGTACACACATGCATACCCACATACACCCATGCATGCATACATGCAGACAAACCGCAACACACACTAATATACATTGAAGCACACATGCATTCACAACACACAACATACAATTACACTCACATTCATTCATACACACACGCATTCCACACGACTCACACCCGCATGCATGCATACAAAAACAGACACCCCTCCACACACACACAACACCCTCCACACCCTCCCTGTTGGAGAACCCGACTTACGTGCTTGCAGGGGGTCCTTCGGCAGGAGACAGGATGCAGCACTGCTGCCAGCAGCAGTGTCCACCAGTGGAACACCGCCAGGCCATATCATGTTCATGATATGGTCGGCGGCCCTCTCCTGGTGTAGCGCTGCTGCTAGCAGCCTAACCTTACCGCCGTCCACCACCATTACCGTAGCCGGAATGCCGCCAGCCTTCTGGCAGAATTCCGGCTATGGTCATATTATGGTGGACGGTAGGTAGCCACGGTGACGGTCTTTTGGAGGCAGTTGCCGTGGCGGTAGACGGAATTTTCAACCAATGTTAAAATGAAAGCCTTAATTTGTTTGTTTATTTGCAGTTTATTATGGCACAGACTTGACTCAAAGGTACTGGAGTGCTTTAAGTGAGCATCAGTTACATTGCACAAGGACACATTCATTTTGGTTTTAGATGCGGGGAGATTCAGAGATTTGCCCAGAATCACAGGATAGCGAGATGACGCCCAAACTCGAACCTGGCTCCCCAAGTGAAAAGTCTGCAGCTCTGGTTGTAACGTTACATCCTCTCCGTTAAGTGTAACAAATAATAAAATGATTAACTGGATTAAAAAAACATAAAGATAGCAAATAATTTAAAAGTATTTTGGCGCTATTTGAGAACTCAGAATATGTCCTCATTTTAGTTTTTTAGAGCACTAACCATAATTTTTATGGGAATAAGACCCTCTTATTTTTATAATTTCTAAACAAAATGCTATAGGAATTACTGTTTTAATTACAGCAAGATGACATTAAGCATGCCACACTTTTGTAATAAATATGGAAGGTTAGCAATCTAGTTGTTCATTAGCATACTGTGGGGAGGCAGAGGTCATGGACACAGACTTGGATAATTGAGGACAGGGAGGAGGGTGCAGAGGTAACAAGATGAGCACCCTGGGCAGGGCGTAGGGGCAGTGCCAGCACAATGGACCACAGACAGCAGAGGAAAGGGGGGCAGGGGCAACAAACCAAACATTCAGGACAAGCAAGAAAGGCTGTGCATGTTTAAAAGACCTTTAAGGGCAGAAGGAAGGGGCAGTGGCAGTACAACCATACATGCCACCAAACCCAATTGAGACAGGAGACTTCTGATGTTTTTAAACCTAAAAGGACTTTATTTTATCTGTCTCCTGCCTAAAATCTCCTCTTTTTCAAGGTAAGTCAGTGGGGAAAATCAACTCCTCAAGTTTTTTTTCAAAGTCTCCATCTTACCAAGTTCAAAATGTTGGAAAGTATGGTACGTTGGATCACGGAGGTCAGGAGGAATGAGGAAGGGACATGGCCTCGGATAACAGAGGGCAGGAGGGAGGGAGGCAGGAGCACCGGACTGACCTTACAGGGCAGGTGTTGCAGCAGCACAATACACCACACAGGGCAAGCAGGACAGCATTCAACACAATGGACCATGGAAAACAATAGAAAGGGGAAAGGGCCATGCACATGGGCAACAGAGAGCCGAGGGGGAAAGAGGCAAGGGCAGCAAGTTGACCATACCGGGCAGGCAGGAGGGACAGCTGCAGTATAATGGATCAAGAAGGGCAGGAGGGAGAGGGTAGGGGCACGACAATGGCCCAGACAAGACAGGAGTGAGGGCATAGGGGCCCGGTCATGCAAAACAGAGGACCGGGGGCAGGGCATGGGCAGTAAGCTGACCATGGAGGGCAGGGGGGATGGGCACTGGAAGCACAACATACTAAGAAGAACAACAGTGAGACTATAATGGCATACACACAGGGAAGGGGGGAGGGGGGTCAGGGGCAGCAAGCTGACCACACAGGGCAGGTGAAAGGGGTTGTGGCAGCATAGAAGACCATGCATGTCAAGCTGGAGTGTTAGAGGCAGCACAGCGGCCATGGTGGGCAAGAGGGAGGGGACGGGGCATGCACAAAGGACCATGGAGGACAGAGGGGAGCGGTAGGGGCTGGACACTGACAAGAGAAGGCAGCAACAGACTACGCAGGGCAGGTAGGAGGAGCAGTTGCAGCACAACAGAGCGGAAATGGAGGGAAGAAAGGACGGGCACTGCTAATTAGCCCAGATATTACATCATTCATGACATATTCTATGACACCATTGTATCATTTGCAGTAGAATTATTGATGAGAAAACCGTACAGGGTGTGAGTTATAGTTACATTAGGGCACAAGTTATATTTACTTGAAATCACTCTACCTATCAACAGCTGAATTTCTATGGTTTTGTGCATGTAAAATCTGAACCTAACTATAACGTCCGTGTAAACTTTGGTTTGTTAGTGAATATATATTTTCACACACACAGCTCTTGTATGTATACTGTATGAATGCATCATCACATTTTAGAAAGCATATTGTAGGGAGATTTTTATGGTCACAGCTGGTAGCATTTTGCTCTGAGTTGCTAAGTTGACCAGTGCCTTTTCTCCTCTCCAGCCCTGTTGTTGGTTGTATGGCTAACAAATAAATCTTCTTTCTTCACCTTCAAGATGCATTGTCTTCCTTGTTACCGTACTACGATGGCTTCATCCTAGCCATTCTTGAATTGACCACAAAGCCAACTTCTGTGATATTTATTGAATTCCAATGTCTGCACCTTAGCAACTCCTCAATTCATCCCACAGTCCTACTTCTGTGGTGCCTATTTCATTTTCTAGGGCTTGCTTTATCTGCCCCATATGAACCCCATAGACGGACTACTGTGGAATCTAATTATATTCCAGAACTGAACTTTAGTTGCTCCTGGTTTAACCTCAGTGTGATTATTTAAATCCCTGGGCATTGCTTCGGCTGCTTCTGTATTAACACTACAGACCTACTACTTTGTCTCTGTTTATTTACGAAGGCTGCACTTTAGCTGCACCAGAGTGTACAATATCGTCCCACTACTGTGATTCATGTAAAAAAATATTCAGCCACACCCTAGCTGCTCCTGGGCTGACCCCACAGGCCCATGTCTGAGGTATCTGCTCTTGGGTTGTCACCAAATGCTTACCTCAGTGGAGTCATATTCACTATCCTAGAGATATTTCTTAAATGCTCCTATGTCCTCCCCATAGGTCCACTACCGCAGGGTCTTTTAATACCCTTAATAAAGTATTGTACCTTGAGATGCTTTGTAAACAAAATACATAGTTGAATCCTGTTTGACTCTGGGTGTTAATATGAAATAGACTGGTGTCATTTTTTATTTAAAAAGTGTTTGTTTCAAATCACCTGGATACTCTGTATAATATAGGCCTGCTCTCTTAGCTAAAGGGCACAGAGATCTCCATCAGTAAGGTAGAGCACTCAAAATACAGAAGAATTTAGTCCATTAGGGCAGCCAAATAAAGCACTTCGCTGGCATTGCAGAACTGGGCATAGTCTGCCCAACTAAACCCTCTAATCGCTTTCTTCAACCTCAACTGCTACAGCACTATAGATGACAACATTTATGCAAAACCTTCAAAGCCCATTAAAGTTAGATACCCGTGCCATCGACCAGTGCCTCCTAGTGGTAAATCATTGGGTATATTTGAATCTCTTCAAACAAGATACATCACAAACCGAGATAATAATCTGTGGTAAATGAAGCATCAACAGCCCATGCACAGTCTGGCCAAAACAGCTTTACTAATCTCCGACCCAACCCATCATTCCAAGTAAGAAATCAAGGGGTGATTATTGGTTCTACCCACTACTGATTCCTCATGTTAATCTTTACCTACGACTCCACACCAATGGTGTAGCCCTCTAATCTTCCCACTGAGAGATACAGAAGCTACAGAGAATCCAGAACACAGCTTTTTGAGTAATTTCTTTAACAATGATATCAGAAAACTCATTTTACCTGCTCTTAATTTTTTGGCTGATCTTTTTATTGTACATTTTAACCTTATACATTTTATCAAGATCACACGCAGAACCAAATACATTTAAGAGAAACATCAGTCTACTGGCATCGACATCAGCTACATGACATAGCCAAATTACACATTAGACAGGATGGAGATCTGCTGTGTTCGCATATGCAGTTATCGGTAAGTGATTGTGACAAAGCTTATAACAACATGGCATTGCATGAAGAACAAAAATGCATTTAGTCCAACATAGAAGGAGGAAAAGTCATTTAACATGTGAATAAACCTGCACCCAGGCACTATGCAAGAAAGTGTCTGTCCGTGATACGACACAGAAATAGTCAATCTTTGTGTTGGAATGTGGGGGAAGGCAGGTACACTCAAAGCACTTCGTACTAGATGGGTGTGCAAAGTACCATCTTGCCTGGCATGTTACCCCCATATTTCACTGTATATATGTTGTTTTAGTCTATGTGTCACTGGGACCCTGCCAGGCAGGGCCCCAGTGCTCATAAGTATGTGCCCGGTATGTGTTCCCTGTGTGATGACTAACTGTCTCACTGAGGCTCTGCTAACCAGAACCTCAGTGGTTATGCTCTCTCTGCTTTCCAAATTGTCACTAACAGGCTAGTGACCAATTTCACCAATTCACATTGGCATACTGGTACACCCATATAATTCCCTAGTATATGGTACTGAGGTACCCAGGGTATTGGGGTTCCAGGAGATCCTTATGGGCTGCAGCATTTCTTTTGCCACCCATAGGGAGATCTGACAATTCTTACACAGGCCTGCCAGTGCAGCCTGAGTGAAATAACGTCCACGTTATTTCACAGCCATTTACCACTGCACTTAAGTAACTTATAAGTCACCTATATGTCTAACCTTCACCTGGTGAAGGTTGGGTGCAAAGTTACTTAGTGTGTGGGCACCCTGGCACTAGCCAAGGTGCCTCCACATTGTTCAGGGCAAATTCCCCGGACTTTGTGAGTGCGGGGACTCCATTACACGCGTGCACTATACATAGGTCACTACCTATGTATAGCGTCACAATGGTAACTCCGAACATGGCCATGTAACAGGTCGAAGATCATGGAATTGTCACCCCACTGCCATTCTGGCATTGGGGAGACAATTCCATGATCCCCCGGGTCTCTAGCACAGAACCCGGGTACTGCCAAACTGCCTTTCCGGGGTTTCCACTGCAGCTGCTGCTGCTGCCAACCCCTCAGACAGGTTTCTGCCCTCCTGGGGTCCAGGCAGCCCTGGCCCAGGAAGGCAGTACAAAGGACTTTCTCTGAGAGAGGGTGTTACACCCTCTCCCTTTGGAAATAGGTGTCAGGGCTGTGGAGGAGTAGCCTCCCCCAGCCTCTGGAAATGCTTTGATGGGCACAGATGGTGCCCATCTCTGCATAAGCCAGTCTACACCAGTTCAGGGATCCCCCAGCCCTGCTCTGGCACGAAACTGGACAAAGGAAAGGGGAGTGACCACTCCCCTGACCTGCACCTCCCAGGGGAGGTGCCCAGAGCTCCTCCAGCGTGCCCCAGACCTCTGCCATCTTGGATTCAGAGGTGTGCTGGCACACTGGACTTCTCTGAGTGGCCAGGGCCAGCAGGTGACGTCAGAGACTCCTTCTGATAGGTTCTTACCTCTGTTAGTAGCCAATCCTCCTTCCTAGGTAGCCAAACCTCATTTTCTGGCTATTTAGGGTCTCTGCTTTGGGGAATTCTTTAGATAATGAATGCAAGAGCTCACCAGAGTTCCTCTGCATCTCCCTCTTCACCTTCTGCCAAAGGATCGACCGCTGACTGCTCAGGACGCCTGCAAAACCGCAACAAAGTAGCCAGACGATTACTAGCAACCTTGTATCACTTCATCCAGCTGGCTTTCTCTAAGGTTTCCAGGTGGTGCATGCTCTGGGGGTAGCCTGCCTCCTTCTTGCACCAGGAGCTCTGAAGAAATCTCCTGTGGGTCGACGGAATCTTCCCCCTGCAACCGCAGGCAACAAAAGACTGCATCACCGGTCCTCTGGGTCCCCTCTCAGCACGACGAGCGTGGTCCCTGGAACTCAGAAAATCTGTCCAAGTGACTCCCACAGTCCAGTGACTCTTCAGTCCAAGTTTGGTGGAGGTAAGTCCTTGCCTCCCCACGCTAGACTGCATTGCTGGGTACCGAGTGATTTGCAGCTGCTCTGGCTCCTGTGCACTCTTCCGGGATTTCCTTTGTGCACAGCCATGCCTGGGTCCCCAACACTCTAACCTGCAGGGCACAACCTTCTGAGTTGTCCTCCGGCGTCGTGGGACTCCCTTTTGTGACTTCGGGTGGACTCCAGTTCACTTTTCTTCTAAGTGCCTGTTCAGGTACTTCTGCGGGCGCTGCCTGCTTCTGTGAGGACTCCCTGACTTGCTGGGTGCCCCCTCTGTCTCCTCATCCAAGTGGCTACATCCTGGTCCCTCCTGGGCCACAGCAGCATCCAAAAACCCTAACCGCGACCCTTGCAGCTAGCAAGGCTTGTTTGCAGTCTTTCTGCGTGGGAACACAAGCAAGCTTCTTCACAACGTGGGACATCCATCCACCAAAGGGGAAGTTCCTAGTCCTCTTCCTTCTTGCAAAACACCAAGCTTCTTCCATCCGGTGGCAGCTTCCTTGCACCCTCAGCTGGCATTTCCTGGGCTCCTGCCCACTCTCAACACTGTCGCGACTCTTGGACTTGGTCCCCTTGTCTTACAGATACTCAGGTCCGGAAATCCACTGTTGTTGCATTGCTGGAGTTTGTTTTCCTTGCAGAATCCCCCTATCACAACTTCTGTGCTCTCTGGGGGTTGTAGGTGCACTTTACACCTACCTTACAGGGTCTTGGGGTGGGCTTTTTTTCTAACCCTCACTGTTTTCTTACAGTCCCAGCAACCCTCTACAAGCTCACATAGGTTTGGGGTCCATTCGTGGTTCGCATTACACTTTTGGAGTATATGGTTTGTATTGCCCCTAGACCTATGTGCTCCTATTGCAATCTATTGTAACTTTACACTGCTTGCATTACTTCCTTTTGCTATTACTTGCATAATTTTGGTTTGTGTACATATATCTTGTGTATATTTCTCATCCTTATACTGAGGGTACTCACTAAGATACTTTTGGCATATTGTCATAAAAATAAAGTACCTTTATTTTTAGTATATCTGTGTATTGTGTTTTCTTATGATATTGTGCATATGACACCAGTGGTATAGTAGGAGCTTTACATGTCTCCTAGTTCAGCCTGAGCTGCTTTGCCATAGCTACCTTCTATCAGCCTTAGCTGCTAGAAACACCTCTTCTACACTAATAAGGGATAACTGGACCTGGCAGAAGGTGTAAATACCTCTGGTACCCACTACGAGCCAGGCCAGCCTCCTACAATGGGTAACCGGTTAGGTGGCAGCTGATATAGGGAACGAGGTTTCCCCAGAGGGTCGTCTGCACTTGGTAAGGCAGATTGGATCTCAACCAGCAGATTCTCTCAGGTGTTTGGGCAAGCCCCTGACCTCTTCTCTATGCAAGACCTGAGTTTCCATGGTGTGCTCCAGGCAGAGATCACAGGAGCAGTTGATGGCTTCCACCTACAAGTGAACAGGTGCTTGGATGAGGTAAGCCCTATTTGGTTTAGAATATTGTATGAGCATAAAACGAGTGTTGTACCAAGGCAGGGTATGATAGTACCGACCACCATCCACTGTCTGTACAGAGGCAGCCCATCTTAGCATCCCAGTGGCGAGGCAAGGATGTATTGGGCGCTGCTGCATGTATGTGTAGGAAGCTGGCAAGCCAGCATGTGGCAGCCTTCTCCCATGACGTGCAAGTATTGAATTGTGAGGTGTTCTTCGTGCTCTTGCAGCATGCCCCCCAGTGTTTCCAGTGCCCTGAGGAGGGAGTGTATAGCAGAAATTGGCCCAGAGGACGCCAACCATCTGCAATAAGGTCATCCACTGGGAGAAGAGTGCCATCATGATATAAATCTCCCAGTGTGTGAAGACCCACCTCCTGACAGGGAGTCACCTCTGCTAAAGAAGTGACCAGCCCTCCCGTGGTGTGCCCAGTAGAGACAGCGCTGGAGAATATGGCAGTACTGCCCTAGTAAGGAAAAGGCATCATCAGTATTAGAGGCATGCCACTCGCAGAAGGGGGGACAGGGCAACACAGCCCTAAAGCAAGGATGGAATAGGTGTAGTAGACCTGGCAAATCCCACAAGGGGAGGCAGTTGCAGTGTCCACCAGCTAGAAGCCTGACAACCACCATGACGCCAACTGCAACTGAGAGGCCAAGTGATAGTGCTTCAAATTTGGAACTCCCTGATCCACAGGTAAGTACAATTTGTTAAAGGCCACTCTGTGGCATGTGCCATGCCAAATGATTTCGTCCGTCAGTCACTCAAGTGAGCAGAAGAAAGGCTTAATGATATAATGTGGATGGTTGGCTAAGAAGTATAATACATAGGGCAGCATCACCATTTTTGGGAGAGCTATGCCTCTTGCCACTGAGAGCAGCAGGGACCTCTGGACTGCTATCTGCGTCCACAGTGGGGTCACTGCCCAAGTTAGGTTACCGTTTAGAAGGTCGGCAGCTCTACTATATATGCAAATGCCTAAGTAGCTTTTACCTTCTCTTCATTCTCTGCACTGTGACTGGACACATCACTTTGGAAGCAATGTGTTTAGCTTTTTTGTACTTCAGAATACATTAACGTAAGTATTATCTGACAGGAAGATTTTGTCTTAATTATTGTTTACAAAAATATTATCCCATATTATCCCATTGGATGTGGATTTTCTTTTAACAACTAATCCTTGGTGAAATGTAAATTACACCAGTGTAATTTGAGTAATTTGGGGAATTTTGTATTACACTTGTGACTTGAAATTCGAGAAAGAACACCATTACAACACTTTGTGAAATTCTGCACTGTGTGGTAAAAAGTTACCACAAAATGTGCCATTCTCGGTAAAGATTTACTGCAAATGCATGCAAAAAAGTAGGATGCGCACAGCTGTTTTCTGCAGTACTTTTGTTACATGTTTCCTCTTGCCAAAAATTGACAATACGATGCACTTTGCACTGAAATAGAGCTCAAAATGACGGATTTGCATTTCACATGCTTGTGCATAATTTCATTTAATTTTGCTGAAATTTTTTGTGATTATGTGGATTCAACGTTTTTGATTTTTGTACATCCCTGTTACAACTCCAATAGGGAAATATTTTCATAAGCAATATTTGGAACATGATACGCCTGTCAGACGATATTTTGGCTTTGATGTTCTGGTACCAGGCCATGTCATACAACAAATACTCTAGATAATATCAATCCAGAACTCTTCGATCTAGGCTGGCTCCATTCCTATCTGTCCGTTCCTCCTACAAACAGCAGCGGCTGCCGCAAATCTCATGGGGAGGGGGAGGCGTGGTTGGGGATGGGGACGGGGATGGGGGAAATAAAATAGTAATAACATTTTAAAAAACATAGCTGTTTCTGCCGCCGCTGGCCCCCTTGCTCCTCTCCCAATGGTGATGGTGTCCCAGCAGTCCCTGGGACACTAGCTCATGCCTAGCATGAGAGCAGCATCAGGATTGGTCTGAGAGGCTTCATCTGGAGTCTGAGCAGTTTCTCCAACCCAGCTGTGCAACACAGCCGGGTTGGAGAAACCCAAATATGCATTTCAGTTTGGCCGGCCTAAGACAGGTGGCCAAACTGACATACACACTTGGTGCACTCACTCCACTTCTCCTCCTCCCCCTCTCCCATGGCCCTGCCCCACCCATCACTGCACATGCTGGCTGAGCAAACAGCTGAAAAATAAAACAATAGTAAAATATTGATTTATTTTTCAGCTGCTGGCTCTTAACCAGTGGGTCGATGCTCCTTTGCCATTGAGAAGGAGCTGCCCTGCCTATAAGTGTAGTACTGGTAGAAATCCCTACTTTGAATTGGCTAAGATATGGAGCTCACTCTATGCATGAATTAGACCAATTGGAAACCATCTTGATATTTGGAGAGTTCTAAAAATTGGGCTCTACCCACCTTTTCAACTACTATGTTATATTTAACCAAAATTAAAGGTTTGTAACTGCCATCATGATAGCTTTTATGATCATTCTATGATCAAAACCTCGTGCTTATACACAGCGATGCTGCAGCACTATGTTTAGAGCAGTTCCCAAAACTTCATGCTCATCATTCAACACCTTCTATACAGGACAGTCCAAAATAAATACCCTGCTCAACTCCACATTACAAATAGTGACTGGGATGCTGATGCTTTTCGAGCCTCTTTGTTACCCGTCAGGGGTATGAACCACTATATATATATACATATATATATATATATACATACATACACATATATGTATAATAATGAAGAACTTTAGTGCTCAGGTGGCAGACGATGAAAGGTCCTATGAGTAGATATTTCAATACAGAATCAGGAGTCATACCAATGGAATTATGTATAATATACTATTTATCTGCATGGTATAACCCACATGTAAATATTAACGTTTTAGAAATTGCCAAATTCTTGAATTAATATTTTTCTGGGGGCTCATGCAACAGCCAACAGCAGTCTATAGTGAACACAAAAGCCCTACATCAAAAAATATGTTTGCCCAAAATAGGAAAAACAGAGGCACAGAGCAGAAACATGATTTTCCAAGGAGCACACATTCACTTTGTTGAGTTTTCTCTTTCAGTCAGTGGGGTGAGCATCATAATCGAAAGCATCTGGAGCTTTGGCATTTGATAAACTAGATTTAACTAGTGTGCATGGTAGTGCCAAAATGAAGTGGCAACGGAAGGCATCCCCTGCTGGGGGTACCACGCTGCAGAGACAGAATTTACAAACATTGTACGGGCATTTTTTCTGATTTTTTAAGCGGTTCACCATACTTGACATGCAATAACCCAATGTTAAAGAAGATGAAAGGCTGGGATGATTCAGCAGACTATTAGCCACAAGTGCAGAGACATATGGAGTGTGGGAAAGAAACGCTTCCTCTCACAACCAATCAATGGCCTGTTTCTAAATTTGTCCAGACATAGCTACAAGCATAGCCCAGACTTGATCGCTGCTAACTTTTCAAATACATACTTAAAAACCTGTGTGGCTGTAGAATGAAACTGAGCGGAACTGCTCTTTTGGAGGGAGAAGAGGCCAAGATATCCATTTAAAACCAGCCAACCATAATTAAGAACTGAAAAAGAGGCGTTTTCCAGCAAGACATTAGCAGTCCACAAAAGGCAGTACCGAGGTGGTGTCACTTTAAATTCTGCAGACAGCCTGGCCAACGGGAGAGGGAAATGACAGCACGCGTGGTGAGGTGGGCAGCAGCGGCTTTAAAAATCGGCTAGACATTGATAGATGATAGCTACACTGTCTCCCCAACCCCTTAGTCAACTGGCTAAAAAGATTCCAAACTAAACTCCTTATTGGTTCTGTTAATAATTCTTATTGAAGAGTGTGCAGACATCATCAAGGAACCCAGTACACTCCTGCAGATAACCACCTACCTGCAGGCACATAGCTGGGCTCCTGCAAAGAGCAGAGTTATCTCATGTGAACAACTAGCAGAGTACTAGTATGCATCCAAGTGAGCTTCTTCAGGCACCTGGCAAGGATGGTAGCAGGGAGACAACGAGCTCTTCCAGATAACTGAGTGCCTGCAGGCACCCAACTGAGCCAGTGCAGGCACCCAATTGTACTCTTGCAGGCACCAAAGTCAGCTCCTGTGAACAATTAGCTGAGTACCTGTATGCTCACAGACAAGCGTCTCCATGCACCTGGCAGCGATGTTAGAAAGGAGACACTGACCTCTTCCTGATACCTAAGAGCCTGCAGGCACCAAAACTGAGTCAATGCAGACTACCAGCTGGACTCCTGCAGTCACCACAGTTATCTCCTCTGAACACCTAGCTGTGTACCTGCATGCACCCAAACGAGCTTTCGCATGCACATGGCAGAAATGTTAGCAGGGAGACAATGAGCTCTTCCAGATAACCGGATGCATGCCACTGCAGGCACCCAACTGCACTTCTGCAGGCATCGCAGTCAGCTCCTGTAAACAACTATCTGAGTAAGCGCGTGCTCCCAAATGAGCCTCTACTTGCACATGCTAGGGGTGTTAGCCAGGAGACATGAACTCATACAGATAACTCAGTGCATGCAAGCACCAAAACTGAGCCACTGCAAACGCCCAGCTGGACTGCTGCAGGCAGCACAGTTAACTACCTGAAGGAAAGCATGTTCCCAAATCAGCTTCTACAAGCACCTGGCAAAGACGTTAGCAGGAAGACACTGAGCTCTTACAGATAGCTGAGTACCTGCATGTACTCAAACCAGCCAGTCCATGTAGCAAGCTAGAAACCTCCAAGCACAGCAGTCAGTTCTTGTGAACAACTAGCTGGGTACCTGCAAGCAACCGAATGAGCTCTACATGCTCCCTATCAGTAACAGGGAATTCCTTCCCTGTCACTGATAGGAGGCCCCCTCCCCCTCCTCAAACATCCTCCCACCCCTCCCTACATCCGCGCCCCCCATTTTGCACACACACATGCAGACACACACTCGTCCACACATACATCCATTCACGCAAACATCCGCACACACATCAAAACATACACGCACTCACACACATTCATACACACATGCAAACAACATTAAACACACACTCTCATTCACGCACACACTCACACATACATGCACACACCCCCCACCCCTCTCCCCTGTCGGAGACCCGTCTTACCCCTGATCCAGGGTGTTTTGCAGCAGGGGACGGGGCGCTGCTACTGCCAGCAGAACACCCCCAAGCTGTATTACTTCTCATAATTCGTCTGGTGGCGGTCTACTGGCGTGGCACTGCTGGTGGTAGCAGCATCACCTTACTACCATCCGTCAGTATGGCCACAGCCAGATTTCCGCCCTTCTTGTGGCGGAAATTCAGCTGTGGTGATGGTCTGGCGGACGGATGGTAGCCGTGGCGACGGTCTTTTGGCGGCCATCAATGTGACGGTAGGCAGTTTTTACCACCCTTGTCAAAATGAGGGCCAATATCTTTTGTTAATTCCTGTCTGTCCTCACCTTCCCACTTTTCTCCGTTCAATGTCTTGCCTGTCTTTTTTATCAAGCCATTATTTATATATTAATTATAATTAATTGCCTTGTCTTTACTGCCTAAACAATCCTGCTCAATTTCTTCCTCCTACTCTCAGACCTTTTTCAATCATTTCCCCTTCTCCCTTTCATACCCCAGTTACTATTTTTCTGTGTTCTTTTTCTGCCAGCTTTTCCGTTATGTTTACTTTTTCCCTTCTCGTTATTTCCAGGGGTGTTGGTTTTTCATTCATGCTTTTTGTCATATTAATCTATTTCTGACTGTTGATCCTCATGCCATTTCTTCTGTTTATTTCTCTTGATGTCATTTTGTCTCCTACCGTGCACTCATGCACCTCCTTTCGCCGACCTGCAAAACTGCATTCTCCCATTTTCCTTTCTCCGTCCTTTCTCTGTCGCTCAACAACAGTTGACAACACTTTCTCCCAGTAACCTTGATATAATTCACTACTTTAGTTCAACCTCACCATGTCCCTTTATGAATTCCCTCTCTCTCACTCCCGCATTGTTTCTCTTGCATTTTAAGGCCCTGAATTAAGAGGGCCTAGTGTCATATATTGCCACATTAGCGTACATTTTGTTATGCTAATGTGGTGATATTATGGCAAAATGCTGTGCCATATTTACATAGTTAGACAATGCATGCAATGCGCCACTTTGTAACCCCTTGCGCCACATTATGGCTGCGCCAGGCTTAATGTATGCAAGGGGGGCATTCCCCCATTAGGGGGCCTGCAAAAATGGCGCAATGAAATCTAAAATATTTAGTTGCGCCATTTCTAGTGGCATTTTTAGCACCTGCACAAAGCAGGCGTTAAAAGGAGACACACCATTGTTTTTAATGGGCCTTTATGTGGTTTGCAGAATTAGCGTAAACATTTTTGGCGCTAATCCTGTAAATCGCCAAATTAGCATCACAAATTTTAATGCTAGTTCCCTAACTATCACCTTGGCGCGCCCTATGTTAATTACGGAGCACACATTGTGGTATTAGGAGGGCGCTAAGAGTCTCAAGAAAAGTGGCTCTGCATTGGATGCAGCACTAAGGGCAACATGTAAGAACGATTTTGCATGTTGTAAACAGCAAATATGGGTGTTTGCGATGTGCAAAATGCAGTTCCCGATGCACAAACCCAGTTTTGCGATTCAGTAAACTTTTTACCGAATTGCAAAACGGGATTGCGACTCGCAATTAGGAAGGGGTGTTCCCTTCCTAATTGCGACTCACCGTCCCATGTATGATTGTTTTGTGACCGCGAATGCGGTCGCAAAACAATCACAGTTAGCACCAGTGTACCACTGATGCTAACACGTTCGCAAACGGGAATGTCACAAGACCACTGCCTGCTCTGAAAAAATGAATCAAAAACTTTTAATTTTTTTGTTTTTGTAATGCATCTCGTCCCGGAAAACAGACTGCGTTACAAAAAAAAACTGCTTTATTTAAAAGCAGTCACAGACATGGTGGCCTGCTGTCTCCAGCAGGCCGCCATCCCTTTGAGGGCCGCCATTCCCAAGGGGGTCGCAAATTCCGAGGTACCTCAAGAATAATCATGAAGTGGCCCGTTTGTGACCCCCTTGTGAGTCTCAAATAGTGTTAAGGACACTACCCTACATACGGTTTTGCGACTCGCAAATAAAAAGATTGATACATGTAGCCCTAAGTTCTTTCCCCTCATTTCTGACTCTTCTCTCAGTTTCAACTTTCTTTTCCCCTCTTTTTTCCCTCTTCCACTTCTCTCCATTCTTTGGGGAATATTTACAAGCCCATTGCGCCTCCTTGCACCACCTAGCATCATTTATTTTACCCTAAGAAGGCCCCCACCGTGCGCCATATTTACAAAGTGGCGCAATGCATGCATTGCCCCAATTTTGTAACCCTTTGCAACCACATTATACCTGCGCCACATTATACCTGCACCAGGTATAAAGTATGCAAGGGTGGCGTTCCCACGCAGGGAGGCCCAAAAAACATGGTACAGTGAAATTGACAAGGTTTCACTGTGCATTTTTTCCATCACTTTTAAAGCCTGCTCAGGGCAGGCATTAAAGTGACGCTGCAATTACACCCTTTGGGCCTCCCTGACCTTTTCTGGACTAGCATAACATTTTTTGAAGCTAGTCAAGAAAAGCGCCACATAGCGTCAAATATTTTGACACTATTGTCCTAACACGAGCCATGGTGCACTATATAGTAAATACAGCACTACCATGGTGATGTTAGGGGGTACAGGCGGATGGAAGAAACGTGGTGCATCAGAGCTGATGCGTCACTTTCTTGTAAATATGCCCCTTTGTGTGTTGTGAATGTAGAACCATTGGTATATGAGAAAATGCTATTTTCCTTGTATCTGGCAGTGTGAATCATGCATTAGTGAAGTCTGCCTATGCCCTCCACCGATCGTAGTATCAGATTTACCACCTCTTGCACTTACACTCAAGTTTTCAATTTAGTGCCCTTACATAATGTCTCTGCCCTAAAACGGTCCATGTTGAAGACAATAGAAAGGACCATACCATAGTCTTCCATATGTTTATTACAGCATATTGTGTCACTTGGCACTTTCATCACAGCACTCGATCAACTGACCAGTGTGGTTATCTGAAGATAAAAGAAACAAGACAATCTAGAGTCTGATCAGATGGGGGTCATCTGAATCCAGTGTTCTTTGATTGCATCTTTTCAACAGTTAGGAGATCAGTAGAAGGCAATGCAGAATAATTTAATATTTAGTGGTTTCTTGAATTGCAAGTAGAAGGTTTAAAATCTCAAGAAGAAGTTGAAGGAATATTTTAGCCTAGGACCCTGCAGGCACAAGGACGTGCTTCTGTGTTTTGATCTCTTGAATGATCATTTCTCAATGAGGCGGATAGATGACGATCTGAGGACTATGGCTGGGGCTATTTGGATCGATGTCTGTGGATACAATGGGTCTTTGTTTCAGTAGGACATGTGGGCAGTGCATAAGAAATTTTCTTTGATGCTGTCTTCTAGTTGCAGCCTTCCGAGACCTTTCAGAACAGCAGGATGTAGAAATCAAAGTCAAGTCCTTTAATTCCCAGGACAGAAGTAGCTAGCAGCACATCATCACAACAAAGACATAGGCAGAGTGGCAGTCCCTCCTGGAGCATCCAGCTCTTCTTCCTGGCAGAATGTCCTCAGATCAGAAGTGTTCTAACTGTGCTGTCAGAGGTCCAATACTTATACCCATTTCTGTCTTTGAAGTAGGCAGACTTCAAAGAGAAGTCTTTGTAGTGCACAAGATCCTTGCCTCAGACACACTCCAGGGGGATAGAGATTACTTTGTGTAATCAGGTGCAAGTGTCAGCTCCTCCCCCCACTCTATCCCAGGAAATTCATCAGGCTATGCAGGGCACACCTAGGTTCCCTTTGTGTGACTCTCTAGAGTTAATTCACAAACAGCCCACCCACATCCTGACCCAGGTGTGTATTCCACAGACAGGCAGAGAATGGTTAAGCAAGAAAATGCCCACTTTCTAAAAGTTGCACTTTCAAACTTGCAATTTAAATACCAACTTCACCAAAAGATGTATTTTAAGTTGTGAGTTCAGAGACCCAAAAGCCCCATATCTCTATCTGCTCTCAATTGGAAATTACACTTAAAAGATACTTTAAGGCAATCCTCATGTTACTATATGGGAGAGATAGTCCTTGCATTAGTGAAAACAAATTTAGCAGTATTTCACTATCAGAACATGTAAAACACAGCAGTCCATGTCCTTCCTTTTAAATACATTGCACACTGCCCATGGGGCTGCCTTGGGCCTACCTTAGGGATGCCATACATGTAGTAAAGGGCCTGGTAAGTGGGTGAATTTGTGAGTTTGGAGTGGCAGTTTAAAACTGCACACAGACACTGCAGCGGCAGGTCTGAGGCATGTTTGCAGGGCTACTCGTGTGGGTGGCACAAACAGTGCTGCAGGCCCACTAGCAGCATTTGATTTACAAGCCCTGAGCTCACCTAGTGCACTATACTAGGGACCTACTAGTAAATACAATGTGCCAATCATGGATAAAGCAATCACCAATACATTTTAGACAGAGAGCATATGGACTTTAGCACTATTTAGTGGTTTGGCAGTTGAGCAAAAGTTCAGAGTCAAAGGGTATCTCCAGGTTCTTGGCTCTTTGGGAGGTAAGGGATTCTTATGCCTTTGAGCTAATCAGAAATTAGCAAGCTGGGTTCATATTGTCCCATTACAAGGATGTCTCTTTGATATCCAGTCATGTACAGGCTGATCTTCATCCAGCAGAATGCATCGTTCAAGCGTTAGGTAATTCTGGTGACCTTATCTGGATAGTTAGCTCAAAATGAATTTGTTCATTGTTCACATATATTTAGAAGCTGCTCTTGTTTTGATTTTATAAATTGGCTAGGAGACAAACATAAATGTCAAGCAGCAAGCTTGAATGGGATGATTGATGGAGGATGTCAAAGGTATCTGTGTGTGTGGACAATAAAAGGACCTGATCATAACTTTTGGGGTTATGTCTACAAAAACTGGGAGTCTCCTACTGAATGGAGTTTAGTTACATAATATCTGTTGCTTAAGTAGGCTTATTAGTTAAGATAAACAGGCCACCGTAAAAAGAGACATGGAATCACTCTGAGTCAAAGGAAGAAAAAAACAGGAATTCAACTTGTCAGTGGCCACCATCAGCCTGGCAGTGGTCATGGTACATCTTTCACTGGGATCTAAGGCCCTGATTTATACCCATTCAACCATTGCACCTTGTCGTAAGGCAAAATGACGTTAGAGGAGGGAAAATGACTCTAATCCGGTTTACGACATGGAAACACGTTGCAAAGCAGAAATGCACCATTTTTGCCCGCAATAGCATCAAAAACAGACACTAACGGTACAAACGGTGTAAAGGAGCCCCAAAATGGATCCCAGAAGCCATGAGAGACCCCAAGAAGATCCCAATCAAATAGGAAACAGCCAGGATGACGCAGACAAGACCCAGGGGAGGGAGAAGAAAAAGATGAAGTGTTGTTTCAGTGCTGAGGAGCATGAAATACTGGTGAGAGAGGTGACGGAGCATCAAAATCAACTCTTTGTCACCTCCAAATTGCCAATTGGAACGAGAGAGGCAATCTGGCAGCAGATTGTGGATAAGATCAATGGTGTGGCAGAGGTTAGGAAAACTGTGACTGAGAGCAAGAAACAATGGCATGACTGCAAGAGAAGAACCAAGGAAAAAATGGCATGGAACAGGAAGGCAGCACTGTAAACTGGAGGTGGAAGTCTAGCACCGCAAGAGGACATGGATGAGATGGAGGATATGGTTGCAGTGGTCATCCTGGAAGAAATCGTCACAGGGATACAAGGACAGGACAGTGCAGAATACCAGGAAACACCACAAATGCAGGGTAAGTTGCATGGGGGAAACATAGGCTTAAGTGTCAAGTGCAAGAAGGGGGAGGCACATAGAACTCACACAATATATGTCAAAGGAGCGCAGAGGGATAAAATGCACACTAAGTAACTTGCACCATGCCAACGTAAGCTTACCCGTGTACCTAAGCCTTAGGAGTGCCATGCACCATTGAAACATACACAACCTGGACATATTAAGGACACTAGGCCTAAATAACCTCATGTACAAATGCAGCACATGGGATGGAATGGATTGTATAATCACTGTGCCACTGGTTGTGATATGACTAACTCTGTTGCATGTAGCAACATCAACATAATTAACACGACCAAGAGACCAGGTAGTCATTCAACACCATTCCTGGGGTAACTATATAGTGGCGTCCCTTGCTGTAACATTTTCTAACAGCCTTGCCTCAATGCCCAAGCGCATGTGTGCTGCATCTTACAGCACACTAGTCATTGCAATTGTCCCAACAGTATCCAGGCATGTGCCAGTAGCACCACCACACTTAGACAACACATCCACATGAGGCAGCCATCTCTACCTCACGCAGTCAGGGTGTCCCCTGGGTACATGGAACAATTAACTCAACAGGTGATGGCGGAATAGCAGGCTGGACTGGAATCATTTGTAACATGCCACTACCCAGACCAACTAAACTGAAGTTGTGTTCAAGAACACATAATGATGCTGAACTGAAATGTGCCAATACACAAAATATGTACCACAGATAGCAAACAGTAGGTCACAACAGTCACAGGCTGAGCCCTCAACTATTTGGACACAGCTATGTCAGACACATGGGAATTGGGAAATAAACACACTCATACAACAGATGGGGTATGGCTTTCACATAATGGCGGTTAATTCCACATCAATGGGTGGGGGATGGTGCATGGGCAAGCCCGGTGTTGGTAAGACTGCCAGAACAGTGTACCCACTGCACTTGGCAGTATGAGTCACACGTTGGGATAGCGGCTGGTAATATGTCTGCACATGGTAGCTCTGTGGGGCACACGCTAGACAATATAGATGGAGTCAGTGCCAGTTGTGGCCTGCATTGGGTGTAACAGGACATGCTGCACCCAGCCCTGCAAATCAGGTAGTGGAAAGGGCAAAGGGCCAAGGTATGGGACACCCTGCACTGCCAAGTGCATGGGTGGTGCAGGGCCACCCAGGGGCATACCCCACCACTTCACCAACAACCATTTCATGGGAGTTACACCGCCATGCAAAGGCTGGAAGAAATTTGGAAATATACCTGGAGGGCAGTGTTGAACATATCACTGGTCTCGTGTCACAGGGCAGATGCCATAGCCAGTCTGGGGGTGAACAGTTCCACAGTGGCAGTCAGGTGCCCCTTGGACTGTTGCACATGAAATATGAACCTACCTCAGGTCCTGACCTGAGTACAACTCCTCAGAATTGGCAATGTCCATAGTCACATTTCCCATCAGGAACTGTCACATACAGAATGATGTACACAGCAGAAAGTTCATACCCATATCCGCCATCCTTGGGTTCAAACCTGTGCTTTTGTCACATGAGCTCTACTGTCACCATGCTGCACTCATGTATCATAGTGCAAGGAGGGCTGCATTGAGAGGGAGGATATAGGTGTTCAGTAAGGTAAACAACCTACTCCGAAAGGAGTAGAAACAGTACTTTACTAGGTCCATGAGTGCTATGCAAAGTAGCACACAAACCCGAATCACAACAAGAGGAGACACCAATGGCAACAAGAGCACAATGTGGCGACTATGCCATTCCTGGGTGGTATCAGCACAGCATGGGTGTATGTGAAACATGTAAGACTGGGACAGGTAAAAATTGCCATATGTAGTGCTGTGGCATGAGCACAGCAACACACATTGCACGGCTACACCATGCAAATGGATGCAAAGGGAAGGTAGAACAGGATAAGAGGCCGTCAAGACACAGTAAGGATAGACAACACACTTTGAAGATATGATGCAGACAATTGTGGCAATGGGGCTTCCATTCATGTGAAATGCAGGTTTGGCATAGGGCTGTAGACTGCAGCTATGATGTACCGGAACAATCCACTGGAACTAATGGGCGCATCATAAGCCCCTAGCGCCACTGGAGCATTACTTTCAGTGATGCTCCAGTGGCACTAATCACTGCACTGTATTGACAAGGTAGTGTTAAGACACTTTTTATGGCATTATGTCACCTTGTGAATACGTAGCCACCTGATCATGACAGTGCGTGGAAGGTGGTGCAATGGGTGTTGCTGTGGGCATGCCACAGCAACACACAATATATTTTAATACTGCCTCAGATAAATGGAATATTGTAAACTTGAGGTAGGGCCAAAATGATTATGCCAGCCCCAGAGGTGGCATTAGCAGGGTACAATAAGGAGGAATACATTTGTACCACCTTCATTTCCGAATTCCAATATCTGCTGCAATCTGCAGCATGCATAGGAAGAGCAAAATGCCAGAAATGATTGTTTAAGACCGTGAAGGTGTTCCTCCATGCACATAAACAATCATATGTAAATGACGATTTGGCTCTTCCGAGTGTGCTGCATTCTACAACTCACACAGAAGTGCCAAAGTGCCATTGGTGATTGTTAATGTGCATGAAGGGACACTTTCACGCACACTAACAGTCAAACTCCTCAACACATACATCCTTGCACGATGGTGGATGCCTCCAATTACGCTGGCAGCTGAATCTTGCACCAGTATGGGGGACAACACAGGGGTGCCCCATAATCACTTGCATATGGTGCAATCTTGTGTCACAAAAGTGAAGCAGTGCAGCGCAAATTATTATTGCACTGCACCGTGGTGCACCACTTTTACATCAACATGGGCCTATTATGACAATGAGCCTCAAATATCAAGTCAGTGACGTGACCTGTCAACTGCCATAACACAGATAGACTGAGTGTACACCATCTCATTGCAGAGGGTGATGGCTCTCCTGCAGATCTGCCTGTTCTGGAGTACACTGATGTCCTGGATGACCAGCTGGCAACTATCAGCCAAGAGACCCTCTTAGAAGCCCTTGTGAACATGCAGACACAAACTCCAGTCGCAAGGAGGAGTATTGAATTAGTACACATCCCACAGGCCCCACTTAGCACTCCAATAGTACGACCTGCCAGCACCGACACACCAGAGGAATCCGAGGACATAGGCACCAGCTTCGAGAGGACAGTGGTGGGAGTCCAGCAGGAGCTGGCCACAGAGGTGTGGGTGGGGATGCAAACAATGGCAGCCAGCCTTGAGGGGATGCAGACGTACATGGTAACAGCAACAGAACAGACTACAGCCAACCGACGCACACACTCCCCAATGCGTGGAGTCCAGGAGTGTCTGAGGGACATAGCTGCTGCCATGAGGGAGAGGCCACAACTAGTGCACTCCCAAACTGGCAGCAGTGTGCCTGAGGACAATAAGGACTCCATGCACTGGGAATTGGTCTTCCTCAGAGTAGACACGGCTGCCTACCACAGGGATGTTGCAGTTATACTTAAAAACCAGCAGCTCATCCTTGCTGCAGTGATGCCATATGTAGTGCCGCAGATGGCAGCTGCCGGGAATTGGGAGTCCACATCTACAACCACTGAGGTGTGTGTGGCCCCCTCTACCTCCCCACTACCACCATCAGGATTAGAGCAGGCGCCACACACATTGGAGGATGAAGATGTGGAACAGATCATCATCACACGTAGGAGTTCCCGGTAGCACCAGCCCTTGCCACATGGGCAGTGTTTTCCTTAGTCCTGTGCTTGACATCATGCCAGTGTTGGCACTCTGACAGATATGCACTCCACCTCAACACACTGTTGACCTCTCTGCTATGGACTGCTATTGTCCCTAACTTTCCATTTGGCAATTTATGTACTCCTGCACTGAAAGACACTTTACCCAAACATGTCACATGACATGTCCCTCAACCTTGGGCTTGTGTTGTGTCCCAATTGGATGGATTCCACAAATGGGGTCACAGACCTGGATATTATATATACTTTGCACTGTTACACTTGTAAATAAACACCACCTTACACAACCAGCATGTTTATGTGTGTTGTGGCACTTCTACTATGTCTAGGGTTTGTGATGTGTGTAACATGTCTCAAGTCACAGAGTGTCAGTACAAGAGTGCATGAATTTGTGGGCACATATATATGCATATGGTCCCTACATGTTGTACGTTGATGTTGGCCTCATCCTCTGCAATCAAATCACTGAATATGTGATGTATTTTGAAAACGTGTGAAACAGTAATCGAGCAATTTTGTCAGCTGGGAGTACCACTAGAACACATTAGTGTGAAACAGAGGGACTTAAACTCATCCATTCTTTCAACTGGTCAGTTTAGCAGGATAGGAATGATATGTAAGCAGTTGCAACATGTTCCACGGTGCTCAACATTGCAAAACAAAACACATACAATGTTAGCCGAATTCCCACACCTTTCCTGTACTATACATGGACAACATAGTCAGCTTGAGTGGTGGGAACACTGGATGGCAGGTGTTCCATTAAGTAGATGTGTTGTAGCTGCCAATGTGACAGCTCAGTCATAAGGAGGTGCTGAAAATGTCAAGAGAGGGATTTGGATGCAGGAGGGAGTCCCCAGGACAACACACAATTTGCACTGTACACCCATGGGAAGACCCTGAGACCTAGGCATATGGCACATGAAGTACGGGAGTACCCAATAACATTTATTATGATAAATAAATTAATTAAACAATAGTAATTAACACCTATCCTAATCTAACCTATCCTAACTGTACATACCCCACAACAGACCATAAATACTCTATGCTACACTTACACATTTAACTACACAATCTAAACATTCACCCCCTCCCCACCCCCCTTATATCACAGGACACATGCAGGACAACATACACTAAACTACACATTTACTAACTATGACTAAACAAATATATATATTTTTTGTATTTTTCTTTATATATATATATATATATATATATATATATATATATATATATATATATATATATATATATATATATATGTAAAAGCCACAACATCACCCTACACCCACCCACCCACATAGTAAAATATAAAAGTAGTAAACCCACCCCCAAACCTACTTATCCTAACTAACCCACTAACCTCTTCTAACCTACAACTAACCCCTAATACCCACAGAGAAAAGTAGAAAAAGAGGAAGGAGGGGAGTTAAGTTGAGAGGAGTGACATAATGGCATTCAGAGGTTGGCCCTTTTGAGACTTTTTTTAAAATTCTTGAGGGCCTTGCTATTCTTGGTCGCCTCCTACTCAACGGAGTCCAACATTTGTAGAACCAGTTGTACATCCCTCTGAAGATCTTTTAAGGTACTCATGTCTATGGCAGCCAATGTGGTTGGCTGTGTGATGGTACTTGTGAGTGCAGCAGCTGGAGCAATGTTAATGTTGGCAGCTGTGAGCCCCTGCACAGCTGTTGTGCTTGGTCTGGCCTGTTTGGGCAGTGTGGGTCCCCCTTGGCTGAATGCCCGCCACTCACCAGTGGATCGCTCTGAGCGATAGCGGCGTGCCATCCTAATGAACCCAGATTCCACTGCCAAAATGTGCCTATAGCGCACTTCCCTCTTCTGAAACGCACAGAGATGGCCGTTGTTCCTGTTGGCAGCTGTAAAAATGAGACAGGCAATCATCAGTGTCAGCATTGTGCAAAGTATGTATAGTAAATCAGCTGAATGTCAACATCGAATAACACATGCACTCCTACTCAAAATCCAGATGATACAATGGTCCTGATGGATGAAAAGACAACGCTGCCTGAGCACCATTTCCCTTACACCATAGCCATCCATAAAAAGATTAGGTATTCAACAAATTTAGATGTGCTTAGACTTTGCACCATGTGTGACAATGCTAAGGCAGCATCAAGTTCACATTGATCAGGGCAACTATTCCTCTTCTTAGTTGTCAAATTTTCAAACATACATCACCTGAAACTTGATGCTGTTATTGTGAGTATGGGATGATGTTGTTTACCATAAGAGTTCAGTGTTGAAGTACACATGCACGCCTGATCAAAAGGACTGTCACATACACAGTGAGCATCACATCTACCTACACACTTGCAGATCCTACCCCCTGTGCCCCAGGGGGTATGGCCATGCAGATCAACATTTCAACTGTCCAGGTCATCCACCAATGCATGCCCACTCATACATGGAGTCAAGGGGTGGACCATATTTAGGTGATGACAGAATATGAAGCTGGTATCCATAGGTCTCTCACTTCTACATTTATGTGGCCAGGTGTAGACACCCATCAATGCCTGATCAGCCAATACCATTCCTCACACACCCATAACCATGCCAGCACACGATTGTACTTGACCTGCATGCGTGCCTATCACATTCCATTTAGTTGTCACGTAGGTGGGTTACAAGATTATTGGCACCATGCTGGTGGACAAATGCCCAGACATTCCTACATGTACATCACAATTCAGGGATGCCCCAATTTGTCAAGAAAATGGTGCCTCACTGTGTTGTGTATATGAGGGTGTGTTCCAGTGCTATTACGTACACAACAGTGCACATCTAAGTCACATAAGGAGCTACATGTGGCTTGTCATCACCTTGTTTACACAATGCTGGTCCTTGAGCACCAGAAGCCTCACAAGATATGACTCTCTGCTCGTGCATGGGGAACCACTTAAATGTGACACATTGTCACCATCCATCCTACTCTGCGTTCTGATCATTTTATAGCTTATCACTCCTAGCACTGGGTGCTAAACCCATGACTCACTCACACTAAACACTTCAACACTACACAGGACAGACATAATCGCACTTACTGGATATATCTGGGTCCTCAAATCTTGCCACTTCACCTATGGTGTAGAGGGTAGGTCCACCTGAAATATATGGCTGGAAAACCATGGTTAGTTTCACATCACTGCTACTACTAGTGGACAACATATGGCAGTATGTACTATTTCAGAAGAGTGAGGTATTCATCCAGGTTGTGGATAGTTCCACAGACACACCACTGCACACTCACAATGAGACTGTCATTCTGGTGTATGACAGCCATACATCTGCACTCTTACATCGGGCCTGAGACGCATGTAGTGCTACACCCTGCAACAACCATGTGAGGCCAATCTGTAGAAAATGGAACTCCATGGTATGAGGGGGAGTTGGGTGACAGATAAATGACATGACCCTTGTGCTCTGCAAGACAACTGATTCAGGTATTCTGGCTTGTCCTGCAAGGCACACATAGGCCCTTTGTGGAGGACAAGCGGCAAAATAGTTACTCTGCAATTTCCATGCATTGAGTAATGCATGACTGAGGTGTCACGGTTTGGTGGGGGCTTCAAATGGCCCACTTCCAGTGATCCCTAAGGCCGGTATTCCCCCTTTGTAAACATAATGGCAGGGCTGATATATGTGTAACTCTGACATTATTGCACCATACATGGATTGTCATACTTAGTTATCACAATCCGCTCACAAATGGTATGCTGGCAGTGCATGACTATCCGAACTTCTGACTTGCATTTGTTAAATGTTAGGATATGTGAAGCTTATGTCTATACTGGCACTGTGACACTTCATTCTGTTGCATTCAACCTGCATGCAGCACCCCAACACATCTGCTACTGTCATTCAAGTGCAGTGAACAGTAATTAGTTAGCCAATGGGGTACTCACCAACAGGCCCACCAATCACCACACCAAGATGGTCCAGAAGATCCTGCTCCCTGCCCACAAGGTCAACCCAGCGATGCTCCAGCTGATGGTCATTGCGACTGGTGTGGTACACATTCTTCAGGTGGCGGAGCACCCTTCCCCAACGCAGCTACCTTGCCCTCGTACAGTAGCCCTGGATCACATGGCAACCCATCTCTAGCATCAAATAGAAGTAGTGGGCTACCAGCCAAATAAAGCCTCCCAGCTCCTCCTCCCCCATTCTGGTCAGCCTCCCCTTGTCAGACATTGCACTGGGGTACAGGTAGAAAGAAATGTTATAAAGTGCAATGGAGAAACAGAAATAATGAAAGGAAACTTAACACACAATAATTCACTAACCCAACTAACTCACCTATAGTACTAACCCAGACAGACACCTGACAGCACAAGTACAAGGTAAAATACACTAAACACAACAAATTCACAGACATTGGGACAATTGATAATTAAATACAACAGTAAACACAACAGGAGGAACAGCGCAAAATAGACTGACTCACAAGAAGACACCATCAACTCCAAACCACAACCACACAGTCTAAAGAGGCACATACTGTAAAGAGAAAATGAAAGTACACCCACTGTACCATGCCTGTAAACAGGCTATACTATTACATCACTTCCTGTGACCTTGTGGCACAATTTCTCTTATGCGTGTATTTTTTTGATGCATCTGATATCTGCATGAGTATTTCTGATGCACTACTTACGTGCATCTATTTACATAGACGCATTACCCTTATGCGTCAATTTCACAGTAAATCAGCATTGCGAGGAGCGCGAACGTGGAAAACACACTAAGGGTCCATGGGTCATGTAGTTTGCGTTTGCAGATATTTCAGACGCGGTTGCTTCATTTTTTTGCGTAATTTAGAGACTTGTTGATGTATGCACCCTGTATCAACATAATAATTGTATGTGCTGGGCTGCAGTATGCCATTTTGTGTATGGCCACATGTGGTAGTCCATTGTACAATGTGATTTGTGTGATTGTTGTGTTACACCAATGTGTGTGTGTTACAGAATCAACAGCATGCAAATGTATACACGTCCTGCAGATGTCTGCAAGTGTGACAACATTATATCCACATATGTATGGCAGTCAGTACTATGCAAGCATCATGGTATGTGATTGTGATTTGTGTTCACCTATGTGCTGTGTGTAGTTGTCTTACACAGCATCACATTTCATGTGACATTCACAGCTCAGGGATTGTTGATAATGGCTAATGCTTGCAAATTGGCATAATGTAAGCGACAAATGTCTCCATATGTTGATCTTGAGTATATGGATGACTTGTGTGTGGACTACACATATGTCTGACATGTGTACATCTTTGCTTCGTACTGTGATTGACACACTCTGCCTACATTCCAATCATATCATGTATTGAACACAATAGACAGTTGAAAATCATAACATTTTGCTTGTATTTACAATTATTTTGTGGTGGACCTGCAGCCATAGCTGCATATGTTCTCATCTATTCTGATGTGCATTCCATAGACATGTCTATGCAAAGTGTGAGGTCATGTGTACCCTGTGACAGGATTGGGCCCTATGGCAGTGGCAGGAATGATTTCCATGGATGTACTGCACATGCTCTATTTCTCCCATTGCTTTTTATACCTGGGCTAATCATGTTGGGCATTGTCACCAATTATGTCCCCACCTTGTTACACATGTTCCATGTTGCCATTACAAAGCTCACACTGAGTTGTGTTAGTGGTCTGCTCAACCATTACAGTCTCATAATATTTTGACATCCAGTGCCTCATGTGTGGACCTCTTATTTAGGTCATTTTAGGCATGTTGTTGTTGTAGGTGATGTGCTATTTTTATACAGGTTGGCAATGTGGGTGTAAATTATATGTGGTGGTCCATAAACTGTGTCCTTCAGTTGTCACATTCAAGTGATGGGGTTAATTGTGATGTGTGTGATGGCAGAAGTTCACTGTTATACTTCGCATGTGATGTTGCTACAGTACTCTTTAGATTTGTATTTGTGACATGCTCCCTGAGATTAGACTCATAGTCCTAAAGCATATGTTGGAGAGATTGAAGACACCAAAGCCAGATTGTGTGGCTGAGTGAGATTTTTATTGACAAAATTTACAATGTGAGTTATGTGATGATTATGTGAAGAAGTTCTGTACAATTTGCAGTCTGTGGCATATACCAGCAGCTGTGTTGTGGTCTTCCCCCCTCATTTACTTCTCTACCATCGTCCTCCTCCTCCTCCCCAGGCAGGTCATCAACCTGCTCATATAGTGGTACGTTCATCCATACACATATGTTGTGCAGGATGGCACAAGTCAATATGATCTTGCAGACCATTTCTGGGGCATATAGGAGGCTGCCTCCTGTGATGTCCAGGCACCTGAATCTGGACTTCAGGATGCCAAATGTACTCTCCACAATGCTCCATGTCCTCCGATGTCCCCTCATTTTATGCACGCTCTGCTGCTGTGCTTGGGTTGTGAAATGGGTTCATTATCCATGGCTGTATGCCATTAGCCATATCTGCTGCAAAAGATTACAGGAGTAAATTATTGTGAGGGCTTGCAAGAGGTAAGTCATGTAGTATGGCAGTTGATATTAGGATCTGGTTGTGGCTCATATGTATTTCTCTTTTGTTGTGAGTTCCTAACCTTGTGTGATCTTTCCTCAGCACTACGTTGTTGGACATGACAATCTTGTGTTTTGGTCAAGAACCTAGAACACTTGATTTAGATTCCACACTGATGGTCATTATGTATGTACCATGCGTTTTGTAGTGCACTTTTGTATCAGTGTGCTATCAGTAGAGGGGACATGACACACCCTGACAACACAATGGGGTCAGATGTGGTGGCAACATGGTAACACTACAGTGCCTGGACATCCCATCCCTTTTCACATGTGTCATTGCAGATCATGTGTGACAACTAGGGCCTATGAAAGAGGTTAGTGTGAATGCACAACAGGCCTCCTAAAGTGGCTGGTGTGTCCTGCAAAATTTCAACAAAACAAGGATGCCCTATGTGTGACATGTTACTTGGTAACCATTTGTTGTCCCTTGTGCCAGTTGCACATGTATAGCCATACACCAATGCTACCTACCTTACACCAGGGTACTTGGCTATCTGCCATGTGGAGGTGGATGTATCTGTACCGTACGTTACACCGCCCTGTACATATGCTTTTTTGATGGCCAATTGGCTTTTTCTGTGTGTGCAGCTGTGTGCAGCATGCATTTGTGCCACATTCATCTGAGTTCATAGCACTTTCTTCCTCCTATTTACAAACTGCATACTGCACCCCTGGGGGGTATTTTTTTGTTGGCACTTCATCAGGTCTTGGGGGCAGCAACCTGTGAGTCTGCACCTTCATGCTATGTATCTTGTAGTGACAGACCTGCAGCAAGAAACATTGCACACCCCTTCCACGCTACATGCAGCATGGGAGGGTGGCCAATTTAGAATGTGGCTTAAAGTAATATAGAGATGGTCATCTGCTAATATGTACATACAGTGCAGGCCAGAATGGCAGCTAATGTTTGTGTCAGTCATGAGGTGTCCAGGGGTGTGTATCCCATTGTCACTGGATGATCAAAATAACTAGTAGTTTCTCTCCTATCTTCCAAAACAAGAATGTGCATTTCTGCTGTCCACACATGCACAGTGCAGGCTATGGGATGTAGCTCAGCTACTCAGCAAATGTGTCCCTTGGCACAGTGCATGTTAGGTCAGTGATGTCCTGTTGTCTCCTACTGCATCCCACTATGACATCCATGAACTGCACTGTATGACTGTGTTTCCGCCCCCTGTTAGCCCATTTCTTGTATCTAGTACAGACATGATGGTGTTGTGAGTCAGTGAGTGTTGCATATGAGGTTGCACCACAGTGACTGTGGTTCCACTTCTAACACATCTGGCACATGGTATGTGTTGGTGATTGATCGTATATTCCTATGTGTGTGAGCCACTGCATCAGGCAGATGTCTCGGCACACTACAGGTAAGTTAGGTATGTATTTATGAGATGCAGTAGGTATTGGCTCAAGTTGTGTTGTGTTTGATATTTGTTCTGGCAGTGATTAGCATGACATGACTTGAGACATATGTGCCTATTTGGAAGTTACATGACATGGGCATGCTGTATTCCCTTGATGTGTCTATGCTATTGTTTGTTTGGTGTAGTGTGTGTGATCTGTACATAGTGGGCAACCTGAGGCCACTTGTAGTGGTCAGTGTAGTTCTGCAGTTTTCAAATGGTACATGTCTGCAACTGTCCCTCCTGTGGTGTGCCTCTCAAGTTGTGGGTGTGTTACGTACATGTGGGTGTACGTATTGGTGTTGTGCACTGATTTTGCTGACTGCAACAGGCTGCATGTGTGTTATCACCTGCACATGTTATGTAATCCTGGCCATATGTTACTGTAGTGGTGTGTGTCTTGTGTGTCCGACAGGGTTGGGGTGTTGTGTGTACATTACTAAATTTGTAGACTTACAAGTAGGCCATTTCCAAATTGTCCATCCTGGAACTGTTCATTGATCGCACTGTGCCAGAATATGTAGGCATCATAGACAATCCCAGGATACTTGGCCAAAATGTTTATAAATAATACGCAGTGGTGCACTATGCCCTGCACATTTCTGGAATGTGTGTGCTTGTGATTCCAGTGCAAGTGCTCTGTTGCTGCAGGTGGTATGAGCCAGACATGGGTGCAGTCAATTGCACCTAGCACAAGCAGAAAGCCATGGATTTGATAGAACATCTGTTTGTTCTCCTGCTGCTTATGCTGGGAGTTGGTGAATCTGATGTGGGGAGGTGTCAGGGAGATGATGGCGTCTAAGACCTTTGGCAGGAATGCAGAGAACGACGGCTGTGAGACACCAGCAACCAGTGCACCCGTTGTTTGGAATGAGCCACTTGCCAGCATGTGTAGGATAGTGAGCAGCTTTGTTATAGGTGGTATGTTGTGTGGGGTCTACAGGCTGGCTGCAATTTGCGACTCAATGTGGTGCAGCAGGTGTAGTATGACTTGCCTGTTCAGTCTATAAGTCCTAACTATGTCCAGGTCCCTGAGGCAAAGGAAGGTTGTCCTGGCTCTGAAGAGCCTCTCCTGCCTTCTGCGTTGCCTTTGTGGTCCACGTTGTTGTGGTGGTGATTGCTGGAGTTGTTGCTGTCCTCTGCACCATCTAACAAGCTGTATCAGTATAACCTCCATCTTTTCCTGTGGGTTATGATGTTGTTTCTGTGTGTTTCCCTTAAGTAGTTGTGTGTTTGCCTCATTTTAACACCTGCCCTGACACAGGTGTTAAATTTTGACACAAATCAGTGTTAACGTCATTTTTTGGTCTGCCTCCCACCTGTGCATCTTTTTTGTCCAGGTGGATAAATATGGTGCTAGGGTGCTTGAGTAATTTTTTGGATGGGAACACCTACACTGCATCTCGTTGACGCAAGGATGTTTCACGCATCTGAAAAATTATGTTAACCCCATTATTTTGACTCTATACAGGTCTAGTGTCTAAGTATAAATATGGAGTCAAGTTTGTGCCAGATTTTAGTACAAAAGATTACGCAAATCCTGTGCAAACAGAGTATGACTATGCCCCTAAGTACCCAATGTCCAGGAGCAGGAAGACAGAGGCATGCTCCCAAATCCTCAACAGGGATTTAAGACCTTAACATGCTTAGCAGATAAAGCTGGTAGCAGGATAATTGTCTGTGTATATTCTTGGTACGTGAATGCAGGTTTAAGATGAAATCATTGTGAAACCACACAATTTAGAATACCTATTATCCACGTGATTGGCTTAGATTTTCATTGTGCTGAAGAGAACTCCCAGTAGCACAACCTACAAGCTAAAAAAGAGACTGAAAAAGAACCCCTTAGGACCCGTTAAGTGGATCTCCAAATGGGATGGAGCCTAGTAGTGAATAAGACTAGTGCAAACAGAAGCACAGACAGGACATAGATGAACTTGTTCAGTGCTGACTTTCTGAACCTGAACCAGAATTTATTGAAATGAAATTCCACCAATAAGAAACAGTACCATTACTACAGAAAACCTCATTTTCTCTCTTCAAACAAGGAAAATGTGCATCATCCTTTGCAATCAATCAAAGAGGAATATGCCAGGAGTGTTTGAGAAGCATGCATAGAATAAAATACTGAAAAAGAAAACACTTTATAAGTATGCGAGACAACATTGCTTGATATGTAGATGCGTAAAATATTGGAACAATAGATTC